>NC_072440.2:111260833-111947500 GCF_028878055.3 Symphalangus syndactylus
CCCCATCTTTACTAAAAATATATAAAAAAGCCGGAAATCGCTTGAATCCCGGAGGCAGAGGTTGCAGTGAGCCAAGATCGTGCCACTGTACTCCAGCCTGGGCAACAGAGCAAGACATCGTCTCAAAAATAAAAAATAAAATAAAATCTAACAGTAGTTTCAAACCAACAGCCTCCCAGGGGTGATAACATATAAAACAAAATAAAATTGGTTTTATTTACCATGATAATTTCTCATTTACTAGAAACTCTGGCAATACCAGTAAGATAAAGATTTATATCAACAGAAAATGGTGATAAAATCAGAAATCATAAATTATTGTGATCAGCACTATCTACAGTAGCTGGCCGCATTCGTGGGAGCTGCCTGTCCAGGCGGGGAGTGACAGGAACAGACAAACCAGGGGCTGTGCCCTGGAGTGGCAGGGAGCAAGTGGGCAGGTGAGGAGTCCCAGGACCATGAGCAGGCAGTAGGAGCACCCCCTTCAGAACCAACAGCTGTGCCCGGGAACCCTCAGAGCTCACCGTGCTCCCAGCTCCACCACGAGGGCAGAGTCCTCCGTCTGCATCCAGCTGAACCCTAAGTTCCAGGGCTCACCTGGAAGACAATAGGAATCCAATCTCACCGATGAGAAAATAAGGCACACATGACCCTACCCTGAAAAGCACCATGCACTGAAGCATTCCCAACAAAGCAGAGAACAAAGGAGAACAGGCAGCCTGAGCTCTCGGGAGAACTGTGGGGCCCAGAAGCCCAGCATTCCCCGCTGTGGGATTCTACCAGGGAACAGGCCTGGCTATCAGCTGGGATTCCTAAGCAATGCTGTCACCCTAGTCACAGACGCCTGAGCCAGTGGAGCGAGGACAGGTGCTGCTTTCCAGACAGAAGGGCAAAGGAGCGTGTCATTAACAGAGCCCCCTCCTATGGGAACACCGGCCTGAAGCCTCTCCACTGATACAGAAGAACCTTAAGCAGGGGGTTGACGGTAATTGATGGATATTTCTTAGCAAACTATGAAAATTATCATTTTATAATGAGAATTCTAAAAAGCAGGATAGAAAATTCTATCTTGAGGATGAGTTTAACTTACAGAATATACACCAGAAAAAGCCAGAAGGAAATCTAGGAGCTGCTAGCCAGGTATAGACCAGGTCACAGGAACTTTCCTTCCTTGTACTTTTCCATCTCATACTCACTTTCAGTACTGAGATACAGATACCATGCCACTATTCATACAAACATCAAAGGAATAAAGGAAATATATTTACTCCAAAGAAGGTGACAGGAAGATTCGAATCGCATCTCTGAAGGTTCCCTCCAGCTGCAGAGCGGCACCCGAAATGCAGCCTCCAGCCCCGGGTCAGCAAGGCAAGGCCTGCACCATGCAATTCTGTGACCCTGGCCTGCTCCGTTCACCTTCTCCATTCAGCCCAAGGCCAGTAAAGCAAAGGCCGCCCTGAGACTTTGCACAGCCCACTGCGGGAACACCACACCCCGAGGCAGCCCCCTGAACCAGGCGACCCTAGCGCAGCTGAACCCTGGACTTCCCCCCGACTCCAGGCCTCCCTGACCCCCTTCCTCCTGCCAACATGGAAATTACAAATCTAAAAGCATTCTGATTCCACCGTGATTAAAACCAAAAGAATCTGTAGGTCACGACAAAATTTGATAAAGCTTTGGAAGAAAATAATTGCAATACATAAAGTTCATAGCATTGTCATAGATCTGTGCTGGTCTTCTCCTCAATTCAATAGGGAAGAGTTGCTTTCCTAGTGGGTTTGTATCTTGTTCTGATAGGAAAGCTTTCAGTTTACCTCCTTTTTTCAGCTACTAGATTTTCCTCTCTATTCCATTACTAAATTTACAGTATTATTCAACATAGAAATTAATTTTTAATATAATTAAACCTTATATAAGTGTTATACATTACAAAATATATTACAATTTGTTCTATTTCATTTTGTTGCTACAAAGAATAAATGTATTTTATATACAGAGAAAGAGTGGTCTTATCTGTGTGTGAGTCATTATCCTTTATTATCTTTTGTTATTAGCAGTTTCAGAGTTTGGTTCTAATTTCTTAACTCCTAGCCAAGCATCATTGTTTTAGATATCGTACTATCCCAAAATTTTGACTGTCATAAGGCATGTTTGATACTGTAACTCCTAACATCAAAATATTAAAATATGTAAGAAATAGTACATTTTACTGTACTACATCTAGGAAGCTAAAATAGAAAATAACTTGGAAGTCCACATGATTTTTTTCATATCTCTCTGGATTTCAAATGAACCACTTTTAAAAAAAAGACCATTTATTTAGATTATAATGTATTTTGGTTACAAATTCATGTTCTCAATACCTTTCAAATTCTTAACACCAATTTAGATAATGGTGACTTTAGAGGTTTTCTTTTTTTTCATTTTTAAAGCAATTACAGTATAGGTAATTGATAAAGCTTCTGCTAGTTCAGCTTCAATAAAATGTCATATCTTTGCAGAGTTTTTTTTTTTTATGAAAAATCCATCTTGAAGCACCAAATCTGGAGAATATCACATAGATACTCTGCATATCTCAACATCATTTCTCTGCTATGTGTGTGGGGAGGGGCTGCATGAGCTGTTGCCATCTACTAGACTTATGAACTGTTCCCATTTTGTACGACAACCTCAATTATAATAAAACGGTTGTATATTCCTCCTGATTCTGATTTCCTAATTCCTGTTGTTATCCTTTTGTCTCACAAGCAATGACCACTTAAAGCAAACGCATTTGGGGCCATTTCTCAGCCTTTGCACGTGGCATAGAGACGTCTCTCTCACAGTCAGACCCCCAGGGGCTGCAGCCACCATGGGGACCACCCCTCACCTGCCGTCTCTACGGTCTTACGTGTAGATGGGGAGCATCGCAGTACCCCAGGGGGGTTAAAGGAATGAAGGCCTCCAAAGGGCTCTTAGTACCTAGTAGATGTTAGCAATTAGGTAAGTTCTTCTAACCTGGGGGTACTGGGCTCAAATTCCCTATATTTCTAAGAAGATATTCCCTAAAAGCTGTATTACTTACGTAAAAAGACTGATTAGCTTCCCATGGCTGCTATGACAACATTTCCTCAAACTTAGTGGCTTAAAACAATGCACATTTATCTCCTCACAGTTCTGGAAGCCAGAAGTCCAGGATCAAATTCCTCCAGAGGCTCCAGGAAGCCTCCTTCCTGCCTCCTCTGGCTCTGGTGGCTGCAGGTGCCCCTGGCCTGTGACTGCGTCTCTCCCGTCTCAGTCTCAGTACCAGCCTCGCCTTCTGTGTGCCGGTCTCTAAACTCCATCTCCTCTCGCTTATAAGGGGACATGGACTTGTACTTAGGGGCCACTCAAATAATTTAAGGATCCTTCATCCAAGATCCTTAAAGACAAATGTTGCACGACCTCATCTATAGAAGAGGGAACACGTTTCAGCTGCCCTGTGCTGTTTCGTGTCTGCTTGTCTAGAATTTGCCGCTCAGGCAGTCAGGGCCCCACTGGCCTGGTCTGAGAGGTGTTCTACTTTATTTTTATCTCTAGCTTCCAGCTCTGTGTGTGGCAATTAATAGGTACTCAATCATTCTTCTCTAAATTCTGCATGCCTGTGTCTGCACATATGTAAGGTGCATCATGATAAAGCATTTCTCCAAATGGCACTTAATCATCACCAAACCCCCATTTTTCAAAAGAAGGCCTGAGACCCACAGCTACTTCCCACCACCGTTCCCCATCCGTTGCTCCCCCTCAAGCAGGGAGGTGGTAAAATCTCTAGTGTTTCCGAGGAGGTAATACAAAGGCTGGACTTTCTCTACCTTGCTGCAGACCATGATCGTTTTAGGAATAAAACCAGACTTGGATTTCTTTCAAGACCATATGAACTATGCTAACTACAACCAAGTTAGCACACGTTTCTAAAAACACTGCATCTAACTCATCGGGTTCTGGATGTCCCCAGGTTTAAGGTATAAGAAGTAATTTCATATTTCTCAGTACATAATGAAAACTTAATAATGTAAAAAGGCGAACTGACAGAGCCATTTGGTAAAATACAATTATCTGCAGAGAAATCATTAAGGATAATCTTGAGCAGGATACAGCTGAGAAATAGAATAAATTATATTTACCATTAAATTTATGCTGATGTGGAAAATTAAAATCAAAATATAGCTATTCTAAAAATATGAAAGCACAATTTTACTTAAATCCAAATAAACTGATCATAAATATACATTATCAGTTCAAAAACCAGAAATGGAACTTTCTCTCTAGTTCATAGAAACACATACATCTAATTCAGATATATACTTATTGGCTCAACTGACACATGGGTCAGCTACCACGCAGCGGGGCAGAACCGAGTTCCCCGGGCTGGGGCTGTGTCCTTCTGAAAGCGGCCCCTTCCACGGGCTCACAGCAGCAGGGGACCCAGGTGCCACTTCCCTCCTAGACGCCCGACTGAGATGGGCCCATTCACAGCCACGGGTGGGCCGGGTCCCTGGGGGAGCGGGTCTTCTGCAGGAAGGGGCATGGGTTGGCGGGGCAGGTGCTGCGCCAGGTGAGATGCAGCCTCCAGGAGAGGCAGCTGAGCAAAGGCCCTGGGCCGGGGCAGGCAGCCCTCCACGCACCCAGCCAAGGTGTGTGAAGGCCCAAGGGAGGAAGGATGCAGCCACGGGGTGGGCGGTTATGTTCCAGCCTGGGAAGGGCAGAACGCAACCCTGCTCCAGGCTGAGCTGCAGAGAGGAGTTTTGGAAATGTCCACGTAGAATGCCCAGCAGGGGCAGGCGCAGGGGCAGGGGCAGGGGCAGGGCAGGGGGAGGTGCAGGGGCAGGCACAGAAGCAGGGGCAGGGGCAGGGCACGGGCAGGCCAGGGGCAGGGCAGGGGCAGGGCAGGCGCAGGGGCAGGGCAGGGGTAGGTGCAAGGCAGGAGCAGGGGCGGGGCGGGGGGTGGTGGGTGCAGGGCATGGGCAGGGGCGGGGCAGGGGTAGGGGCAGGTGCGGAGCGTTTGGCACAAGTCAGGGGCAGGGGCAGTGCAGGGGTACGGACAGGGGCAGGGATAGGTGTGGGGCAGGGGCAGGGGCAGGGGCCAGCACAGTCACAAGGGCAGGGGCGGGGCCAGGGCAGATGCAGATGCAGGGGCAGGGGCAGGCGCAGGGAAGGCTCTGAGGCAGGGCCGGGGGCAGTGGTAGATGTGGGCCCTTGGCCTCCCTGGCACCAGCATCTAAAAGGAGGGTAGCTGGGACCCCAGACTACGGGAGGCCTCCCCGTTCGGAGTGAGAGGACTTGCTGCCAAATCCAAAATAAGTGATGATTTTGTTCAGAATAACTGGCAGCTGTATACCACTTCACAAATGCAGATTATTTTCTAAACACCAGCTCACCGAACAGAAATGTTCTTCCATGGAATCTGAGTGCGTCCCCGTAGCTGCGCCCTTACCTATAATAATTTATGAACTACACAATAAAATATCTGCAACTATAAGCATTCTTTACAGAAGTGGAATTTAATTCTTGCACAGGACTTGTCATTTAAACTATTTTGATGAAGGTAGGAGTAATTACGGTGATTTCCTGGTCAGTCCACACTGACCAGGAAAAGTAAATTTATAAAATGGAGGCTACTAAGCACGATATGTAGGACACTTGATTCTAATGTTCTATGTGATTGTTTTTATAATAACACAATTCAGTGCCATCATCAAATGATGTTCACCCAAATGTCGAGTGAATGTTGGTACCTCCCAGAGCTGATACTCAGAATCTTGACAGTGGAGGGTCACCTGTTTCATTAACAGGAATGCAGATTATTGCAAAATAACAGGCCACGCACTGATCTAGGTTTGAAGTCAAGAGAAGTGAATGACATGCAGTTTCTTTACAAAGTATGACAGATAAAACAGAATTAAAACTTAGCAGTTTAGGAGTTAGCAGACTGTGAAGTTTAATACTTTATACACTAAAAATATAACTTTACATTTAATAAATGTTTAGAACAGTATCCCCTAAATAAGAAGCATATTCACTTTCTTAAATCCAAAGTCTTTGCTAAATTAAAATATAACTAGTTTATAATCATATTTTACAGGATGTAAAAACGTAGACTCCTTAAAAAGCAAACTATTTTACCATGTAATTCTAATTGCAAAATCACATCCTCATATTCACAGCACTGTTAACAGTATTTATTAAAATATGCAAGGGGGGAAAACAGGAAGGTTCAGGCTGATGGGGTGAAGAAGCGACACGGTCCCTGGAAGGCAGCCAGAAATGGGTGAGCTTTCGGGGGCCTTCTTGTTTAGAGGGGTGGAGGATGAAGAGCCACAGGCTGGGGTCAGTCCTCAGGTGAGGGATTACGCCCACACAGGGGAGCTTAGCATTTAATACAGAAATAGACAGGATAACCTCGGCTTCCTGAGTTTTACGTGGAACTTTAGTATGGACTAGGGGAAAGTGACATCTAGTGTTAGCTGAAAATAATCCAAAGTCGACTATTCAAAACTACAGTCATGACAACATGCGGTAACCAGCTGGACAACAATGACAAGTACACACCAGTTCCAGGTCCATTTTCCATGAAATCCTGAGTGCATTTTTCCTCCAAAAGCATGTTCTTAACCTCCCTTGTTGTGTCCCACTCAACAAAAATACCTCTAGAATCTAATTAGAGTGAGTTTCTGAGGGATTCGGAATCAGATACAAAGTGACCTTCAGAACCCAAGCACACATTCCACAGGTGAGAAGCCAGAGCCAGAGAGGACGGCGGTTCCCAAAGTGGGGGTTCTCCGAGTTCCCTGGAACCCTAATCTCCCTCCTTCCCTCTCCATTTCCACAAGCACCTGCCTGTGCCTGCCCCATGCCCAGCAGCGCAGGAGCTAGGGGTGCGCAGCAGAGCCTGACAGCAGCTCCCCTTTGGGGTCCCTCGTGTGCCTGCTGTCCCATGCTACATGAGCTAACAGGAAAGCCAGAAAATCACACTGCTTAGTAAGTCTAACCTGAATATACCCATTTAGTAAATAGGAGGCGTGCTGTGCAAACACATCCTCTTCTCACCAAGAACTACGGCGCCAGCCCCTCTGCCAACTCGCTCAGAGCCTCATGGGGTATCTTGGGAAGCAGATCTAAATTAAAACTGAAGCTTAGGCCGGGCGCGGTGGCTCACGCCTGTAATCCCAACACTTTGGGAGGCCGAGGCGGGCGGATCACGAGGTCAGGAGATCGAGACCATCCTGGCTAACACGGTGAAACCCCGTCTCTACTAAAAATACAAAAAATTAGCCAGGCGCGGTGGCGGGCGCCTGTAGTCCCAGCTACTAGGGAGGCTGAGGCAGGAGAATGGCGTGAACCTGGGAGGCGGAGCTTGCAGTGAGCCGAGATCGCGCCACTGCACTCCAGCCTGGGGGACAGAGCGAGACTCCGTCTCAAAAAAAAAAAAAAAAAAAAAACTGAAGCTTAAATGCCTTGTCTACAGTCATCACCCATAAAGATATCCAGAGACAAGAAGCTGTTGCTCCACATACACCATTCAGAAAACAAGGCAATTTTAACATCCCATATTGGAAAAAAACAAAAAACAAAAAAAAGGCACACTTTTCTTAATTGGACCTCATTCAACTATTTACTGGGGAACATGTCTCCGTGTCTCCTGGTAAAATCAGGTAACTGCCTGCTTTATAATGCGTGAATTTTGCTTATGATGTCATAGACATCAACAGAAATTCTACAGTTGAAATTAAAGATGAGTCAGCAAGGATCAGAAACATAACCAAAGCATAGAAGGAATGGGTAACCTTCTTAGGAACTCAGATGCTTCATTCATCTCATGCAGCAATTCATATCTGTAAACAGATGATTAAGTGGTGCCCTTACCAAATGCAGCTTTAAAATGACCTAAGGTGTTCTCCCCCTTCAATGGGCAAACTCATCACATAAATGGGCATGTTCCTGGCTCATGCCAATAATTCCTCCAGCGCCCCAGACTGAAGAAGTGTTGTCATTTAAAAGCAGCAAATGTGCTGTAAACATCAACCAATAGTAGTCTTTGAAGCTAGAAGCAAGACATACTTAGCACATTGTACTGATGGTTGTTTGCCAGTGGGATTTCACCCCCCAAATCCAGGTATGGTCAGAGACAGAGCTCCATGAACTCACTTAACTTAGAAAAAAACATCGGGAACAGGCACTTGAAAGGCGAAACAAAATGGTTCTGCTACCGAACACGAGACCTTCAAACGTGGCCAAATTGCATGATTCAAACAAGCAGTCATGATAAAGAATGTGTATAGTTTTGACTGCAGATAGAAAAAATAAAACTAGAAATACAAGATTTAGAAAAGACTTTCCTCTTTTTCTAGTTAAAAGCACCAAGTTCTCTTAACGGAAATGATTAAACAATTACACAAGTTGAATAATATTATGCAGTTATGGTAAGAAAATAATTCTGCACAGTTGTCTCTGCCATTAAGCAAGGATGACATTGTATGCTAAGAACATTCATGTTTTCAAGACAAATCTGCCAACACCGATACTTAACAGATTCGTTTTAAATACATAAGAATCTGAGCTAACATGACCATGCACTGGTGTCTAAGGTAGGCTTAGCACACACC
The DNA here is from genome assembly GCF_028878055.3 of Symphalangus syndactylus. Classification (NCBI taxonomy): domain Eukaryota; kingdom Metazoa; phylum Chordata; class Mammalia; order Primates; family Hylobatidae; genus Symphalangus; species Symphalangus syndactylus. The sequence continues at coordinate 111,269,455 of NC_072440.2, forward strand.
TAATTACTTATGACTGCAAAGTTAGGAGTCTTGCTCTTAAAATGCTCCACCTTATTGTAATACTAGGCCTCCAACGCCAAAAAAAAGTTTCTTTCAATACAATTCAGGCAGGCTGTTTCAAATAATCAAGGTCCTTATTACAAAGAAAGCGCCAATCACATCTTGTAGCAAACAGGTGGGCAGAGGCCACCCTTGACTGGAAAACATCCAATTTAGCACCTTAATTAACACTGAGCACAAAGGAGAGCATTTACTAGAATACGCGCAGTTGCTTTATTTGTTGACGTTATTGCCAATAACTCATCAAGTGGGTTAATTATGAAGTATGATGAATCCACTTCAAAGCTTCCGCTATAATTACAATGATTAAAAAACAAGAATTGCTTTGCTCGAATGTCTCCAGAAAAATGAACAATCCCTAACCATGGGAGGGCGTCATTTTAAAGCTGAAGGCAGTGACCAGACGGAAAGCCTGTGATTCCACAGCGCCTGCAGTTTTTACTGCAGTTTATTTCCAGGTAATCCCCGCATATTTTCTCGGGTTTGATTACCATGGGCAACAGTGGGATAGCTACTCATATTACAAAGTACTCAAGAAACAAACACCCACATTTTACATGAAATTTAATTTTCATATTTTGTAGTAAAAGCCCAGAAAGGTACGACTTGAATGAAGATGCATCTATCTCTATATAGAATTTTTTTTAACATCACACAATAGCTACGACCACAGTCCTAGTTTAGAATCATTATTATGACAATAGGAATTTGCAGCAGCCCTCAACCTGTGGCCTTCTGAACCCTCTCCCTGCTGTCCTATAAGGGAGGGCTATTACTGGTCGCTCCTGGGACTGGGAGCTCCTGGGGAAGGAACCCTAAAGGAGTGGTTGTCAATGCATTTTCACGAACAGCCGCGCTCCTCGGCAGCCTCCTAGGGCTGGGGTGGCCACGTGCTCCCTTAAACTGTTTTCGCAACTCGGGGCTGTGCTGTGGGTGGCAACTTGAAGCTTTCCAAGAACTTTCCGTTTTTCTTTGAGCCAACATTTCTGTTTTCTGGCAATCAATAGTTATTTAAAAATAAGAAGGTGAGGAGGGAGTTATTTAGGGTGGGAACTAGAATAGACTTCAAAAAAGTAATCCGTATTACCCGGTTGGCGTCCCAGCGGCTCCCCGAATGGCCGAGAGCCCCCAGCACCTGCCGAGCCGCGCCACGCACCTGGCCAAGCTCACTCTGGCCACCTCAGACCTGGCCTGGGCGCCCGAAGGCTGCAGGGGGGACGCTCCGGTCCGCGCCACCGCCTGGGCCCGAAAGAGCCGCTCCTGGGAAGGAATGTGGGGCCAATCTCAAATCCCAAATTGTGGAAAGCGCTACTTCCCACGCAGTAAAGGGAAGCCCAGGCGCCTCAAAACCAAGCCTTGCAAGACTCTGGAAAAGCAAAGCTTCCAAGTTTCCAGTAAGACACTGGGCTGGAGGGAGCAGAGCGGCCAGGGGGCGGGTGCCCACTGCGTCCCGGGGCTCCGGCGCCCACCCTCCGGCCAGCCGTCCCCGGAGACAGGGAAGGGGGTCGCGGGGAGCGAGGCGGCGTGGAGGGAGGAGGGGCGGAGGGAGAAAGGCGCGAAGGAGAAGGAAGAGGGGCCGGGGGTGCAGGGGCGCTGAGGGGCCGCACTCACCCGCGCAGGCACCAGCAAGCAGCCCTGGCGTCCGCGGGGGGCGGCCGGGGGCGGGGGTCCCTCGGTGCTCATCGCCGCCCCTGCAGCTGGGTCCGCGCTCCGGGCCGGCCAAGCTCAACGCCAGGACCCCGCCCGAGCCTCCCAGGACGCCGCCAGGCGCCGCGTCCGCGCCCCTCTGCCGGCTCCGGCTCAGGCTCCACCGGGGCGCAGGGCTGGGGAACCGGAGCTCCGCCCGCCGCCCAGGAGCACCGCCCCCGCAGACCCGCCCCGGGTGAGGGAGGGGCCGGGCGCGCACCCGAGGGGAGGGCGGCGAGCGGGGATCAGCCGGAGTCCGGAGAGGGGCGCTCCCACGGGGCGGGAAACCGGCGCGCGACTCCGGGGGAAGTGCCAGGATGGGGGGACAGGGGCGCTCCCGCGGGGGTGGAGGGGGGACCATCGCGGGGCCGGCGGGGCAGGGGCCGGCGCACGAGGCTGGAGGCGGGGAGCGCGCGCTTCTACCCGGGCTGGGTCCGAGGTCCGCAGCGCATAGTGGCGGCGGTGGGTGGGTGGATGGGGGGCACCTCCGCTCCCTTGGGGCGCAGGCGGCCGCGCCCTGGACCAGCTTGACGACCCCTCCCCGCCGCCCCGCCTCCCTGGCCAAAGGTTCTCAGCTTCTAATCAGGGACATTTCTAGTCCACAGCCTTGAAGCCATGGGTTCTCCCCGGCCCTCTGAAGCCGCCACACCTGTGCCCAGCCGGCCGCATCCTCAGACCTTTCCCCACGGCGTCTCCCCAGCACTTGGAGAAGCAGCGCAGGGCCCCGAGGACGGCTGGCCCAGAGAAAAGATACCGAAGCTCCAACTTTCCCCAACCCCGCTCCCCTCTTCCTTCCACCCTCCCTTCCCGCCCCCAAAGCTCGGGGGCCCCATCCCGCCTCCGGGCCGCGGAGTCTCCCGAACCCTGCGGGGACCCGGCGCTCGACGGTGCCCTCCTGGGGCGCACGGGGCTGGGGCGGGAGCGGGGAGACCCGGTGGGGAGGGGACCCCAGATCTCAGACGCCCTCGGAGACGGCGGTTCCCGCTGTTCATTCAGGTTTGTGCCAAAGGAGCCTCACAGATGCACTATTGGGTTTGGTAGACTCAAATCGTCTTGTTTGAATGTAAATGAAAGTAAGTTTAGGATAAATTCCAGTGCGGCGGGGGAGTGAGGGGGCAGGCAAGGCTACCCACATTTTTAAAAAGAAGCCAGAGCGTATTTTTCTCCCTTTCCAAATCCTCCGCCCCCTAGTCCTCCGGCCGAGGCACGAGCGCGCATCGCGGAGGCCAGGATGCCCGTTTCATTCCCTCTCCACGGCAAGGAAAAGCAGCGAAATCTGAGCTCTTCAGAGGTTAACCCTATCTCGGAGCAGAATGTGACGCATTGTAAACAAATAAATATTGAAAACTCGATGTTAAACACTTTACTTTTTCTGACTCCGTCTTCCTTGACCCCCGAGCAGACCTGGGTTTCGAACACAGACGCCCTTCCCCATTTCTCTATTCTCTGTATTCCTGTTTCGCCTGCAGGGCAATCTGCCAGCACTTCTTAGCACTCAGTTTAACCAGAGGACGAGCTCTTGAATAGCAAAAAACAGGTCTTTTTATACCTGGCACAGTGCCTGTTACAAAATATGCTTCTTGGGTGAATTGGTAAAAAAATATTGTATTACTTTTTATTTGTAGCAAAACCTAGAATAAGAAAAAGTACAAGAAATTGTTTGCCTTTAAGTTGCATTTTTAAAAGAGTGTGCATATAATCTCTGAGAAATTAAATGTCTACAAATACATAAAGATATTGTCTCATTACCTTGCAAAGGGACATTCTATTCCAGGGCCTGAAGAAGGAAAAACAGCGTGTTGCATGCATGAATGTTGACTTTGAGAGACAAGTTTTTGTTAAAATTTTATCATTAAATGAATAGACACATATATTTTTGTTTTTCAGACCAAAGGTAATCGTTAATTCATTTGTAAAATAATGTGGTTTTCGCTGACAATCTCTGCAATCCTTTCTATAATAAAATTTTGTGATTCCATGACTTCGTAGGCGCTCTGGGGCTGCTTTTGAAAGGCTAATTAATTCAAGTTTTAACTGCCTATCTGGTTTTATGCATCTGTGTTAGGACGGCACGTAAGAGTTACTTTGCTTTATTTTAAATACTAGGGTTCTACTGCGATAATAATAACAATAAAAAGTAAAACCCTGACTATCCTGAAACTCTGCAAGGGAATGTCCCCCATGAGGTTACCAAAATTCAACTTTCTGGTTTTTGTGATGAGTATAGCTTTGATTCTGAGATGTGTCTAAAACCAGTTGCAGTTGGTGTCTCTTTATTAACTTTTAACTTTGAAATAATCCTGCATTTACAGAAACTTTGTAAATGTAGTACAAAAAACTACAGTAACCCCTCACCCTCAACGGATGTGTTCCGAGACCCCCAATGCCTGCCTGATACTGTGGATAGTACTGAACTGTGTATATATATGCATCAATTGCTGGCGGAATTGATGTATGTGGCCTAGACAAACTGGACAATGCCCTGGTCAAAAGGCAGGAGCAATGAGGTTGTATTTGAAGGTAAAAATACAACCTTGGGGCCAGGCACGGTGCTTCACACCTGTAACCCCAGCAATTCGGGAGGCTGAGGCAAGTAGATTGCTTTGAGCTCAGGTGTTTGAGACCAGCCTGGGCAACATGGTAAAACCCCATCTCTACAAAAAAATACAAAAATTAGCCAGGCCTGGTGGCATGCACCTGTGGTCCCAGCTACTAGGGAGGCTGAGGCTGGAGAATCCCTTGAACCCCGGAGGCGGAGGTTGCATTGAGCCGAGATCATGCCACTGCACTCCAGCCTGGGCAACAGAGTGAGACCTGGTCTTAATAATAATAATAATACAACCTTGGCCTTGTCATTTTTGTAGTAAACATATTCAGAATGGCCAGGTACGTCGTCTGTTACTAATGAGACTTTATATTCCAACCTTCCCCCTTCCAAGGCTTTGGGAGGAAGTAGTGGTGGAGCCCTTCCATAAACATGGTGGTTACGCTTTCTGGTTATGTTGCCCGAACGCAAGCAGGTAACGTTTGTTTTTCGAGCAGAAGTGTTCCTTTCTGTGTGCACCACACCTGGCTTGGCCACGCGTCCTACAGCATTGCACACGACACAGGGTAAATCAGCCCGTCAGTGTTTTATGCCCTGGGGCCTTCTTTGCACTTTCAAGAACGTCGGTTCTGTTGGGTATCTTCTTCCAGAGGAGCCTGGTCTCACTGCAGTTGAAGACTTGCTTTGGATGGCATCCTTTCCCCTTAATCAACTTCAGCTCCGCCAGAAATACGGCAGCAGCTTCCTCACTGGCAAACACAGCCTCTCCAGTTTTTTGTTTTTTGTTTTTCATGACAAGCCCACTCCTAAATCAGTGTAGCTATGCCTCACTTGCCATGAACTGCTCAGTGTCACCCACTTCAGGGGACTGACTGCTGAAGTCTTTCCATGGGATTGTGCTTTCTGCGCTGACGTGCCCTCGGTGGGAACACCTTTCCGCTCATGTCTTCTACCTACAAATTCAGCGTCTTTTCCGTCTTAACTAAGTACTTATCATCACTGCGGCCATAACATTTGCAGTTTGAAATGTGACAGCAAAACTAGCATGAATTTCTTTTTTTATTTTTATTATTATTTTTTATTTTATTTATTTTGAGATGCAGTCTCACTCTTGTCGCCCAGGCTGGAGTGCAGTGGCGTGATCTCGGCTCGCTGTAAGCTCCACCTCACTGGTTGAAACAATTCTCCTGCCTCAGCCTTCTGATTAGCTGTGATTACAGGTGCCCACTACCACGCCAGGCTGATTTTTTTGTATTTTTAGTAGAGATGGGGTTTCATCATGTTGGCCAGGCTGGTCCCAAACTCCAGACCTCAGGTGTTCCCCCTACCTCGGCCTCCCAAAGTGCTGGGATTACAGGCGTGAGCCACCATGCGCAGCTGGGTTTCATTTTTTAATTAGCTTAAAATACTTTCTGGACTGACAGCCTTATGCGAACATCCTTTATATTGCTTGAATTGCTAACTGACCCTGTGCCCCCTCCAGGCATAGTCTTAGTTCTGCAACAAAGACCTATTACCTTCCTGTTTCACACTTGGTTACCATTGTGTAACTAGTTTTTCTGCCCCAAGAAGTTTCATTCTTGCCACACTGAAAATCTTAACAATTTCATCATACATTTTTTTCCTTTCCTTATTAAAGGGAGAACTTTCACTTTTTCACTTAAGGAAGCACGTTACGGCTTCTCTTTGCCCTAGTCTTTTTGGGGCCAATACTGAATAAAATAAGCAAGACTTGAACAGAAGCACTGTGCTACCTGGACAGTCAATTTATAACCCAGACAGCTAATAAGTGTCAGGATGTGTGGCGCACACAGTGAATTCACGGTACAGAGAAGGCGTGAGGATTCACCATGCCTCTCAGAACAGGGCACAACTCCACTCTTATTAACTGAGAGGGCAATTTACATCCTGCATCGGTGTGAGGATTTGCCATGCTTCTCAGGGCACAACTTCACTCTTATGAACTGTTTATTTCAGGAAATTTTTATTTAATATTTTCAGACTGCAATTGACCACAGGCACCTGGGACCACAGAAAGTGAAACCGCACATAGCTGGGGCTGCTGTGCCCTTGATCTTTCACTCAAGTCCCAGGTAATACTCTGTTTCTCTCTATTCATATGCAGATTACTTTCCATGAAAACTGTTCAGAGTGATTTGCAGAAATAATGTGCCATTTCCAGTAAGTACTTAACAAATGTTTGTAAAAAATCAAAAGCACTGTCATGCATGCACAGAGTATACTCATCACTTCCATTCTGTCCTGGTACTGGAAGTCTTAGCCTAGCACTTAGGCAAAAGAAGGAAATAAAGGGCAACCACGCTGGAAAGGAGGAATTCAAATTGTCCTTGCTTGCAGAGGAGTTGGTATTACATACAGAAAACCCTAAAGACTCCTTCAAAAAGTTGTTAGAACTAATTAATAAGCACATTCAGTAAGGTTGCAGAACACAAAGTCAACACACAAATATCTGTGGAGTTTCTATACATGAATAGTGAGTAATCTGAAAAAGAAATCAAGAAAACAAGCCCATTTATAGTAGCTACAAAAAAACGATACTTAGGCATCAATTGAACCAAAGAAGTGAAAGATCTCTGTGCTGAAAACCATAAAACGTTGATGAAAGAAATTGAAGAGGACTCAAATAAATGAAAAGATATCTTGTATTTGTGGATTGGAAAAATTAATATTGTTAAAAAGTCCATATGACCCAAAGTGATCTACAGGCTCAATGCAATTCCTATCAAAATACCAATGTCATTCTTCCCAGAGATAGAAAAAAAAAATTCTAAAATTCCTATGGAACCAAAAAAAAGCCTAAGAGCCAAAGCAATCTTGAGGGAAACAAAAGCCCACGCTGAAATAAGAATTCAGCGGGACTTGTTTCCCAAGACAACAGGTCACATGACTCCACTAATAAGACCAGAGACAGTAGAGAAACCAGCTAAAGCCAGCTAGAACCAAGACGGCAACAGAAATGACCTTTGGTCGTACTCATTGCTTATTATTTCTCTGATTATAATGCATTAGCATATGAAACACATGTCCACCAGCACCATGGCAGTTTACAGATGCCATGGCAATGCCCGGAAGTTACCCTGTAAGGGGGAGAAACCCCAGTTCCAGGAGCTCTCCACCCCTTTCTCTGAAAACTTATGAATAACTCACCACTTGTCTAACATATAATGAAGAAATTGTGCTAAGACAGCCAGGTAGCAGCAACCCTGGAAATACCCTTCCTGTAGTCTTGCCCTACTCTGCCTGTGGAGTGGCTCCTTTTGCTCCTTTGTTTCCTTAATAAATTTGCTCTTGCTTTTCTCTGCCACCTCACTCTTGAGTTCTTTCCTGTGCTAAAGCAAGAACCCACTTGGCCTCCTAGGCTGAGCCCCAGTTTTGGAGATCACCCTGTGGCAACACCACTTGACTTCAAAATATACCACAAAGCTGTAGTAATTAAAACAGCATGGTATTGGTATAAAAACAAACATGCAGACCAAAGAAACAGAATAGAAAGCCCAGAAATAAATCCACACATCTACAATCAAGTGATTTTTGACAAAGACACCAAGAACACATAGTGGGGAAAGGACCACCTTTATAAATGGTGCTGAGGAAACTGGATAGCCACATGCAAAAGAATAAAACTGGACCCTTATCTGTCACCACTTAAGATCAACTCGAAATGGATTAAATACTTGAATGTGAGATGCCCAAACTATGAAATGACTGGATTAAATATTTGAATGTGAGACCCCCAAACTATGAAACTACTAGAGGAAAACATAGGGTGAACACTTCATGACCTTGGACTGAGCAAGGACTTTTTGGATTAGTCCTCCAAAGCATAATCAACAAAAACAGAAATAGACAAATGATATTCCAAAAACTAAGAAGCTTTTGCACAGCAAAAGAAACAATCAACAGAGTGAAGGAAAGACTGACTGAATGGAAGAAAATTTTTGCAAATTCCACATCTGGCAAAGGTCTATTATCCAGAATATATAAGGAACTCAAACAATAGCAAAAATCTAAGTAATCTGATTAAAAAACGAGACAAAAACCTTATTAGACATGTCTCAAGAGAAGACATACAATTGGTCAACGGGTATATAAAAATGTGGTCAACATCAGTATCACTAATCATCAGGGAAATATGAATCAAATCATAATGATCTATCACCTCACACCTGTTAGAATGGCTTTTATCAAAGAGACAAAAGATAATTGCTGGAGTGGGTGTGGTGAGAAAAGAACACTTGTCCGCTGTTGGCGTGGATGTAAAGCACTACTACCACTATGGAAAACAGCAGGGAAGTTTTTCAAAAAATTGAAAAATAGAACCACCATATGATCCAGCAATCCTACTACTGGATCTATATCCAAATGAAAGGAAATGTGTGTGTTGAAGAAATATCTGAACTCCCATATTTATTGCAGCACTATTCACAATAGCTGAGATGCAGAGCTACCTAACTGTCCAACAGTGGATGAATGAATAAAGAAAATGTGGGTTGTATGTGTGAACTCCAAAAATCCGAGGCAGGTCTCAGTTAAATTAGAAAGTAATATTTTGCCAAGGTTGAGGATGCCCACCCGTGACACAGCCTCAGGAGGTCCTCATGACATGTGCCCAAGGTGGTCAGAGCACAGTTTGATTTTAGACATTTTAGGGAGACATGAGACATCAATCAACATGTGTAAGATGAACGTTGGTTTGGCCTGAAAATGAGGGACAACTCCAAGCAAAGGCAGGAAGACTTAAAGCAGGGAAGGGGCTTCCAAGTCACAGGTGGATAAGAAGCAAATGGTTGCATTCTTGCATTCTTTTGAGTTTCTGATTAGCCTCTCCAAAGAAGGATATCAGATATGCATTTATCTCAGTGAGCAGAGGGGTGGCTTTTTTTTTTTTTTTTTTTTTTGAGACAGAGTCTCACTCTGTCACCCAGGCTGGAGTGTAGTGGCACGATCTTGGCTCACTGCAAGCTCCACCTCCCAGGTTCATACCATTCTCCTGCCCCAGCCTCCAAAGTAGCTGGGACTACAGGAGCCTGCCACCACGCCCGGCTAATTTTTTGTATTTTTAGTAAAGATGGGGTTTCACCATGTTAGCCAGGTTGGTCTTGATCTCCTGACCTCGTGATCCGCCCGCCTCGGCCTCCCAAAGTGCTGGGATTACAGGCATGAGCCACTGCACCCAGCATAGAGGAGTGACTTTGAATAGAATGGGAGGCAAGTTGGCCCTAAGCCGTTCCCAGCTTGACTTTTCCCTTTAGCCTCTTGATTTTGGGGCCCCAAGATTTATTTTCCTTTCATATATACACAATGAGATCCTATTTAGCCATAAAAAAAAGAAGTCCAATCATTTGCAACATGACCTGGAGGACATTATGTTAAGTGAAATAGGCCAGGCACAGAAAGACAATTATCACACGTTCTTACTCATACATGGAAGCTTAAAAAGTTAATTCGATGGAGGTAGCGAATAGAACAGTGGTTACCAGAGACTGGGGCAGGGAGGAAAAAGCAGGGAATGGGGAGAGCTTGGTTAACAGGTACAAAGTTACAATTACAAAGGAAGAAAGTTCTGCTGGCCTATTGCATAGTAGGGTGACTACAGTCAACACTAAGGTATTGTGTCTCTCAAAATAGCTAGAAGAGAATGTTTTGAGTGTTCCTACCACAAAGAAATAGTGACGTTTGAGGTGATAGATACGCTTAGTACACTGATCACATTATGCAATGTGTACATGTACTGAAACATCACATCCTGCCCGATAAATATGTACAATTGTATGTCAATTAAAAATAAAAGCAAATTTAAAATCAGGAAATTTATCATTAATACCGTAAAGACAAACCACCTTCAAACTACACCGATTTTTCTAATAATATCTTTTCATAGCAATAATAAATACACGTACTTAACTAACTTTCCCTTTTTTCTACTTTCTTTTCGGGTTCAAGATCCAATTCGGGATCACGTTCTGCCTGTGGTTGTCTGTTCCTTTGATCTTCTTCAGTCTCCATCTTGATATTTTTGAAGAGTACAGGATTTCTTTCAATTTGTTTTGTTTGAACTTTCCTCATAACTGTATTCATTTGTACATTTTTTGACAGGAATATCACAGATGTGTCCTGGTATTCATAGTGCATCACACCAGAAGGCCCATTGTTAACCTGTCCCGATTCTGGTGATACTAACTTGATCATTTGTTTAGTGAGTGTCTGCCAGACTTATTTACTGTAAAATGAAATAATAAATATTTGAACTTATGGATTAGTAAATAATTGGCTGATAAATACATTAAGTGATTATAGCAAATATGTTTTGGGTTGTTTAATCCTGTACAACAAATCACCCTAAAATGCAACGGCTTAAAGCAGCTATCATGATTTACTGTCTCACACAGTTTCTGTGGATCATCAACTCAAGGTTGGCTAACCGAGGTGGTTCTGGTTCAGGGGGTCTGCGGAGATTGCAGTTGGGTATCAGCTGATACTGAAGTCATAGGAAGGCTGGACAGAGCCTCCAGGACTGGGTTTCACAGCAGCCTCACCAGGCTGGAAAGTGGGCATGGGCACCATTCTTGGGTCTTGGTGCTTCACCCCGTGGTACTCTCCACAGGGCTACGGAGCATCCTTACAGAATGGCCACAGCTTCCCTTAAAGCAAGGAGTTAAAGAGGTGGGGCTTCTGTGCCTTGGCCTGGCCTCAGAAGGCGCCTGCTATTACTGCCACCCACAGACACTGTAGGTCATGCTGGCCACCCAAGTCCCTGGGAGACACAAGTACATGGGCACCAGCAGGCACAGGTCTTCCCAGGTCCTATGAGGGGCTGGCCCGCTGTGCAAGTCACAAGTGGACACTCGAGTAATCCTTCGGTGGTTCTTCCTTGGATCAGTTACTGTAATGATGGTTGTCAAATGATGATTTTATAATCTCATCTTTCAACATTCGTTCCTTGGCATTCTATACCAATGTTTCTTTCATTCATTCATTCACTGACATGGACATGTGGGTTTCTTTTCTTCAATGGGGTATACTCCATTATTATATTCAGGCTCAAATTGTGCCAGATTTGGCCAATAAGATCCTCTTGGAGCCGAGGGCTGTGTCTCCTGACAAATTCTCTTCATTCTATGAAGAGAATGGTGTATGGTGCACCAGATTTTTATCACCTCTGTCTCTTTCACTTTCTCTTCCAGGCTCATCTCATAATTTTCTACCCGATTCCCAGTCTTCTTTCCAAGGAGTCTTCTACCCAGCCCTCTTTCCAAGGAGCTCTGATTCTTTTTTGTGAAGAGTGGCATTTAGAAGTTGAAAGCTAGGTGCCATATGGCCCATTGCTACTGAGCCACCTGACTTCTAGCTCCTCTTAGCAGATAGGGCCATGAATATATATGTATATTATATATATAATATATATTTTATATATACTATATATATGTGTTAGGGTTCTATAGAGGGACAGAATTAATAGGATAGATATAGATAAAGGGGAGTTTATTAGGTAGTAACTCACATGATCACAAGGTCCCACAATAGGCCGTCTGTAAGCTGAGGAGCAAGGGGAGCCAGTCTGAGTTCCAAAACTGAGGAACTTGGAGTCCAGTGTTCAAGGGCAGGAAGCATCCAGCATGAGAGAAAGACGGAGGCTGGGAGGTTAGGCCTGTCTCTCTTTTCACATTTTTCTGCCTGCTTGATATTCTAATCAAGCTGGCAGCTGATTAGATGGTGCCCACCCAGATTAAGGGAGGGCCTTTGCCTTTCCCAGTCCACTGACTCAAATGTTAATCTCCTTTGGCAACACCCTCACAGACACACCCAGGATCAATACTTTGCATCCTTCAAGTTGACACTCAGTATTAACCATCACTATACACACACACACACACACACACGTATACATATATGTATATATAATTGTTTATATTTAATATATACTTTTATTACATTTAATTTTATATGTAACCTATATTATTAAATATATTTATATTAATATATTAAGTATATGTTACATTTATATTAATATATAAGATATATATAAACAGGCATTTGTGTGTGCATGTTTATATATGAAAGATGGATATGCATGTATATCAAGAGTTCATACTTATTTCTTCATTTCCAGACCTTGACTGCAGTTTGTTCCAGCCATCCCTTCCCCATAGCTTGATCTCTTTTTCTCTCAGTGGCTCCCATTATCCTCAAATTTATTTACTTCCTTACTCCAGCCTCCATATCTAACCAAGCCCTCAGAATGGTAAGCCCTCTGCAGGCCTCGGGTCTGCTGGCTCCAGACTCGGAAGCCCCTCTCAGCCCCAGCTCACCATACACAGTCAGCTCCAGCCAGGCCTGGCCTGGCCTCTGCTCTGTGCTGGCCATGCCCTCCCTGCCACACAGCCCAACTGGTGGTTTGCGGACAAGGCGTGGATACTGCACCAGATTTTATCACCTCTGTCTCTGCTCCTCTGGAGGCTCAACATCTCCTTTCCAGCTTCATCAGAATGAGGGAGTGCTCCAGGCATGGCTTCCTTCCACTGTCTCTTCTGCATGGCTGCACCTGACCAGCTGAGCCCAGTGTTACCCCTCAGCCCTCCCTTGCTGGCTCCAACATTTGTGTGACCTGTAATGGTGCCCCCTGCACTGGGGAACTGTGTCTGCTCTTCTGCCTTTGTCTTGAGCAGATCCATCGGTGGTGTTTAAATTCTGTGGGTTTTATCAGAACTCCAACTTGTGGCTTGATTTATAATCTCAAAAATGGTTTTGTTTTCTGTTTATTAATTTTATTATTTTCTTCCACTTTTTACAGGCTCGTAATTTTTTCAATTATTGGAAATGGTACTCAGAGCATTCATTCTGACCTTTTTACTTTTCTAAAATATCCTTTCAATGCTATAATTTTCCTTTCAAGCTCAGTTTTTGTATTTTTTATAATGTTAACATTTTAATAGTTTTATATTTTTAGGTGACAAAATTCATATTAACATTTTTTATTCTTTTAACATTTTCAGTTCAAAAAGTATTATAATTTTCATTCTGATATGACAATTGAGTCAAATATACCAGTCACATTTTTCCTATTAGCCTAAAGACTAGTGATTTTTATCTGCTTATCATATCATTAACTGAATTAGAGAAAAAACAATCACGAGAAATACAGTTGTCAATTTTTATCACTATGACATGATAAAAGACATGCCATGTTTTTGAAAACCCTAAATTAAAAGATCTGGTGACAGGTCTCATCACTAACTTGATGTCGGAACTCATGAGCGTGAATGACATTTCTAGACACAGACCCTCTGCTGTGTGGCCCAATAGGCCCTCTAATTTCTACTGGAGACAATGTTATGCTAATGAGCATATTACTGTGGTTTGTTGCCCATATTTCTAACTGAAAGAAATGCTAAATATCAATTAGAATTTAACAACTAAAAGGTATATTTTGTTTTTTTCACACAAGTTGACAGATAGCCTGCATGCTTAACTGGACATTCGAAACTTAATTTATTTAGTTGAGTATTTGCATTTCATTTTATGTTAGAGAAGAATTTCTGGTTTGTCTAAAAACATCTTTACTTTGTCTTCATATTTGAAGGGTTTTTTTTTCTGGGATTAGAATCTAAGTAGGTAGCAAGTTCCCTGGTTTTCCTGCAGCACTTCAAAGCTGTATCCGTTTCGCCTTCTGGTTCCCGAGTCTGTTGGGAAGGCAGCTCACAGTCGCATTGTAGCTTCCTGGAGATGTCAGCCTCGTTTCCTATTAGGAGGTGCTGAGGTGAGGTTTTCTTTGCTTTTATGCTCCTTGTCAATTGCTGACCCTCCTGAGCCTGCTCCCTGCTAGTGTTTGTCAGTTCTGAAAAATCTGATGGGGTATTTCTTCAAACACTGTTTCCGTCCCTCAGTCCCTCCTCCTTTCCTAGAATTTCATGTGCGTGTCTGTGGACTTCTCATCATGGGTGAATCCCTTTTGCTTTCCTCTGTGTTTGCATTTTTCTTCTCTGAACTTGGGTCTGAATATTAGATTCCCGCTTGCCAATCCTTCCTTCTCGTGCTCAGTCTGGAATTAAACCTTTTGTATTAGAATTCTCCGGAGGGACAGAACTAACAGGATAGATGTAAATGTAAAAGAGAGTTTATTAAGGAGAAGTGACTCACACGATCACAGGGGAAAGCTCCACGATCACCGTCTGCACGTTGAGGTGCGAGGAAGCCAGCGGTGGATCAGTCTGAGTCCCAAAGCCTGAAAAGTAGGGAAGCCCTCGCTGTGGCATTTAGTCCGTGACCAAAGGCCCGAGAGCCCCTGGCAGGTCACCAGTGTAAGTCCAAGAGTCCAAAAGCTGAAGAACTTGGAGTCTGACGTTGGAGGACAGGAAGCATCCAGCAGGGGAGAAAGATGAGGCCGGAAGGCTCAGCAAGTTGTCTCCTCCCACCTTCTTCTGCCTGCTTTATATTCTAGCCTCACTGCAGCCAATTAGACGGTGCCCACCCAGACTGAGGGTGGATCTGCCTCTCCCAGTCCAGGGACTCAAATGTTCATCCCCTTTGGCAACACCCTCACAGACACACCCAGGATCAATACTTTACCAGCTATCTAGGTGTCCTTCAATCCAATCAAGTTGACACTCAATATTACCCATCACACCTTTACACTGAATTCTTTATTTTTATTACACAATTCTCAGATCTTCAAACTCCTTTTAGTTTCTACAATTTCTATCGTGTCATCTATTTTCAAAAATTTAATTCGGCTATTTTAAAGTTGATTTCTGACAACGCTTGTATCTGGGTCTGTTTATTTTGTCTTTTCATCTCATTGCACTTGGTTCTGTCTCCTGTCAGCCTTGGTACTTTTTTTTTCTTTCAATTGAATGTTAAGCCTTGATTAAGAAAATTAAGATTTAGGCAATGACTTTCTACTAAGAACCTTCTTTTCCTTCTGGCAGAAGTTAGTGCAGAGCCAGGCCACTTCTGTTCCAGCAAACGCTGGAGTGATTTGAGGCCAGATTTCATTCTTTGAGAGTCACCTCCCCACCTACCGCCTGCTCTGACTCTTGGGGCACAGCCCGGGACCCGGGGTTGCACACCGTCCTGGTCCCCATGGCAAGACTGCGCTGTGTCCTGCTTACCTCTACCATGGCTCCGCTGACACCTTCTGCTTCACTTCAGGGGTTCTTGCCCGTAGCGTGAGGAATCGGAAAATGCCTTGAGGACAAAAGCGCTCCAAAAGTCACAGGGACTCATGTGTGGCCTTACTTCCCTGTGGCATCTGTCCCTCAAGCCCTGGCTGCCTTGGCAGCTCTGAGCACCTGTTGTTTTTCCCCAGGTCTGTGGGCAGAAAGCTCAGTTCTGGCTCCACATTGCTGATCGATGAGTGGATCCGCTGATCAGGGATGCAGATAACGGAAGGTGCATCTCTGAATTCCTTCCTTCTCCCCGGGGTGTGACCCTGCAAAACACCTACTGGTGTTGGTTCCTTTCCCATGCTTTCACAACATAGAGTGTGTTGTATTCTATAAGCTGTGCTAGTATTAAATTGTCTCGAGGCCTGAGGGAACCGTACCACAATACTACAGCCCAGTGCAAAGGCTTTTAACTCAGGGCTCAAGGGTGGGCTTTAGGGGGCTCATCAGTGAATTTCTAAGACGATAGGTAAAGATTTACATCACTTACTGCTTTGCACTTTTCCAGAGTTTTTTCCAATCATCTGATTTACACCTGCAGCATCTATTGACCGACGGCTCAGGGCCAGCTGGGGACAGCAAGCGGCCAGCACTGAGGCCAAGCTGTGTAGCAGGGAGGGAGTGGACTCTGCCAGCAGCCGGGTCTTGGGGAGGCTGGTCCTTCCCTGTGGAGCCTGCTGATGGGAAGTCAGCCCCGCAGACCCCTCAAGGGTCTCTATGACCCTGAGCCGAGGACCCAGCTGAGCCAGGTCTGGACTCCTGACCCCCAGAAACTATGAGCTAATAAATGGGTGCTGTTCTAAGCCTCAGTGTGGCACAGCAATGGATTATGCATTGATACGGCTTGGCTGTGTCCCCACCCAAATCTCATCTTGAATTGTAGCTTCCGTAATTCCCACGTGTTTTGGGAGGGACCCAGTGGTAGATAGTTGAATCATGGGGCGGTTTCCCCCATACTGTTCTCGTGATAGTGAATAAATCTCACGAGATCTCATGGTTTTATGAGGGGTTTCCGCCTCTCGTGATAGTGAATAAATCTCATGAGATCTGATGGTTTTATGAGGGGTTTCTGCCTCTCCTGATAGTGAATAAATCTCATGAGATCTCATGGTTTTATGAGGGGTTTCTGCCTCTCGTGGTAGTGAATAAATCTCATGAGATCTCATGGTTTTATGAGGGGTTTCCACCTCTCGTGATAGTGAATAAATCTCATGAGATCTCATGGTTTTATGAGGGGTTTCCACCTCTCGTGATAGTGAATAAATCTCACGAGATCTGATGGTTTTATGAAGGGTTTCCCTCATACTGTTCTCATGATAGTGAATAAATCTCATGAGATCTGATGGTTTTATGAGGGGTTTCTGCCTCTCGTGATAGTGAATAAATCTCATGAGATCTGATGGTTTTATGAGGGGTTTCCGCTTCTCGTGATAGTGAATAAATCTCACGAGATCTGATGGTTTTATGAAGGGTTTCCCTCATACTGTTCTCATGATAGTGAATTAGTCTCATGAGATCTGATGGTTTAATGAGGGGTTTCCACATTCACTTGGCTTTCATTCTCTCTTGCTGCCACATGGAAGACAGCGTGTCTTTCACCTTCCACCGTAATTGTGAGGTCTCCCAAGCCACATGGATCTGTGAGTCCATTAAACCTCTTTTATATGCATAAATTACCCAGTCTTGGGTATGGCTTTATCAGCGGCATGAAAAGAGATGAATACGTGCATCAAAGATCACTAATATAAAATGTTCTTAATTGAGAATAACACAGGAAAGCCCACGGGCCCGATTTAGCCTCTGGTTGTATTTATAGATCCCAACTTAGGACAAAGTGGGTGTTGAGTAAATATTTGATAATAAATACCCTAAATATAATGAAATATTCCTACCATATAATCCCAGCACTTCGGAAGGCTGAGGAAGGTGGATCACCTGAGGTCAGGATTTCAAGACCATCCTGGCCAACATAGCGAAACCCCGTCTCTGCTAAAAATACAAAAATTAGCTGGGCATGGTGGTGGGCACCTGTAATCCCAGCTACTTGGGAGGCTGAGGCAGGAGGATTGCTGGAACCTAGGAGGCAGAGTTTGCAGTGAGCTGAGATCACGCCACTGCATTCCAGCCCGGGCAACAGCAAGACTCTGTCTCAAAAAAAAAAAAAAAAAAAAAAAAAAATGGAGCTAGCTTATTAATGTTCTGGTGTCAAATCAATTGAACCATATGCTTGTCTTATTTATGAAGAAGAAATTGTGTCCTCAGCTGTGGTCTCCCTCCCTAAATCGGGTAAAAGATACGGCCAGTCCTTAAAAACAGCATACATGGGTGAATTAATCTAAAAAGTCAAACCTTTCTGAGACTCTTTCAATCTTGACCACGGTGTGTTTGGCAACAAATCTAATTTCCAAACTAAAATATTGGCTGTGCATCACCCCCATGGACTACTCTCCTTCCTGCCACACAGACTGTGAAACTGTGGATTAGAGCAAGCAGAGAGATGGAATTTTAGGACCTTGCGGACAGTCTTATTTGCTAAGATAAAAGTGTTAGTTTAATAAAAGACAAATAGAATTTCAGGACATTTGTTACAGTGAGGTTGTGTTGGGGTTATGTGCAGGGAACACACCCCGCTATTTGACGTGGGTGTGTTGACGTGCATAGAAGCTAAAGCATTTATCTTAGGAAGTGCTGGGAATATGGAGCTCTCTGGGGACACTAGAGGAAGGGTCCACAGCCAGGTTGCAGGATCAGAACAAGGACCAGCCTGAGAAGCATCTGTATTCACCAGAGGGTTCTAAGTGTGGCTGGTGGCCCAGGCAACAGGGCCCCTGAGCTGGCGAAGCTGCCTCTTCCAGCTGTGAATGGCCAAGAACCAGGCCCTTCCAGGGTTGGGGACGCCCCTCTCCACTCTGCAAAGTCCTGGAGGTGCATAGCAGATGGGGACCCTTTAATGAGAGGTGAGACGGAGCCCGTGGGCTGTAACTCCCTGAGCCAGTAGGTATTAGCGCTAATTTTAATGTGATTCTAACTGAACTTTCTCATTCCCGAGTTCTTGGGAGTATATGCTGAATACACAGAGTATACCCTGATTTTATTTTATTTTTTTGAGATGGAGTCTCACTCTGTTGCCCAGGCTGGAGTGCAGTGGTGTGATCTCGGCTCACTGCAACCTTGGCCTCCCAGGTTCAAGTGATTCTCCTGCCTCAGCCTCTGGAGTAGCTGGGATTACAGGCATGTGCCACCATGCCCGGCTAAATTTTGTATTTTTAGTAGAGATGGGGTTTCACCATGTCGCCAGGCTGGTCTCAAACTGCTGATCTCAGGTGATTCACCTGCCTTGGCCTCCCAAAGTGCTGGGATGACAGGCGTGAGCCACTGCACACAGCCCACTTTTTACATTTTTTAATGAAAGGACTGACTTTAAGCACCATTTTGCTGAGCAGACCTTGTCCTCCTTATCTTTGGTCTGTGCTAGCGGCTTTTCGTGTTTCTGCCTGTAGCGTCTGTCTGGGCAGCGCACAGGGAATTTATTTATCAATTAGCGCCGTGTGGCACATGGCAGGGATATAGAATGCACAAATCAGAAGCAAACCCGTTCCCTGGGTCAGCACTTTCTCTAGGTGAGGGTGATTTGAAGAAACTGAGCTTTTACAATGCGGGAAATTCTAGAAATAATCGTGCTTGGGCACTTCCCAAGTCCCAGAGCCCCGCAGCGCTGCCTGAGAAATGTCTGCAGAGGCCCACGCAGGTCTGCACTGAAGGCACTTTTCCCCGGCTGAGACTGTAAATGCGGCTGCTTTCAGCCAGCTCCTACGCCGGCGGCTTCATTAAGACACTTTAGCGTTATCCTCTCAAATGGCCTAAAGAACGTTAATGAAGACAAGGCATTGCTAAGCGTGAAATTAAGTCCTTATAAAAATTTGTTCAGAAAAGTAGTTTTCCTTACTTCAGAGAAAGAAGGGAAATATCTCTTCGAGTGTTGCCGGCAGCATTTGAATAGATAATGTAACCAGATTTGCACAACAAAAGTCACGTTTACGTCTTCGTGTTTTCCAGTAATTTCTAACAGCCACGATTTGGTGATCGTACTCTGAAGAGATAACTGTCTGCAGTCTGGAAGCCCTGTGGAGTTGCCGGCAGTGTGATCGATGTGGTCAGGGAGGGCTTCCTTCAGAAGGAGGGGGCACTCTTCCCTCAATGCCAGCATCCGTGCCCAGGCCTCTGCCTCCACAACGGCCCCCAGGGGCGGCCTTCAGACGCTTCTCAATAGAGTGCTCAGAACCATCAGCTGACTCCAAATATCATCCTAACTGATACTTAAACTCACATAGGACTTGAGAATTCCGAAACTATTATAGGTTATCCAGCTTTAAGTTTACTTTGATCTTTGTGATTCTACAAAGCAGAAAGGAATAATTATCACTTTTAAAAAGATAAGAAAGCTAAGATTCAGACATCCTAGGTAATTTGCCCCAATTGACTCAGCTTCTTAATGATTGGACTGGGACAAAAACCTATGTCCCCATTAGTATACGGTGGTCTTTCTCCTAAACCCAAACAGGTCTGGTACATCGTTTGTGAGTAGAGATAGCGGTCCACTTCCAAATGCTTGACTTTTCTCCTGGTGAGCTTTCAAGGATAACTTCCAACTTGATAAAAGAAAGCTGAACAGTCCATATTTGATGCATTTGAATTTCCATTTTTGTATTTAACTTTTCTCAATCTCTCTTAGTCAAGATGATATACAAGTTGGGTCCATTGAACTTTGGACTGTACAATTCCTGGCACAGGATCAGATTAAAATGCTTATTGCTCTGTGGATGGGTGGATGAAGGAAATGATCCGTTTTCACTTCTTTGTGTGCCTGTCTGGCTTTGATGAGAACCAAGAAATCATGAAATGAATATTCAGTCTGCAGCTATGAATTTTTTTTATCAGTTTGATACAGCGTATGGTAGAGGAAGGAATTGCTTGCTTGATTCTCAGAAATAGCAGTGTTTAGTTGATGTCTCAAAGGTGGAGAGTTTTATTGTCATGATATAAAATGGCAGTTGACTGGAGAACATGGGATGGCCTGTCCCCACCCCACGAAAATGCTGCCACTTTTCTAAGCGAAATGAACAGATAACGCATGATGGAGGAGAAACCAGAGTTCCTCTTGGGACAGCTGAATCCACGCGCAGGGCCCGATGTGGCTGGAGCTGAGGTGGTGCAGGGCCTGCGGCTTGTGGCCCTCCATGGATAGCTGCAAGTCAATGGCTGCACATGCCTGAAATTCAACTTACACTAACTTTACCCTGTTTTCAAATTCCAATGCAGGCATGAAGATCTAGAATAAAGTATTCTCCTTGGATAAATTAGGGTCCTAAATATTCAGTGCCCACATCTTTCATCCTTACTTCTTTCACTCTGCTGGGCCAGCCGGAGGATGCTGACCTCGGGTGGTGTCCGGTTCCTGTCTGGCTCCCTCCGACCGGGCTAAGGTGGCGTCCTGTTTAGTGTTCTCTCCAAAGAGAAGGATGGAGGCACCGTTCTCCTCCCGTTCACTCCCGGGGTCCTACGTGGGGATAAGTCTTACGGGGGAATTGTCGTTCAGCCGTGTGCACTTCCTGACACTCAGAGGTGGGGGTGGTGTAGGATGGCACAGGCAGCGGGATACACAGCAAGCTCATCAGGGTGTGTGTGCGGCAGCCACGGTGCAGGGCTAGGCCGTGTGGGCCGTCTGCCACCAGCTTGGGACTCAGGACAGACCAACACTCTGGAACTCAAGGCTTCGGCGTCCAGACGCTCGGCTTCGATGGGGCCGATGTTCCTCGTTTCTTCTCTGTGTGGGCGTCTACCTTTGCCTTTTCACTAAGGAGGCATAAATGTCAATCAACCACAGACTTCAAATTGTTCTCATGCTCAGGTCAAAGAGCAAACTCCACAGCACCGGCTGTTTCATCATCTGAAAAGGAACATTTTTATAAAAGGAACCTCAGGATCCTAGAGAATTCAACTCCTGCCTTGAACGGAAATAAAATGATGACTTCCAAAGAATTCCACATGATTTTTCAGGACTGATTTGTAAGCCAGGTGAGGAGGGGAAAGAGCATCATAGCCCCAGGCTCATACCGCAGGACCAAGAAACAAGGAGACTCTTCGACTTACCCCAGCACGCGGTTCAAGCACGGTGCTCTCATGTGAGTGCAGCTGTTTCAGCTGAAAACTACCTTGCTTTTGTCAATAATTTGTGTAAAATTTGGGCAAATCAGGCAGAAAATAATAGGAGAGAGCAGATAACATCATAGCCTCAGCCTAGATGGTTCTCAGCAGGCCCTTCCCAGAGCTGGGGAACAGGCAGCTGGCTTGCCAAGCCCATCAGGCATATCCCAGAGCCGGGGAGCAGGCAGCCGGCTTCCTGGTGCCCTTCAGGCATATCCCAGAGCCAGGGAGCAGGCAGCTAGCTTCCTGGTGCCCATTGGGCATATCCGAGAGCTGGGGAGCAGGCAGCCGGCTTCCTGGTGCCCTTCAGGCATATCCCAGAGCCAGGGAGCAGGCAGCTAGCTTCCTGGTGCCCATTGGGCATATCCGAGAGCTGGGGAGCAGGCAGCCAGCTTCCTGGTGCCCACTGGGCATATCGTAGAGCCGGGGAGCAGGCAGCTGGCTTCCCGGAGCTCAACAGGCATATCCGTGGTGGGGCTTCCATCTCTTTGCTGGGGCTTGCTTTTCCCAGGACAGAGAGAATATGCTCATCCTGTCCCTGAATGCTGCCACCATGGTCTCTGGGCAGCCGGCTGCTCTGGAGGCAGAGACTTTACTACCTTCTGTGGAGAGAGAGCTATGTGGCAAGTTCTCAGCAAGAAACCCATAGAACCTTTATTTTCCTGCAGCTGTGCTCTCTTGCTTCTGTTCTATGAGAAGGTGGAGAGAGAAAGTCTGCTGTGGACTGCAGACCCTGGGCCACCTCCTTCACCTGTGGATCCTGAGACTGACCCATGAAGTCTGCTGTGGACTGCAGACCCTGGGCCACCTCCTTCACCTGTGGATCCCAAGACCTGACCCAGGAAGTCTGTTCTGGACTGCAGACCCCAGGCCACCTCCTTCATCTGTGGATCCTGATACTGACCCAGGAAGTCTGCTCTGGACTGCAGACCCCAGGCCACCTCCTTCACTTGTGGATCCCAAGACCTGACCCAGGAAGTCTGTTCTGGACTGCAGACCCTGGGCCACCTCCTTCACTTGTGGATCCTGAGACTGACCCATGAAGTCTGCTCTGGACTGCAGACCCCAGGCCACCTCCTTCACTTGTGGATCCCAAGACCTGACCCAGGAAATCTGCTCTGGACTGCAGACCCCAGGCCACCTCCTTCACTTGTGGATCCCGAGATTGACCCACTTGACATCAACAGGGGGGAATCCTGCACCCAGGTCACTCCCTGCTGTGACGACGTGGGCTTCCTCTGTGTCAGCTTTTCCTTATTTTTAGAATTATCCTGTTTTCCTGCTCTCATAGATATTGATATTTGCTCTATCAGCCTAACTTCTTCCATTTTGTTTCTTGTTATGTTAAGGCCTGTGGATCTGTTTTCCTCATGCATTTTCATACACAGGTTTCTCCAGAACACTGCATTTCAAACCTTACCACACATTGGAATCACGGGGGTGCTTGTTACCCACAGATCCCGGGGTCCTGCCTGCATTGGAATCAGGGCGGTGCTTGTTGCCCACGGATCGCGGGGTCCTGCCTGCATTGGAATCATGGAGGTGCTTGTTGCCCACAGATCCCAGGGTCCTGCCTGCAGATTGGAATCACGGGGTGCTTGTTGCCCACAGATCCTGGAGTCCTGCCTGCAGATTGGAATCACGGGGTGCTTGCTGCCCACGGATCCCAGGGTCCTGCCTGCAGATTGGAATCACGGGGTGCTTGTTGCCCACGGATTCCGGGGTCCTGCCTGCATTGGAATCAGGGCGGTGCTTGTTGCCCACGGATCGCGGGGTCCTGCCTGCATTGGAATCATGGAGGTGCTTGTTGCCCACAGATCCCAGGGTCCTGCCTGCAGATTGGAATCACGGGGTGCTTGTTGCCCACAGATCCTGGAGTCCTGCCTGCAGATTGGAATCACGGGGTGCTTGCTGCCCACGGATCCCAGGGTCCTGCCTGCAGATTGGAATCACGGGGTGCTTGTTGCCCACGGATTCCGGGGTCCTGCCTGCATTGGAATCAGGGTGGTGCTTGTTGCCCACGGATCGCGGGGTCCTGCCTGCATTGGAATCATGGAGGTGCTTGTTGCCCACAGATCCCAGGGTCCTGCCTGCAGATTGGAATCACGGGGTGCTTGTTGCCCACGGATTCCGGGGTCCTGCCTGCATTGGAATCACAGGGGTGCTTGTTGCCCACAGATCCCGGGGTCCTGCCTGCAGAGTTTTGGATCCCGTGGGTCAGGGTGGGATTTTCAAAGAAGGCCTCAAGGCCTCAGCTGCCTCTGCTGCTGCTGCTCCTCTAGCGACTTCACTTTACAAAGCTCTGCTTCAGAAGGAAAGAACCAGCGGCCCCCTTGGGAGACAGCCCGTCCTTGTGAGGGTGTGGGGAATAGGTTCACAGCTCCATAGAGTGTCTCACGGCTCCTCTGTCTTACTGCTCAACCTTACACTAAAATAATTTACTTCAAAGAAGTTCTTACAATGAACATTTCCAGACTTTTGCAGTTCGTACTTTCAGAAAATTTGACTTTATAAGTCATCTAAATCTTTCTTGCCCTCACATTCTGAAATCTAAATTATTAGCAAAATTGGCTTTGAATGTGGATGTAAACGTTTTATAGGTCAACAACCTATGTGAGATTAGGTAGGCTGAACAATAATTAATCTCCAAACTAAGTAGGATCTGAGCAGTGCAGCCCTAGGTCCAAGTGCGGGGCTCTCAGACGTGCCAGCCCTCAGAACTGACCTTGATCAGACTCACCCCCTCTCCAGCCCCCCTTCTGAGGTCCCTCCTTTTGACATTGTCTCTGCAACATGACCATGCTCCTATGAGGCTGATGTGACTCTCCTTCCCAGTTCTGTGGCCCCGTACCCGGGCACTCTCAGGATGATGCATCTAGATGCTCTTTTTCTTAGACTGACCTTGTAGCTTGGCATTGACTTATGCTGAATATTTTTGGCATTCTTTTCTGTCCTGCTGTGCTACTGAGACGGGGACTAGACAGATACCACTGCAGAGAAGGTGGTAGAAATAAGGTCTTCTGAGTAGCAGTGAGGAGGTATCTGCAGCAATTGATCACTTCATAAAATGATGTCAGGAAGGGATGGAGAGCTTGGGAAAATGTGTTATTGTTTTCATTAGATTAGAGGTGGCCTGCATGCAGAGGCATTGGGAGGCCGGGATGTTCTGGATACAGACTGTGAAAGCTGACCTCAATATTCCAGACATAGGCCAGGTTCAGTGACAAGAGATGTGGGGAGGAGCCTGAGAATGAATTACTGCAGCTTTGGCTGAAGGAGGAGAGCCCCTTGTCCGAGTCCCGATGTCCTGGGAGATGCCACGCCCTTAGAGGAAGAGCCTGGCGTCCTCATTCCTGTTCGTGCTCCCAACCTCCAGGCTGCAGTCCAGCCCCCACTTCACCAAA
The DNA here is from genome assembly GCF_028878055.3 of Symphalangus syndactylus. Lineage (NCBI taxonomy): Eukaryota > Metazoa > Chordata > Mammalia > Primates > Hylobatidae > Symphalangus > Symphalangus syndactylus. The sequence continues at coordinate 111,294,537 of NC_072440.2, forward strand.
ACTGCCCTTCTGTCCTTTTCACACTAAACCGGACCCCAGGACACCAACCCCAGCAGGTGCTCTCGGATTCATCTGTCTCTTCCCAAGGCCATCCAATACCTTTGGCCTGGCTGTCCTTTTATGAAACACATTTTCCCTGATTTCCGAGAGAACAGCAGGTTGTCCCCCTGGCTTCTGAGCACCCCCGGTGTCCCTCCCCAGATGGAAGATTTCTACCCAGCCCCAAACAGGAGAAACCCAGAGAGTCCAGCCCCTTTCCCTCCCAGGCTTCTCTTGACATCTTCTATCCCCCAGGCGTCATCTGCCGTGGATTCCCTGCAAGGTCGGGTTCACACCTGGTGCTTACATTTCTCTTCTGGGCCCCAGGCCTCCTGCCTGACCCCAGCCCTTGGCTGTCCCAAAGATTAGTCTATTCCAATCTGGACTCCACGCTTACCTGCCCACACCCCCTCTGTCCGGGCTGCAAGGCACCTTGCAGGAACGTGAAATGCAGAAACGTTAAAACCTCACGTTATTCCTGTAATGAGTGCCTGATGCCTAATCCCTGATGCCTGGTGCCTGGTGCCTGAGGCCTGAGGCCTGATGCCTGATGCCTTGTGCTTTGTGAAGTGCTTTATGCAGTGTTTTCACCCATTCCTGTCTTTAATTGTTTTGCCAAAAATTCCACTGACCAGTGCTATCACTGCCTTGTGGACTCTTCTTATTTTCTGCTGTTACAGGCTAAGACGGGGTGAGCTCTCCGATGCTTTTGAAGCCACAGCATTGTTTATTCCTATTAATCCCAATCACATGGAAAAAAATAAATCCGACAAATACCTTTCAGTGAAAAGACAATTTAACCAATTTTCCTCATTCTGTTATTGTGGGTTTTTTTTTAATGCAAATGTGGGATTTTGCATTTGCCCTTATTTCATTCCCTTTCCTCTGCCTCGTGGCTCCGATCTGCCACCTGCTCATGACGGATGACTGCCATTTAATGTATTAACTAGGATTCTTGGCTTCGTGTGTACTGAAAACTGATAAATGTGCTGTCCATGTCTTAAAATGAAATTATTCACAGAAGTGAGGGAACAAGCTTTGCGGAACTCTCCAAAGGAACTTCAGAAATTATTTAAATTCCAAACAAGATTCTCTGGGGCAGTTGCTGAAACAAATATAAATCAACCAAATTGTATTATTGCTAAGGCAAAATGAAAAAAAGAAAAACATAGATGTTAGTACGGGGACATGTTAGTATGGGGACACGTGAAAAAGTGTAAATCAGTTCTTAGAGTTCTGTGACTTGAAACCATTTATGGATGTGAGATTACGTAGGTAAATATGTAACTAAGCAAGCAGAGCGGAAACATGTCAAAACTCTAAACACAAATTTCATCCCCACTGGTTCTGCAGCTACTTAATGCGATAACATTAGAACACCACGTGGACGGACAGGAGCTGAGGTCACCTGGTTTCCTGGTATCTGGGAGGAAAACACTGATACCGACCACTGGGCAGACTGGGACTGGGGAAGAAGCCGTGGGGAGAGTGGGGTTTCCAGCGGGAAAATCTCACACAGAGGCGAACTGGAATAGCTGACATGCACACAATTGTAGGGCGGAATACTTTTAGAGATCATGGAGTTGAACCCTTCATTTCACAAACACAGAAACTGGATTGTGAAGATTTTGCTCCTTTTCCAGAGGCTGGTAGTGTGTGGAAGAGCAGACCCCAGTCTCAGACCCCAGGCTCTGCTCAGGGCCTTTCTGAGCTCTGCTGTGTTTCTATTCCACAAGGGTTCACTGACCGGTGAGTAAGAGAAAGCAACTGTGCAGTACGCTGTGTGCTGCCTGTTAGATGAGGCTGACTACGGGTCAGGCGCAGTGGCTCATGCCTGTAATCCCGGCACTCCGGGAAGCTTAGGTGGGAGGATCACTTGAAACTAGGAGTTTGAGACCAGCCTGGGCAAAATAGTAAGATTTCATCTCTTAAAAATAGTTTAAAAAATTTAAAAATTAGCCAGGCATGGTGGTGCATGCCTGTAGTCCCAGCTACTCAGGAGGCGGGGAGGATCACTCGAACTCAGGAGATTGAGGCTGCAGTGAGCTATGATCATGGCACTGTACTCCAACCTGGGTGACAGAGAGAGACCCAGTCTCTTAAAAAAAAACAGAAGGCCAGCACGGTGCCTCACACCTGTAATCCCAGCACTTTGGGAGGCTGAAGTCAGAGGGTCACTTGAGGCCAGGAGTTCGAGGCCAGCGCTGGCAACATAGTGATATGTGGTCTCTAAAAAATTACATATAATAAAAAAATAGATGGGCATGGTGGTGCACACCTATAGTCCCAGCTACTCGGGAGGCTGAGGCACAAGAATCACTTGAACCCAGGAGGCAGAGGTTGCAGTGAGGTGAGATCATGCCAGTATACTCCAGCCTGGGTAAGAGTGAGATCGTATGTACAAAAAAAAAAAAAAAAGCTTAATAATGAAGTCCCCAAATTGAGGCTTTTGTACTGTGGAGAAGAAGACATGCTTCCAGTAACTACAAGCAGAGTATGACAAATATTGTAAAAATTCTATAAAAGTAAAGAAATTAAATAAAGGATGCAGCTGTGACTTCCGGTTTGAGACATGGGGTTGAAAAGGGCATTGGGCTGATGTGGGGGTCGCCGAACAGAAAGGAGGAGGAAGGGGCATTGCCCTGGGAAGGAAGAGCCCTGGTCGACACTCAGAAGCCCCCCTCCAGAGTCCTTGGGGACTTTCGGGAGACACAGGGGAACAGTTTGCAGCCGGAGAGCTTGACACCGAGACTTTATTCTCTTGCTAGTGGGCTGCACTAACCTAGAAATCTAGGCTTCCTTCTCCTGATCACAGGGAGGCTTTGGGATTCCCTGAGCAGGGTGTTGGGCCGGCTGTCTTCAGCATTCCCACACTGCAGACACTTTGTTTTGGCTAAGATGAAACTGTCTGAATTTTGGAAATTATGGACTCGCTGTGAACTTGATCGATGATCTAAGCTACAGCAGGAATTTCTGAGTGACCCATACTTTTTCCCTTTTGAAAGTAAACGAAAGTATTATATCTAAATCACCCTCACTAAAGATCCAGACATCGTCTATTAAAAGATGCCTCCTTTTTTTCCAGGTCACATGTGAGGGTTTGCTGCTAATGAGATTTCCTCTCACAGAGCTCAGGGCTGGAAGGCCCTTCTCCCGGCTGAAGTTCCTCCCTGCTTTGAGCCCGGCAATCTCTGTGAGGCAGGGGAGGCTGCCCCAAAGGGACAGTGAGGGAGATGGCCTGTCCAGAGGCTCCCAGTCCAGGCCCACGAGCTCCCAAGGGCAGCCCACTGGGGCAGGGACAGCTCTAGCAGTGGAGTCAGCGGCTGTGTAGGCAGGTAGCTGAGCACCTGAGCACTATGCCCTGCGGTGCATCTCAGGGTGTCTGCGGGGACCCTGGGCACTCGCTCCTCTGCCGGTCCTACAGGGGCCTCCATTCTCCACCGAGTCCAGGCTGGCTGGAGCCCGTGGTCTTCCTCCACACCAGCCCGGAAGCACCTTCCAGAGGCCGGCCCTGTCCCTCCCCTCACTGGACGCCGGCGGCCTTTCCCCGTGGCTACAGGCCTGTGCTCTGCTCACACCCACATTTTCCTATGGGATGCTCTGTCCCTGCTCTCACCTGAGAAGCCCAGCTGGTGTCCTCCCCAAAGGCCTCCTTGTGTCAAAATCCTCTCAACCCACTGCTAAGCACAACCATGGGCTGGGTTGTGTGCACTGCCTCAGAATGGAGATACTGACTGTCATTAGGTTAAGATGAGGGCATTTAGGGTGGGCTCTAACCTAAGATCACTGGTGTCCTTACGACAAGGGGAATTTGCACACAGAGACAGACAGAGGGAAGACAGAGGAGGAGGCCCATGGACAAGCCAACAGCCGGCCTCAGAGCCTTGGAGTGAACCCACTCTGCAAGCCCCTGGATCCAGGACTTCCGGCCTCAAGAAATATAAGACAATTTGTTTTTAAATCCTGTTGTTTCAACCCAATCATGAATGACACTTCGCTTCATCCGCCATGGGAAGCTCGCAGACCCCCTTTCCTACACTCCCTGCCCCAAATGTCAGCCTTGAGGTCTATGCATATGACTTTACATAAGGAACTCTTCTCTGCCCACGAGACAACAAGAAATACAATCTTGGGGGCAGCAGGTGGTCCCATGTGCTTCCCCCATGAGCCCCACCGCAGACGGGCAGGGGTGGGAGGGCACAGATACAGGGAAGGGGTCTGAGGGCCGGGGTCCCTGCTGCGATTCCTGCCCTCCTCCCACACCCAGCCTCCTTCAAAGACAAACGAGCAAGTGGCGTGGCGAGGTCTCCTCTGAGGGAACTCAGGGAGAGTTGGGAGCTGGGTGGCGCCTCTCTGTTCTCATCCCCATTGACCCCACACTCAGCATTTCTAGACTAAAGCCTGATACAAGGAAAGGAACCCATAATTAGCTGGAAATTCAGCTCCAGGCCTGCATTTGGCCCCCTGTAGATGTTTTAGCCTGGTGGATGAGATAGCGTCTACGGGAAAAACAGCCCAAGATCTATCTGGTGGCTACCGGTATCAGAAGCGCAGTGCACTGGAGCAGATCGCGTGCGTGGCCGCGATGACGGAGTGGGAGGAAGGCTCTGCCCTGGGATCCCGGCTCAGTTCCGCGTTGGGTGGCACATTCACCTTCCACACAAATGCAGGATTCTCTTCCTCAGGGCAGCGTCTAAACAGAGCATCCTTATCTGGGTCGGCACAAATGGAAGATGAACTGAACCACACACTGACTTCTGGCCCAAAACACTATGCGAGTGTCTGTGCGTTGGTCGTAAAAATAAAGCTATGGCTCTGAGCCCAGGTTCTTAGAACATCTGAGGATGATGGAGATAAAACAGAAGAGAAGTGATCCGGTTGACATTTATGGGATTTGATTACTAATGTTGTCTCCAGAATACACATCAAATGATGATGGTGTTGACGAGAAAAAGAATGACAATGATCATTGAATTAGCCAACATTCTCTGCAAGCTTCCCATGTTCTAGGCACTTTACACAAACATTTCCTCTCAATGCTAACTTATGACGTATTGATATTACCCCCGTGTTATGAATTTAGCATACTGAGTTTTAGACTGTCCGAATAATTTGTCCAATGTCATTCAGTCGTGAAACCATAACCAATACATGAATACTAAGTTCCTTCCACCTCACATACATGAACACTAAGCTCCTTCCACCTCACACCCGTGAACGCTAAGGTCCTTCCCCCTCACACCCGTGAACGCTAAGGTCCTTCCCCCTCACACCCGTGAACGCTAAGGTCCTTCCCCCTCACACCCGTGAACGCTAAGGTCCTTCCCCCTCACATACGTGAATACTAAGGTCCTTCCCCCTCACATCCAATACAATTGTTGATTATATATTTTACATTTTGGTACAAAGTCTTTGAAAGACGGTGTATGTTTGAAATTAAAGCACATTTCAGACTGGCGACATTTCACGAGCTTCACGTCTAAATGTCCGGCAGCCTAGCGTTGTTCAGAACAGCTGGGCGGGAGAAATGTGGAAGATGAATGTCCTGGGACTGAGAGTGAAGCTGCTGAGGGGCAGAGTTTTAACAGTTTTGGAAACGTGGGTGCCAGGGCACACAATATGTGATAGATCTGGGAGGAGGGGCTGAGGGGATGAAGAGAAAAAATCCCAGTGACCATAGATAGGCTGTGGTTAATATTAATAGCAAGAAGAGTTTGACCCAAAATTACAGAAATTACAAGAAAACAGACATCACGAAAGAAAGGCAGGCACCGGACAGGACTGACGACGAAACTAACCCATGGAAATTAATAGAGTGATGTTTCACATAGTAACGAAATATCATCAGGGAGATACACAGTAACAGGCTGAACTGAAGAGGACAGATCTACTCCCTGTAACTGAAAGGTCCTGTTGAAAATAGCTGAACAAGCACAGGGGAGTGAGAATGGACACAGATGAAAACCATCACACCGCTGGGCGCGGTGGCTCATGCCTGTAATCCCAGCACTTTGGGAGGCCCAGGCGGGTAAATCACTTGAGGTCAGGAGTTCAAAACTAGCCTGGCCAACATGGTGAAACCCCGTCTCTACTAAAAATACAAAAAAAATTAGCCAGGTGAGGTGGCGAACGCCTGTAATCCCAGTTACTCGGGAGGCTGAGGCAGGAGAATAGCTTGAACCCAGGAGGCGGAGGTTGCAGTGAGCCGAGATCGCACCATTGCGCTCCAGCCTGGGCAACAGAGAGAGACACTATCTTAAAAAAAAAAAAAAAAAAAAAAAGCAGGAAGGCCAAGCCCGAGATTTCCCAAACTCAGCAACAACAGACGTGATGTTTTGAGAGGAAGGTTGAGAAACACAAAAGAGAGGAAGATGCACTATCTACCTAACGGATGTTCCTGGAGTTGAATACAGGAAGAATAGAGAAAAGTATCAATGAAAGAAATGTTTTCCGCTAAGAAGAAACCATGACCTTCTACACTGAAATGAGAGAATGCATGTTAAGTAGCATAAGCAGAAATGACCACACTGTGGAAAGATTTTAAGAAAGATCTGGGAGGGTTTAAAGCTATTAAAAATATAGTCCACCACTAGAACTATTTTTAGAAACATTAAACCAGTTCAAGAGCTAACATATGCAATGAAAGTATATACACTTAATTCATGATGTTAAAATAACAGAATGTTTAATTGAAAATCTCAAAGTTGGGGTATAAATGTTAAAATAAAGGGAAAAAAGAAATTCGCTGGAAGAAAATTAACTTTATATTTTTATATCTGTTGTTGAACAAGGAAGTGAAACGTAAGAACACCTGGTAAATCTCCAAATCGAAGACAGATAACCCTAAGCTGACCCAGACCAAGAGTGCACTGCCCTTAGGGTCCCAAGAGCAGACACCTTCCCAGGTCCTGCAGGGTCTGAGGAGTGGGCAGTGTTCCCGGCTCCCGCAGGGTCTCCGGGCGGACACCGTCCTCACTGATGCGCTGACCCTTCTAGGGAGTCCCAGGTGAGACTGAAGCTGGCGTGGCGGTACAGCGCCCTGATCCTTTGAAACAAGCCTCCGAAGCCCCACCCGCCTCCGCCTGCTCATGTTAAAGAACTAAAGACGCCCTCAGCCTCCCGGCGGAGCGAGCACAACTTCCACAGCAGGGTAGTAAGTTTTCCGTATTACAGCGAACACCTGGAAATATCGCGATATCTGGACCTAGCAAGGCCATGAAATTACCGCGAGAGGAAGAAAGCGCGTTTCGTGAGAACGGCAGATCTCACGAGAGAAGATTTGGCGCCCTCCGTGGATTCTGGCTAGGCCGGGTTCGGCGGTTGCTGTGAGGGCGGGCTTCCCAGCACCATGCCGTCCGCCTTCTCTGTCAGCTCTTTCCCCGTCAGCATCCCAGCCGTGCTCACGGTAACTCGCGGCCCGCGTAACCACCAGTTCGGGGGAGGACGGCGGAGAGGCGTGGGGTCGGCCCCACAGAGCGCCTCGCCTTTGGCCCAGAAGGCGCCGGCCGTGGGCGGGACCTTGCGGCGGAGCGCACGCGCTGGGCTGGGTCCTGGGACCTGTGGGAGTGGCTCGGAGCCGGCGGCGGGGCGCGCACTGTGGGCGGGGTCCGGGGGTCCTGTGGGAGTGGCTCGGGGCGGGGCGGTGGAGCGCGCCCTGGGCGGGGTCCTGGGGCCTGTGGGAGGGGGCCGGGGCCGGGGCCGGGCGTCGGGGCGCGAGCGCTAGTCGGGGTCCTGGGCCGTTGGGCGGGGCGGGGCGGGGCGGGGCCTTGTGGAGGAGCGTGCGCAGTGAGCGGGGTCCTGCGCTATGTGGGCGGGGCTTGGGATGGGCGGGCGTCCTGCACGTGCGGGCGTGGCTGAGTTGTGTGGACGGAGCGCGAGGGGCAGGGCTTTGTTCGTGTGGGAGGTGCACGCCGGCGAGTCCAGCGTCTTGCGGGCGGGGCTTCGGCCATGTGGGCGGATCCTGGCAGTGTGGCTGGGTGTGCGTGGTGGAGCCTGGTCGTGTGGGCGTGGCACGGAGGAACCCTGTCCCCGTGTGGGCGGGGCGTGCGCCGTGCCGGGTTCGCCTGACCGGTCCCAGAGGAGCCCGCGCCCCGCGTGGCCGCCAAGGGGTGACATGGGCACTTGATGGGGTCTGGGCAGAAAGCCGTGCTCCCCTCATCTCCCTGCCTCTGGTCTTCTGGTCGGTGCCTTGATGGGAGCAGATGCGCTTGTGTCCTTATTTCATGGCGCGGCTCTGGAGAGGCCTCTGCGGTCCCCAGCAGAGAGCAGTGACACAGGAGTCCTGGAGGGCAGTGCGGGGCTGCAGCTTGGAGGGCAGGGCTTGTCTCATGCAGGAGGGTGCTCAAGGAGGGGATGGGGAGGGTTGAGGACTGCTGGGATTGGCGTCTGAGCGTCAGATGAGGACTGGGCAGCAGTGGATCTGAGCTTGGCTACTTCAGGTCCCTGAGCCAGACACTGTTCCCAGGTACGGCAGGGTCCCGGGGAGTCCAGGAGGCGGCGGAGTGCGGCACTGTCTGGAGGGTTCAGTGTATTGCAGAAAGGTTGGAGAAAATCAAGTCTTGCACGTGGCGATGGCTCAAGATTCCCCGAGGCCTTCGGTGCTGACTAAGGAGCCTGAAATGATGATTCATGTTTTGCCTTTGGGGCTGAGCCAAGTGCATCTCTTTGAGCAATCGACTTAATTTCCTTGTCGTCAGTCACCAATTATCATCATAAAGGATGGTAATTCCTTTATACTCAGCTTAAAAACATGATTCTGTTCCACAAACAAAAGGGGCACATCAGAGATGCCCTCAGTTCTGTGTGCTTGAACTTTGAATTCCATGAATTATAGTTGTACTGGGGGGAGAATCCTGTTTACATCCTCCTGGTTCCTTCTCCCTTTCCTGTACCCGTGTTTCTCTGAGGCCTGGCAATGCTCTCTGGATACCTTGGTGAGTAGCCCAGGAGGACTCAGGAGTGAGAGGCCCCTGCCCCCTGCTCTGGGAGAAGGCTGTGGGTGGGCCGTGAACCCGGCCCTATGTGACAGGACAGTGAGTGTCTGCTGGTGTGTTCCTACAGCAGACGGACTGGACTGAGCCCTGGCTCATGGGGCTGGCCGCCTTCCACGCGCTCTGCCTGCTCCTCACCTGCTTGTCCTCCCGAAGCTACAGACTACAAATCGGGCACTTTCTGTGTCTAGGTGAGTACAACAACACAAACTCCACAACTCAGATCACCGTGTGAAATGAAACTGCGTATGTTCTGTCTGTGTCTTCAAAATATGTACATATTTTTACAAGACCTCTCAACCCTCTGTCTTGTGCCTGCTCCCAGGGCACTCCCATTTTTCACTCTTGGAAGCTATAAAGAAAAGTACTTTTTGGATGTTAGAGTTGAAAGGAATCTGTTGAGTTCCTGTTGCCTACCAGGGAGGTGCTGAGCACCAGCTGCACACAGGAGAGTTGGGTTTCCAGAAGTGCTGTCATTTACACAAGATGCGTCCTTGGTGGCATCTCTGCTCATGCACTGCTTTGAATGGGAGGAAGATTGCAGCCTGGGAAAGAAAAGTTCTGTGCATAGAATAAGGCATTGCCCAACTTAGTTTCAAGGATAAGGGCTACAGAACTTAGAGAAGTTAGGCAGTTGCACAGGATGACTGAGAAAGATTATTCAGAAAAGCTGAAATCATGGCACAGGGTGTGAAGAGTGAGTAAAATGTTAGTAAGAAAAGAGAGGGAGCAGGTGACGGCCCTGGGAGGACACCAGCCTGGTATGCAGAGATGGATGGATGGAAGGTGTGGGTCAGAGGCAGAGAAACTGCCAGCCCTGCAGGACCTAAGCACTTCTGACGCTGAGCGTTACAAACACATGTGGGTAGAAGAGGTGAGGAGGGCCTGGAGGCCTGGCTCAGGCTCCTCTTGACTCTGGACATTGGGGAGACACTGAAGATTTTGCTTGGTAGTTAAAAATAACTAATTTTAGATAAGTTTAGTTAGCTGGCTGTGTGCAAAGCAGGAAATCTGAAGAAGAGCTGATCTTAGAAAGACTGGAGAAGTGATGAGGGTTTGCATCACAGCGGGGGCCTATGCAAGTGAGGCGCTCAGGGCAAGCTCTGTATTGAGGGTGCCCTGAGGAATGCCGGAGTGGACCAGGCAGACAGGGCTCCTTTGCCTCCCACAGCTTCCTGGGGGACACCAGCACCAGTGATTCATCACAGACTTGTGTTGTTATCAACAGTGACAAGTGTTGCAGTGGAAAAGCCAAAAACACAGTGAAACAGGAGGAGCGGCCTGATTTAAATCACACAGTCCCCTGGGAACCCAGGGGCAAAAGGTGCATAGGCAGGAGCCAGGCAGTGAGATGCTGGCAAAGGGCGGGAGCGAGTGCCCCACGCAGAGGCCCTGAGGCAGGCACCTCAGAGAAAGGTGACGGCTTCACCAGCTGAGCTCTTGGATCTGAACAGCTTTGTCAGCTGGAGAACTGCACAAGGGTTTGATGTTTTCTAGGATAAGGGGAAGGATGACTGCTTTCACACCGTGGTAATACTAGACACTGTGCTGCCTGCCCTTACATTTCCTGTGATTCATTTCTCAAACCAGCCTAAGAGTTGGCTTTTATTTGCCCATTTTTATAAATGAAATAGACAGAGGTTCTCAGACTCCCTCAGCTACACAGCTTATAACCAGCACCATCAAGATTCAAGATTCAGACTCTGCTCCAGGGTGCATTTCAGGAATAGCTGAGGAGGAGCACCTGGTGACAACCTTCCTGCCCGCCTTCCTCCCGTGCCCACCACCCTCCCCACCCTCCCCCCGTAACGTCAGCCCTCCACACCCTCCTCCCCACACCCATGCCCGCCACCTCCCGTGTTAGCCTACCCTTCTCACGTGCCCAGCTGTCCCTGCTTCTCCTGCCCCTCTCTGGCCCTCCTCCTCCTCCTCTCCTCACCCTCCTTCCCCCCCCATCCTCCCTCCCCCTCTGCTCTGGTTCTTTCCCTGTGCCTTCTTTTCCTCTGCCTTATTGAGTCCATTCCTGAAGGGAGGAAGTGGATTAAACTAGGGGCTCACCGTAGCCCCTAGTTTAATCTGCTTTCTGATGTGAATCAAGAAGAATGAAAGGATTTTTACAGTTTGATTTACCTTAGAAGTTAAAGCATCACATTTTTCTTAATTTGCCGAATTATATTTTATTTGATTTTATGGTAGCATGGGTCACTGTCTCATGGGTTTCAGTACCAGCATTACCCACGAATTAGCCAGAGACCCTGGGCCAGTCCCTAAAGTCTGTGTGCTCCTGGGAGCATGGAGGCCTCACCGTGCCCCCACTGGCTGCTGCCTTCCCTCCTGTGCCTTTGCCTCCAGCACCCCAAAGCTGTTTGCTCCCCTCCTGTGGTCATCTCAGTGGCAGTGTCCCAAGGGCAGCCCAGGAAGTGTGAGCGTGAAAAGCCCTTGGTTGTCAGTTGTGGGTCTCGTGGCTCTCAGCTCCTGCTGCCGTGTGCTGTGGGGCTGAACTGTGGCTGCTGTCCTTGGGGAAAGCTGTGAGGTCCAGCCATGCCTGGGTGAAGCCTGGGGCCTCGGGTGGCTCCTGCAGTAGCTCTGCAGGCGCTGACCTGGGCACGGGCTCTGAGTGAGACCATAGAGCACTGGTGAACTGGAGCACTGTTGGCTTTGGTTTTCTTTCTGCTAAATGGGTGAGTCCTACAACTTGACAGTGTTAGGATGTTTACCTGACATTATGTTTAAAATTAAAGTGACATTTCTATTCAGTATTCTGCTGTAAAGAATGTATAACTTTATAACGAGTAATAATGGGTCATCTAAATTCTAACATGACTTGTACCTTTTTTCAGTCGTCTTAGTCTACTGCGCTGAATACATCAATGAGGTGGCTGCGATGAACTGGAGGTGAGCCCACCCCCGGGCCTGTGACCAGGTCCCTGCAGGGGTGTCCCTGGGAACGGCCCCACAGCCGGTGGGACTCGCGGAGGAGATGGTGAATCTTAACGTGGCAGCTGCGCACACCCCGTGCCCGTGTGTCCAGGGTTGGTGGGCTCCAGGGCAACTCTGTAAATGCTTTACCAGCGCCAGAGTGGCCCTTTCTGACCGTGGCACTGTGGGACAATGTTGGCTGAGGCCTTTGATGGCAGAGCCAGAGAAGTGGCCATGGGAATTTGAGCTACAGAATAGAAACCGCAGCATTTTAGAGAACGTGGTCCATGCTGGCCTCAGCCGCGCCCTCCCCCTTGGACTTGCAGGGTGGCTGCTCCATGGGGAGTCTGGACCTGAGTAGGGGGGCTTCTGGGTGGTCTGGGGCACTTGCCTGCCTCACCCCCAGCCCCGCATCCTGATGTTGGGAGGCACCGCTGGCAGCCCTGGCCCTGCGTCCTGTGCCCCCTCCTCTACCCCTGGCTTCATCCCGGGGGACTTGGAACCCAGCACCTGCCCAGGGTGAACCACACACACAGCCTCTGTCAGGTTAGACCCACCTGGCCTCACTGACTGTTTTTGAGTGGCTTGTGAGCTAAAAATGGCTTTTACATTTTAAAATATAAAACAGAAAAAAGTAAAACTGCCAGACTCTGAGCAGGAAGGAGCTGAGACTGTGGCCTCGTGGCCCATAAGCCCTGAACGCTGATCCTGGGCCCTCACCGAAAGGGGTTGCTGAGCACTCCCTGAAATCCTTTGTTAGACCCCGCCCGGTTTCCCGAACCCTCCCCTGACTCAGCCTCCTCCTGCCCTGCTCCTGCCTGCTCAGCCTTTCCCTCCACGACAGTGTCCCTGCAGCCAGATGCACCGTCTCTCTCCTCCCTCCTCCCTGCCCTCTCCTTAGCCATAAGTGGCTCCCTGGGGACCCCACCTCTCCTCCCAGATGCAGGGCCTTCACATGGTTCAGTCCCAGGAGTGGTGCTCAGTCCCTGGTGATCCTGACCTTGTCCAGAGGCTGGCACAGTGTCGTCCTCCCTGAAGCCCTCCCACACCCAGCTCCAGGGTGCAGCACCTTTCTGGCCCCTCCCTTCCCTCTGGCCGCAGCCTCCTGTCTTCGTGCTTCTCCGCGATCTCCTGGTTTCAAAAGTGCTGGGTTTCTTGCCTGTCCCACCTGTTGGACTGGGCACCAGGACGTCTAACAAACGTCTCAAAATTCACACTTCAGGCCGACTGCTCTGCTCCCCCCTCTTTATAGGGGTGGCTTCTTCCTCCAGCTTCTTAGACCAGAGACGTAATAGGGCATTGTTCAGGAAGCTCCGTCCCTCCACCTTTAAGGTCAGCCACGAGCCCAGTGTGTTCCATGCCCTTCACCCCACCCTCGCCGACTTGCTGCTGACATGCGGCAGTCCCTAAGCCATCCCCCTATTGCTCAGCCTCTTGGGCATCCTGGGGAAGCGTGGGCCTCAGAGCTGAGCACTGCCCCTCAGAACGTTCCAGAGTGTCCCCAGGTCACCCAGAGTAAACGTGGAGTCCTGCAGTGATGCCCTGCGGCCTCCTGCCGGCTCTGTCCCAGCCGCTCATGGCTGTGCCTACAACTCCACGAGGCCCCCTCACCCCCGACAGGCTTCACGTTTCTCTATAGCAGCACTCGCCACATGCTTGGATTTCTTACTTCTGGGCCTCCCGTGGTAGAGAGTGTAAGCGCCAGCAAGGCGGGAGCCCCGTGCTCATGAGGTGTTGACCCACTGCCCACTGCCCACCATTGCTAGCCGTGAGCGCCAGCAAGGTGGGAGCCCCATGTCCACAAGGCGTTGACCCACTGCCCACCATTGCTAGCTTTGTTGATGGCATTTCCTATGCTGGCTGCTGAGAGAATCATCAATACCCACGTGCAGATCCTCTGCCCTCCGTGGCGCTGTACCTTTGTGCAGGTGGAGATCTTCTGCCTTCCTCAGTCTCTTCTGCTAAAGAGGCACTGGCGCTGACAGCAGGAGGACTGCTATGAGAACCAAAGGGATGGAAGGGCCTGGCACCACTCCTTCCCAGTGCAGCTGTGGAGGGGACGCAGCTGCTGTCCCTTTGTCATTTACGGGGATTATTGACGTTGTTACTCTGTAGGTTTTAAGGATTTCAAGTCATCAGTGTCTTCCAGCTGAGGTCAGATGTGCCGCTGACCCAGACGGGCTGCAGGGTGGCGTCTCTCTGCTGTGGGAGGCCTCGGGGTCTTCCCAGTGCTGCTGGGTGGTGTCTCCCGGTCCTGTGACCCAGTGTGTTTTCTTCATAATGAGCATTCATTGCATTTGGGACAGTAACAGTAGAGATGACGGCTGCTCCCAAGGGTGGGCCCAGTGAGGGAGTTGCTCCCACCTCAGTCCACATCGGCTCTCTCCAAAGTCTTAATAGTGTCACGAACTTTTTGGTCGTATTGCCTAGTAATTTTTTGTTTTTGTTTTTTAAACAGATTATTTTCAAAATACCAGTATTTCGATTCTAGAGGGATGTTCATTTCTATAGTATTTTCAGCCCCGCTGCTGGTGAATGCCATGATCATTGTGGTACGTAGATGACACTTTCAGTTGTCTTTCTTCATGTGTATGTTTTTCAAATCTAAACATGTCTCAAACAATTGTGTTTAGGTTATGTGGGTATGGAAGACTTTGAATGTGATGACTGACCTGAAGAATGCACAAGAGAGAAGAAAGGAGAAGAAAAGGAGAAGGAAAGAAGACTGAGGGGCAGCAGCTGCTTGGAGTTTGCGTCCTTCCCGTCCACCCTGGCTGCTCCCAGTGCTGCAGTGCACGTGGCGTGGGCATCCTTCCAGCTGAGTCGTGGTTTGAAAAACTGTTGTTTTATGTAAATATCCACAGCGGTAGGGCACACACTGAAGTCGGCTTTTCTGCCAGCACTGAATGTATCCATCAGGACATGTGTCTTCAGGCGCCTGATCTTTGTAGTCAGGCTGTGGGAACGGTCTCTGCAGAGCTTCATAACTGGGAATTTGATTTGAAGAAGTCCATGTCATATGTGTAACTAGTACTAATTATAAATATAAAATACACAATATAAAATATGAAACTCAATAATAAACAGTGCCACCCTGTACATGGGCACCATGCCCTCCTCTTCGTGCTGTGTTTTCTAGCGCATACCACAGTTCACAGTAGAGGGTGTTTTCACCTTCCAGGACATGGGGCAAAGTTTGGAGATGCTTTTGGTTGTCACTGGAGGGGGTGGTGCTCCTGGCTTCTCCTGTGGAGCCCAGGGGTGATGCATAAAATCCTGTGTGCCTGGGTCGGCCATAGCACAATGACTTGACATGAAATGTCAGCAGTGCTGGGGCAGAGAGACTTTGGAAGGAAGCTTTTGGAAAATATGTTGTATCTCAGTTTGATGAACCAATTCACAAGAGGCTAGGCCCTCTCTAGCAAAGTTATGGGCTGCTTTCCTGAAAACAGAATGGAAGCCCTGATGTCAGCACTCCATGGAGAAGCGTGTCTTTCCTAAGTATCACGGTGTTCTGTTGACTTAGGTGCTTGGGAACACAATGCTCCCAGTTCTGTTAGGACAGGCATACTGTTAGGTTGCAATATCCACTTTATAAAATAGCTCCTGCCCAGTGGCTCTTGGTTCCTGTCAAATCTGGACCTGTAGTTTGAGAATGACAGTTGGTTAGAGACCCAGGTATTTAAAAATAGGTGTTCAATAAGGGAATACTCATTGTGCGTTGTATCTGATAGCATGCCTAATTGTGCATTTCTGAAAGTTACCAATTCAAAATGTAATTGGCACAGTTATCTTTGAGTAGACAAGCCTGGGAAGAGAATGTTGAGGTGCAGAGCTCACCAGCCAAGCTCATGCCCCTCTCGGGCCTTTGTGGCTGAGAAGTGGGACAGAAAGATGATTAAGGTAATGTCTCCTCCCCTGGCATTGTCCAGGGCAGTTGTGTAGATATTTGACTTCGCTGAGAGAAAAGAAACCAGGGAGTTTGTAAAGACTGTGCATTTTTAGTATAACATTTTCACCATCTGATACGGTTTGGCTCTGTGTCCCCACCCAAATCGCATCTCAAATTGTAATCCCCATGTGTCAAGGGAGGGACCTGTTGGGAGGTGATTGGATCGTGGGGGTGGTTTTCCCTATGCTGTTCTCATAATAGAGAGGGAGTTCTCACAAGATCTGCTGGTTTTAAAGACAGCAGTTTCCCCTGCTGTCACTGTCTCTCCTGCTGCCTTGTGAAGAAGGTGCTTGCTTCTCCCTCTGCCATGATTCTAAGTTTCCCGAGGCCTCCCCAGCCATGTGGAACTGAGTCATTTAAACTTCTTGTTTATAAAGTAATCCAGGTCTCAGGTAGTATCTTTATAGCAGTGTGAGAACAGACTAATAAACCATCTATATGTTATTTGGACTTAACATGGGGCCGTGTGATTGAATCTCAGTTTGCCTGTGATAAAGTAGTGTAACAGTATTGCTAACTTTGCATGAATTTGATGCTGATGACATGTCAGTGTGAAACCATGACGTGTGTTCTTTGGTTTTTACTCTGTGTGTGTGTGTTTTGGAACAGTTATATTTTGGTTTTGTAAAAACAACCTTCACTTTATTTTAACTGTGTAGTAAGTTTATATTCAGTGCCTTAAAGTGCATTGTTAACAATTGTCTTGATATGTTGTCCTCATGTTAGGGAAAGTCATAGAAGCCAAAATGATCAGCAGTTGAGTAATTTACGAAAGCACAGGTGCAATCCCACTTTAAAGCCCTGGGGGTTGCACAGAGCACGCAGGTTTCAGGCTCCATAAATGTGGATGACTCACTGGAGAGCTTCATCTGTTTAAGTAGAACAAATGTTTTTACTGATAAAGTACAGGAAAGGAGGTTTGTGATAAAAATTATTTTTCACATTCCAAACCTGTGACACCTTATGTTTATCAATTGCTATGCAATAAAATATCTTTAATAATATGTAGTATGTTTTTTTTTCCAAAAAAATGGTATTTGTTTTGCATCTTACTGTAACTGGAAACAGGAGCACCTGGAACTTAGCTCCAACTTTGGCTGGCAGGTCCCTTTGCTGCAGCATCTGGTGCTGAGTTTTAACAAACAAATGCAATTGTGTCATTGCCAGTAGAAGAAAGTCTACTTGTACAGATAATTTATATCAAATCAGAAAGCAGTATGCAGCCTGAATGGCTAGCTTCTGTGAGAAATAAAGTGGCAAGGAAATGTTAACATGTTCTGGCCCTTTACAAAATAAGAAGTGTTTTAAAAAAAAGGGCTGGGGGTGGAATTCAGGGTAAGGAGCTTCAGTGGTGCTAAGTTGAGTGGGATGCTTAATGACAGACGAGAATTGCCATCAAAGATACACCGGTCAGGCCCAAGCATCTTTTCTCTGGAAAAGAACTTCAGGCTTCCTTGTCTGGACTTCAGTGGAGCACGCTTCTTCTTTCACCACGTTAGCCAGAACGTTTTCAGTGCAGCCTTCCCTCTACTGAAGCCATGAGAACCAGTGACTAGCCATGCTAATAGACGTCCTCATCTAAAGAGTAAAGAGAAGTTATCTGTGTCATGATTTTATCAAAACCCTCTCATAATGAATGGTTATTATAAAATGCATTCTGATTTCAAGAACGTGAAGAGAGTCAGGGGTCCCTAGGACTACCCCAGAATGACGCCCTGGAGGGACTCCCAGACTCAAAGCAGCTGTCACAGTCAGGGCTGTGGTTACCACTGTGAAAAGCTACGGATTAAGATCAGCACAGGGAATGGAGCCCAGGAGAGACCAGGCACATGTTCCCTGGCATCCTCTCCAGTGGTTCCCGGGGCTGCACACAATCCTCCCAGCAGCCATGGGACCGCACGCAGGGCCTGCGTCCAACGGGGAAGTCTCCTGGACCTGCGTGCGGGTTTGTGGGTGTGTAGGCTTGGAGTCCTGGGCTCGCGTCCCATCAAGGCGCCACGTAGGGAGGAGGCAGTTACTGAGCATCTAAGTCATCTGAGTGGTGCCAGGGTAGTGCTCCCTGGAAGACCATGGCACTATGGAGAAAGGCACAGCAGTGGGAGCCCTTTCACAGCTGATGGGCACTTGCATTTGAGGCAAATGAGAGGAAGAGGGAACCCTGCAGGGATTGGAGTCTCCCGGGCAGGGAAACAGCCACAGGGCAGGCCCTGAGCTGGGGCCCTGTGGCCTGTTGGACCGAAGGACACCTGGCAAGCCCAGCAGGACATGAGTGCAGCGAGATGGTGGTGGGGCACCGCACGGGCCCCAGCCCTGCAGAGGCTCCAGCTCCTGAGCGGCATGGCCATCGTCCAGGGTCTGTCCAGGAGACAGGCCAGGACCACCTGTGCTTTCAGCTCATAGCTTTCAGTTCGTGGCTCCGGCTGCCATGTGGAGAATGGACAGGAAAGGTAGGAGGCACTGAGAGGCTGGGCCAGAGGGAAGGTGGAGGGGGTGGTCAGGGCTCTGTGTTCACGATCTCGCCCTTGGTGAGGAGACAAGGCAGGGAGCTTCCCTGAGCCCCTCATCTGCAGAGGGAAGAGGATAGCTGTTTGTTTCCCTTTGGGGGAGCAGGGAAGGGAGGGCTGGCAGGGAGGGGGATCGGGTGCTTGGTAGAAGGCAGGTGGGTCTGAGAGGTGGACTACACCAGCAAGTTGGTCCTGGGGAGTACGGGGCTGGGCCCCACATGCAGGGTTCTCAGAGGCAGGAAGGTAGCGAGCCAGGGCAGAGAAGAGGACCCAGGGGGTGGCGCTACCCAGTCCCAGGACGATGCGAAGATGTCTCCAAGCCCTGGTTGCTGCACAGGGAAGGCAGGATGGGGCGGCGAGGCCCACGCAGGCTGTGGGTGCCGCGCCTTGGTGGCAGCTTGTTCCGAATGGGGCTGGAACAGTTGACAGCAAGCATCCTCATTGGCCTGGTAAGCCTTCTAGCTCCTCTTCCTCCGATGTTCCAGTTTCACAGCGGCCTGTACAGTTAGATCTTTCCTCACTTTGGGGGAAGGTGTAGCTATTATAGTCTCCGAATCATGCTGTCATTAGAAATTGCACAAGACCTATGCCAGGGGAGGCGCTGACTGGCACAGACCCTGGCACAGGCCCTGAAAGGAACCTGAGGACAGAGAAGGAGCTCCCTGCAGCCTTCAGGCAGCCAAGCAGAGGCCTAAGTCCAAGCATGTGGCCATAGGGTCTGCTCTGTAAGCCTCAGGGCCACCGCCTTCTGCTCCAGTCCTGGGCCAAAGCAGCCTTCAGCAGCTCCTGCTCCATTTGAGTGAGCTGGATGTCAGCCTCCATGGGCCCTGTTGCGCATGGGATTGATGCTCCATCTGAGTGAGCTGGGCGTCTGCCTCTGTGGGTCCTGTTGTGTTGATGCTCCATCTCAGTGAGCTGAGTGTCTGCATCTCTGGGTTCTGTAGTACATGGGGTTAATACTCCATCTGAGTGAGCTGGGCGTCTGCATCTCTGGGTTTTGTGTGCGAGGGGTTAACACTCCATCTGAGTGAGCTGGGTGACTGCCTCTGTGAGTCCTGTTGTGTGTGGGGTTGATGCTCCATCTGAGTGAGTGGGGCGTCTGCATCTCTGGGTTCTATTTTATGTGGGGTTAATTCTCTATCCGAATGAGTGGGGCATCTGCATCTCTGGGTTCTGTCTTATGTGGGGTTGATTCTCTATCTGAGTGAGTGGGGCATCGGCATCTCTGGGTTCTGTTGTATGTGGGGTTGTTGCTGCGAGTGAGTGGTACATCTGCATCTCTGGGTTCTATTTTATGTGGGGTTGATTATTGGAGTGAGTGGTGCCTCTGCATCTCTGGGTTCTATCTTCTGTCAGGTTGATTCTCTGAGTGAGTGGGGCGTCTGCATCTCTGGGTTCTGTTGTATGTGGGGGTGATGCTCCATCTGAGTGACTGGTGCATCTGCATCTCTGGGTTCTGTTGTATGTGGGGTTGATTCTCTATCCAAGTGAGCGGGGTGTCTGCATCTCTGGGTCCTGTTGTATGTGGGGTTGATTCTCTATCTGAGTGAGTGGGGCGTCTGCATCTCTGAGTTCTAGTTTACGTGGGGTTGATTATCTGAGTGAGTGGGGTGTCTGCATATCTGGGTCCTGTTGTATGTGGGGTTCTGTATCTGAGTGAGTTGGGCATCTGCATCTCTGTGTTCTATTTTATGTGGGGTTGATTCTCTATCTGAGTGAGTGAGGCATCTGCATCTCTGGGTCCTGTTGTATGTGGGGGTGATGCTCCATCTGACTGAGCTGGGCGTCTGCATCTCTGGGTTCTATTTTATGTGGGGTTGATTCTCTATCTGAGTGACTGGGGTGTCTGCATCTCTGGGTTCTGTTGTATGTGGGGGTGATGCTCCATCTGACTGAGCTGGGCGTCTGCATCTCTGGGTTTATGGATCCCTAAGCCCAACTCACTCACAGCCTGGCTTGTGGGTTATGGATCCCTAAGCCCGGCTCACTCACAGCCTGTCCCTCCATGTGCTGCTCTTTCCTCTGCCTTACCCATGTTTGGTTGTTTCTTGTTTCTTATATAACACTGGATGTCTTTGGAACAGGAGAAAATTGTTAAATGTCAATTTGCTGCCCCTTTTTTCTGTAAGTCTATCTTCTATAAAGTAATGTAGTCCCTTTTATCATGATGCTATTTCACTATATAACATTATTTTCAATGCCTGCATAGTAAACAAATTGTAGGGGTATAGGCTGAATTTACTTAACCATTTACTGATATTAGAGATGCAGAGTTTTTCTAATTGTTTTACTGACATCAGCAGCACAGAAATCTCCAACCTCACATGCCTACATTTCCACTATTGACTTGGAATAAATTCTTACAAGTGAAATTTAGTCAACATATATAACTTTGATGTGACAGTTGGTAAATGTTGCTAAATCAATTTTCAGAAAGCATATGCCAATATTGGTTGTACTTATTTCCTGAAATCCTTGTCTGCAGTAAGTAGCAACATAAAAAAAAAACTTTTCTGAAAGGTGAAAGTTTTATCTCACTGCTTTAACTTGCACTTCTGTGGTTACCTGTGAGGTTTAACACTTTTCAAATGATTGTTGGCATTTTGCATTTTTTTTAGTGAATAATCTGTTCATATTCTTCTTTGTTTTGTAATATGGGCTTTAAAAAACCTATTTCTAATTTTATGTGTTAAAATTGGTAACACATATAGGGCAGAAATACGCGTTACTAGTCCGTAGTTTGGCTTTGGCTTGTGTTGAAAAGGTTTTAGAAAGTTGAGAAGATTTTTTGCTTTATGTATCATCAGCAACTGTGAAGAGCTGAGGTTCCACCTCCTCCCGAGCTGACAAGTGACCCTCAGAGAAGAATCGTGAAGACCTCACAACAGTGAAGTTAGTTTAAACGAGTTACAACGGCAAACACATTGCGCCATCCTTATGATTGTACCTTAGTTCACACTGATGGGTGGCTGGTGTTTAAATGCTTTCCAAGTTCATTTCATTTATTGTACAAATGCCTGTGAAATACCCAGACAGCATCATTGCCTCCTTCTCTAGCCTCCAAACCAAATATCCTTTTGCTCAAGCATCCAGGTAAAAAAAGGGGGACCTTGGAAATTGTGAATTTGAAGCCAGAAGCCATGGTTTTCCTAGGAATGGATTTACTTGCTAAGAACTGTGACACCTTTATAAATAAAGTTACTCATGTTGGCTTTTTTGCTCTTTAAATTCTTCTGTGTGTTACTGATGTGACAAATCAAATAATAAATTGCAGACAGCTTATATATTGACAATACAAGACAGTCCATCCAAGAGTCTCTCAAAGCATACCTGGCACATATTAGAAGCATGTGAGTTCTGAAAAGTACTGAGTGGACGTTTGTGGGGCATCGACTCCCCTGCCACTGTCCTTTGTAACCAATGAACTCAGGCTGGGCTGGGACAGGTTTGTGTCTCCCACCAACCCTAGGCCGCACACGGGGCTCATGTGTGAGTGATAGGCTTCCCCGCTGCAATCACAGTCCTGAGCAGAACGACAGACCGGAAGCAGCGCGGAGCCTGGGAGTGGAGGTGCAGCCTGGGTGGACGCAGGTTTCCCGGCTGCTTCAACGGCACACAGCGCTTTCTCGTTTCTTACCCTCCCGAGTCTTCACCGTTGTCCTGGCAGGTTTACAACCCCCATCCTACAGGGCGTCACCTTTATGTCGACAGCACATTGAAATACGTATGCAATTAGTGGATTTTCCAGGGTGAGAGCAGCAAGCTGTTGTGGAATTCTGCACATTAATACGTGGTCATTGTAAAAATGTGTTCATGAGAACTCTTGAGAGGCACCGACATATCTGACGATAGATTCCGAGTGAAGACACTTCCTGTGCTGACCACAGAACATGATCAATTTTATAACAGCCTCAGTTCTAACTGGACATGGTGATGATGGCCTTGAATTTGAGTTTCCCTTCAGGAAAGGTATATAGGCATACTCGACATAGTTATTTATAAGATCACTGTAAGGATCAAAAGATATGTATTAGACAGGAAAGGGAACATCACACACCGGGGACTGTTGTGGGATGGGGGGAAGGGGGAGGGAGATATTAGGAGATATACCTAATGCTAAATGACGAGTTAATGGATGCAGCACACCAACACGGCACATGTATACATATGTAACAAACCTGCAGATTGTGCACATGTACCCTAAAACTTAAAGTATAATAATAATGAAATAATAAAAAAAGATGTGTTAGATTCCCTAAACTGCACGTCTGTTAATGGCTTTGGTGGGGCTGGCGATGCAGTGGTGCTGATCTGATCCCCAGAATGGCGTGGGGCATGCAGAATGCGTCCTGTGCTGCTCACTCCAGAACCAGAATAGAGAAAAGGAAACGTGACACGTAGCTGCTGTGTGAAAGAGAAGCCCGGCCCGACGTGTGGCCAGAGTCGTGGATCCTGCACAGGTCGGTCTCCTGAGCTGTGAAAGGGGAACGTCAGGATCTGGGGCCGCGCACCTCCTTTGGCTCTGCAGAGCTTTCCCAGTTCATTCCCCGCTCTGTCTGAGGAAGGCGTATTTTCCAGCAACCCTCCAGAGGGCACCACAGCACCATGCCAGAGGCCCCTGTTTGGCTGCTTGGGGAAAATCTCTGTCACTTATTCAGAAAGAGGAATCTAATATTTTTGATTGAGGAAAGTCACCTGGAGCTGAAGGGAATGAGCTGGGAAGCACAGTGCTTTAGTCTCCTGTGTTCATTTGAACGAGGTTAACCACAACCCAAATCAGTTGTAAAGTCAGTTTTTACCGTCCAGAAACAAACCTAAACACATACACACGTGAACACACAGAGACACACGTGCACACATGTGAAAACACAGAGACGTGCACATGTCACACCGCAACGTGCACAGTGCAGGTTTACATATACACTCTCGCGTGTGCATGTATGCTCACACTCATGCACATACCCACACGATACATGCAGCAGTGTACTCTCACATGTGCACACACGTGCACACATGTAGGGGCCTGAAGACAACATCGCTGATTTCGTTTTTCCATTACATTAGAAAACACCTATGCTGCACCTGCACCCACATAGATCATGATGTGAATTAATACGTGCATTCCATGTTTACGTGGTTCTAGTTTCAGGTATGCTTTTTTTTTTTTTTTTTTTTTTGAGACGAAGTCTCACTCTGTTGCCCTGGCTGGAGTGCAGTGGCATGATCTCGGCTCACTACAACCACCACCTCCTGGGTTTCAGTGATTCTACTGCCTCAGCCTCCCGAGTAACTGGGATTACAGGCACCTGCCATCACGCCCAGCTAATTTTTTAGTATTTTTAGTAGAGTCTGGGTTTCACCATGTGGGCCAGGCTGGCCTCGAACTCCTGACCTCAGGTGATCCACCCGTCTCGGCCTCCCAAAGTGCTGGAATTACAAGCATGAGCCCCCGTGCCCGGCCCACGAATGCTTTTTAAAGAAGACCTATCCAGTGAAGTAACAGGATGAGAATGGAGGGACTGAGAAGCTGCTCCGTGTGGGCTGCGCTGTGATCGGGATGAGCCTCACAAGACGCTGCAGGCCCGAGGAGCTCACGGCTTCTGCCTGCTGGACACTGGGAGGCTCAGACACACGAGGAGAAAAGATGAAGGGCCCCACCCTGGCCCTTGACACGCTGCTGGCCTCAGGAATTACTTTTAAGTAGAGAGTCGAAGTCGGAAGCTGAAGGGACACGCCCTCCTTCTCTTGACCTTATCTGTGGGCTCAGAAGACTCAGGCGGCTGGAAACATCCACGGGAAATGGGGGGCGAGGCTGCACTCTACACCCAAGGCCCACTTGCACCATCCAGGGCCCAGCCTCGGCAGCTCAGGGTGCACAGCAGGGAGCGGGAGCACAGCAGGGAGCGGGAGCACTGCCAGGAGCGGGAGCACAGCAGGGAGTGGGAGCACTGCAGATAGCGGGAGCACAGCCGGGAGCGGGAGCACAGCAGGGAGCGGGAGCACAGCCGGGAGCGGGAGCACTACAGGGAGCGGGAGCACCGCAGGGAGCGGGAGCACAGCAGGGAGCGGGAGCACAGCCGGGAGCGGGAGCACAGCAGGGAGCGGGAGCACAGCCGGGAGCGGGAGCACAGCAGGGAGCGGGAGCACAGCAGGGAGCGGGAGCACAGCCGGGAGCGGGAGCACAGCAGGGAGCGGGAGCACAGCCGGGAGCGGGTGCACAGCAGGGAGCGGGAGCAGATCAGGGAGCGGGAGCACAGCCGGGAGCGGGAGCACAGCAGGGAGCGGGAGCACTGCCGGGAGCGGGTGCACAGCAGGGAGCAGGAGCACAGCAGGGAGCGGGAGCAGATCAGGGAGCGGGAGCACAGCAGGGAGCGGGTGCACAGCAGGGAGCGGGTGCACAGCAGGGAGCGGGAGCACAGCAGGGAGCGGGAGCACTGCAGATAGCGGGAGCAGATCAGGGAGCCGGTGCACAGCAGCTCTGTCCTGAGATAGAAGCCGGACTGGGAGACCCGCTCCTCATTCCCCTGCTCTCAACTGAGGCCCAGCCGGCGTCCCTGCGGCTTTTGCCTTACATCCCGGCCCTGCTTCCTGCTCAGCGGCTTCCACAGCTGCCTGCCTTTCCCCGCCGGCGGGGCTGAGGAGCAGGTGGGCTCCGCCTCCCGTCACCAGCATTTCCTCCGTCCAGCACAAAGACCAAGACTTGTCTCTGAAAAGTGAGTGCAGCACGCGTGGGAACCGCCGCTCAGCAGCTCTTCTCCCGGCACGCACAGGGCCTTCTGGGATTTACAATGTTTTTCCCCCAAAATAAATAAAAAGATAACATGAAAAATAAAATGCTGACCAGTAAATGACGCCATGAAGGCAACCACTGTCTATATTCAAAAAACTTCATGCTGTTTCTATAGTATTACATTTTAAATGTACAGACTGAATCTTTTAAAATCAGTTTTACGTTTACAGAAAATTGAGTGGAGTTCCAATACTCCACCCAGTCCCAATTTCGTCTGTTACTTACTTCTTGGCTTACTGCCCTGCATTTGCTAAAATCAGCAAACGTACACGGACACTCATCGTCCCCCAGAGTAACCCGTCGCTTTCATTAGGCCTCCGTCTTGCTGTTGTACTTCCCGTGGGTTTGGACAAATGTGCAATGCTGCGTATCCACCATCGCAACATCACACGGAGGAGCACCACTGCCCTAAAAGTCCTCCCTGCTCCACCTGCTCCTTCCCTCCTCCCAACCCCTGGTAACCACTGATCTTTTTTCCGTCTCCATAGTTTGATCATTTCCAGAATGTCATGGAGTTGGAGTCACACAGAGGTGGCCTATTCAGATTGGCAGCTCTTACCCAGAAGCATGCATTAAGGTTCCCCTGTGTCTTTCCATGGCTTAGGTTTTTTTGACACTGAAGTATGTTCCCTTGTCTGGATGAATCATAGTTTATCCACTCACTGAAGTTATTTATCCACAATTTTTATCCACTCACCTCCTGAAGGTTATCTTGGTTAATTTCAGGTTTGGACAATTATGAGTAAAGCTGCTATAAACACTTATGTGCGGGTTTCGTGTGGACATAAAAGTTCAGTTCATTTTGGTAAATGCCAAAACATGTAATTGCTGGATTGTCTGTTTAGTTTTGTAAGGAATTGTTGGACTGTATCCATTCCTTCCTTCTTTCCTTCCTTCCCTCCTTCCCTCCCTTTCTCCTTCCCTCCCTCCCTCCTGCTTTCCTTCCTTTCTTCCTTCCTTCTTTCCTCTCTCCCTCCCTTCTTTCCTTTCTTTTTTTTTTTCTTGACTATTCTTGGCAAAGCAGAACATCTCAAAACCATGAATGAAGCCCCTCAGGCCTCACAGATGCAGGAGACATGCAGTGTGATAGCAGATCCACTTCAGACCACATGTGCTGTGAGCATATTTGAGAAAGGCTGGAAGACAGCAAGGCCAACATGGCTTTGGAGCATTTGGGTTTGAGGACCTGGGAAAATGGTGAAGCTGTGGGAATCCCAGGAAAGTCAAGGAGGGGTTGGCATGAGCTATGTGAGAGGAAAAGGGAATGAGTGAGAAACATGGAAAGAAAATTGGGGTCTGGGGAACGGTTAGGGAGGGTTCTGTCTGTGGAACTGCAGTTAAGAATGAGCGTGGTTCACACGGGAGCGTGACCACCGACTCCCCCACCTCCCTCCACCTCTGGTGAAAGCCTGGAGGACAATGCGATGGAATAAGAAATAACATATGTGGACCTGAGATAAGGCCACATGTTGGTCTGTTAGACAGCAGAAAAAAAAAAAAAAAAGAAAAAAGAGAGAGGGAGAGGGAGAGACAGAGAGTGAAAGAAAGAGACAAATAAGAAAAGAAAGAGAGACAGAAAGAAAAAAGAAGGAAAGAAATAAGGAAAGAAAGAAAAGAAACAGAAACCCAAGGTCACCCCCTGCAGGACCCTAAGCTGGGCTCAGCTGGAGTATTGGGTTCTACACATTTCTCCTCTGAACACGTTTACGACATGATGAATGTTTTTATTTCCAAGGTTAATTTTCAAGTTTACATTCCAAATTATATTTCACATTCTATAGACGTCAGTATTTTTCCAGTTTCTCCAATTTTCTGATGTCAATGAAAACTATCCAGAAGGGTGGCAAAGGCACCCAGTCTCTGGGTCTGAGACTGACTGCAGGTGGGGAGAGGAGATGCCTGCGGAGGCACTGCCTGTGATCTGCTCAGGGTGCCCAGAAGTACGGACAGAGGGTGGCCTAATGACTTACTAGAAACTGAACAGGAATTGAGAAAAGGAATCCCAGCACATGGAGACTGCATCCCTCAGTTCCAGGAAATGCAGGGTGCAGAGGTTTGCTGTTGAGTTATCATCCCTGGGTACAGAGCTATGGATCCTGGAGTTGCCACATGCCCGGATGTGGCACAGGCTTCGGTACACGGGGGGAGTTGATTAATAAACAAAACTACAGGGATTAAGGATGATTTGGGTTTTTTTCCAAGATCCAGTTTGCAAATAAATAAATAAAAATAAGGTAAAGTTCGGTTTGGTTGTTTTTGTTACAATAACTGCACTAAGGAATAATGATAGCTAGCAATTCAAAGCTTATATCTCAATTGAAACGTAGATGATAACCCACACTCCATTTCAGAAAAAATAATATGTTTCCATCATAAAACATGGAGGTGTAGCAAGAATAACTAATGTTTTAAGTTAATAATAATTTCTTGGACATTTAAGTTAATAATAATTTCCTGGACATTTACAGAGATCTATACACTAATGATTCATTTTATCTAACTAGTTCCAGTCTGTTTGCTGAGAACACCTCTATTTCTAAACATATTCCTGTAGTTGGTTTCTGGAAGAGCCCATGGAAGGCGCCTACATCCCCAAGGCAGCTCCTAGTGCTGTTGATGTGGTGCCCTGGCATGTGGTCACCCAGTCGCAATCTCTCCTGTGAGCCATTGGATCTAAGTTATGCAAGCCGTAGGTGTTTACCCAGGAAGGTTTTCAGCAAGATCTGTAGAGACCCAGGGGCCGGCAGGGAGGTGACCCAGATGCTCCCTGCAGCACCAGCCATGTGGTCCATAGAGGAGGCTGTTGAGAAACACAGAGAAAGGAAGATGAAAAATGTGCGTTTATTAAACTTCTCTTGATAAAGTGAGAAGATTCAGTATATATTGAATGTAATTACAATAGGATAGAACAAGAAGAATTAGAGAGAGACTATATTTGCAAAACAATGAGTAAACAATTTGATTACAAAAGCATGCTGTCTATCAAGCAGAATAAATACAAAACAAAGATACACCTGGACATACTGGAGTAAAACTGAGAATAATCAGTCTAAAGGTAAAATATGTAAGACAGAATACTTTGGCACTGTCTAATAAGAATGACAATTCGGTAGACTGTAGACCTCCAAAAGCGATACTAAAAGTTAAGAGAAGTTTGGAATAATCCCTTAAAATGATGATAGAAAATAATTGTCAACCTGGAAGTGTGTGCCCTGTAAAATTATATTTCATGAATACGAACAAATTTAAAACATTACAGCTGAAGAAAATTGGGAGGGTTTACTACACACAGACTCCCTGAAGAAACTACTGAGAGATGTCCTCCTTCTTTTACCAGATGATAGTAAAAGCAGTAAGAAGTTATGGAAGAAAATTAATTGTTGTTTGTTTAAATCTAAAACACATTGCAGAAAATTATGATTGTGACATTAATGATATTATAATAATAACATGCATTTGAGAGAGAGAGAGAAAGATAAACTACTGGACAGCAGGAAGCAATAATTCAGGAGAACACAATTGAACACAATTTAAGTGTTCAAGCTCTTTATTCTTTACTTTTTAGGAGAAGACTACAGATATTGCTATGGGCTGGATTGTGTGCTCTCGGAATGTATACATCCATTCCTAGCCACCAGTGGGACTGTATTTGGAGGTGGCTCCAATAAGGAGATCATCAGGATAGAAGGTAGTCACTGGGCAGGGCATGGTTCCATCAGGCTGGTGTCCTGATAAGAGGAGACGCCACTGAGCTCTGGACTTACAAGAACACAGAGGAGAAACCCTCACAGGAAACAAATTGGCTGTGTCCTTCCTGCCCTGATCTTCAGTGCCCAGCCTCCACAACTGTGAGAAAATAAATTTCTGGTGTTTAAGCCACTCAGTTTGTGGTGTTTGTTAGAGCAGTCTGAGTTAAGACAGATACTAATTAACTTCAGGCCTTGTTAAGTAACTATCAAAGAAATACGAAGGTAGTATATAACCATCGAATCTGTAGAGAGAAGAAAACAGAAAAAGAAAACAATCCAAAATAAGATGAGAAAGAAAAAAACTTAAAAAATAAATAAATACATACATAAAATAACATGTTTTAAATAAAATTTAAAAATAAAAACATACACACAAAACCAAGTTCATTATTTAAGTTTATTGTGACAAACTTGATTCTCAAACTAGACAAGAGAAACACAAGAAAGAAAGAACACATAGAAACTTCTATAAATGCAGATGGAAAACTTGCCTATGTTAAGAAAATGAACCCAGCTGTGTATTGAAGAGAAAACATAACTCAGTTTACAATTGTGAAGAGTTCAATGGCTTCAGAAAAAAAAATTTGATAAAATTCAAAACTCATGAACTAAAAAACAAAATGAACTAATCAAGCAAAAACTATTGACAAAGCAGGAAAAAAGGAAAACTTTTGTAATTTAATAAAGGCTATTTAAACAATTAAGTAATCACAGCACTTCACCCTAGTGTGGAAAATCTAGAACATTTCCTGCTACAGACACTTAAGGCCCTCAGGTGCCTCTCACTTCCCAGCACTAAGGACACATGCATTGGGTTTTGTTATGGCTGCACCCACTCTTGGTCCCAAATCTCTTTTACTTACTAGTACCTTGTGATGAACAACCTCAAGCCTCAGCTGATGAAAACAGCAGCAGTCACAGTGTTGCTCACAGATCTGTAACTTGGGCAGAGATCCCAGGAGACAGCTTGCCTTTGCTTCATACACTTCAGCTTGGCGGCAGCAGGAAGATTCACTTTACACATGGACTTGCCCTCGTGACTGGTTGGTGCTGATCAGCAGCAAGGGCTGTGGGTTGGGGCCATGGCAGGACAGGCCACACAGGCTTCCTCATGGCCTCTTGGGCTGCCTTACAACATGGTGGCTGGTTCCAAGAACAAATGTCTCAAGACAACAAGGTGCATCACTTTTTCATCCTATGTCATCCCACTCACAGAGGAAGTCACAAAGACTGCCTAGGACCCAGGACAGGGACATGGCACTCCATATCCTGGTAGGTGTGTCAAAGTCAGAGTCCCACTGTGAAGGAGCCAGTGTGATGAGGGCTTGTCTTGTGCTGTCTTTGGAAAATGCAATCAGCCACCGCTGATTTTTTCTGTGTGATTAATTATGTGGTTTTCTCTTGGGGGAGGAGTGTCCAGGTGTATTTTAATGGTTTGACAATGTTCTACTTGTCATAGACAACATGGTGTTCATTTTTTCTTAGGCTTTATAACTTTGATGTGTAATACATGTGTTCTTCTGTGAGACTCAAATATTTCCCTTAGAAAATCCCATCATCTGACAACCTCCTTTGCCTGCACAGAGCTGTGGTGCATTTTCCATCGCTCTTAGGTCCTCAGAATAAAACCCGATGCCTGCACCACGTGTGTAACAGCCTTTGTGATGTGGCCTCCATGGAGAGCCTCATTTTTAGGATGATAACTTACTCAGGGTGCTGCACCCGCACTGATCCTACAGAAGAAGTGTCTTTCCTCCTAGTGGCCCCAGTTGGCTTCCGCCTCTGCTCAGAACGTGCCTCTGGCTGAGGCTTAGGTTGATCTGCTTCTGCACGGGCATCACCTCCTCAGAGGGGATTCCTGGGCCCCCATCTAAAGTGTCACCCACTCATTTCCACCCAGAAGCCCCACTTTATATCATGTTATAGAAGTTCTATCTAAACTCATTCTGCTCCCTGATGAACTCGCTCGCACTTCCTTAAACGCGCACTGGAAGGTGTGCATCCCAAGGGCAGAGCCTGTCCTCCCTGTGCCCCAGTGCTGGGAGCCATGTTTACATCAGAAACCTCCTGGGAAGTTGTTGTGAGTGAACCATTTCATCACAACAACCCTGTAATGTAAATGGTATTATCTCCACATTTTAGATGAAAAAAGAGATTTCCAGAAAAATGAAAAATTCTGCAGTCCACAGTGATGTTGGTATGGGATCTGGAGCTGTCGTGGCCCAAAGCCAGAGTCCTTTTCTCCTTCCTGACTCAGTGCTATCAATCTCTGATGTCAGAAGGGCGAGCACCGAAGACAGAAAACAGCATCCTACACTCAGGGGCAAAGCGAGTTTGAGGAACACACGAGGAGATCTGGAAGCCCATGGTGTTGCCTCCTCACCAGGAGGCCACGGTGGTCCTGGCAGGTGCCCATGCTCTACTCTGTGAGTGGGAAGTGGACAGAGAAGCGAGGTTGGGTCACATTCTCTGTGTAGAGCGTTTCTCCTTCTCATCATATGTTTACTTTATATACTTGGAGGGGATGGGTGGAGATTTCTTGCACACATGGATTGTGCAGTGGTGAAGGTGGGGCACCTGTCACCCGAATAGCGAGTATCATACCCCACAGGCAATTCCCCAGCTCTCAGCTGCTCCCCGCCTCCCACCTTCTCCAGCGTCTGTGCGTCCGCTCTGCACATCCACGTGTGTTCCCACCTTCTCTGGTGCCTGTGAGTCCGCTCTGCACATCCACGTGTGTTCCCACCTTCTCCGGTGCCTGTGAGTCCGCTCTGCACATCCACGTGTGTTCCCACCTTCTCCAGCGACTGTGCGTCCGCTCTGCACATCCACATTTGTTCCCACCTTCTCCGGTGTCTGTGCTTCCGCTCTGCACGTCCACATGTGTAAAGAACTTGACGCTGCGACCCGGTCAGGAGACAGCGGCAGGTGTGTGAGGCATGAAGCCAGGAGGAGCTGGGGCTGCAGCACAGCAGAGAAATAATAAATTTGTGCTGGAAAAGGGTGCTTGGGAGGAGAATCTAAGAACCTCACGGAGAAACATGGTTTGGGTATGAGAAGGAATTTGCCCCACATTAAGAAGTAGATAGAGGCAAATGTTTTGTGAATCCTGGGAAATGGATGGGACTCCCCAGGCCCCAGGTGCCCCATGCTTCCCACAGTGGACCCCATGAGGACAGCCTCACCTCACTGTCTGGGTCTCCACCTCCAGTGGGTCAGCTCCCTGGCACCCAAATATGTGAGGCTACTACACGCCGGTCACTGTGGCTGAGGTTTCTGGAAGCTGTCAAGGTCATACAGATACGAAGTCCACAAGCTGGGAGCAGAGACTGGGTCCGGTGATAAAAGTTGACCACCCCTTCTGTGGCTCCCCAGCCCTAGCTGAGAGTCCATGTGGAAGTGAACCAAGCTCCTAGACAATGTGGAATGTACCATTTAGGAGCTGAAGGAACGCATGAACACTTGCATTATCTCAGCCACAGGGAAGACATGACAGAGCCACTAATTTACAGCAATCTTAACTGTGGCCTGCACCCAGTCTGTGAGAAAACTATGCATTCATACAAAATTGTACTTAAGGTCCAATATGTTTTTAATTTTTCAAAAGACATCACTTGGGGGTAGGCCCAGATTGGAGAAGCAGGAGGTTTAGGAGCTGATGAAATGGAAAGTGTGGACATGGTAGGACACTGCGGAAAGACAGCTGAGCCTGCAGGTCTCATTCTACGCACCTCAGGTCGGTTCTGCGGCCGTGCTGGGCTCCTGGGTCACGGTGGACAGCTGAGAGCTGTTTCGCTCTGCTTCTTTCAAGTCCCCATTAAAATTAGGACAATAAAACGGAAAGATGGAGACCAGCAGTCAAGTGAGTAGGGCAGGGGTCATGAACTTGAGCCCAACACAGGAAGCTTGAAGAGCGTGGACGCCACAGAGAGAGTCTCCCTCCCTGCAAAGGAACAGCGACTAGCTGAACGGCAAATTCTCACCAGTAACAGAGACAGGAAGCCTCCAGCTGCTCAGAAACCATGTCCATCAATTCAACTCTTGAGAATAAAGATTGAATAAGGACATTATCAGAAGAAAAGAAGAAATCTTACGAAAATAGAAACACTACCATAGAGTAAGATAAACAAAAGAAACAAAAGTTGTAAGAATTTGAAAGAAAGAAGAAAAAATGTGTTCTTAATCGCAGATGATATTTTCTACAGAGAAATCCCCAAATAAGATATAGATAGATGATAAATACTAGCAAGACAGTTGGGGAAGATCACTCGATATAAGATCAATGTACATCAATTTTGTTTTTATAACAAAATAAACAGCTAGAAATGCATTTTATAAAAGATGCCTTTTACAATATCGACCAAAATTGTAAGTTTCCAAGAAACCAATCTAAAATATGTGCAAGATTTTTATGAATAAAATTACAAAATTGTTTTAGAAGATGTAAAGATGGCTTAACGGAAACGTATGGCATATTGACAGGTAAGAAAAGCTGATGTCGCACATAAGAGGTTTCCAGATTGGTCTGCAGAGTCGAGCCCAGCCCAGAGTGACCTGAAAGTGACCCTGAGTGCAAAGGCCCTGGATCCGCCAAGAGACTCCTGAGGACAGGAGCGGCCCGTGCTCTGATGGACACCACGGCCGCTCACGGATTCTTGGCAATTCCTGCACTGCGGTCTGGGTGAAGTGAAGGGAAGCACTCATAGGTGGCCCCACAGGCCCAGTTGTGGCCCAGCAGGTGTGGGCTGTGGTGGGAAGGACGGACTGCAGCCAGGGGACCAGGCCTTCACCAGGCACCGCAACAGCCCATTGTTCCTGGGATGAGTGTACCTCGGACTCACAGCTCAGCAGCCATTAATTCCCACATGCCCAGGTGTGGCCCAGCTAGGTACAGGCCACAATGGGAAGGATGGGCTGCAGCTGGGGGACCAGGCCTTTACCCGGCACTGCAACAGCCCATGGTTCCCGGGCTGAGTGTGCCTCGGACCTCACAGCTCAGCAGCTGTTAATTCCCATGGCTCAAGGACTTGTGGATGCTGAAACCCTAAACCTTCTACAGGAGAAATGAGAGAACAGCTTTCTGACTTTGGTGCAAGGAGAAATGTTCTAAACAAGATCTAAAAATCCATTAACAATACAGGGAAAATGGACAAAGTTGACTACATTAAAAATACGAATTTATCTTTCAAAGTTCTATTGTTCCACACCATTGTAGGAAGACTACAGTAAACAAGAATATATAGTTTCAAATAGCTGGAAGGATACTGAGTGTTCCCTACACAAAGACGTGGTCAGTGTTTGCATGGCTATGCTAATTACCCTGACCTGACTGGCACACGGCATGCATCAAAGCATCACTGACTACGCCGTAAAGATGCACAAGAATCATGTGCCAGTTACAACAAAATCTACATCTTTGAGGCATTTGAAAAGATAGAAGCTGGTAGAAGGTTGGCAGCACATAGATTAATAATTAGCAAAGACATTTATGTCCAGAGTATATGGAGAATTTCTAAGAATCCACAAATAACTGAAAAACCAGGCAAGAGGGAACTGGGCAGAACCATGCAGAGCCCGTGCATGAGGAAGATGGAATAAGCTGCTGTGGATGAAAATGGACTCATACGCTCTAATTAGCAGCCCCTTGTTTGTTATTTAGTTCAACTCCTCATTTTCTGTAAATCCCAAAGGCAGGGTCCTTTGCTGAGAGCAGGTATGAAGGGAGAGGGACAAAAATGATGGTGGCTCTGAGATGCACTAGAGCTGTCTTCATGGGCCAAGCAGGACCGTCTCCTTCACATCGGACTGCGCCTCGAAGGTGTTGGAGCCATTTTAAGATTACATCTGCCGCAGCCACAAGGAATAAGAAAGCGCAGGTATTGATCTTTCTACCTCATTCGCCTCTAAACGCAGGCCTCTGAAGAGCAATCTCCTGTGCAGTTCCTCACTCAAAAACAAAACCAAGCCGAGCTGCAAGTTCACTCTGCCAGGCCCTCTTAGACACAGATCTGTGCGGAGTGGCCTGAGCCATCATGTGGTACTAATTTAGGTTATTGCAGCTCCATAATTGACCCTCACTTTACCAACAGTCAGTCTGACAACACCCCACCCCACTGAGTTGCTAAAATATTTTAGAATCCATTCCAGACAATTGCTTTTCCAGATTTCTGAGTAGCAACTGCTATTGATTTGATTGCACTCACCCACGTAAACAGAATGTTTAGAATTCTTCATACGTTTCCCATTATTTAGTGTCACACGGACCATATAACAAAGGCTTCGAGCAGAAGAGATTTGGTACTAAGCGGTGTTTGCAGATGGTCCTCAGTCCATTCCACGATCAGTCTCAGGAGACACAGATCTGTGGGACTTGCCATCCAGCAGCTGTCATCATCTTAAACTCAGCGAGGTCTTGGTCACCCTCCTCGTCAGCCCCAAGCAGTGCCACGTGTGTGGCCAAACCCAAGCTGCTGGGTCAGGCATTTGGCGGCAGTCCTGGCCTTACCCGGCTGGTTGTTTGCATGGCCAGCTGGTAGACAGTCATAAATAAAGTTCTGAGCCTTCCCCTCAGGGTACAGAGAGCAAAGCCC
Source organism: Symphalangus syndactylus (assembly GCF_028878055.3). Taxonomy (NCBI): domain Eukaryota; kingdom Metazoa; phylum Chordata; class Mammalia; order Primates; family Hylobatidae; genus Symphalangus; species Symphalangus syndactylus. The sequence goes on from NC_072440.2 coordinate 111,330,070, forward strand.
ATGGCCTGGGGCTGCAACAGGGATGCATGCAGACACACATCCTCCCTTCCAGCGGGGCTGGCACCACCTGAACTTCCAGCACCACCAGGTGCTGAGGCCACAGTGGGACAGAGCTGGTCCCCGTCGTGTGACATTGAGGCCACAGTGGACAGAGCTGGTCTCTGTTGTGAGACGTTGAGGCTGCAGCAGGAAAGAGCTGGTCCCCGTCTTGGGACGTTGAGATCACAGTGGGACAGAGCTGGTCCCTGTTGTGGGACATTGAGGCTGCAGCAGGAAAGAGCTGGTCCCCATCTTGGGACGTTGAAATCACAGTGGGGCACAGCTGGTCCCCATCATGAGACACCCCTGGGGCGAGCTCTGTCCCCTTTGAGGTACCGTGGGGGACAAGCAAGGAATGATGCAATCAAGATGCAGAGGCCAGCGAAGGCAGAGCGTGTCCTGAGCACACAGGGGTTCCAGGGCAGCTCCATTGCCCCATAACCTGGGCCACGTGTGAACACCTTCAACAGGCAAACGCAGCATCACTCTACTCCTAGTTTGCTTCTGTCCCTGGGTTTTAAATCTTAAAGCCTGGCACCAAATTCCAGCCAACCACTCAAATTAAACCATGAGAACTTTCTCAGCTGCCCCGATGCGGGGGCCTTCTCAGGCGAGTCCATCTCCAGACCCCCAGTGTCTGTGGCTGCCACCCTCTCTGCCCCCGCATCACCCCCACCTCTCCCATCCCTGCTGCGCTCAGAAGCCACTCTGGAAATGCAGGAGGATGCTGCCCCTTCCTCGCTGTACTCTGCCTTAATTCTGAGAGAAATGCAGGGTGCAGAGGGCCAGGCATCCCACCCCAGGCCCCCTGATGGCATCCCTGCCCCCACTCGCAGGCCTGGCCGAGGGCTGGGATCTCCCCGTCATGCTTGTGTTTCTCCTACAGGGACACCATGTCTTCCCACAATTCCATTCCCCCGGACAGCCCAGGCACCCTGCAGAGGTTTTGCTTGAGTGAATAGACTCCAGCGTGGCTGTCGGGAGGAGCAGGCCAGGCAGCAGAGAGGGACTTGGACTGGAGCGTGTGGGAGAGAACTTCTCATCTTCAGATCCTGACACCACCGGATGGGAGTGGCAGGACTCAGCCTCCAGGCCAGACGTCTGCAGCTGTCCATGCCCAAGCTTTGGCTGATAGGGCCAGGGTGAATCCAGCACCCGGGGCCAGGCCCGCCAGGCGCTCAGCTACCTCCTGCTCACCCCTGGCTGCTGACTTGTCCTGAGGTCAGGGCTGCACTGATACCCTAGCCCTTGTGTTTGGAGTTTTGGAGGTTTAGCCTCTGAGAGAGCTGCATTTCAGCCCCACGCAGATACCTGCTGGCTGCAGGGACCTGGACACGCGTGCGTTGCCATTCCCAGAGCGTGTGTGGTGTGGATACAGGAGTCCCCTGGTCCGCACTGACCCTGTGTCTGTGGGTCCCTTGATCCTGTATCTGTGAGTCCCCTGGATGCATTGACCCCGTGTCTGTGGGTCCCTTGGTCCCGTGTCTGTGAGTCCCCTGGGCGCACTGACCCCCTGTCTGTGGGTCAGCTCTTGCCTTTCTCCGCTTTCTTCCTTCACCCCAAGGGTCAGAGCCTCAGGACACCCACTATCCAACTGGTCTGTGATTATGATTTTAAAAAAATATGCTGTGCTTTTATTAGAGTTTGATTTCATTTATTATTAACCCAATTATTTTTCACTCAGCCTCAGCTGATCCCTGTGTGGGCAGCGTTCACAGGCTGCCCCAGGAGGCCCTCCCTGGAGCGATAGCTGGCCCTGGTGCCCTGAAACACGGAATGGTGCCAGGGTCCACAGTTAGGCTCAGAAGAGCTGGTTCCACTGGCTGGAATGGCGGTGGGCTTCTCAGCCTGCCTGCTTTGGTGAAGGAAGTGGCCTGGTCGGGGTCCTCCTGGTTGCCTCCACCACAGTCAGGAAGGACGGAGACCTCCAGTGACTTGTCAGTGACCTCCATCCACTGCCCCCGCCTGAGGGCTGGGCTGAGCTGGGCCTGGACCCACCCTCAGGGCCTGTGGCGTGGTGGGCAGACGAGCTGCTTTGCACTGGGACATCTCAGGACAACATCTTATACAGATGCCATCACTAATCATGGCCCTAATGAGACTGAGCTCTTGTCTAAGATTGGTACAGAAACCTCGGTGCCAGTGACTGACCCCGACCCAGGCCGGGAGCGGCTGACAATGCAGCCGTGCAGTGAGGCCGGGTACACAGTGAGGCCGGGCACACAGCAGAGCCCGGGAACCTGGAAGGGCCGGTGGCTGCATGGCTGCCGTGATGGCACCAACCTCTGTGAGTTTTGATGGTGAGTTTTGATAGGCACCCTTCTTATCTCTAGAAATGGTCAAAAGTCTACCAACTATGAGTAATCTTGTCATTTAAAAAAGATTTTTTGGAAGAACTCAGTTCATGAAGACACATGCATCCCACTTGCCTCAATCTGGCTTCTGCTTCGAAACTATTAAAATTTCGTTCTCAAAGCCACTTTCAAAAGACACCTTATTGGCCCCTGCACACCCCACATCCTAAAACCCTTGTTCCTGGCCTGCACCCTCGTTCCTGGCCTGCTCTCTCCCCCTCCTCCCCATAGGGTGCTCCACGCTCCTTTGGTGACTGTCAAAACAGACCTGGTCATTCTGTAATAACAAACGGCCCCAGCTCTCAGTGGCATAAAACAGAAAACGGTTGTTTTGCTCATGCCAGGTGTGCCTGCAGGTTCCCGGGTTCCTCCAGCATCAGCCATCCCAGCCCCGTCCCAGACCTGCAGGGGAACTCCCTGCAGACATGCCCTATGATGGGGAGACAGGAGGGCAGGGCTGTCCCCCTCCCATGTGCTGGGGCTCATGGTCAATGGCACTGGCTGGGCTGGAGTACGTGGCTCACTAAGGCTGCTTCAGAGTCTCCACCTGGCCATGAACAGCAGAAAGAGATGTTTTGAATTTGACAATCTTTTCTTTTATTTTGAGACAGGGTTTCACTTCCGTCACCCAAGCTAGAGTGCAGTGGCACGATCTCAGCTCATTGCACCCTCTGCCTCCTGGGCTCAAGCAGTCCTCCCACCTCAGCCTCCCGAGTAACTGGGACCACAGGCATGCGCCACCACGCCTTCTATTTTTCGTTTTTCTGTATTTTTTATAGAGACAAGGTTTTGCCATGTTGCCCAGGCTGGTCTCAAACTCCTGAGCTCAAGAAATCCGCTGCCTGGGCCTTAACAATCTACGTCTTTATCTTGTCTCTGCACTTTCTCTTATGAATTTTGCAAAATATTTCACCTCTGTGAGTCTCTCAGTTTCAGTTGAATATAGGGATGTCTAATCCCCACTCACAGTGCTCTTGTGATAACGAGGCAGAATCATGGAAAACATATTTATTTGGGGTTTGGCATGTTGGCATCACTTAACAAATAGTAGCCCGTGTTAGCAGGATCTTAACTATCCATTTAATGTATCTAGCCAGATGGTTAATTTCCATCAAGGTAGGAACCAGATCATACAAAAAAGTAATAAAAGAAGGATTGATATAATCGCTATTTCAAGATCTAGGGCTGCATCATGACTTTTGTGTCCTCCCAGGGCATGTAGAATAGTGTACAGTAAATAGTTATTAGAGAATTAAACAAACCTCTGGTTTTTATCTCAGGTAGTTCTATTGAAACACGGCATCTGCAGGGTGATATGCTGCAAAAAAAATAAGAGCTTTTCACTGAACTACAGCCTCAAAAGGGTCTTCTACCAAACAAAGTGACATGAACATTGGAAAAAAATAATTTTCTTTCCTCCAAGACAGATGTGGCTGGCACAAAGCCCATGTTTTGGGAATACAAAATGACAATGGTATTGATTGCCGTAACAAGCGTGTGGTTTCTGAGAGCTGAAGATGGAAACTGAAGGTACGTGTTACTTCAATTGCCTGCAGGTGTGCTGTACTTAATTCATTAAAGATGCATTTCAGAGTCATTTTGAAAAGATTACCTCATTGATGTGGGCCAGGGTTGCCAGGAATCATGAGCTGCACTGGACTAAACCCACTTCTCAGTGAAACTCCAAACACCATCTTCGAGTTTGTGCAGGTTTCCCCAGAACACTTGGGTGGACTGGAATTTTGAGTAAGGACATCTATTAGCTAATCAGTAACCAACTATTTTGCTAAAACATCTTTGCCCTCAACTCTGTTCAGATTCCCTCTTTTTTTTTCCTTGTTGCCAAATTCTTATTAGGAAAAAATACCACCATTATAGTTAGCACAGTTGCATGCATAAATGCATAAGCATTTTATTCCACTTGGCTCTAGTCTAAATACTTGAAGCCTAGTCTAAATACTTAAAGTTGAATTATGGTTTGGGATTTATAAGGGAGAAGCATACAGACAACCTGGAGAACTTTCCTTTTTTCAAACTTACCTCTTCAAAAGACAAATGTGAGCATCACCAGGCTGCAGAGAGAAAGCAACTGTTCTATGTGATGAGAAAGCTGCCTCCTTGAAACATTTTAGATGGGATTTTACCTCCACGCCTATGGGCCATGCTCAGATCTGTTCTACAAATAGAAATATCTTAATTAAAAAAAAAAATCAGGTTGAAACACAAATGCAACTGCGATTCGAAGCACTTCAGATTGTCACCGCTGTTCGTGTCACGGCACGAATGTACTTCCATGATGTTCACAGCCTCCCTACCTAGAAGCCTCCTCAGCTTCCCGAGCCACAGTTTTCTCATTGTAAAGACTCCCCATTCCACCTGCTTCTCTGCCTCATAAGGAGTCTCTGATAGGATGATTCTTATGCCTTAGCAGGCGAGTGAGGCCGGCTGCTGCAAGATGCCAGTGTCACCATGTTTAGCAGGAGAGTGAGGCTGACTGCTGCAAGACGCCAACCCCAGGTGTCACCATGCTTAGCAGGCGAGTGAGGGCGGCTGCTGCAAGACGCCAGCCCCAGGTGTCACCATGCTTAGCAGGCGAGTGAGGGCGGCTGCTGCAAGACGCCAGCCCCAGGTGTCACCATGCTTAGCAGGCTAATGAGGCTGGCTGCTGGAAGACGCCAACCCCAGGTGTCATCACTGTAACACAGCCAGTGCCTTTCCTCTGGGTGGGTGGCTGTGGGACCTTGCCCCAGGCTCCATCTGTCCAGACCGTGCATCTTGCAGGGCTCATTCACGCTTATCCTGGAGGTGAAAACAGAGCAAGAAAGGGGAGGATCTTTGGGAACTTTTAGCCAGATGACAGCAAGTGTCACCTGTCATCTCTGCCTACATCTCCTGAGCCAGTGCTAGCAGGAGACCTCACTTCTGGGAAGGGGCTGGGAAGTGTCTCCAGTGAGCAAATGTGGCCGACAGAGAGAACGTGGATGTGGGGGAGCCCTAAGCCTTCTTCTCTGCCAAACGCACCACGATAGTAATCACGACTTCATAAACCTGACCCTGCTTTAGACATTCATGGTAAAATACGCACCACATGTGCAAACACTCGTCGGGTGAGCAAGTTGTTTTTTCTCTTGGAAAAATCATATTTGTAAAAAATATACATTACTATGTTCCAAAAACTCCCAGTTGTAATTATCTTTAAAACTACAAGGATCCTGATGTGATGCAAATTCAGTTTGTTTGGATGCATTTATCTCCATCCATTCATTCACACTGCAATCGCATACTGTAACCTCCATCCATTCATTCACTCTACAATTGCATACTGTAACCTCCATCCCTTCATTCACTCTACAATCGCATACTGTAACCTCCATCCCTTCATTCACTCTACAATCGCATACTGTAACCTCCATCCCTTCATTCACTCTACAATCGCATATTGTAACCTCCATCCCTTCATTCACTCTACAATCGCATACTGTAACCTCCATCCCTTCATTCACTCTACAATCGCATACTGTAACCTCCATCCCTTCATTCACTCTACAATTGCATACTGTAACCTCCATCCCTTCATTCACTCTACAATTGCATATTGTAACCTCCATCCCTTCATTCACTCTACAATTGCATATTGTAACCTCCATCCCTTCATTCACTCTACAATTGCATATTGTAACCTCCATCCCTTCATTCACTCTACAATCGCATACTGTAACCTCCATCCCTTCATTCACTCTACAATTGCATATTGTAACCTCCATCCCTTCATTCACTCTACAATCACATACTGTAACCTCCATCCCTTCATTCACTCTACAATTGCATATTGTAACCTCCATCCCTTCATTCACTCTACAATCGCATACTGTAACCTCCATCCCTTCATTTACTCTACAATTCCATATTGCAGAGCTGCACAGCTCTGTGCACATATGAGCCTAAGAGGCAGACACAGCCTGTGTTGTGTGAGCTGGGTATCGAAGGTTGCAATCTAACAGAGAGAGAAAATAAAACAACCAGAATTGTATTTTCTGGGAAAGAAAGAGCTGGTATGACAAACTCAGAGGAAAAATGCCTGCTGGGTAAAAATCCCTCTGAGCTGTTCCACCAATTTCATCAACGAAACTGCAGCAATGCTATCAGCACATTTTTGGTAAATTACCTAAAATAACATACATGCCAATCATGCTTTAATTGTTGATAACGAGAACCAAGATGTGAGTGACCTGACCTCCCCAGATGAAACCCAACCAGTCCACTGAATTCAAACTAGTTCCACTTCTGGGCATCCACAAATCACTGATTTCCTGTTCTCTGAAATCAGATTTGGAAGTGACATGTACAAACTCACTTTATAGAAACCACACATAGAAGTAAACTCCACCATCATCCTATGATGAAAGGGGACATGCAGGCTTCAATGTCTCCCAGGGGTGCTGCATAAATCTGGTTACTCAGCCTCCTCTGGCCTTGCTATCAGGACATGACCCAGAGCCAGGGGGCTCAAGCACACTTGCTGGGGCAGCTTACATCAGCCTAAGTGTGCGATCCCCACCTCCAGGCAGAGCTGACGCAGAGGACTAAGGTGCAGGAGGGACACCCGTGTAGGCAGCGGCCTGCAGGTGAGGGCCCACAGCCCAGAGCCAGGGAAACCTGGATCTCTCCCCACCCCATGGTAGCCCCCTTCGGTCACCTCTGTGTTTACCTCCCGCCTGTCTTCAACATTCCTGGCAACGCTGAGGCCCTTTCCCATCCTCTCTCTTCTTCTGGGTCCTTTCCTCCCCAGGCCAGTCCCCCTTGTGTTCATTTTTACCTGGATACAAAGTGGAAGGTGGAGGGGAACTGGATTCTCGAATGGTGGGGCTGAGTGGGGTGGCTCCACCTCACCCTTTTAAAGGCTGTCTCTGCTCTAATGATTCCTGTTCCTTAAAACCTTTGATGACACATGCCTTGTTTTAAAACATCATCTGTGATTCCCAAATCTTCACCATGGAAGTTGGTGTCCACGCAAGACTGGCAGAAGGGGAAGAACAGATTTAATCCAGGGAAAGGGAAGAGAGCAAGTTGGCAGGATCATTCCTGCTGATGAAATGCGGAATCTGCTGGCCCCACAGCTCGGGGGCTCATGGTCGCCTCTGCGTCTCAGGGCCTGTCCACAGGGCCCTGCGTGCTCTTTTTCTCAAAGAGGGTTCTGCAAACTGTGTGAGTTCCAGCCCCCAAACTTCTGTATCTGCCTCTGCAAAGTGGAATCTAAGAATCATATAAGTTGAGCTCTGGAATGCAACATTTCAAGTTCTATGGTTTCATTTTTATTACAACTTCTACATTATTGCTTGAAAGTCTCATCTTTTGCAGTGAGAATTAGTAGTTGATAGAATTCATGCAAGACACTGTTAGTCCTGTGGACACCAGTTCTCAAGGTGAATACCCTGGGCACCATTACGGAAGTGGGGGCTCCGGGGACCCAGGGATCACTCGCTGTTGGCTTAACCCTGTGCTGCCCCAAGGACGTGGTCAGGCTGAGGAGCCAGGCTGATCTCGGGGTTCTGAACCACGTCTGGAGCCAGAAGACCCACGCGCCAGCCCCAGCTCCACCAGCCACGTGCACGTTGCTCATCCCACTTTCTCGGGAAAAATGAACAGTCAGACCCACTGAGCTGGGACAGAAATGGAGCGGAGAGCGTGGCAGTCACGGAAGGCCTCATACACCTGGATCTCACTTTCTATGCTCTTTCTTACGCCTCAGAAAGCGATTTTCCATTTCAGGGTCAACCCCTTCCTAGTTAGGGGCAAACTTTGAAAAAGTTGAGGAGACCAGACCCTGTTTATGACAAGGACTGTTTATGATGTGAGTGGAGATGAGAGCGTGGCCCACGGTGGAACCGGCTCATGATGTCCATTTACAGGTGCTCACGTGGTGCGTATCACGGAGCTGAATGACCATCACCTGGATGCAGCACAGAATGTCAAACTGGAGACTTCTGAGTTTATCACACATGGGGCACAGTAACAGCAGGTGGGAACTGAGGTTCTAACATGGCACAATCTCTTTCAATTCCTCACGTTAGAATTCATTTCGGGCAAGTCCTGGGTGAATTAGTCATAGCATCTGTATGAAGAAGTGCCTGTTTGCATTGAGAGGAGGGTGGCTGTCCTCTTGGCTCAGTGTGCGCTGTGGGGCCCCGTGGGGATGCTGCTTGGCAACGGTGCCTCCCTTGCACCTTCCCGCCAAGTTCTAGTGTCTCCTTCAAACCCAGCCAGAGCCCCCAACTTCCCCAACTGGCCTTTAAGGTCTTCCCAGTTAGATTTCCTTCTTTCTTTTCTTCATGTTCCTCACAGCTGCTCTTAAACCTCCTTACATTTCTCATCACAATCTTCATCAGGTCGGAGGTAGTGTTTCACATCCAGCCTTCCCAGCCAGTCACGTGCTCAAAAGAGATAACAAAACCTGTTTCTTTCCTTGGGGTGCTTTGCAGTAATAGGCCTTCCATCCAAATGCATTGCACTGAACTAAATTTGCAATGGTGATTCGCAACTCCCTAGGAACTCTGAAAAGCATGCATGCAGTTTTCAGAATTCCTGAGGCTCAGCTCTTTCCTGAATTTTCCCTGTTCCTATACCTGTTGGTTAAGTTCCCTGCCTATGTTCCCTGACACCACCGTGTAAACCCGTGTAACGTAGTAGTAGAGAAGGCTCGTCAGCCAACTCGATGCTGTTTTCAGTGCAGACGCTGTCCTGGGAGAAGTGACAGCAGCCGTTTCCCTGTTGAGTCTCCAGTGCTTGGTGCAGATCCAGATTCAATGAAAGGGAGGGTCATGGAACAAAAGATCCATCTCTAGTCTGGCCGTGTGTGTGTGTGTGTGTGTGTATATGTGAACGTGTGTTGTACATGGGTGTGTGTGCACATGTGCATGTATGTATAAATGCGTACAAGTGTGTATGTGTGTGCATGTGTGTATATATGTGTGTTCCCGTGGGTGTGTGTATGGGTGTATGTGCACATGTGCATTTATGTATAAATGTGTACAATATTATATGTGTGTGCATGTGTGTATATATGTGTTCGTGTGGGTGCACATGTGTTTATATGGGTGCATGTGCACATGTGCATGTATGCATAAATGTGGAAAAGTGTGTATGTGTGTGCATGTGAGGGTATGTGTGTGTGTTTATATGGGTGTGTGCACACATGCATGTATGTATAAAAGTGTACAAGTGTGCACATGTGTGTATTTATATATACACATGTTCATGTGGGTGTGTATGTGAATATGGGTATGTGTGCACATGTGCATGTATGTATAAATGTGTATAAGTATGTATGTGCATGTGTGTATATATCTGCATATATGAGTGTGTGTGCACATGTGCATGCCTGTATAAATGTGTACAAGTGTGTATATGTGTATGCCTGTATATATGTGTTCATGTGTGTGTATTGGTGTCTGTGAGCCTATGTGCATATGTGTATATATGTGGTGGGTGGTGTGCCTATGTCTGTGTATATGTGAAATTTTCTTTGGGTAATTTTTGGAAGCACAACTTTAAGCTACGAATCTCTAAAATGTGCATAGAATCAGCCACAGAAATATAGCACATTAATATAGCAGCAGGCATTAAAACTTAATTTTAAAAGCTATTTGATTAGCTTAAGCTCTTCGAGCTAATTGCAATCCTGAGATTTTTTGGAGGCTTAGCTTGGGTGTTAAGATAAAACCATGTACTGAAAGTTTGTTTCACATGCTGACTAAATTAAAGACACCTGGAATTCTAGGAAATTGGCAATACTAATGTTCAGATGCATTTTCTTTGTCAAAACTGTCTCTCTCATCCTGTGAGGTCTGGGTTCACTGTTGTGATGAGGCCCAGCTACTAGCACCTCTAAATGTAGAGTAATTTATGTAATTTATTAGAATTTAAGAACCTCATCCAAAAATGTCTTTGAACCACCTAGTTCCAGCCAAGATTTCTGGGGTTTGGTCAATTACCCTCATTTACATCTCCTCTGGGGCGTTGAACACAAAGAACTGAGATGCCCTCACAGGTGCAGGTTAATGTGACTGTGCCTCACAGTTTTGTTTGTTTTCTAAGAGTTGCCATATTTTGCGAGCAGATCCTGAAAGGCTCTGTTCCACTGTTTTTCTGTGGCTTGGTGGCCGCCAGCTTCCCTGGCAGTCACAAGCACGGCTGTGGGTGCAGATGTGCAATCCTCACCAGCACCTTGGTGGCTCACTCGTTTGATCCTCTGTAGGTGAGACTGCCAATATTCTACAGTTTGTATTCTACAAAATCAGCAACTTTGGAATGATTCTATCTAATACAGCAGACATTAAAGATACAAGTCCGGTGTCTCCACGGGTGAGACAGTCACAGGGGATGCTGGAGAGAGGGCAGAGCTCTTGGGTTCTGCCTGGCATCCATTTGAGGACTGTGCACTCGCAATGTTAACTCACACAGTTGATGTTCTCATTAATTCAAGACCCTAGAACTGCCAGTCTGAGAGGAACAACCAGGGTTTCCCCATCAAGTTAATGTCTTAATTAACCTGTGCTTCTTTATTTTGAGCAAAAGTAGGGATTGTTTTCTCTAGAGATTAGAGGTTCCTAATTTTGTGCACACCTACTGACAGTTCGTCATATGAATACATACGCATATGTGTTCATGGGCCACATAACATTTCAGTAAAGAATGGGCTGCATATACTGAAAATCCCTGCTGCCCAGGGCAGTTGCAGCCATTGTAACCACGCTAAGGTCCCAATACAACACTTTCCTTATGTATGTGTGCTGATGCTGGTGTAAACAAACCTGCCACACTGCTAGTTGCATAAAAGTGTAGCACACACAACTATGTACAGTATGCTTAATAATAAATGACTGTGTCGCTCTTTTATGTCTCTATTATTCTACAGGGGTTCCCAATCCCCAGGCTGTAAACTAGTACCAGCCTGTGGCCTGTTAGGAACTGTGGCACAGCAGGAGGTGAATGGCAGGTGAGTGAGCATCACTGCCTGAGCTCTGCCTCCTGTCAGATCAGCAGCGGCACTGGAATCTCACAGGAGAATCCAGTGAGAGCCCTGTTGTGAGCTGTGCATGAGAGGGATCTAGGTTGTGCACTCCTTATGAGAATCTAATGCCTGATGATCTGAGCTGGAACCATTTCATCCAGAAACCATTCCCCCCAGCTCTGGTCCATGGAAAAACTGTCTTCCACAAAAGCAGTCCCTGGTGCCAAGAAGGTTGGGGACTGCTGCTACACTATATTTTTAGCATTATTTTAGAATGTACCCCTTCTACTTATATAAAAAAAACTGGTTAACAGTGAAACAGCCTTCAGCAGGCCCTTTGGGGAGGATTCCAGATGAAGGCATTAGAGATGACAGCGCCATGTGTGTTACTGCCCCTGAGGACCTTCCAGGGAACAAGATGTGGAGGGTTAGGGTTAGGACAGTGATGTTGACGATCCTGACCCTGTGTAGGCCTAAGTTAATGTGTGTGTTTGCATCTTAGATTTTAACAAAAAAGGTTAAAAAAGTAAAAATAAAAATAAAAAAGCTTATAGAACAAGGATATAAAGAAAGAGAATATTTTTGTACATCTGTACAATGTGTTTGTGTTTTCAGCTAAATGTTACTACAAAGAGTCAAAAAGATTAAAAACTTAAAAGTTTATAAAGTAAAAAGTTATTTCATAAGGTTAAGCTAAGCTTAATTTATTATTGAGAAAAAGAAAAGAGAAAAATTTGCGATGAACTGACTGTTGCCTATGTGTACAGTGTATATAAAGTCAACAGTAGTGGACAGAAATGTCTGAGAGTCTAGGCCTTCACAGGCACTCACCACTCACTCACCAACACCCAGAGCAACAACTTCCATCCTGCAAGCTCCTTTCGTGGTAAGTGCCCTATACAGGTGCATCATGTTTATCTTTTATGCCATATTTTTACTGCACCTCCTCTACGTGTAACTATGTTTAGATACACACTCTCCACTGTGTAACAGCTCCCTGCAGTTCCAGCACAGCCATCTGCTGTACAGGTTCGTAGCCTAGGAGAACGAGGCTACACCTTATGGCCGAGGTGCGTCATAGGCTGTAACTTCTAGGCTCTGTTCACATATACCCTACGATGTTTTTTGATGTTTGCACAATGACGAAATGGCCTAACAATGCATTTCTCAGAATGTATCCCCAGTGTTAAGCAATGCATGACTGTACACATAAAACCTATACAACCAGGAATCAAGTGGCCAAGGCTAGAAGCACATGTGTCCAGCCATGCGTAGAAGCAACACGGAGTTTCTACTGACACCGAACTTCACCTGAGTTTCGAGCTGGTCAAGAAGCTCCACCCTCCACGTTCCAGAAATGGTTCCCTGCGAAGATCACCTTCCTCGCAGGACGTAGAGGAGACCCAGGGGTCCTCTTTCTACCCAGGCAGGCCAGGCTCAGACCCTCCAAATTCCCTGTTCTTGTCTCACAAGTAACTGACCACGGTGGACGAGACACCCACGTGATGGAGCCATCCAGTGCTCCGTACAGGGAGTAGCAAGCCCTGGCCTGCTTCTCCAGGCGTCTGCTAACCCCAGCCTAAGACCCCTTCCGCTGACCATCCCGCCCATCCTCCCCCGTAGGGCGTCTCTCTGGCTGTGGTCATTCCTTCTCATATCAGAGAAGCACGTGTCTTCCTGAGTGGGAGACGCTTCGGGGTCTCCTGGCTGGAACCTCTCCCTGTTGAGAGAACCCTTCCTTACCTGAGTTCAGATGTGTTTTTTTATTGGACACAGCACCACCTAGATATGTCCTATTTATCTGCAAGGCAAGTGCAAAAAAACCTGCTAAGATAATATGTGTGATGCAATCTGCATATTGCAATGTTTTCGTTTTTTCCCATTTTATAGTAAATAACTTGGGCTTCATTTTCCGTTCTCTAAAATGAGGGCTGGGAGGAGTTAGGCAGCATGTCAGCCCTAGGTGGCGCCCGAGGATTTTCTTTTAACAAATGATCCCAAATGTTCTGGAATTCGCGGCTCTTCCCGCCCAAAGCGCCGCTGCGTCCAAGGGCGGTTACCACACCGCGTGCCAGGGCGCGTCTTCCCTCCCGCGGGCCTCGCAGCGGTCCGGGCGGGTGGCTGAGGGTGGCCTGTGTTCGTCTTTCCCAGCTTTGTGGAGGTGTAGCTGGGCATGTGGGCACACGGACGCCCTCCCTATCGCGCTGATGGGCCCGGGGACGGTCCCCGTGTCCCCGGAGCTGACAGAGCCGCCATGCGCGGCCGAGGGCTCTGCGGATTCACCCTGTTCCAGCCTGCGCCGACTCCCCTCGCTTCACGTGTGCTGTTTCCTCACAGGTCGGGCCGGACGCGGATACACCCGCCTCCCTAGGCCTGAGCGAGCCTGAGCCTCTGGGCGCGCCGAGTCTCCGCCGAGGAAACGTCCCATGTGGAGACACGAGGCTGCTGTGGACGCGCCTCCTCCCTCTTCCCCGGCGCGGCTCCACAGCACTGGCGCTGTGGACTCCGTGCGGCTCCTCCGCAGCGACAAAATGGAGTCATCAGGCTACGCTGCTGCGATGGAACCCGAGGCCGGACCCGCAGAGCCCGCGGCGTGTTGGCCCCGCTCCTCAGAGGGGCCGGTGAGGGGACTATCTCCCCGGGGTGGGCGGGAGCCAGGGTGACCGAGCATCGCAGCCGCGTGGACGGACCCGGGGTCAGGGCCCCGGCTGGACGGTGAATCCGGGCACCTGGAACAACGCAGACCCCACGGGCCTGTGGGGTTGCTGGACCTTTTAACCGCGTCCCGGGCCGGGGGATTCACATCCCAGCTCCGACTGCAGCGCCACCTGCGTCCCGGCCTTGGGGGCCACCGTTTCCCTCCTGGGATGGCGCCATCCCTCAGCCTCGGCTCCAACAGCCGGGGACGGCGGGGAAAGTGGCAGCCAGCAGCGTCCGGGGCCACCTGGGACGGGGCTTGTCACCTCGCATTCCAGAAAACACAAAGCCCTGTGCCCCGGGGGACTTTCTCTAAAAACACAGTTGGCCACGCCTCACTGAGTAATCCGTGCTTCTTCGTTTTAACAAGACGGATCATCCGTACACCAGCCAGACCTCACTCCAACCCTAAAAGTAACCGTAACTGTAAAAAATATCCCACAAAGCTAGATGTGAAAACTGGTATGAGCTGTTAAAACAAGCATAATTTTATTTGGCTTAATTGCTAAATACACTTATATGTATTGCATAATATGCTCGATATTACACAAATATGCTTACTGAGTAGATAGCAGATGTCATATGCGAAGGCCAAATCAATGGGGGACATGAGGTATTATTGTCTATGTTAACTTTTTAAGCAAAATATATTCACCTCCAGCTAAAATTTTCATTTAAGAAAGTTAAAGATACCATCAATAAGAGGATTATAAAGCTCTTTTGACTCATTAGTAATGAAAGGCAACCTCAACATATAAAAGGAATTTTAGCCATTGTGAAATAATATAATATATATGTAAAGTTGTGATTTTTTAAATCAGCTTTCCTGCAATAGCATATTTAATGTGTCAATGATAGATATTTAAGGTAGCAGAATTAAAATATTAGTAATATGGACATAATCATGCTTAAAATCTTAATGTTTTAAGACATTTTTCATCAAAACAGGTAACCTCAGTACTTTGCAATTATAAACAATGAGGTGTATAGTATGTACTTTGTTATTATTGTAATAAATGTTAGCTAAAGGATAAACCTTACTTATCTTCCCACTTAATGTATTACTCGTGAATTGAACTTTCAAGCAAGGGTGGCAGAAAATAAAACAGAAGAGGCGAATGTTAGCTTCCTGCAATCTCATGTGTGTGGGAAATGTGCGTCTAGCGGCAGGCTGTGATTACTGCTTAATGAAGGCTGATATGAACCTTACCCCATGCCTGCTGGAAACAGATTCATTCACATGATGCTCCAGCCTGGGACCAAGGCACGCAGTGCACAAGCAGCAAAGTTGGGAAATGCTCCTGGAAGCAAAAGTCTAAAAACCTGGGCACGAACCGGATGGGATATTCAGGTTTGTCACACGCAACTGGATGGAATTAAAATTAGTGACGTGAATTGACATACTGAAAAATTCAGTGTGATGTGTAATGAGGAAGATGATGTCAGTAGGAAAACACAGAGACCTGAGCCAGTTGTAGGGATGAATGAGAAATAGGCCCCAGGGTAAGTCACCCGAGTCCCTGCGCTCCCAGCTGTGGACTTCTGCCCTTCCCCTCCCTTCTGCTGTCTCTTTCTCAGTCTCGGCCTTGGTCTGTCACCTGTAACAAGAACTCTCAGTCAACTTCCAATCAAAGGAACCTAAATCACAGTCACTGAAGCACGGACAAAGTGCCTGAGTCATACATTAAAGGAGTGGCAGGAATCTTGGCTAAGGGAGTCACTTCGAATTAATACAGAAATGCACATAAATATAAGCACATAGCTGGGCACAGTGGCTCACGCCTGTAATCCCAGTACTTTGGGAGGCCGAGGTGGGATGATCAGTTGAGGTCAGGCGTTCAAGACCAGCCTGGCCAACGTGATGAAACCCTGTCTCTACTAAAAATACACACAAAAAATTAGCTGGGCATGTTGGCACACTCTAATCCCAGCTACTCCGGAGGCTGAGGCAGGAGAATTGCTTGAACCCAGGAAGCAGAGGTTGTAGTGAGCCGAGATCGCGCCACTGCACTCCAGTCTTGGCGACAGAGCGAGACTCTGTCTCAGAATAAATAAATACAGATAGATATCCATGAAGATGGTCAGAGTGCCTGCTGCTATCCCTGGGGGCCAGGCTTAAGTCTCCCTGTGATATCTGCCGAGTCTCCCAGGCGCATGCCTGTGTTTGCTGCTTCCCCGCCCGGCTGCCGACCCTCAGGTGCTTTTCTGCACCGTGTGCTGTGAGAAGCTGGGCGCTGGGGGTCAGGACCAGACCCATCCATGTTCCTAGGCCTCCCTGGAGCACCCAGCACCCTGCATTGATGATAAGGAATACCTGCATCTGCACATTTCTATAACTTGATGATGTTCTTCTGTATCTGGCGATGTCATTAGCAGTTATCCCTTCAAAGGTGAACTCACTCAATTCAGTAATTACAGAGGAAGAAAACTGAGCCGAGACCATGATGGGACTGGTGGGTGAAGAGCCGACTGACAGCACTGTCTGTGAGCACCAGGCCCATAGGCCCCTCAGACGCTCTGCTTGGCTTCATTCATTTATCCCATCAGCAAATGCTGACTGACAGTTTATTTTTCTTACCTCTGTTTCTCTTACCACATAAGAGGTGGTAAAACAAACAAAGGTAAGAAAAATAAAAATGTTTTCCTCCCTTGGGAGCAGAACTTCTCTAAGAAGGAATTAAATAATAAAGACAACAAACACAATGAAGCAGGGTAGCTGTGGATTGTGACAGCTCTCTAAGAAATAAACCGGGGCCACGATGGAAGGGGGCGGGGATCCTTGAGACGAGATCAAGGACAAAAAGGAAGTTGTGGGACAACTAAGTGGAAAACAGTCCAGGCCAAAGGAAGCCAAGGGAGAGCAAGGTCACCACCACAGCGGGGGGTTTCAGGGACGCTGGAGAGGGGGCATCACATGATCATGTAAGTTTCTTAGGAAATAGAAGGACATTGGATTGTATAGCTCAAGAGAATTGGAGAAAACTTGGAGGGTTTCAGTAGGGACAGGACATGATTATATTTAATTCAAAAATACCACCCTAGCTTGTATCAGGCACAGATTGCAGAGACCTAGTGCAGGACCAGAGGTGACAGATGGGGTGAGGTGCACCCGGTTATGTAGATGGTGATGTACGGTGTTAAAATGTGTGTAGTAGAAAAGAAGAAAGGCCGATAATTAATTATCGTCATCTCAAGAAGTTAGAAAAATATCAACAAGTGAGCATCAAGAAGGAAAGAGTTGTAAAGATGAGAGTGGCAATTAACAAAATAGAAAACATCATAATATAGAAAACCTGAAGATGAGAATAGTCATTTGAAAACACTAATAAAATTGGCAAATCTCTACAAGGACTTGTAAAAAAAAATTTACTTCAGCATGAGAATGTCAAGAATAAAAGTGTGTCTAACATTATGGACTTCAGAGTAAACAAAATAAAATATTTAACAAATTATTAAAAAACATAACTTACTAAAATAGACTGAATATGTTTCCCCAGTAACTGTTAAAATAGAACTTACTGCCAAAAATCTTCCCCCCCCAAAATTGCACTTTAGGACTTTAAATTACCTTCAGACAGTGTTTAGATTCATGTCAGTTTCAATAATGATTACTTAAAAAATAAAAAGTTAACAACAAGAAAGGGAAAATGTGAACTAAATCACTCAATCTAATAGGAGTCAGGATAGTAGAATATGAAACACTATTAGCAACTTAGATAAATATAAAACATGAAATAAGCCACTAAACATCAACTCAAATGTATCTCCCATCAAAATGAAAATAAATGGACAAAACATGTTAAATCAAAATCAAAATTGAATTGATTGTTAAATTGAAAATAAAAAATACACATAGTCAAATCTACTTACAAAAGACTCATCGAAAACTTCAAAACAGACATTTTGAAAGTGTTACTTTAGATTTGTTTTTACAATGACTTAAAAGTTTGGGATTAGCTATACTTTGATATGTTGATGTAATTCATGTAAAACTTTTTTTCATTTTTTTCTCAAAATTGGACAGGTCCATAAGACTATTGACCCTGCTAATATTTTAACTGCTGATTTGATTAATTTAGTGGCATAAACCTTTATATACTTAAGGGATTTTTTTTAGTCCTTTAATAATCAGCTCCATTAGGAGTACCTATGACTATAAATTGCCCTCTACATACTGCTTTAGCTGTATTCCCCAAACTTAATGTATATTATTTTCATTATTATTCATCTCTCTCTATTTTATAATTTTTACTTGATATTTCGTTTATTCAGAGTCAAATGTAGATTTAATTTATTTGATAAATGTATGCTGTTATATATTAAAATAACTTTTTTTATATATCTAACTTAATGGTACTGCTATCAAGGAAGTTTTACGTCTTACACTAACTTTTTGTAATGACATCAGTTTGTTCTCTGGTCTGATACATGGTTGATAGTGGGATGTTTCACATGTGCTTGAAGAAAACATGCATTTTCCAGGTCTTTGATGTGAAACTATACATCTGTTAGATCAAGATTGTTAATTTTGTTGCTCAATCATCTGTAGCAAAATATAAACACAACACACACACAAGTAAACAAAACATATTAAGACAAATTTATGATAATTTCAAAAAGGAAGAGTTTTAATATTACAACATATTACTGTCATAAAAGTTAATATTAAACTAGAAATCAAAACCATATGACCTTCCTAATAGATAAAATAAAAAGAGCATTTCAATAAATTAAACACTCATTTCTGATTTAAATAGTTAACTTTTAGGAAACCAAGAGAAGTAAACATTTTAGAAAACTGATGAAGGTTATTTACCAGAAAATAGAGCAAACATTATACTTAATTAGAAGAGAACCAAAGATGATGACAAATAGCATTTTTGTTCAACATTGTTATTGAAGTCATAATGCATGTTGTAAACCAAGAAGATAAAAGCTATAAGAATTCAAAAAATAATCCCTGTTATTATTGACAGATGATATGTTTGTCCACTCAGTTTAACTGACAGAATATAATAAAGAAAATTATCACTTTGTATTGAACAAAATTAAATAAGAAAGGACTCATATACAATATCTATGGATAGAAACATGTATTATCATAAAGATGTCATCAGTCCTCTAAAAAATTCTTATATTCTGTGTAATTTCAGTAAAAATCTTGACAGGGTTTTATATTAACTTTGAAAATGTTATTCCAAAATTCATGTAAACAAGGCAATTTTGAAAAAAAAATCACATGATGGTGATTTTTTTTACTAGAAATCATGATATATTACAAAACTTTAGTGATTCCATGTTCTCTAAAAATAAGTAGCTTCTGGAATGTATAAGGAAAGGCTAGAAAAAAATACAAAAAAGTAGAAAAAGAATTGAATGTGTTCGTAACTGGAGACATTTGGAAGCACCTAGAATCAATCCCAAAGGAACAGCAACATGGGCAGTATTGCAATTCCTGGAATTTATTGTGAAATGAAATATTTATGAAATTTGACCAAAATTATCTCAATACTTAAGACTTTTCTATGTGCTGGTATATCTTTTGCTTCATGTAAATAATTAAAATTAAATTAATGAAATATCTGTTAGATTCCTAGTGGAGGACTGACAGATCTGGGAGCATCTTTTGGCAAACATGACTGTGCAAAGATCATCGTTGAATTTGCAGAAAGCATTGAGTGCTTTGTGAAAGCTAATGCTTAACAATAGAAACTGTGAAGTAGCCACCCATTACTGTGAAGGACCAGTATTTAATATGCATTTAACCTTTTTTCAAAAATTATGTCAATATAATCAAAAGTATTAATATATTACTTTGCCCTTTTTGTTCTATATTGCTTATTAATTAAACAAGTAATTTAAAGACATAATTATACAAAGTCCAATGAAAGAAAATTTTCACTGGGTGCATTTCTTTTCTGACCATTGTTATTTATTATATTTCCTACTAGGGAAAGTAACTTTTTGTGTGAAGGAGGAGTGTGTTAAAAATCATCTACTCTTAGCACCAAATAAATATCCTAAGCCACCAGTCCGAAGGCCTTGCAGTGTTATTTGATACAAATTTCAAATGACATAATAGTTTGTAAAAACTTTTTCAAAGCATAAATGGAAGGTAACCAACTTTTAAGGGAAGTTTACCTTTAAGGGGAGCAGAGAAGTAGGTTATTAGGTCTACAGAAAAATGATCATATAGATAGATAGATCGGGATGATAGATGGTAGCTGGTAGATATAGAGATAGATTATAGATACATGATAAATAGATAATATATACATGGAAAAACAATAGATAAATAGATGACAGATGAATAGATAGGTTGATCAATTGCAGGTGGTAGATAGATAATATATGATAAAGACATAATAAATGGTGAATAGATTATAGAATAGATGACAGATGGTAGAGAGATGATAGATTATAGATCATAAGTAGATGATAGAATAGATGAGTGAGATAGATGATACATAGGTGATAGATGACAGATGACAGTTGAAAAATATATAATAGATGATTGACAGATGACAGATGATAGGTGATAGAATTGGTATAATTGATAGATAAATATATAGATGATAGACAACGATAGCTAGATCATAGATAAGTAGATCAAAGGTAAAATATATATTGCCTAGTTCCTAGAAGTTTAAAGTTCGTTACAAATTAAAGCATGAACAATTAATTACATTTAAAATATTTTTACTTTAAGGTATAAGATAATTAGTAAACATTTCATTTTATAAATCTCTATATGTAAGTTCATATTTCACATTTTCTTCCTGAAAGTCCTCTTGGGAATGTTATGCTATAAATAATGGTACACTCCTACTGTAGACTATTTTGCAGTAATTAAAAAAGGGTACTATAGATCTTTATTTTCTGATATGTGAAAGTGTTCCCACTACACAAATTCCAACAGCTTTGAAATTATGTGATTTTTATACCTTGGGAGATTTGAATTATTTTAAATTCTGCATATAAATTAGAACTTTTCAAATATATTTTTATCTTACTATTTCACATTTGGTTAATTCAAATTCATGTATTATAATTGCGCTGTGGTTTCAAATCCTTTTGAGTCGTCTATTTTTATGCCCCAGTAACTCGGGCAGCTTGATGGCTTTTCTGGTGAGGTGAAGAATCGGAACGCCCCAGCAGAGGAGCTGTGGCTGTCCCGTGCGCCCGGGTCAGCTTTCTGTGTGTTTAATACGCGAACATCATCCCACTTCTTCCAGTGTGAACGTCGGTGCCCCCGCACCGTCTAGTTCCTGCGAATTTCCAATTCGGGGGTCTCTACCCTCAGGGCAATGTGGGCGTCAGGGTCTCTGTGGGATCTTTACATGCTGGTGTTTTTCAAGAGCTGCCCTGGGGCCGTTCTGACCGCACCTGCTGTGCCCTGCTCTGGTGACGCTGCCTGCTACGTTTCCTTCAGTGATGGAGAAGCTACCTCGCTGGAGTCCCAACAAGCCTGCTTGGAGACTTGTGTTCTAATTTCAAAAAGGAGCCAACCTACGCCGCCAAACACAGTCACGGCCAGGCTTCTTCCTGCTCAGCAACAGTAAATCCCTAGGCACGCAGAGGAGGCACACAGCAAGGTTGAGTCACTCAGCACCGAGCAACCTGATTTAAACAACACCCTTTACTCATCTTTTAATTGTTCATTTATTTAGGAAACAGTTATTGCATGCCTCCTATATAGAAAAAATGGAAAGATAGTTATATAAAAAATTTAATCTCACGTTTAATTGGATTGATTGGAACGTCCAGAATCATGTTTTAAAAACAGTTGTGGTTGTAGGAATTACTTGCTTACGGCACTGACCACTCCGAGTGGCCTGTTTCAGAAAGTGTTTACTTGAGGGTCGGGATGCCCAGCAAGAAGGGTCCTGGCAGGTAATGGGCAGTAAGAGGCACTCAAGAGTGACCGGCCCCCCTGTGTACCCTGGCCCAGCATTTTCTAATTCGGTTTCTGTTTTGGATATTTGGACTTCATTCTTGTTGGTTGTGCTACACATCATTTTCTCTAAAATTACTTGTTAGGGAAAAACTATGCAAATGATCCGGCCATCATTACCAGGGCAATACCCAGGCTCACCCCATCAAATCGACTGAGACACTGTTGGAAATAAATGGAATAACTTATACACAGCCCTGCTTTGGGCAGGAGGGTACCCAGCATTCCACACGCGGTGCTCAGCTAGCCTGCGGGTGGCAGGTGACACCCCAGTACCTGTTCCTTGATGCCTACAGACATCACTTTCTCAGTCCTGTGTTTTCTTAAGCCTTCACAGGAAGTCTCAACTATAACAATGTTTGTTCAACCAGGAATTTAAAACTCAAGAATAAAGCCTTCGTTATCTTAGTTAATAATTTGAGTAATGGTAATACTAGCATTTACATACTCCATGCTTACCTAGAAAATACGATAGTAATTTGCTTTATTTGTAATCATTAATAATCTATTTCTGAGCATGATCCAACCTTTTATGTTAGAAAGTTGGTCAAGTATAATTAATACAAACAGGAGAATTTAAAACACAAGGGAATCACAAAAAGAAATTCCATCAGGAAGGTATGTTATGTTTACTGTTGGTGTTGTGAATTTTCCTAGCACTCACTGGTGGGCTTGGCCTCCTGGTGGAGTTGGAAGGAACATGACCACCACCTGCGGCTATTCTCTTCTCTTATTTTGGGTTGATGACAAAAGGAGTTGGGTTCTTTCATTCCAGCAAGATCAGGAGAGGCGGCTTCTGAGCAGCAGATGCTGCCATGCACACAGGATGGGGAGAAAGTGATGGAGATCGCAGCTTCACCTATGGAGAGTGAGTTCCCGCCGTAAAAAGCTTTCGTGCTGGATTCCACATCCTCACTACAGAATCAGAGCCCATCAGGAGCTGTGTCCGGTGTTTCCTGAAAGGTTGCCTATCTTCCAGTGTGTTCTGAGACTGTCTCCTTGGTGGGTTGCTTTTCCTGGTGAGCCTCAGTTTTTTTACCTGCAGAATTAGAATTGTAATTACAATTGTGTCGAGGCAACACTGAAGTCCTATCCCACTTCCTATTTTATTAAAGTCCTTTGTTCATGCCTTTGCTGCAGGCTGCACCAAGAAATACGGGATCAAGGAAACGAAATGAAGGCTGCAGACTCCCCTCTGTGAGCAGCACAAGCTCTCCTCACGCACCTGCATCCAGCACCTCACTTAGCATTTCACTGATAACTGCGTTAGTCCTGCCTCTGAGTCAGGAGGTTTAACCCAGTATAGAATCGGCAAGGAAGAGACTGCACTCATGGACATGCTGCAGTGCTGTAGAAATCTGGACAGGGACGCAGGCGGCCGGAGGTCTGTATCTTCACTCAATTTAATCAGTGCTAATTGACTCCATGCAGAACAGTGTCCCACTTAATCTTACTATAATTATATCTGAAAAGCAACAAAATTTTTGTGTGACATAATCAAATTTAAAACTGTCAAGTTTTAGAATCATTGGTGAGCAGTCAGTGTGCACCCCCCAAGATGGGGCCACAGGGCTGAGCGTCCCCGAGGTCCCTCTGGAGATGGCTGTGATGGCAGCCCCTGGCCCAGGTGACACCGCTGGCTGGGCAGCCTCCCTCCTGAGGCTCAGGGCTGTGGAGGGGCAGAGGCACAAAGGCGCTGACCCAGCCTTGATGGGACCACTCGGAAGGCCCCAACACCCAGACGCCTGGTGCAGATCTCCAGCAAACCCCCTGGGCCTCCATCTCAGCCTCTCTCTGGGGGAAGCTGGTCTTCAACAAGTGGCATTTGTTTCATTGTGGGAGACAGTAGACACATATTTACAGAAATTCACAAACCTCTCTCAGCTTACTCATAGAGGCCCATACGTGCTGCCCAGAAAGGCAACATACACATGTTTATGCACACACACACACAAGTGTGTCTTAGTGCCTTGGCCCTGGGGAGTATTAACAAAAATATAAGATACATACACACATACTTGCATGCACACACGTGTATATATTTATATACATTATCCAATTCTCATTGCTTATGAACTCACAGCTGCTGGTGGCTACCTCACCCTTGAATTCCGACGGGTGTTGCCAGAGCAGAAAAGTCTCACGAAGCCAGGCGAGGCCACTCCGTAGAAGGCTGGCTGCTTGGCATCTCTGGATCTCACTCCAGCAGTGGGAGTCAATGCAACCTTTAGGGTCAGCTGAATCTCTCGACAAGCATGCTGTTTCTGTGGTGCATTTGCTTGTTGATGCATTTGAAGAAAAGGGAGCTTATTCATGGCTCATTTGGCAAATACCAAGTCTTTTCTATGAACTGGAAAGTCTTCTTGGTGTTAGGGCCACATTTACGACCAAACCCAGGGAAGGCCCCACTGCATGGACCTCATTTCTAGTGGGAGAAGGAGAGACAGATGGTGAGAGCAAATTTAGTAATAATGAGAAATAATCTGTCAGGTGGTGTAAGGGTTGTGCAGAAAAATGAAGCAGTTTCTACCCCATATCTCTTCAGCTCTCTGCGGAGAGGCAGACGCCCCTGGGCAGACATCATGCCAGTCTCAGCTTTTATTTTCAGTTCTCATCTTTGCATCCATCCTCTTCCTTCAGTGATTTTTCGTTCTGCAGTTTCTAAGGGCTCGTTCTGCGCATTGAGAACTTGGAGGTTATCATTTCAGCATGTTTTTCTCTGAGCAGCCTGCGCTGTGCTGTGGAAACTGACCGTGAGTGAGCTCCTGAGGAGAGGCTGCTGACTGCAGCGAGGGCTGCATGGGACATGGAAGGGGCAGTGGTTACAGAACTTGTTGGAGGAGGGCCTCCCATCAGGGATGCCGGCCACAGAAGCCCCTCTGAGTGAAGTTAATCTGGGAATGAAAACTCTGAAGTGGGGAAAAGCATTCCGGGCAGAAGAAATAGGAACAGAAAAGCTTTGAGGAGCAAAGGGCTGTATCACGGAGCAGATGGGCCGGCAAGGCCGTGGTGACCAGGGGAGGCGATGCCTGGGGCTGGGGCGGGCAGGACCGGCGCTGGCAGGACCAGGTCGCACAGGGCCAGAGCCTCAGGCAGAGAAGGAAAAGCCCTCGTTTCCTTCCATGTTATATGGAGAAGTCTGAGTGGGGAAGTGATCAAATCTCAATTATGTTTTGAAGGATTATTCAGGCTTTTAGGTGAGCAGCATGGTCCAGGCTGGGGAAGGGAGCAGGGGGCAGTGAGGGGCTCTGGCTGCCTCTAGGGTCTGCGACCTGGCTGGGAGGCATGGCACAGAGGAAGGTGGATGGGTCTGACAGGCACCGGGAACGACGGGCTGTAGGCTGTGTGGAAAGAAAAATTCAAGGAGGAAAACGACATTATCACTTTGAGAAACTTGGCACATGGCAGTGTCATGAAGGGGAAGAGAGAATATTCCTGAGAATGGGAATCAAGGCTCTAAACTGTGAGCATGCATTGAACATACTTGGGCAGAACCCACCCTTTGTTTTGTCTTTTGAGACCTCACACTGGTAGGTGATGGACAGAGGGGCACGGTGCTGACCCCCAAGTGCCTTTCTGGCTGCTCCCTGCTAGCTTCTCCCTGCAGAGTCAGACGAGGTTACATTTGGGATTTCAAAGTCTAATCTCATTACTGCTGCACTGTGACCAGGGTCCCCTGGCAATGTGATTAGTCTTCCTAATCAACAGTAGACTTTCAGCATTTAACTAGTAAATAACTAAATTTGATTAATAGTCTACAGTGCTGGGAAAACTTAATGTCCCCTGTTCTCTCCACTTTTGTACAATTCCATTTGCTGTGCTATTTAGGATTTGTGAGGGCAATATGTAAAGACACCAAATTAAATGAAAATAGAAATGAAACTGATTAAAAGTGTATCGTGGAATTTGATGTCTAAATCCTAGAACCCATCTTTTTCTCTAGGGTTCTGGCCAACTGGAAGGACGTAATGGCATGTACCTCTGCCATTGCAAAGTGGAGCTCCAGGCAAGCTGGCTGCATAAACAGCAGAGCCTCAGGGTCCAGGTCTCAGGACCTCAATCGCCCTGGCTTGTCCATTCAGTCACAGGAGAAAGGGCTGAGGCAGGCGGGTGCAGCCCCAGCCTGTGGTCAGCACGTGGAGTACAGACACTGCAGCTCACCTGGCTGGCTGGTCCAGGGGTGCAAGGCCCTCCCTAGCTCAGAATCTTCCCACCAGGCACTCCTCACCACGAGAGGCTTTGCAGGGAGAAAAAGTGGCAGAAATGACCTAATAAAAATGTTCCCAATTACCCTGATTCGATCATTACACATCATAGACATGTATTGAAATATTGCATATATCCTGCAAATATATAGCTATTATGCATCAATAAAAAATGAAAAAAAAGATCCCTTCATGGAAACAGGAAAACAAACATGGAATTTTTCCTTAAACTGATCAGTGAGGCCTCTCCATTGTTTCAATCTCTAGTTATCAGTGGAGCTTCAGCATTCTGCAGGAAGAACTTCCTTGGCTGAAGAAACTTCTAGAAGCCACGTTGTGAACAGGTAGTTCTTTTCTCCTCTGCCTGCAGACTCAGTGCTCCAAGGCCCCAGCACCATCCTCCATTTGCTTTAGAGGGTGACACCCACACAACACCCACGCCACCCCAGCCCATGGCAGGTGACCTCAGTTGATTTTGGCAATACCTAGACACCATACCTTCTGCTGATGTCAGGAATGAGAATAATCTATCATTTAGGATCTCAGGAGTTGGAGAGTTCAGCTTTTAATGAAGCACAGAGCTGAAGCAGTCATCAGCAAGGCCTGAAGGGTTGGTCCTGGCCCCAGCGCCTGCAGCTGGTTGGAAAGCCGGTCTCACGTTGAATGCCCAACACGCCTCTGGGAACACCAGATCATCTTCCTTTACCTTGTGACAGCAGACATTTTCCCAGGAGCAGGTCATGTCATGGTTTAGGATTGGCATCATGGAAATATGGGTGAGCTTTAAAGGTGGGTGTTGAATCAGTTCTGTGACATCTCTTGGCCTTACTTCCCTCACGTGCACAGCATGAATAATGATGCCTCTCCCAGGCTGATGCCAAAATCAGTAAATGAAATCATCAGTAAAGACCCTCACGCAGGGTCTTGCACAGAAAGATTGGTCAACAACAGCAGTGACTTTCCTTTGCTTTCTGGCTTTTAAAATTTTTAATATGTGCTTTCTCTGTCCAAGGGGATGTCAATGCTAACAGTGACTGGAAAGCTGGTATTAGGCCTGCACAAAATGTGACCTCCAACTTGAAACCATGACTTAACACAAATTTGAAAATAAGTTATTTTATGGGGGATATTCCTGTCCTGGTATTTCACAATGCCTCTATTGAATTAATGTCATCTGACCTTTACAGATGAGCCCACTCATTTTCTGTTGCTGCATAAATAGCTCAAATACAACCCAAGATTTATTTCATTATGAAATATTGTTAAACTATCATAATGCATTTTCCTTGCAACATACTTCTAGTATAGTTTGTTTTTATCTGGAGCATTGAAAATAAGCAACGGTGAAGGTTAGGACTAGAAAATGACCTTTTATAGTGCCATAAATGCAACCCCCAGAACTAATAAAGAAAAAATTCAGGAGGGAACAGCACAAAAAGAAATACATATTTTATTTCCATGTTAGTCTCAAATATAACAGGCCTCAAAAATCCCTCACGGCTGATGCATACAGCTCTGGGTGAGTGACTCCAAAGTAAGATAATGAGTTGAGCTTGGCTGCCGCTCCATTAGGGAATGGATGAGTTGCAAGCTGCTGCCCCTCTTCCTCCCATGAAGTTTGAAGCCTCATCGGAAACCATCGGGTGAAACTGCCTGGAAGATGAAGCAATTCATCAAAGGCCAGGCTGTGGCCGTGTACCTACGTAATGCTAATCAAAATAAATTAGAATTGGAAACAGCGTTTCCGGTAACCCTGCAGAATGGTGAAGGTGTTTTGCTCCCAGCTATTTAGTGGCAGCATGAACTTCTACGTAACCTTGCTGACTTACTGTGAGAGTCATTTTCCTGAAAAGAGGCAAATAAGCTTTGTGAGGTTCACTAGAGCTGAGGCAAATTGAGATTTGTTTGTATGTAATACTGTTCTTCATTTTGACATCATGGAACGGTCTTTAAAATCTTCCTGAACTTTGATGGCAAATAAGAGGCTTCAACTTTCAGGAATCTATGCCATCTTTCCGTGGCACGGGAAGGGCTGCTTCCTGCATTGTGTCTGTTTAAGCTGTGGGAATCTAAATGTGTGTACACAGAGGGACCTGAGAAGGTGGCCGTGCTGGCCTGGGAACACGCCAGGGTGAGTTCACATCAATTGCCCTAATGTGCAATAAAACACAGGGACGGGCTCCAAGCAGGCCGAGAGGGGCTCGGCCACCCGGGGGGACAGACTGTTCCAGTCTGCGGTCCCAGCGCCGGATCCCGGCGGGCCTGGGCTCTGCCTGGACACCACCCTAGCGGAGCTCTGGCCACGTGGGGTGGGGCTGCCTGTTCTCAGGACCCGCTCTCCCCGCCTGGGTCTCCGATTAGGTGCTGTCTCCACTCGCCAGGACGCGGCCGCAGGACCGGGGCGAAGGCACAGCTCCGCTCTGGCTGGTCCCCAGGGCCAACCCCCGTGACGGTCTTTTGTTCTTAGTGCTCAAGACGTTTTTCTACAGTCCTCCTTGAGAGTGCAGAAGACATCCCACGCCCCCAGTACCTCCACGTGACCTGGGAACCGATTTTAGGAGACGTGTCACCCTGGAAGTCAGGCTCTGCCCCAGGGAGTGGCCCTATCGGGTGGAAAACCAGGGTTTCTTCGGTTCTCAGGGTCGGGATGACCGGGTTGCCTCAGGCTAAAGCAGGGTTTACTTGCTGGAAAGGAGAGTTGGAGACGAGGGGACAGCTGGGAAAGGAGCGGAGCAGGCCGACCTGAGAGCGCGGCTCCCCGCGCTCCGGGGATGGAAGCGTTTATGTGGCACCGACTGTGTGCACGGTGGGGACTGAATCCCTGGGCAGCCTGCGGGAGGCGTCGTCCCTGCCGCGTGAAGGTGGAAGCGGCCGCGGGAGGCGCAGGACCAGGCCCGGGGCAGGCGGTTGGCTCCGGAGCGCGTGTTCTCACCGCTGAGTTTAGGATCACCATATCATCTCTCACCCAAATCAGGAAACTCTGGGAGCACAATGGACCCTAATTATAATGACAGCGAAGCCGCAAGCCTGGACCGGGCAGCTGTGGCCTCGCTCAGCCCCAGTCCCGCCTTCCCGCGGGATCCAGGCAGCCTGGCGTGGCCTCCGCAACGCGCAGCAGGGACACGGTGACCCCAGAGCTCGGCTGCTCGCAGGGTCCGCACGTGAAGAACTCGGGGCTCCTCTGAGCTGCAACCCCAGATGTCTAGCGATGACGTCAGCCGCCCAGCCACATGCCACTAATTTAGAAAAGTCATTCAGCCACAGTTTTGATTTTCTCTGAGTCAGGATGGAAAATGAAATGAACTACTAATTTTTTGATGTTTTTCTCTTATAAATATGAATGCTGGAATCTGGTGATGACCAAGGATTTTAAGATAAATGAGCAATTCATTTTTAAGCTGAACGGAGCTATTTATTCTAAAATAAGTTTCTGTTTCTTTTCCCCCCTCCCCAGATTCTTTGTAATTTCACAGTTGAATGATTACCTTTTTCCTGAACCATTTATACCCTCGCTGGTCTCGCTATGGCCATTAACCCTGGCTAAAATGTCACCGGTGGACTGCCTCCGCCCCCCTCCTCATGGTAAGGGAGGAGAGACGACTGTGCCGACTCTGAAGCCAACTCCTGGGCACTTCTGGGCGATCGCCCTCCCCGCAGAGCGCCTCCCCCTGCGGGCTGCAGACACCGCCTTTCCCTGCCAGGTTATGCCTGTCCAAGCAGGAGCTGAAGGGCTGTGGTGAGAGGCTCACACTCCGGCGACATTCCCACCTTGGAACACCTTTCTGAAATTCTGCAGTACCCTGAGCATGCTAATTTTTCATGGTTTTGTCCTTGTTTTTCTAGTTTTCAGGGAGAGGGAAGTTTGCTGAAGCCATGGGCACATCCCTGCTGCAGGCCCCTCTTCCTGCATTCCCACAGTCACCCTCCCGGGAGCCTTTGCACCCAGACCCCACCCTGCCCAGAGAGGCCTCTCAGGCACAGGGCCTGGCGGGGGGAGGTCCCCACTGCCTGACTCTGCTGCCAGTCATTAAAGTGTGTCCAGAAAAGGGTAGGATGTTTAACTGGAGTGCAGGTTCCCAGAGCTAGCAAGTTACTGCAACTTCATAGGTGCATCTAGCCTTGAAATTTGAGGGAGGGTTCCTAAGCAAAACAAAATAGAAGCAAAACTCTGCCCTGCATGAAAAAGGGGACCCTGGGAAATAGAAGGAAACGTAAAACACAAAACATTTAAATGTAAACCTTTATAATACTTAAAACTACTTTTAATTTGTGCCATTTTAGATACATAATGTATAAGTTATCTCTTATTGGATACGTATTGTTTAGTAATGTGGTGTGGTGCTAAATAGTGTTGATTTGAGATCAAAACTAAGATTACATTAATTAGTGAAAGCAAGAATGACAGGCAGCGGTTTTGAGAGAAGCTCTAGATGAAGACTGCCTGTTGTCCCTGCCTCTCCTCACTCCACTCTGCTGCGTTGCTTTGCTTGGCCAGGTTGGTCTCAGGGGCAGACAGGAGTGGACGCCACCTTTCCCTCCTGGCACATGGTCCTCCTTGCTCTTTTGAGCAAAGCCTCTGACCCTTTTTCTCTCCTCCACCTCACCTGATTTTCCTCTTTTCCGCTTTCCTTTCTTCCTTTCTTTCCCTCTGCCTCCATCAGCCATTCCATAGTGTTTACTATGTGGCTTTCCACAAGTTATATAAAATATGCATTGTCATCTTGTCCACATGTATTTTTATTTTGAATTTTTCATAAATAGTAGCATTTTACAAATTTCATTCAGTTCTTTGCATTGATTCCTCCACACTGTGGTTTTAACATTGCTCAGATACAAGTGTTTTAAAATCCCTCACTGTGCACCTGGATCTATCCTGTTCTCCTTTAGACACAGGGCAGGTGAGCCCCAAAGCAGAGCTTAGCCCACTGGGTTATTGGCTTTGCCCAGGACAGAATTCAAGGGCAAACCAGAGGTGGAAGAAAACTGCTGTATTGAACAAGCAGTGTTGCAGCTCTGTGACGGCTTCTGCAGAGCAGGGCTACCCTGGAGGTGGAGAGCAGCAGCTGGGGCAGTTCCGCAGTCACACCTAGACTGACTTTTAATTGCATGCAGATTAAGGAGTGGTTTATGCAGAAATTTCTAGGGAAGGGGTAGTAACATTTGTGTCACTGGGTCATTGCCATGGAAAATGGCGGTAACACCTGGATGTTGCCATGGCAATGGTAAACTGACATGGCCAACTGGAGGGCGTGTCTGATGGAAAACTGCTTCCTCCCTGGCCCTGTTTCAGCTAGTCCTCAGTCTGGTCTGGTGTCCAGCTCCTGCCTCTGGAGTTGAGTTCTGCCTCCTACTTCACTGTTGCTTCTATTAATCTTTGCTTGATACATATAGAGACCCTGTCATTAGGTACAGACAGTTTAGAATCATTACATCTTCTGGGGTTGATGCTTTGTCACTCTCAAATGTCTCTCACCCTCTGCTCTCGACATTGACAGAGTTTAATCGCCATTCTCCTAGGAATTGCCTGGCGTGGACTTCCTCCATCCCTTTGCTTTCGGCATTTCAGGCATGTCATTCAGTAGAATATCACTGGAGTTTTAAAACATTTATCCAATCTGGTAGCCTTTGTATTTTATTTGACAAATTTAGCACATTTATACTTATTGAAATTTTTGCTGCCTTTAAACTTAAATCAACCACCTCAATGTTTCTATCTGTTCAATTTGCCATGGTTTCCCTTTCTAACCTGTCTGCCTTCTTTGATCTTATCAAAGAAGTACTTAGATGTTATTTTTCAATTTCCCACTCTCAAAGTTAACTGGTTATAAATCTTAGTCTAATACTGAAATAATATGGTTATCCTCGAGGTTACAAAGCACTTCCCTGAGTTGTTTAAGTCTAACAGAATTTAGTGTGCTTAACACCCTCTGGACAAAGCCAGGAGCTGAGGACACGCCGCTCCATTGTCCCTCCTGCTTTGTATTACTGCTGTTGGCCATTTTTATTCCATACAGGTTACATCCCCCAGACAATTTGTTTTGATACAGACAATACTCTTTTGTTTTGATCCTCATATTAATGATTTGTGGTTGCTCTTTTCTACCTGCATCTCCAAACTACTAATAAAGCATCATTTCTTCCCTCCTGGAAAATCCCCTTTGGTGTTGTTTTGCTCCTAATGAACTCTCAACTTTTGTTTGAAAAATAACCTATTTCTGCCTCCTTCACTTATTTAAACTTTTTATTATGAAAAATGTGGAACTTTCTCTAAAGCCAAGAAAATATAATAAATTATATAATAAATTATATAATGTATTTATATATTATAAATATAATATATAATATAATAAATTCATTTATGCTCCCCTCCTTGCTTCAATAATTATGTACTTACAGGGGTTTATCTGTACCCCACTTCCTTTCTCACGTTTTCTTGGATCAAAATCCCAGACATTTGTCATTTTATCATTAAATATTTCAACATGTCCTCTAATAGGTAAGAATTATAAAGAGTGTAATCTAATAGTATTATCACGCCCTTAAAATTTATATATATATATATATATACATATGAGTGTGTACATATATATATATAATAATAATTATTATTATTTTTTGAGGCAGAGTCTCCCTCTGTCACCCAGGCTGGAGTGCAGTTGTGCCATCTCAGCTCACTGCCCTCCTGGGTTCAAGTGACTCTCATGTCACAGCCTCCCAAGTAGCTGGGATTACAGGCATGCCCCATGTATTTTTAGTAGTGGGGTTTCACCGTGTTGGCCAGGCTGGTCTCAAACTCTTCACCTCAAGGAGTCCACCCTCCTCAGTCTCCCAAAGTGCTGTAATCACAGGCATGAGCCACTGTGCCCAGCCCCTTAAAATTTATTTTTAAAAATATCTTATATTGGGCCGGGCGCGGTGGCTCACGCTTGTAATCCCAGCACTTTGGGAGGCCGAGGTGGGCGGATCACGAGGTCAGGAGATCGAGACCACGGTGAAACCCCGTCTCTACTAAAAAAAAGACAAAAAATTAGCCGGGCGTGGTGGCGGGCGCCTGTAGTCCCAGCTACTCGGAGAGGCTGAGGCAGGAGAATGGCGTGAACCCGGGAGGCGGAGCTTGCAGTGAGCCGAGATTGCGCCACTGCACTCCAGCCT
Source organism: Symphalangus syndactylus (assembly GCF_028878055.3). Classification (NCBI taxonomy): domain Eukaryota; kingdom Metazoa; phylum Chordata; class Mammalia; order Primates; family Hylobatidae; genus Symphalangus; species Symphalangus syndactylus. The sequence continues at coordinate 111,363,481 of NC_072440.2, forward strand.
GGGCGACAGAGCGAGACTCCGTCTCAAAAAAAAAAAAAAAAATATCTTATATTATGAAATATTGTCACTGTCCAAAGTTCTCTAATTTTCTCATAATTTTATTTTTAACAGTTTTGTTGTCTAATCAGAATCCAAATAAGATCCATTGTTGCAAATTGCTGATACAATTCTTAAGCATCTTTTGATCCATGGCACTATCTTAATCTCTTTTCTTTCCCTTGCAGTTAATTTGTCCAGAAAATGTGGTTATTTGCCCTGTAGCACTTCCTAGTATAGAGTCATTCTGATGCCTTTTCACATATTTTTGTTTCCTGAATTTTCTATAAAGCAATAGATATGAGGGCATAATCCTATTCAGGTTTGATTTTGATTTCCAGCAAGGACATTGCATACATGGTATTGTTTATTTCCCTCTGAAGGCACATGATGTGTCGTTATGATTAATGCAGGCGGGTTAAAGTGCTTTGTTTGCTTTTTTGTTTATTTTGTTTTGTTATCATTGCATTTATTGTTTTCCTAATATCACTAAAGTAATAGAGATGGTCCAAAAACCAAATGCACTATCCTATTTTGAAAGTTTGTTTTTCATGTTTGAACTTACTTTTTCATTCTTTATGTGTTTTGAATATTATCCATATGTGTACCATTTGTCAGTAAGAAGTTAAAATACTATTGTCAGTTTGTCATTTGTCTTTTACTTTGCTTAGCGTTTTTGGTATAAAAATATTCTATTTATTAACATTAACATTTAATTTATTAAAATTAACATTTTTATTAAAATTTTCATATTGCTTTGGGACTTTAATTTTAATTTTTACTTAGGAAAAATTTTCCAGTCAAAGGCTAAATTAGTCAAGCATGTTTTACTCAATAACTAATGTGATTTTATTATTTTAATACTTAGATATCTGATTCCTTTGGACTTTATCCTTATGACTTCATGTGAATGCATGTGGTTTTCTGAAACAGCTAACAGGTTCTCCTCGTGTCCCTGGAAGGAGCGCGTCCCCTGCTGCTGATCTACGATGGTTCCCACAGCCCATGTGGTATGCACTCGCTAGATTTCTGGATTTTCCCTTTCTGTTGATCAGTCTATGGGGCAACTCTACGCTGTTTACTGACACAGACTCTGTGACACATTTTGATACCCGCTAGAGCAGCCCTGCAATTCTCTTCTTTTGCAGGAGACCCCTGGCTATTCTTGCATATGTGTCCTTGAAAACCCTTCATATTCAACTTTTCCTGATCGTGTTGGGGGAGTTCTGATGGTACTTTTCTTGGGATCACATTATGTATAAATTTCCTTAGAGAGAAATTCCATCTGTATGATATTGAGCACTTTTAGCCAAAAAATATAAAAATATGGTGGCATGCCTTTCCATTTCTTTCATTCTATTTTTGAGTTTTTCTGAGCATTTCCTATAGGCTTTGTATATTTCTTCACTTAAAGCCTGCTTTTTTATTTTTTTCTGTCTTAAATGAAGGCTCTCCTCAATTACCTCTTAACCAATTTTTGTTTGTACATATAAGAGTTATTGGATAACATACAATTGTATATCCTGATACATTACTAAGTTATCTCATTGTTTGTACAGGTTGAATATTCCTAATTCACAAATCCAAAACATTCCAGAATCTGAAACTTTTTGATCACAAACATGACACTAAAAGAAAATGGTCATTGAAACATTTTGGATTTCGGATTTTTTGGTTAGGGCTGATAAATATAATGCAAATATTCCAAAATCTGAAAAAAATCCAAAATCCAAAATACTTCTGGTCCCAAGCATGTTGTATAAGGGATGCTCAACCTGTAGTAGCTATTACATTACTGGGGGCAGTGGGGGTGGGGTTGCCGGTTATATAATCATGTCATTGCACACTGAGATAGTTTTTTCTTTTCCTCTCTCAAATTTGTTTGAATTTGAATTAAATTATTTTGTCTTTTTTGTCTTATTGCATTGACTAATTCGTTCCATATAATAATAAATAATAGTAAAACCAATGGTTATCTGGTTTTCCGCAGTTTCGCAAGAAAGGAAATGTTTCCACATGAAATAAGACTCAAGATGAGGGCTGTGCTGTGTTGATGGTTCTTAATTTTAAACTCTAAAAGCTATTGAGGCTTGAAAGATACTTTGTGTGATTTATATTAGTTACCATACTGTATTTTACTAGTTTATATTAGTTACTAGAAATAGAAATATTTAACATATTTGTGTAATTTAAAATTTAAAAACAATAAACCCATTAAACATGAACATAAGTAATATTTTGTGTAAATATAACTTTATTTACCAAAACATAGTGGGAAAGTGTGGAATTATTTTACAGTTTGGCAGATCTCTTTAAAGTTTGAACAGAAAACAATTGGATTTCCAAGGCTTTTTCAGCCAATATGGACATTCTTCCTTAATCCAACAGGGACGCGAGATGAGTGGAAGTTAGTTGCAATGTGGAGTCTAAACCCGCATCCCTGAGCCTTGCGCATCCTCATCAGGTAGAACTCACTGGCCTACCTTGCATTTCCAGTGGATCTGTATCCAGGCCTGATTTTGTGATGTCAGGAATTGGCGTTTTGGAACATCTTGGTCTCACTAAATTACGCTGATCTTCCCAATGTTGACACATTTGATTTTGCAATGTCAAAATATGGAATGTGTTCTCATCATCACTGGTGTCACTCCAAAGTCTTGGAGGACTTGGAAGTTTTCTTTTTTTTTTTTTTTGAGACGGAGTCTCGCTCTGTCCCCCAGGCTGGAGTGCAGTGGCGCGATCTCTGCTCACTGCAAGCTCCGCCTCCCGGGTTCACGCCATTCTCCTGCCTCAGCCTCTCCGAGTAGCTGGGACTACAGGCGCCCGCCACCACGCCCGGCTAATTTTTTGTATTTTTAGTAGAGACGGGGTTTCACCATGGTCTCGATCTCCTGACCTCGTGATCCGCCCGCCTCGGCTTCCCAAAGTGCTGGGATTACAGGCTTGAGCCACCGCGCCCGGCCCAACTTGGAAGTTTTCAATCTCATTGTGATAGATGCAGATTTTCTAAAATTATTTTTCTGTTGCTTGAAATTTGGAATTTTACTATGGGCAGCAAATACTGTCAGTCATTTTTGGTGAATTGACAGGCTCACGTTATTTAGTCTCCCAAGCCCCCGCGTGAGTCCTTCTCAGAGTGGGATGTGTTCACGGCCAGCAGCGGCCTCCGTGTGTGCCTGAGCCCTGAGCAACAGCACGGGAGCTTCGTCGTCCCAGCAGTGTTCACTTCAGTGTGTAGCCGAGGGCCTTCATGTACACTTCTCATTCTGATACGCAGAATATTTTTTAAAATTGTACTTGAGATTTGAGACATAATATAGTTAATAATACTTACTGCCCCAAGGAATCGTTAAGTGAAGCTGACAAAAGCTTTGCGTGTTGTGAACCTGACACAGGTGTGAACACAGTGAGGACTGAGGTCCTCCTGCCACCGCCGAGGCACCAGCAGTTTCATTCACCTAATTTTCATTGGATGGAACCAAGGCACCAGCAGGCTTATTCACCTCATTTTGGTCGGTTTCACCACCTGTGCAAATGTTAACACGGGGGAGAAAAAACAGCATCTAAGTATCATCATGAAAATTGTTCTGGCCTCACATATCCCCTCAAAGTGTCTCCGAGGCCTCAGGGGCCTGCAGATCACACTTTGAGGACTGTTATGTTTCATGTGATTGTGTTAAAGATGTGTCGTCCTATTAATGTGTTGTTAGATTCTGTTTACAAATATTTTATTTAATTTTTTTGCATCTTTACTGGATGACGGCAATTTGTTGTGTTTCATTCTTTGTCTGCCTTTGGAAAGATCATTTGCAGGTTTTCCTTTTTTCTTCTGTGCTCCAGAATAATTCAGGTAGCACTGGAATCATCAGATTTATAAAATTTGGTAGAATTCCCCTGTTAGACTCTCTGGGTTTCTGCTTTCAATAGGAGAGACCTTACTTAATTTTATTTCCTTTAAGGCTATTGGTTTAAACTTTCTGACTTTACTGTGGTCAATTTCTGTTAGTTTTTACATTTTATTTGAAGAAAGTTGCAGAAAGTCTTATCTTGGGATTTTAAAATTCTCTTATTGAAAGAGAAGAGAAAGAAACTGACTTTCTCTTGTCATTTCTAATTTAATTTATTTTTTCCTATTGTTCTTCATTAATTTGGCTACTAGATTTACCTGTTTTGTTGGTTTATTAAAAACACACGTTTGGATTTGTCTGTTCTGCTCTTTGTTTTTTTGTCCTAATTTATTTGATTCTTCTTTTAACTTTATTCATTTCTGACTTGCTTTATTTTGCTCATTCTGTTGTACTTCATTTGAAATTTTGATATCTTTCAATTTGCTTTTTATTTAAAAATGTTTTCAAAGTAGACTTTTACCTGAAAGATAAATGCTTTGTGTTGTATTTTTATTATTTTTTCAAAATACTGTGAAATTTTATTTTCTATCTTTCTTTAGTGGCAAAGGTTGCTTAATATAATTTTATATGCATCTCAGCTCTATTTTTATTTCTAGATTTTTATTTTGCATTCTGCCCTGAGAATCATGTCTTATTAATTAAAACATTCTATTCTTTGAGTTTTTGAGGCTTTCTTTGGGGTCAGAAATTTATAAATGCTCCATGTGCATTTGGAGCAAAGATGTCTTCTCTTTGATTAGACACCTTTAGATTTGATTAGAACCTGAGTTCCATGGATCCCACCCAAACCATCTTGCAGATCATTGTGCTGAGGACACGTGCGCCCTTACAAAGCTTTGGCTGCTTGGCCCATCTCAGGCTGAGAGAGACCTGCCTGTTATCCGTGTTCCTGTCCACCTCCCCTTGTATCTCCAGTGGTTTCTGGCATATCATAGGCTTTGCTGGGTCACTGGGTTATAATTATTAAGAGCTGAATCCTGTGGAATTATAACATAACCTTCTTGGCCTCTTTTAATGCTTATTACTCAAAATTCTTCCTCAGCAGAGATCAAAATACTGAGGCCTAATTCTTTTTTCTTTTGCCTGCTATAGTTGAACCTTTTCTTTAGTTTCTACCTTCTTGAATATTTTAAGTATGTTTCCTATATACAAACTAATGCATTTTACTATGCAGCCAACCTAAAAACCCTAAAAGGTACTTTAAGCCCATTTACATTACATTATTGTTATTATTATTTTTTACCTGCGCTTTGTCATGTTGTTTTATACTTTTATGTAAACAAGGCTTTCATAACATTTTTCACTGTGCCCTGTCTCTGTGTCTGTGTCTCTGTGTCTCTGTCTTTCTCTCTTTGCCCTCCCCACCCTCACTTTAAGCATATTTAAGGTACAGTATGTTTGTTTGTGTTTTGGTTGTATCTTCAGATTTATGCTAATACTACTCTGTGACACCTCCTGAGCCCCCTCTCCCCTTGAGGCCCCCTGAGCCCCACTCTCCTGACTGAGACCCCTGAGCCCCCTCTCCTGCATGAGGCCTCCTGAGCCCCCTCTCCTGCATGAGGCCTCCTGAGCCCCACTCTCCTGCATGAGGCCTCCTGAGCCCCACTCTCCTGCATGAGGCCTCCTGAGCCCCACTCTCCTGCATGAGGCCCCCTGAGCCCCCTCTCCTGCATGAGGCCTCCTGAGCCCCCTCTCCTGCATGAGGCCTCCTGAGCCCCACTCTCCTGCATGAGGCCCCCTGAGCCCCCTCTGCTGCATGAGGCCTCCTGAGCCCCCTCTCCTGCATGAGGCCTCCTGAGACCCACTCTCCTGCATGAGGCCCCCTGAGCCCCCTCTCCTGCACGAGGCCTCCTGAGCCCCCTCTCCTGCATGAGGCCTCCTGAGCCCCCTCTCCTGCATGAGGCCCCCTGAGCCCCACTCTCCTGCACGAGGCCCCCTGAGCCCCCTCTCCTGCATGAGGCCTCCTGAGCCCCCTCTCCTGCATGAGGCCTCCTGAGCCACACTCTCCTGCACGAGGCCCCCTGAGCCCCCTCTCCTGCATGAGGCCCCCTGAGCCCCCTCTCCTGCATGTGGCCCCCTGGCCCTCTCTGTGTTGAATGCTGGCTATGGCGCTCACTGTGAAGGAGGATGTGTTGGACAGCGCCTGTGTGTGTCTCTCTTCCACCTTCCCGCCATTGAACTTGAGGCAACAGTCTTCCACCCTAATTCAGCATCTCTAAATAAATTGACAAGATCTCTCTCATTTTTCAACTCTTTCCTTCCAGTTTAAATTATTTTTTCTATATTTTGGAAACATATTTACTGCCTATAAAACTTTCTTTCACATTTGCTTGCTTTTATTGCTTTTGAAGCTGCCCTTACACCATCTTCTGGCTTCATCCTCTGTTAAGGAGTTAAATCTCAGTCTCGCTTCCTGCAATTATAAACTGGAAAGACTTTCTTTCCCCGGTTTTTCATTTTTTGGCATATAATTAATTTGATATTCCTGGTTGTGACTATGTTATCTTTATTCTGATTGCTGACTAGGACTTTCAGGATTCTTGGACGTGTGGCTTTATGTCTTTTGTCAGTTTTCAAAATGTTTCAAGCATCACCTTTTCAGTGATTGCTCTTCCTCTGCAATGCTCTCCCCTCCTTCGGAGCCCTGGTTATGAGTGCAGCAGACCCAGCACCTTGTCTGAGGTGTGGCCTGTGTGTCCGGTTCTTGTAGTTTTCCTCCTGTGTTCTCTCTGTGCTTTTTCTACATATTATCTTTTAAACCTTCTACTTCGTGAATTACCTCTTTTGTTTACTTAGTTCTTAATTTCAGTGATTGAACTTTTTAAAATTCTAGAATGTTCAATAGAATTTTTTTCATCGCTTCCAATTATCTTCTGAAATGTCCACTGTATCATTTCTTGCACATATTAATCACAATGATTTTGAAGTTCATGTGTGCTTACTGATAGCTGCACCTGCTTCAGGGGTCCTCTGCCTGAGGAAAGCTGCCTTGTTAGACAGCATCTCTCTAGGATGAAGATACTGCCACTGTTTCCATGGTGCCAGACAAAGCCACCCCACATATAAATATGTGTGGCCTGGATTAATTTATCTATTATTTTCTGTATATTTTATCTCTGGAAGACGCGAGGCTGATAGCTGAGGATAAACGAGTTAACAAGGCCTATTCCTGCCTCTGAGGGACTCTGGAGGAGTCACTGGCTGGCAGCCGTGTGCACTGTAGGGTCCCGGGCAGGATCACATAGCAGCTTCATTTCTGTAGAAGAAGGAGCTTTATCCAAGCTCTGGAGGAAGGCAGAGGGGATCTCCTTGTGGGACATTCAGACTTGAGTCTGGTATTTTTGTGCTTTCTGTTGGATAATGCATAATGTGTATCAATGTTTCCTTATTGTGAGAAAACCTACTCCTCGTGTCTAGAAGGTGCTCAGACTGTGGTATGGGGCCAGGTCCTGGGTTCGCCTGGAGTTCTCTTTCCTGATTTCTTGGTGAATGATCCGGGCAGGAGAAGCGTGGCATATCTGGAAGCTGCCAGCCTCTCCAGGCTGGGGTATTCCTGGCCCTAGGGGAGGCATGATGGGACCTGGCATTTCCCTGGAGAAATCAGGCACCCAAATCCACTGATGCTCACGAGAGCAGTTACTACTCTTTACCATGTGCACGGCGCTGGTGTGTAGTGCAGGGCCGGACCCAGCCAGACCCTGGGGCATAGGGCCCGCTGTCCACCCAAGGACCCCAGCAAGACAGGAGCTGAGGTCCCAGCTGCATCCTCAGACGGTCCTGCCTGACTCAACTTCCAGCCAGCCTCACGTCTGAAGAATGCAGCCTCTGCATCTGCACAGGTTTTAAAGGAGGCCTGTTTTAGACTCATTTCGCCTCCTGTAGATGTGTCTGCAGCTCGTTCCATAATTAAACTCTAAAAGCTCCTCATTCCCGGGAACATGACTGCCTTCAAAGGATGCAGCTGCATCATTCTCAGTGTCTTTCAAAGAAAATACACAGATGAGAAAGTGCAACACGGGAGCTCAATGCTCTAGGTTCTGGCGCTCTCCAAGTTGGTGACGCTCAGCTCAAGAGGCCCTTCGGGCAGCACAGAATTCCTCTTCCGGAGACCCCGGCTGGAGTCTGACACTTGCCGATGGGACCGTCCTGGGCCCGACATGTCCCTTGACTCATTAGCAGCCCAGTTTGGGCAATTCAAGTTTATTTGTTTTGAGTGGGTAAATTGCTGCTGTGGGTACATGGTTATTCCCATTAGCAATTCTGTAAGCCACAGAGATTTTCTGCCCAATTGATCAATAGCCAACAGAGTCAGAACCATGGAACTGCCACAGTAAATGAAGCTTCTCCGGGTTGTAGCTTTGTGTCTGTGAGCCACTGGACACTGATATCTGCATTAATGTGCAGAGCTGGTATCTAACACTCCTTCCAGTGAACCAGAACATGCATTTTAAAATAGAACAGTAATTTTGAGATAAGGAAATGTCCGTTAGATAGGCAAGGTCTTTACAATGTGATCACATGGACACAGCAGCTGCCTTAGACATACCCTGCCCAGTCAGAGTCAGCTCACCCCTCTTCAGCTCACGTGGGCTGCCCAACAGACACGGGTCACGTCTCAGGTGAGGATGGTTGAGAGGGCGCCAGCTCCTCAGGCTTTGCCCGCTGGTGTCAAATGAGGAGGGGTACATGGCACCAGTGGTGGCCTCCAGCCCCTGTTCTGAAAGAGCTGGTTTTGCATCCTGAAGCTCAGCTCGCAGCCCAGTGCCTCCCCAGGGACAGTCTCCGGTTTTACTGCACCTTGGTTCCAATTTTAAATTTGTCCTTAACTTTATGCCTTTTTCAGTTGGGGCCTCTCTACCATTTCAAAGACAAAATGGGAGCAGGGAGTTGCAATACAGAAACATCCAGAATCCTAAAAAGGAGTGGATGAGGCTGTTCCTTAACCCGTCAAAGCTAATGGCAGGATGGCCAGGATGGAGCATGCAGCTGGCCTGAACGCAAAGCCAGCCCTGGCTCTGCTGGCCTCAGAGCAGCTTTGCTAGGCCCTGCACCAACCACCAAGCCAAAACACACCCCTGCCCAGGGCCAAACCTGAACACAGTGTAGCTGTCATAAACATGCCTCAGGCCCCACGTCCCTCCACTTTCAATCCCATAAGCTGGCTCGTGGACACCTCCCCACAGCAGTATTTTGGAATAACACTACAGAAGCAGTTTTCTCAAATGAGTTTTAAAATATTCAGGAAAGAAACAAACAAGACAAAACAAAACATCGCCCACAAAGGAATTGACTGACCTTTCCTTGCGTTGGTAACCTTTCCAGTAATTGGGCAAGAATTCCACATTTTGCCGATGTTTTTTATAAAGTCATTTTTTAACAAACCTGCATGTATTCCAAAAGTAAACACAAAACAGGATGAATCTTGAGGAGTCAGAGAGGGGAAGGAGGAACGTTTGTTTCTTAAGGGCTTTTCTGAGGCAGGTTCCCAGCCTTATGCTTTGATAGCTGATTTCTTTCCCTAATCAGCACCTTCTGTGTCAGATTCAGGCAAGAGTTGAAATCCGTGGGATTTGTGGAAAAGCATACATTTAGGAAGTGCATTTGGCTGCATCCTGTTATGTTAAAGAATAGCGCCTCCACCTTCCTCACAACACTGACCTCAGCCTCCTGGGTCTATCCAGTGACTGTGAGACACAGGCTGGGGGCCTGCAGCCTCCCTGCACAGGAGCCACAGAGCAGGGAGCCACGGCAGGGATGCAGAGGAGACCCTGAATTCCCCTTCCTTTCCTAGAACTAAGAGCACTGTAAAGACCCACAAGATCACAATGACAAATTCCAGCCATAATTTAAGGGAGAAACTCCACTTCTAAATATTATGTAAATGTAGTATCTTCCATGTAGAAGTGACTCCTTTAAACCTTTAATTAAATACAGAGTTTCTAATAGCTTTCATGAGAGCAGAGCACGATGCGCTTGAGGAAGCACAGACCTTGGAAGTCCGATTGCTATTATTTCCAGAACCATATATTTTGGGTTTTCGGCACAGGGGAAAGACTATTTCTAAAACAAATGATAAAATACAATTTAAAAGTGAGCAAAAGGTCCTCTCCTCTGCTTGGGACCTGTGGCCACCACCTCACCTCACGCTGGTGTGACCCACTGAAACTTAGTCTCCTCCCATAGTGGGTGAGCTCGGCCTTTCTGGGGATGGACAAGGGCGTGGGAAGATGCACTAGGCCCTGATCCCTGTGGCTGTGGCCTCTGCTCTTCCCACCTGGAGCATCCTCTGGTCACCAAGAATCCCACCTCACCCAGCTCCAGACGGCCTGACCAACCCCTCACGCTCAGGGCCTCCAGAGCCTTCCTGACACTCGATTCTCAGCTCTTGACAGATTCCGGCATTTTTCCCTCCACTTTCAAATTGTGTATAGATTGCAATTGTGGAATGCACAGTCATCAGGCTTCTTCTCCAGGGTCCACACGCCTCCACTGAAGGGCAGCTTCCTAGTAAGCGTTTCCACAGTCTGTGGGATCCTGTTGGACAACAGTGCTCAGGAAATCATCCTTAAATGACAGACGTTGAAACCTCCATGCAGAGAGTCCTGAAGAATTCAGGAAGGCAGGGTGGCAGCTGGGGAAGGCAAATCCTGAAGCATTGTGGATTTCCAAGGTGACACGAGAACTAATCCTGCTTAAAACAAACTCTGTAGCTCAAATTCTTATTCTGTCCAATTTAAATCCCTGGGCACACGACAGAAATACAGGATAGCATCTTAAAATTAAAACAATTATGAAAGGAAGGTTGTAAATTAATATTCCATTGGACTCTCCTGAAAAGTGATGGTTTTTCTTATTCTTTTAGACAAAATGGGAGAAAATGTCGATGTTAGAGTCAGGGTTCAGAATTTGTTGATATTTGTGCTAATGTCAGAAAAAGTGATACAATATGTTACAATTAGTGCAACACGTGTTTATATTTTTAAGGTAAAATACTTTTTCTTATGGTAAAAATAACTTAGGTTCAATTATAGAAAATAAAAAAGAATCAAAGTAAGTTAAACTAAAATAAAATTCCCCATTATTCCCATCACCCAGAAATAATCGGTAACATTTTGCCAATCTGTATGCATTACCATTTTCGAAACAAGGATACTGTTATAGTCACTCTTTTGTAATCTTGTTTTCAACATTTATGCAAGTCAGCATTTTTCTGCATTGGTTACATTAGATGAGATTCTGTCTAGGCGGACTGGGAGACAGACCAGGGGTGCCCCTGGGGTGGGACACGCAGCCCTGGGTCCCTCAGCAGGGGATATGGCCAGGTCAGCTCCATGTGAGCCAAGAGACAGGCTCTCCCTTGTCTGGCCTCCATATGAGCAGGCCCAGCCCATGCCCAGCGCAGCCTTCCCATCGCCTGCAGAAGGCTCCAGAGAGCGGCGCCTGGGTGTGACCAGCTGCGACTGAGAGGTGGCAAAGGCCTGTGTTTTACGCTGCATGTTTAAGGATCTATTGAACAGCAGGAGAAACACAGGCAGCCTCTACCTGCTCCCCAGGCCCATGCCCCTGTTGGCCCAGGGTGCCTCCCTTGCTGCCACCAGCCAGGGGACCCAGGTGTGCTGGTGCCCAGGCGTGTGTGTGGGGCTTTGGAGGCTCACCTGCAGCATGGAAGCCACACACAGGTGAGCAGGTGGAGGGTGGGCGGCCAGGCCTCCAGCCGCAAGCCTTGGATTCCATCCTCCTCCTTTTCCTTCTAAATCCACCAGGCTTCCCTGCACATGCCCCTCGGTCAGGTGACTCAAAACACCAAACCTTCAGGCCCCACGCACCTGCCTCATCAGACAGCGGCACCAGCCGGGACAGGCTGGAGCCCCAAGTGCACTTTCAAAGTGAAATCTAGGTTTGGGGTTTGCATGAGATTTGGTTTTGTGCATGCACGTGTATGTCCATGTGTGTTTGTATAGGTGTGTAGTGTTCAGTGTGGTGTGTGTGTGTAAGTGTGATGTGTCTGATGTGTGTGTGGAGTAGTGTGTGTGTGGTGTGTGTGTGTGTGCTGCGTGTATGTGTGTAGTGTGTGGTGTGTGTGTGGTGTGTGCAGTGTGTGTATGGTACATGTATGTGTGTAGAGTTTAGAATCTGCATGCACACAAAGGTATACAAAGGTATGTGTGGCTGTGTTGTACACTTGTAATGTGTGATATGTGTGAGGTGTGTGGTGTGTGCAGTGTGTGTAGAGTGTGGGGGGTGTGTGTGGTGCATACGTGGTGTGTGTGTGGTGTGGAGGCTCTGTTTGTGTGTGGTGTGTTTGATATGTGGTGTGTGTGACGTGTGGTGTGTGTAGTGTGTCTGTGGTGGATGTGGTGTGTGTGTGTGGTGTGTCTGGTGTGTGGTATGTGCTTTGTGTGTTGTGTGTGTGTGGTGTATAGTGTGGGGTTTGTGTGTTGTGTGGGGTGTGTGTTGTGTTGTGTGTGTGTCTGGTGTGTGTTGTGTGTGTTGTGTGAGGTGTGTGGTGTGTGGTGTATGTGTGGGGTGTGTGTAGCATGTTTGTGGTGTGTGTTGTGTGTGGCATGTGTGGTGTGTGTGTTGTGTTGTGTGTGTCTGGTGTGTGTTGTGTTCATTTTGTGTGTTGTGTGTTGTGTTCTGTGTGTGGTGTGTGTATGGCATGTGTGGTGTGTGTGTTGTGTGTGTCTGGTGTGTGGTGTGTTCATTGTGTATGGTGTGTAGTGTGTGTGTGGTGTATGTGTTGTGTTGTGTGTGTCTGGTGCATGGTGTGTGTAGGGTGTGTGCATATCTAGTGTGGTGTGTGTGTGGTGTGTGTGTGTTGTGTGTGTGTGGTGTGTGGGGTGTGTGTGTGGTGTGTTCAGTGCGTGTAGGATACCTGCGTGTGTGTACAGTTTAGCATCTGTGTGCACACACAAGTGTGTGTGGCTATTTTGTACAGGTGTGGTGTGTGCAGACATAGACCTCCCTAGGCTCCGGGCAGGGCAGGGCAGGGCAGTCCCGAGGAGGAGGGATCTGAGGACTCCACCCTCTAGGTGGGTTCTGGTCTCTGTTCTCAGCCTGGGACCCCCCGCTACTCCCGACCCCTCTGCGTCCCCCGCTGTGCTCAGTGGGCCCTGAGCTGTTGCTGCGTTTGTCCGGCTGCATTGTGAGCCTTTCAGGTGCAATGTGGAAGGAGTGCGCTTGATTTTACTGCATTTTATTTAAATGATTATGGTTGGTTCAGCATCTGAATGGTTGGATTCAGTTGTTTTCTAAATGTTTTACTTTTCAATGTGTTGATGAGCTATTCTGTAAACTGCTTACTTCTTTAACATAGGGTGCATGTTGTACATCCTGAGTGCATCTGAATGAAAGTGAGCAGGTACGATGTTGATTCATTCCCATGTTGCTTATCTCCAGCTGAAAGACGTCTGTGGCTGTAATCCCTGGGAAGCGTGGAGACCTCAGTTGGAGCAGTGGCCTCTGGGACAGGCCCACAGGGAGTGTGGACGGAACAAGGCTGACAGAAGACCACGTGCCAGCCAGGAAAAGAAGACAGTTCAGTTCAATCTCTGAGCTGCAGGGGAGGCGGCCAGCCCTCTGCTTTCCCTTCCCTTCCATGTGAGTGGGCTGCCAACTTCCTCAAACACCAAAGGCAAGAAAGAACCTTTAAAGATGTTTGCGAGGCAAAATAATTTGATTTAATATCAATAAAAATTTAAGATCACAGAAATGAATGCTGTGAGCAAATATGGTGATGTGGTTTGGCTGTGTCCCCACCCAAGTCTCACCTTGCTTTGTGGTTCCCATAATCCCCATGTATTGTGGGAGGGACCTGGTGGGAGATAATTGAATCACGGGGGCGGCCTCAGCCACGCTTTCCCATGGTAATGAATAAGACTCATGAGGTCTGATGGTTTTATAAAGGGTGGTTCCCCTGCACACACTCTCTTGCCTGCCCCATGTAAGATGTGCCTTTGCTCCTCCTTGCCTTCCCTCATGATTGTGAGGCCTCCTCAGCCATGTGGAAGTGTGAGTCCATTAAACCTTTTTCCTTTATAAATTACCCAGTCTCAGGTATGTCTTTATTAGCAGCATGGGAACAGACTAATACATACGGTCTCTCTCTCTGCATATATAGGCTGAAACAAGGAACTTCGTTTTTATAAATTGTTAGAGATTTCAAAAAATGTATTTCATTTTCAAACACCTCACAGAGGGGAGGGAATCATGACTCAGGCTGGCTCAGGAGCAGTCTCTGAAGGAAAACATTTTCTTCCTGTACCTGTCTGGGAGGAAGCCGTGCAGCCCCTCCTACCTGGACGACAGGTTGGTGCAGACTTGGGGTCAGGGGTGCCACAGCCAGGCCGCATTGCTCACATCTGAACTGGGTGGCAGCTTTGCAGAGTCACGCTGAACCATGGGTGCACTGGGGGTGGCTCTGGTTTTGAAGTTTATGATTGAATTTGAGGTTAATTTTGGGTCACTGGGCACACTGCCTTACCTATATTGCATTAAAACACAGGTTTCCAACTTGCTCTTGAAGTCAGTAGATGAATCAGCTCAGTGATTCACTGTCTCCTTATCTTGTAAATTTTGTTATATCCTGAAAGAATCATCCTTGAACATTGATGGAAACTCTTTGAAGTTCCAATACATTGTGTTTTTCAAAATAAGGTCATCATTTTTATCTAATGCCTGACCTATGAAAAATCTCTGCTTCAAAACCCATGACGATCCTCCAGCCATGTGGCCAAGCTGTTTACCAGCATTTCCTGCATGTGCCTCCTGGGTCCTGGGTGAGCTGTGGGTTAGGAGTGGGAGCCCTGGGATCCGGAAGGGATGGCTGTGTGACCGACAAAAGGATTTGTGTCCTGGCCTTTGCTGTTCTTTGAACTACAGCGATGGTGCTGGACCATGCCCTGCACAGACACCTTGTGGACTGTGTCAGATTAGCCTGCTGTACCGGTGGTCCCCTTTCTTCTGTGCACCTGTGTTTTGGCTCGTGAAGCCCACTTTGGCTTAGGATGTAAAAAGCCTTGGCAGAATTCGTTCAATATCAGAAGTCAAATGAACAGTCACTTGGCCCCTTCCACTCGCAGAGTGATCTGAGGCGACCCTAGGCCTGTGTCAGAGCCGGCTTCTAGGTCTAACAGTCTGCCTCTCTGTCTGGGTTCAGCAGTTTCGAAATAGAACTCCCGTAGCCAAGTAGCCCATGGACAATTTCTGCAGGGTGGCATAGGACACGCTTCGTTTTAGCTGGGAATGTTCGGTTGTCAGTAACAGAATACTCGACAGTTTTGGCAGAGGCAGGAACGGGGCCGCTCCCTCAGCACTGCAGGGTCGGGGCTTCCACTCTGCCTCTTCTCTAGGTGGCTGCTTCGTTACTTCCCGGAAAACCAGTCCCCTGGGGACCCGTAGCCCACGTGGGCTCCCGGTGTGGATGCGCCCAGACCTGCGTCCCAACCTCAAGCCCTGGAGGAAGAAGCCTGGGAAGCAGGCAGGTTCCCCACTTAGAATCCAGACTCTAATTCCGACTGTCTGGATAGGAACGCCCACCAGAGCCTTGGCTTTCGGTCTTGAATGGTCCTCTTAGTGTGCGGGCCCGGGGGATGGGTGTGTGGCGTGCACTGTGGGCCGTCGCAGTCACTGATGAGCCAGCATCTGAGCCACCGCCCGCAGGACCCTGGCCCGTGCAGATATTTGGCCATCATTGGGAAACTGAGTTAAGGAAAATCCTGAAGAATACCCATCAGTGGTTGCCCTCCGTGATGTATGCGCTGTCTAGAAACACACGTGGGGGTCTTGGTGTGAGGAGGAAGAGAAAGTACTTAGATGCTGTGAACCTCAGTTTTATGGCCAGTTTGACTGGGCCACAGGGATCCCAGCGTGATCAGGCCTTACTCTGGGTGCCTCTGGCTGTGATTCTGGACGAGGTTAATGTTTAAATCAGCAGACGGAGTAAAGCAGTTTGCCCTTCCCAGCACGGGGGCCTCGTCCCATCAGGCCGAAGCCCACATGGAACAAGAAGCCTGCCTGCCCTTCCCCCAGAGAGAGAGAATTCCTCCTGCCTGGGGGCCCTTGGACCAGAGCCACACAGGGCTCTCCCGGCCCCCGGCTGCCCTCTCGTCCTGTAGATCCGGGACTCACTGGCCTTGACAATCAAGAGTCCATGCCTTATAGCAAATCTCCCTCTGCGTCTGTCCTCCCGTTCTGTTGCTTCTGTTTCTTGGGAGAACCCTGACTAATGCAGACTCTGTGCACTGGAGGAGAAGAAAGAGCCACAGGCAGAAGATGCCATCCGGATCCACGAGCCCAGTGTGGCAGGCCTCTGATTGGACCATATCACCCAGCCCAGTGATGCAGGCCTCTGATTGGACCAGATCACCACGCCCAGCATTGCAGGCCTCTGATTGGATCAGATTACCACGCCCAGCATTGCAGGCCTCTGATTGGACCAGATCACCCAGTCCAGTGCTGCAGGCCTCTGATCGGACTGGATTGCCACGCCCAGTGCTGCAGGCCTCTGATTGGACTGGATCACCATGCCCAGCATTGCAGGCCTCTAATTGGATCAGATCACCACGCCCAGCATTGCAGGCCTCTGATTGGACCAGATCACCACATCCAGTGCAGCAGGTCTCTGATCCGACTGGATTGCCACGCCCAGTGCTGCAGGCCCCTGATTGGACCAGACCCATATGCCCAGTGCCTCAGGCCTCTGATTGGTCTGGATTACCAAGTCCAGTGCCACAGGCATCCGATTGGACAGCTCATCATGCACTTGCAACACAGATGCGCACTGAGCACCCACCATGCTCAGGGCCTGCTTCTCATGGGGTTTATTATTAAAGAACCCTAAGAAGCTCCTGACATCCACAAGAAAATTCTCCACGAAGTCTCTCGACCACAAGTTGTGGCAAAGAGAGCATTCCCTGGACTGGCGGGGCGGCGTGCTGTCTGGGGCTGTCTGGGACTGTCTGGGACAATGGCTCTGGCAGCGGCCTCTGTGGCCGGCAGGTTGTGCCACGAGACAGGCTGGTCTTGTGAGAGGCTGCCCGTCTGGGACCTGAGTGGCCTCTGGACAGTCCCCAGGAGCACCTGGAGAGTCAGACCGGGCCTCACCTCTTCCCTCCCCTTTCGAAGTCTGGGGACAGAGTGGAGCCCCGCTGTTCAGCATGGGAAGCGTGAGTGTTGAAAGATCAGAACCTTTATGTCGGTTTTACACAAATAGTTTTTCCATCAGGGAAAATGACAAAGGACACCACTGCAAGTGTGGCAGTGACAGAATTAAAAATGCCTACTCTGAAAGGCAGGAGCCTGCAGTTGCAGAATCACCATGATGCCCCCAGGCGGGGTCAAGAGTTCTAGCTCTTAGAAGTTTGCCGCCTGCAAATTCCTAAATCCCCTGCGTAAGAGAGGGACTCGCTGAGCCTGAAGAGCGAAGTTACATGTTAATACCTCCATAGGCCTCCTGACCAACAAAAAAGGACTGAAAGTGGAAAAGCGAATCCTGTGTTTGAAGACCTTCGTACATTTAAGTTGTCTTTTCCTTCGCTTCATTTTCTTTCATTTTAACTTTCACAAAAGTTGCTATTTATTACTTATGCACATAAGTATCTCTACTCCTGACTCAAGCTGGCAACCTATGGAGATTTAGGGTATTCACAACCCCCGGCAAACAGCAGCGCTCAGCGGAGCATCTGTCTGTGAATGGAGCTGATGTCTGGGAGTGCTGCACTCAGATGAGCCAATGGGAGACTCTATCATCTTGAACCTTCACTGTGTTAACTGTGAAGTGCCTGAATCTGGGGGGACTGGGCCCTCACAGCCGCCAGGTGAGGGGGCCCCTCTTCCCTCTCCTCTGGGTGAAGAGGTCCCAGCTCACACAAGTCACCCCTGGTAAGAGGCAGAGTCCAGAGCAGGACCTGGGTAGACTCCAAAGGCAGCACTCCCTACTCCACACATGGATTCCTCTCAAGTAAATCACCAGCAGGCGAGGTGCACACAGCATCTAGGGAGATAGGACGCCCTGTCGTCACCTCCTTCAGCCGGGAGGCCCCACACAGAGCGCCACTGCTTCCACTGTCTGATGCCACGGGGCAGACGTCGCACGCTGGTTAAGGGAGGAGAAACTGCGGATCATTTTCCATCGTCCTGGAAATCACTCTCTGACACTTTTGCCTCATCCTCACTCAGTACCCGCCGAGTATACCAGCAACAGTGTAAAATAAACACAACTTAAAGAAGTAGGAACCCTTTATTCCTGGGACTTAAAAGCTTGACTATCCACAGTAAGTCAATGACCAGTGCCCATGGCGTGAACAGCTCTGAGACCAGGGTTGACAACAGGAGTGTTCGCATTTCTGGGGCCTCAAGAAATGGGGAGTTTCTCCCAAATACACTGACAGGTGTATTGTTGCCCTATTTTAGAATTATTACCCCGAGATCAGCAAATTGAAGTAAGTCGGTTGATCTCACGCCACAGCACCTGTGCTTTTCCAGCAGGGGAGGGATGGAGTCCAGTGCAGGAGTCCCCGTCACAGAGAAAACCACTGTGATGGGACGTCTATTTGGGAATTAGGACCCAACGGCAGATGGGATAGGGTGGGAAGTCTACATATTTTTTATTTGGATGCTTTGATGGATTAAAGTTCCAAAACAAGTGTGTATCCGGCAGAGGGCAGTCCGGGCTATGGTTCTGCTCTGTGAGGCTGGGAGTCCAGACAGGTCCTGTGTCCGCTGGTTCACTTTTACAGCCTGAAGCCCCTTGGCAGGACATCTGCACAGAGGCCTGCAAGTGACTCCAAGGCGCTGATGATGCCCACAGGGCGAGAGCCAGAGAAAATCCCGTTGACTCTGCTAACCAGGGCACCCATGGCCACCTGTGCGGTTTTATCCTGCAAAGAACAAACCAGTTTGCAAACCATGCTTTGAGGCCAGAGGCATGGCGGTACTCACCAGTGTCTCCTGAAGGCTGGAGCCTCCGAGGGTTGATTCAAAAACTGTATTTTCTTATAAAATGTAGTAACATTTGGACCTTAACAAAGGGCTGGGGAATAAGCTTATCTAGCCTCTGATGTAATTTTGTAACTGAGTGGGTTGAAGGCTGAGGAACAAAGGTGTCTGGCGCCAGCACCCCTCCTGATCTCTGTCCTCCCGGGGCTTGCCTGGGTTGGGAGTCTCTCCAGCAAAACCAGGCTGCAGAAATGAGATTCTAGTTAAACAAGGCCCACTGTTGCTTTAAGATGAAATGTCAAAGTTTTAAAAAATGTATTAACTTGCTCTTTTGGCCAAGAGATAAATAGATATACTTCCTTCTACTCCAGAGGCATTGAGTTGACAGAGAAGTAAGAGCTTGAATCATCAACATGGCGTGAGTGACCACATCCCTCACTCTGAGCCCCACTCCACAGCAGATGACTCTGAATCACCCCGGCTAATGGCGTGCCCAGCATCCTGATGCTCTGATTAGTCCTGAATCAGCTGAGGGCGGGCAGTGCAGTGGCTGGGCTGTCTCAGAGGGCATCGCGGGCTGGGTGGACGAGGCTGACCCAGAAGAGGGCAACAAGCATTTGACAGGGAGTGGCAGGCTACCGTCTGCCTCTTCTGCAGTTTGCGACACTTAGGGTCATGAGTGTTTTTCCTCATACTAAGGAAGGAGACCACTACTACTCCTTCTGCCCTCCTTCCCCCACCTTGCCTAGTTCACAAAACAGGAAGAGAGAAAAAGCAAAAAGTTGGAAAAAAACAAGAGTAAGATAAATAGCCAGACAACCTTGGCACCACCATCCGGCCCTAGGAGTTAAAAATAGTAATAATAATAACATCAACCCCTGACCTAAACTACTTGTGTTATCTGTAAATTCCAGACGCTATATGAAAAAAGCATTGTAAAACTTTCTGTTCTGTTAGCTGATGCATGTAGCCCCCAGTCACGTTTCCCACACTTGCTTGATGTACCACGACCCTTTCACGTGGACCCCTTAAAGTTGTGAGCCTTTAAAAAGGCCAAGAATTTCTTTTTCGGGGAGATCGGCTCTTAAGACGCGAGTCTGCCGATGCTCCCGGCCTAATAAAAACCTCTTCCTTCTTTAATCCGGTGTTTGAGGAGTTTTGTCTGTGGCTTGTCCTGCTACAATACAGTGGCCCGAAAGGCAAGGAAACTCCCGCAAGCGTTCAGAAAGGCTGCGGGTTTTTCAGGTAACATTTCTGCAGCCGCTGATGTCTGACCCAAAGAGCTCTGAATGCTTGCCAGAGAGATGTGTCGTTTTAACCCCAAAGCCCTGAATGTTCTGATTTCCTCATTAAGACTCTGACTTAACACGAGCAATTTAGTCAGCTAACTTATCAACTGAATAAAATAACCGGTGTTTCCCACTTATTTTCTTCTGTGGTCATTTGAAAACAGCCATGGTGAGGACAGAGCTCATGCAGCCTTGATGGTGGTATGTCCCCAGCTCCACGTATGCACCAAACCTTTAATTCATTTCAGCACAAATAAGTTAATGAATATGCATACATTAATAAATTAACTGGCATAGTTTTAGTCCTATTGAAGTTTTAAACTCACCAATTTATCCAACTTCTCTGCACTGAGTTTTTATTCAAGTGAACTATTCCAGTCTTGTGACTCCTGATATAATAATAATAACAACTAATATTTATTAGAACTTTAGTTTACCAAGCACTCCACATTTTATGTTGACATTTTGTCTTTACAAACCCCCGTGAGACAGGCATTCTCACTACTTGCAGTGTTGATTGGCATGCAGAGGCTCAGGGGTTTAAGTGGTTTCACTGAAGCAATGTGATCCAGTAGGGTGTTGCTTTCCTATTCTTCCTAATACTGCCGTGTTCAGATACGGGCAGCCGAGTGAGAATAGATCATTTCATGTGTGTGTATAGACGTAACCTACACTCACAGGCGGAAAGCTTTGCAGGCTGAGAAGTGAAGCCCTTGGCTGAATGACCAACAACAGCGTTCTAGGACCCCCTTGTCCTTGCTCCGCAGGCTACACCCCTCACATCTCCTCAGAACCAGAAAGAAAACTCTGCAGTTGCTCCTCCCTTTGACAGTCAGCCACGGTTCTCTTCAATGTGCTCCTGGGGACTTGGGTCAATGTTCTCCCGTCAAATCTTAGGCCCAAGGTTGTTGTGCCCCCCACCCCCCGCAGATCTGTCACAACACACAACTGCCCAGATGTATTTGGTCACCCTGTGTCCTATCTGCCATCCGTGCCTCTGGCCAGGCTTCTTGCGAGGTCCTGACTCAAGCTGTCGCTCTCACGTCGTTTGCCTGTGGCTGGACACACTGTTCATAGGAGCCCAGCTGGCAAAGCAAAAATTCCCCGAGACTGTGATGATAAGCTACTTATTCCTGCATCCTCGGCCGGTGAGAAGCTGAAGAGAAATGAAAGCTCTACCTGTGAAGAGGCAGCATTGCAGAAGGGAAGAGGTGGAGATTCTGTCCTCAGCCCCCAGGGCCCCACCTGGATCTGGTTATGGAGAAGGGAGGAGGTGGAGATTCTGTCCTCAGACCCCAGGGCCCCACCTGGATCTGGTTTTGGAGAAGGGAGGAGGTGGAGATTCTGTCCTCAGCCCCCAGGGCCCCACCTGGATCTGGTTTTGGAGAGGGGAGGAGGTGGAGATTCTGTCCTCAGCCCCCAGGGCCCTGCCTGGATCTGGTTTTACAGCTCCAGGGAAACGTTTTGCACAAATTCTCACTGGGAGCATTATCAGGGCTGCAGCACTTCAGTGTTTCCTGACCTGAGTCCTTTTAATGTTAGCTATGATGCTGAGAAGGATGAAATTGATGTTACTAACATCTGGTAGAAGACAAAAACCAGAGGGATTTCCACCCAGGCAGAGCCCCTGCACAGGCTTCCCCTCTTTGTGGCCTGAGGTCGGACAGGCCTCTGGAGCAAGCCAGGGGATGGAATTCTCAGTTTTCTTGCATTTGATTATTTTCCTATTTTGATGTCTTTGAAAAATGGCTCAGCCTTGTGGTGCATGCGTTTTCTGATTGCTTTTGTCTTTGTTTTATTCTGAGTCAGGGACGGTGGCCACTGTGGGCTCCTCATCCAGGACGCAAGGGCCGTCGGGGCCTCAGTCCATCCGTGCTGCAGCACATGGCGATTCTCATGCAGAGGATGATCTCAGGGATCGGCTTGAGCTGGCAGAGAATTAAATTATATGGTTTATAAGAGTTCTGCCTCAGGGTCAGTGACACCAGGCCTGTCTCTGCTGCTAGCAAGGCCGACTTTCTTATGTGCTCTCATCGTGGTAAAGGCCTTGCCCTCGTGATGAAGACCCCGGTCCGGCTCCACTTGAGACAGATTTCAGCTACGTTGCCTGGGAGTCTCTGGTGCTTCTTCAAGGTTCTACTGAAGACAATGACGTCATCCAAGTACCTTGCAGTGCCTAAGTATCTCTTGCCTCAGGAGCTCTGAGACCCCCTATTATCTATTTTCGAATCGGCCAAGGACCCCCGGCCAGGCAGGGGATGCTCTGCCCATCCTCGTCAGCCCTCGTGTCTTGTGATCCTCCCCCAGCCTCCTGGCAAGCATCCCCGTGCTTTCCGCGGGTGAGCGTGGCTGAGCTCAGTCTTGCTTACTACAACCACAGGCACGAGGTCTGCAGAACTAAGAGGGCTCCTCTTTGCTCACTGGCCTTTCCTGTAAGTCCCTGGTCACTAACCTCTGGCAAGACAATCCTTGTGTTTTTTGGAGATGGACTTGAGTGATAAAAATGTAAGCGGTGGCTCCTCCTGGGGGGCCCGTCCATTTTCTACCATGAGGAGGGCATTGCCCCTGCCAGGCTGCTGCTGTCCTCTCGTATGTCTGCCAGGCCATCCCCCCGAATGGCCTGGTACCCACGCTGCCTGGGAATGGCCACTCCTGCTTGTCCTGGACCCACCTCCCCTGCAGCTGAGCGCTGTTCCTAAGCCCTGGATGGCGATGTGGATCTCTGTCCTTGTCAGGGTAATTTCCTCTTCTGTTTCCAGCATGTTGAGTAAATTCCTTTCTCATCATTAGGTGCCCTAGAGAGGACAGATGCATGGCTGTGGAGTCTCGTTCTGTGATATGTCATGTATGGGCTCGGGCGTGCAGAGGCTGCAGGAGGTGGACACAAATGGTCTTTCTCTTGCTCTGAGTCGCATGTGTGGGCCACCCAAGGGTTCTGTGGAGGAGAATCCAGCTGCCCACCTGGCTGAGTCTAGCCCTGGGCTGGCGATGGCCGAACCCCAGTTCCATTCCCGGACCTTCCCTAGGCTGCTGGCCACTGTTGCTGGGCTAATCCATTCTATCTTCTCCTGGGCAAGGCCATTGCTGTGTTGTGCTGGTGCTGGCTCTTCAGGCAGCTCTTCAGCTCCGTGGCTCTCGGCCCAGCCCAGGCCTAACACAGGCCTGACCCTAGTGTTCATGCACTTAGCTTTGTGTCTATTGCTGGTTTTTCTTTTCTTTCAAAACTTACTTCGCAGAAGGAATTCGACCTAAGCAGCTGAGCTTCCCTGGTGGCCTCTCCTGCTCAAAGCCGTGGTTTGCTCCCACGGACCTGGCCTGCCAGCTTCCATTCTCTCTTTCCCTTGTTTCATCTTTTCTGCAGTAGGTCCTCTAGTTTCAACCACAGGTGTTTACAGTGTTGCAGTTTTAATTTGTCGTTGTTGCGTTTAGTTGACCTGATGCATGTTCAAAACTGCACCATGCTGGTTCCTACCGGTCTCTGATGTCACCAAAGGCTGCCCAGAGGCCTGCAGCACATTAATGATGGTCTTAGTATTACACAGCTGTCTGACCAGTACCACAAATCCAGAGTCCAAGTAGCTCATGTTTGCCTTCTCCTTGTCTCTGTGGGTCCAGCGCCTTGGGCTCAGCAGGGCCTCCTGCTCCTGCTCCTGTGGGGTGGGCTGGGCCTTCCCACCTGGGCCTGGGGAGGAGCCTCTCGCAGGTGCTGGCAGGGCCCTGGCCTTTTCTTATTCCCTCTGATGCCAGCCAGCCTCTGCAGCCCTGGTGGCGTCTCCCTGGGGTGCCCGGGTGCAGGTGTCCTCTGCCGGGCCGTGGGCGTCTCATTCTGTGTCGGGACCTCTCTGCGATGTGAACTTTGGGCTTTTTTTTTTTTCCAGACGTTAACGGAGTCCACCGCATGTTTCCATGGTAACAGCTCCTTTTCCTGGTTTACTGGAGGGTTCCAACCCTCAAGGCCTCCTGTGTATTGACTGGGTTATCGCCTGGGGGTTTTATTGCTTTGGCTTTTACATTTAGTTTTACTGTTCCTGGAAATGAATTTGTTTGTGCTGTGAGTCAGAAATCCCGTCACATATTTCCACGTGGATATCCAGGGCCCCTGCCGTTCCTGGGAGGGCCGCACCTTCTGCTCGCTCTGCTGTCCACCCGTGTGCCCATCTCCGCGGGTTTCTGTCTGCACGGCTTGTTCTGTCCCGCGTGTCCGTCCTTGAGACAGTTTTTCTCTGGCTTAATGATTGTAGCTGTACAGTGAGTCTACAGTTATTTCAAGTTTATTTAGACAAGATTTTCTTAACCTTGTAAATTATTCTAGGGTTTATTATTATTATTATTGTTAACCCCCTAGGACTGTTTGGTGAAAACTGACATAGTTAAGATGATTGAGTCTTTCAGTTCAATTAGGTCTTTATTTTCTGTAATATTTTCTGGACTTCTCCATTCAAGTCTCATGCAGTTTTTTTGTTAGGAGTGTTGCTAAGATTTAACTTTTCTAACCCACTGTAAAAGTGTTACTGGGGGTCCTTGCTCCCAGAGCTCCCAAGATGGTGGTGGGCTGCTTTCAAAATGGCGGCGGCCCACTTCCAAGATGGTGGCAAGCCTACTGTTCTCTGACCTGGGGTTCTTGGCCTCACGGATTCCAAGGAATGGAATCTTGGGCCATGCGGTGAGTGTTATAGCTTTATTAGAAGCCATGGGTCATGGAAGAGAACCGTGGAACCCAGTGATTAGTGTTCAGCTCAATTAGGACGAACCCAGGCACTTAGCCATGCAGGAACAATGGCAAGCCTTTAGCCCGATTGATCGGGAGTGGCAATGGGTGCCTCACTGGATCAGGGGCACAGTGGACACCCTGCCAGATCTGGAGAAATGGAAGTCAGCGGCGGGTCTGCAATGGCAGCAAACAGCAGTGGTGGAGAGCAAGCTAAAGCTCAGCTCCAGCGGTAACAAACACGGACCAGAAGAGTGCAGTTGCAAGATTTAATAGAGTGAAATGGAGTGAAAACAGAGCTCCCATACAAAGGGAGGGGACCCAGAGAGGGTAGTCGTTGCCAGCTCGAATGCCTGGGTTTATATCCCAATCACTGTCATTCCCGCTGTGCTGTCAGGCAGTAGATGATTGGCTATTTCTTTACCTCCTGTTTTTGCCTAATTAGCATTTTAGTGAGCTCTCTGGTCAGGTGTGAGCTAAGTTGCAAGCCTGGTGTTTAAAGGTGGATGTGGTCACCTTCCCAGCTAGGCTTAGGGATTCTTAGTCGGCCTAGGAAATCCAGCTAGTCCTGTCTCTCAAAAGTATCTTTTACATTTTATTTTCTAATTGTTTATTGCTTGTATGTTAAAATAAAGTGAATATTTATGTTGATCTTTATTCAGCATCTTGTTAAATTCAGTTATTGACTCTAAAAATTCACTTTCATGCTTTATTGTATACTTTATATATACAATCATGTGATCTGTGCATAAAGGTGGGTTTTTATATTTCTCTCCAATTCTTACACATTTTCTCTTGTTCCAGTTTCATTCTCATGGCTGGGATCTGCAGGACGAGCTTACATATAGGTAATGATAATGGACTTCTTTGCTTCATTCTCCATCTCAGGATGGACAGTGTTCAACCTTCTACGACTAATTACAGCCATGCTGTAGGCTTTTCATAGATACCCTTTTTTTTTTGACTCAGGAATTACATTCTCTTCTTATTCCTGGTTTGCTAAACCTTTTGTATTAATGGTGTCAACTATGAATATATATTACATTTCATCAAATACTTCTTTTCTGCATCAATCAATACGATTTATCTTTCTTCTGTTAATATGGTGATTTACATTAATTTGTCTTAGAATGTTCAGTTCTTTCAGGTCCCTGCTGATTTTTTTGCCTGCCTTTTCCATTAGTTCCTGAGACAAGCATTTTAAAACCAAACAACATAATTGAGGAGCTGTCTGTCACCCTTTGTGATTCTGAAAACAAGTGCTGCATGTGTTTTGAGGTTGTTGTTTGGAGTATGTGCATTTACAATTGTCTTATTGCCTTTGCAGTTTGAGTTTTTATTAAATGTTTCTCTTCATCTCTGGTCGTGCTTTATGCCATAGAGTCTGTTATTAGCAGAGCTACTCCAGGTTTATTTTTCATGATATCATTTTCACTTCTTTTACTTTCCAACTTTTATATCATTATGTTGAAGATATTTCTTTTGTTAATCACATAATTGCATTGTTTTTTTTTTTTCAAATATGTATGAGCAGGATAAAATTGGATGTTCCTTTGAAACAACAGCAGTCAGAAGTCCATGGGGAGGCGTCTTCTGAGTGCGAGGATAAGGGTGGATCACCTTAATGCAATCAGGGAATGATGTGTTAGAAGCATCTATAGTTCCTGCTTCCCCTAATTTCTAGCTGTAGCCATTTGAAGATTCTAAGCAAGTCCTCAACTGTTCAGCAGAGCCTCTGCTCCAGCATGAGACCAAAACCCAGGTATTGTTTCTCTGCTCCTTTGAGACTTCAGAAACCTCTGCTGTGGTTTTCAGTGTCTCAGAATTGACTGTGGTCTCTATCAAAACAGCCTCAGTGGCTGAGCTCCTTGCCCCGTCTCCTTCCCCACATAGGAGCTGGTCTCGCCCTTGGCCCTCCCAACTCTCCAGCATGTCCAGCCTGACTGGGAGAAACGTCCTGTTCAGGTGTTTGGTTGTCTAAGTGCTTCCCGCGGGGACGCTGGGCCTGAGCCTCTGTGAGAAGGGGAGATCCCTGTGCAGTGTGGACCAACTTCTTTCCCTTTTCCAGGCTCCCAGTTTCTCCGCCTATGCTGAGACCTTGTTTCCCAGGACCTCGGTGGACGTGGCTTTCATGACTGGTGCCTCACCCCAGCACATGTGCCTAAAATAACAGGAAAATACAGTGCCTGCATGTTGGGAGCAAGCCCCCCAAAGTCTGGCCATAAACTGGCCCCAAAACTGGCCATAAATAAAATCTCTGCAGCAGTGTAACATGTCCATAATGGCCATAATGCCCAAGCTGGAAGGTTGTGGGTTTACAGGAATGAGTGCAAGGAACACCTGGCCCACTCCGGGCGGAAAACCAGTTAAAGGCATTCTTAAGCCATAAACAATTAGCCTGAGCGATCTGTGTCTTAAGGGCGTGTTCCTGCTGTAATTAATTCGGCCCATCCTTTCGTTTCCCTTAAGGGATACTTTTAGTTAATTTAATGTCTATAGAAACAATGCTAATGACTGGTTTGCTGTTAATAAATATGTGGGTAAATCTCTGTTCGGGGCTCTCAGCTCTGAAGGCTGTGAGACCCCTGATTTCCCACTTCACACCTCTACATTTCTGTGTATGTGTCTTTAATTCCTCTAGCGCTGCTGGGTTAGGGTCTCCCCGACCAAGCTGGTCTTGGCACCTGCATTTAATAATCTACTTTTGCCTAAGATTTTAGAACCCATCATTGAGAAAATAAGAAAGTCTTGGTGAGTGGGCAGAAATAAGCTCTGAAACTGGGCGTGGAGAAATGAGAATTGCCTCTCCAGCTGTGAAAGGCTGGGGCGCCTCCTGGTCATCTGCCCTAGCTCAGGTGCTCTTTTCTATATATTTAAGGAAGGAAATCTCGGTATTCATTAAGAGAAAGTAACCAAAAACTTGCATTAGTGGAACTATTGGCAGAGTATGCAATGCCTTTTACACCTGTAGCTCCCAGGGATTAAGGATCCACCCCTTGCCTTACAAAGGGAATGCTGCCTGGGACCTTGCGGACCAGGAAACAGGAGAAGCCCTGTTATTCACTGCCTTCCTGCATGCTAAAAGGACGTTTTGTCCTTGGCAATTGTCGAGACTGTCTTTCTAAAGGTTTTACTTGTTTTCCACGTAGTGTGAACCTTCTCACAGTTGACTTAAGGTGGCTATGAGGCTGCACCTGTTTCTTCTGCTCTGGGGCTGCGGCACTCACGGCGCCACTCAGAGTGAATCCCCTCGCTTTACTTAATTAGCACATGAGTCGCACCTGAGGGCTCACTCAGCAAAATTAAAAACTAAATTGGGCTCCTCCTTCCGCTAATGCCACAGTGGGTTCAAGGCAATGAATCCCGGCTAGAATTAAGAGTTTACTTAAAACTTAATGGAAAATAGGCTCCATTTTCATATCACAGTAGGCACCATTAAAGCTTTTGGGGGAATGTGGGTTAATGAGAAAATCCATTTACTTTAAGGATTTGTGGTCTTTGCTTCACTGTAAGGGAAAGACAATCTGTCTCATTTTTATTGGCTGTGCTAGTGGGTGGTTCTTATTATTTCAATGCTGGCTTTGTAATTATCACACAGTATTATTATGGATGTGTCATGTACCTAAATATGTCAGTCATGAAACTATCACCTCTGCACATGGATTGCACCAGTAGAAGTGTGTCCAAGACCTGCAGAACCCGCCCGGGATGCCGGACTACCCCTCCTCACCTATCACCCCCCTTGAAAAGGCCCGCCTTCAAGGCCCCACTCAAGCTTTGCCATATCCATAAAGCTTCCCATGGTTTTTCTGGCCAAAAACCATGATTTCATTCACTACAACATTATGCAGCTCTTTACCTCGTGCGTGGGCCTGCGCTGCGCTGCATTCCCTGAGGTGTCTAGTAAGGGTTCCCAAATCCAGCCTTTATGGTTTCTGCCCTTTCCGAGTCATTCTGCCTCCCACCCTTGGCGTTTTAAAAGATCTGAGACAAGCGTGTCCATGGGGAGCAAAAATGCGCCGATACCAGAAACCAGTGGCACATGTTTCCAAGCTGCCGCACCTTCCGGGAACTGAGACGCAAACTCTCAGAGACATCTGCAATCTTTTTTTTAACTTCCTTTTAAATCCAAAATCCAAGTTACCTGTAATAAATGGAGCTTAATTCGTTGTGTGTTTCGTATCATAAGAGGAGAGGGATAGAAGTGAAGAATATAGTGGCCTAACATTGGATCTGAATACAGCAGAGCCCCAGAGAAGCAATGCCATGCTCCACGAAACAGCACTGGAATGGCAGTGCAAGGTGAGGCATGGGCTCAGTGAGCGCCAGTGCGTGCTGCTCAGCTATTTAGCTGGGTGGAACACAGAAACTAGTAAAAGTCAAGATCTTTTGTGCACTCACGGATCAGGGACCTACTACGCACTCCGTCTTGTGTCGGTGCTGATACTGCTGAGGTAAATAAGATTGTTTTGCCCTGAAGGGTCTTGTAATCTGTAGTCATCAAAAATGAAAAATTACAACAATGTAGATGTGCCCAGGGGACTGCGGGGTCTCAGTGGAGGATGCACCCTTCAGTCCACCAGAGACAGATGGGAAGGCTTCCAGGAAAAGACCCTAAAGTGCACCTCGGAGGACGGCATAGAAACACCCAGTCCAGGGAGGCAGGGGCTCGGTGAGCCCTGAAGGGACCCCCAGGATGAAGCATATCTCAGGGAAGAGTGGCAGGTGAGCGGCTTCTTCATGGCCATGAGACCCGGGAACAACCAGCAGTCGTTGAGAGACAGAAGATGGAGGAGGCCGAGGCAGCTCACACGGGCCCTGCACGTCCCTCTCCTGGTTCAGTCACATGGCTATCACTGTGCATGAGGTCGTCTGTGTCTCCAGAGAGCAGCCACGCCTGCCACCCTCGCCCCCTACTCCTGTGTCGGACGCAGAAATTGCCTGAGTAAATGAACAGGGTATGGGGACAGGAGCTACAGCAACGCAGGGCCTGTGGGCCTCCACTGAGAA
Organism: Symphalangus syndactylus; assembly: GCF_028878055.3. NCBI lineage: Eukaryota > Metazoa > Chordata > Mammalia > Primates > Hylobatidae > Symphalangus > Symphalangus syndactylus. The sequence continues at coordinate 111,393,369 of NC_072440.2, forward strand.
GTCTGGGTTTTATCCTAAAAGCAATGGGCAGCCTTTAGAGGGGTGGCTGTTTAGGAGCATGAGAGATGTAACCAACTCTGTGTTCTAGGAAGAGAAGCCTGGACATGGGACACACAGGGTGTGCAAGGACCAGAAGGAACACAGCCTGTTAGGGAATGACTGCGAGAGTCCTGCTGAGTGCTGCTGGTCTGAAGGACAGTGAAAGTGGAAATAACAAAGAAAGGCTTGTATGAGATGTGTCTCTTCACATGTAATTTCTATTGAAGTATACTTTGTATAAGATAAAATGAAGAAATCATCATTGTACTGCTTACTGAGTTTTGGCAATCCTATTCACCAGTGTAAAAAAAATCAGCTACCCAAACCAGGGTGTGGAACGTGCCATCATCACTTCCAAAATCTCCTGCTGCAGCTTCGCAGTGTCACAATAGTTCTGGCCTCATAAAATAAATTGGGAAATATTCCTTCCTTCTTAATATTCTGAAAGTATCATTTCTGATTTCTTTTTTTTTTCTAAGACAGCCTTGCTCTGTAGCCCAGGCAGGAATGCAGTGGTGCAATCACGTAGCCTCAACCTCAACCTCCCAGACTCAGGCAACCCTCCCACCTCAGCCTCCTGAGTAGCTGGAACCACAAACATGCACCACCATGCCTGGCTACTTTTTTGTAGAGACAGGGTCTCACTATGTTACCCAGGCTGGGCTTGAACTCCTGGACTCAAGATATTCTCCCACCTTAGCTTCCCAAGGTGTTGGAGTTACAGGCGTGAGCCACCACACCCGGCTTCATTTCTATCCTGAATGACTGATATAACTCACCACTAAGGCTACATGCCTGTGGTGTTTTATTTTGGGAAGATTTTTTGATTATGTATTAAACAGCTCTAATAAATATAAGCTTTCAGATTAGCCTTTCATGTCAATTTTGATAAGCTGCACTCTTCAAGGAATGTGTTTATTTTCTCAAGTTTGACAAATATATTTCTGTAATGCAGTTTATATTTTCTTGTTTTCCTGTTAATGTATGTATGATCTATAGTGATGTCTTATTTGTCATTCATGCTACTGATCATTAGTATTGTCTCACTTTTTTCTTAGTCTTCCTATAAAATTATCAGTTTTTTAAGCTTTTCAAAAAATTGTTAACATTGTTGATTGTTTTCTGTTTTAAATTCAACTATTTTTTCTTTTTTATACTATGTTTTCTAATTAGCTTTAACTTGCTATTTTAGTTTTTGAAAGAGAAGCTTAGCTAATTTATTTTAAAAACTCTGCTTATAATATACACATTTTACAACCTCTGCTTATAATATATACTGTTTTATGTGAATCTCATATATTTTAATATGCTTTTACAATAATTAAATTCCAGATATTTCTAAGTTTCTTGAGAGTTTCTCTTTATACATCTTTATTTTGAAGTGTATCACACATTTTAAAATAATTTTAGGTATTTGTTGTTATTGATTTCTAATTTCATTCCATTTTAGACAAAGTATATACTCTTTATGTTTTTTAATTCTTTAAATTTCTGGAACCTTTGTTATGGCCCAGCATATGGTCTATCTTGAAGAAAGTTTCATTTGCACTTGAGAAGTCTATGACTTTTGCATTTAGGGGTAGTGCTGTATAAATGAAAATTAGGTCAAGTTGGTTAACAGCGTTATGTTATTCTTTTATATCCTTACTGATTTTTTATTTACTTATTCTATCAATTACTGAAAAAAACTGGTATGAAAATCTCTGAATGTAATTGGGAATTACCTATATCATCTTTTAAAAAATAGATTTTAGTTTTTAGAACAGTTTTAGATTTGCAGAAAGCTTGTGAAGATATTACCGAGTTCCCACACGCCTGTCACCAGCTCCTCTGTGGTTGACACCTTACATTGGCCTGGCTTACTTATTACAAGGATGAGCCAATATTGACTCATTATTATTAACTGAAGCCCATCATTTATTCACTTTTCTTAGTTCTCACCTGTGCTTCTTTGCCACTCCAGGGTCCCATCCAGGACATCATGTGACATTTAGTTGTTGTGTCTCCTCTGGCCCTTCTCAGATGTGGTGGTTTCCCAGACTTCCCTTGACAACCTTGACAGTTTTGAGGAGTAGTGGTCAAATATTTTGTAGGATATCTCACAAAATTGAATTGAAACATACAATTAAAATTTATATTCTTTTCATGATGATACTAAGTTTATGGGTTGCTGGGAGGAAGACCACGGAGGTGAAGTGACACTTCCATGATATCATACCAGGGGTCACATTGTGCTGTCAGCAAGATTGATGACTATTGAACTGACCACAGGCACCTGGCTGGGGCAGAGTCACCAGGTTTCTCCAGGGCAAAGTGCTTCTTTTTACCCCATTTCCACATGCACGACGTGGAGGAAGTTACTGTGTGCCACACACATGAAGGATGGGAAGTTACACACCCCTCATCAAGACCACAGTATCTACATACAGCCACACACACAAAAGATGGGAAGTTACACACCCCTCATTGAGGTCCCAGCATCTACACACCCCTCGTCAGGGTCATAGCATCTGCATACACCCACACACATGAAGGATGGGAAGTTACACATCCCTCATCGAGGTCACAGCATCTACATACAGCCACACACATGAAGGATGGGAAGTTACACACCCCTCATAGAGACCATAGCATCTACATACAGCCACACATACAAAGGATGGGAAGTTATACACCCCTCATCGAGGTCACAGCATCTACATGCAGCCACACACACAGGAAGGATGGGAAGTTATACACCCGCCATCAAGGTCACCATATCTGCATACACCCACACACACAAAGGATGGGAAGTTATACACCCCTCATCGAGGTCCCAGCATCTACACACCCCTCATCAAGGTCACAGCATCTGCATACACTCACACACGAAGGATAGGAAGTTATACACCCCTCATCGAGACCACAGTATCTACATACAGCCACACCCACGAAGGATGGGAAGTTATGCATCCCTCATCGAGACCACAGTATCTATATACAGCCACATACACAAAGGATGGGAAGTTATACACCCCTCATCGAGGTCACAGCATCTGCATACACCCACACACAAGAAGGATGGGAAGTTTTACACCCCTCATCGAGGTCACAGTATCTACATACAGCCACACACATGAAGGATGGCAAGTTATACACCCCTCATCGAGGTCACAGTATCTACATACGGCCACACACACAAAGGATGGGAAGTTACCCCTCATCGAGGTCACAGCATCTACATACAGCCACACACATGAAGAATGGGAAGTTATACACCCTTCATCGAGGTCACAGCATCTGCATACACCCACACACATGAAGGATGGGAAGTTATACACCCCTCATCAATGTCACAGCATCTACATAAATTTTCTGGAATTCTACTGCATGAACAATTTGTCTGTTCTCCCTGTTTCTTTCTTTCTTTTTTTCTTTCTTTGATCATGTATATCAATATGGCATGATGGATATGGTGTTTTGTACTTTGAGTTATATCCCAATACTAACTTGTTTATTTTGTTGATCAAATTGTTACAGTTTTGGTCACTGGGGGTGTTTCAGTTGGTGTCTATGCTCCTTCCACACATCCCCATGGACACATTGTTTTCAATTTGTTTTGATCATCTTTTTACTTCCTGGCTTATTGCATATTTTCTACCCCAGTCCTAGAATCAGCTATTTTTCAAAGGAATCCAGGTTCCTTCCATTGGGAAATGGCCTTAGGAAATAAGATCTGGGTGCTGGGGTGCCAGTTGCCACTGAGGTATTTTTTTCTTTTAGGCCTTATCATCTGCCAGAGGAAAAACTATGGTGTGTGTACTAACCCATGTATATACACATCTCATGAAATATGTGTGTACCAACCCATGTATGTACACAACTCATGAAATGTGTGTGTGTACCAACCCATGTATGTACACATCTCATGAAATGTGTGTGTGTACCAACCCATGTATGTACACAACTCATGAAATGTGTATGTACTAATCAATGTATACACACGTCTCATGTAATATGTGAATACTAACCCATGTAGGTACACATCTCATGAAAAGTGTGTGAGCTGTGAGCTAACCCATGTATATACACATCTCATGAAAGGTGTGTGTGTACCAACCCATGTATGTACACATCTCACGAAATGTGTGTGTGTACCAACCCATGTATGTACACAACTCATGAAATGTGTATGTACTAGTCAATGTATACACACATCTCATGTAATGTGTGAATACTAACCCATGTAGGTACACATCTCATGAAAAGTGTGTGTACTAATCAATGTATATACACATCTCATGAAAGGTGTGTGTACTAATCAATGTATACACACATCTCACGTAATGTGTGAATACTAACCCATGTATGTACACATCTTATGAAAAGTGTGTGAGCTGTGAGCTAACCCATGTATATACACATCTCATGAAATGTGTGTGTACTAACCCATGTATATACACATCTCATGAAAGGTGTGTGTGTACCAACCCATGTATGTACACAACTCATGAAATGTGTATGTACTAATCAATGTATACACACATCTCATGTAATGTGTGAATACTAACCCATGTAGGTACACATCTCATGAAAAGTGTGTGAGCTGTGAGCTAACCCATGTATATACACATCTCATGAAAGGTGTGTGTGTACCAACCCATGTATGTACATATCTCATGAAATATATGTGTACTAACCCATGTATATACACATCTCATGAAATGTGTGTGTACCAACCCATGTATGTACACATCTCGTGAAATGTGTGTGTACTAACCCATGAATATACAAATCTCATGAAATACGTTTGTACTAACCCACGTATATACACATCTCACGAAATGTGTGTGTACTAACCCATGCATATACACATCTCACGAAATATGTGTGTAGAAACCCATGCATATACACATCTCATGAAATGTGTGTGTACTAACCCATGCATATACACATCTCATGAAATGTGTGTGAACTAACCCATGCATATACACATCTCAGAAAATATGTGTGTACTAATCCATGCATATACACATCTCACAAAGTGTGTGTGTACTAACCCATGTATGTACACATCTCATGAAATATATGTGTACTAACCCATGTATATACACATCTCACAAAATGTGTGTGTACCAAGTCATGTATGTACACATCTCATGAAATGTGTGTGTACTAACTCATGCGTATACACATCTCACGAAATGTGTGTGTACTAACCCATGTATATACCCATCTCATGAAAGGTGTGTGTGTACCAACCCATGTATGCACTCATTTCATGAAATGTGTGTGTACTAACCCATGTATATACACATGTAGTAAATTGTTTCCATGTGTAACTATGTCTGTCTACATTGGGCATATATATGCACCGTGGTATTAGAATTATTAACCCAACCTCTGAGAGACATAACTTTATCAACCAGAGTACAGTGCTGATGTGCAGTTCCTTTTGCCTATAGTTTTATGGTGTCCACTCATTTTCAAAGTGACTGACGTCAGGACCTTTTTTCACCCCTCAGTGAGGGTGTTTCATGCATTTGTAATACAGTTGGACTTACTTGTCACAGTTGGCATTTCTTCCTGGCATACTCCGACTTCCTAAATAACTTTTTAAAAACTTGTGTATATTAAAGCTTCACTTTTTGTGCTGTAAAATTCCATGGGTTTTGACAAATGCCTAAGTCTATGTATCCACCATGGTTTGCTGAGAGTTTTTAATCATGAGTACTGATAAATGTTGGATTTTGTCAAACGCTTTTGCTGCATTACGGTATGGTATGGACAGTGTTAGTGCTTGAAGGATGTCCTATGCCTTGCCTATTTCTCCCTTTCCACTACACACTCACTGAACCCCTGACAATTCTCATCACTTTACTGGCGTTATAATTTTGCTTTTTAAGATAATGCCATGTAATTGGAATAACACTGTATACAACCTTTCCAGGTTAGCTTTGTTCACTTGGAAATATGCATTTAAGTTTATTTCATATCTTTCTTAGGCTTAGTAACTCACTTCTGTTTAGTGCTGAATAATTTCCCATTGCAGGGATGCACTAAGGTCTGTTTGTCCATCCACCTGTGGAAGGAGCTTGGTTGTTTTCAGATTTTAGTGGTTATGGAGAAAGCTGCCTTACACATTGCATATGGATTTTTTGCAGACACGGTTCTCAGATAAACTGTGTAAGTGGCTGGGAGTGTGGTTTCTGGGTGCTGCAATCAGGCTATGCTTAGCTTTGTGGGAGACTGCCCAACCCCTTCACTTGGCCTTCCCATCAGCCATGAATCGGAGCTCCTGTTTCTCTCTTCCTCTTCAGCATTTAGTTTTGGCAGGCTTTTTAAAATTTTATGCTGTGTTTTTTAATACGTGTGTCATGGGACCTCATTGTTTCAGTTTGCAATCTCCTAGTGACGAGTGGTCATGAGCATCTTTCCATGTGCTTACTCACCGTCTGTATCTCATCTGTGGTGAGATGTTCATATCCATCGTTTGCTTATTTCTTGTGTTCTTTGTTTTCTTATTGAATTTTCAACATTTATTGTACGTTTTTGATACAAGTCAACTATTAGATATGTGTATTGCAAAGATGTTCTTACAGTATTTCGCTTGTCTTTTGATTTTTTTTTTAGTGTCTTTCACAGATGACAGTTGATAATTCATTTTTGGAAGATTATTAATATTGACTTAATTTCTGTGTATAATAATTAATTATTATAACTCCTATGAGCCTATTCAGATTGTCTATTTCTCCCTGAGTGAGTTTTATTAGTGTCTTTCAAAAAATTGGTGCATTTCATATAAATTATAAATTTGGGGGCCTAGAGCTATTTATAATATCCCTTTATCCTTTTAATCATCCTGGGATCAGTGGTGATAGACTCTCTTTCATTTCTGATAGTGGCAATTGTGTCTTTTTTTCTTAGTTAGCCTGGCTTGGGGCTTATGGATATTAATGTTTTCAAGGAACTAGATTTGGTTTCACTGATTTTTTCTATTCTTTAACTGCTTTCAATTTCACTGATACCATATCTCAGTTTTTATGGTAAACAATAGATTTTAAGTGTTCTCACTGCAAAAAGATTAAGTATGTGAGGTAATACATATGCTAATTATTTTGAAAATGATTCCACATTGTAAATATATGTAAAAACATCACATTGTATGCCATAAATGTATACAATTATAATGTTAATTAAATTTTTTTAAAATAAGTAATAAAGGGAAATATTTGCAAGTTACAGTTAAAATTAAAACCTTTATCTCACAAGACATTATGAAGAGCACCAAAATGCAAGCCACACGATGGTAGATGCTGTTTACAATCCATTCAACCAACAAAGGGTTTATATGTGGACCACAGAGAGAACTGCAGGCCAGCGAGGAACCACAGGGAGAACTGCAGGCCAGTGAAGAAAAGACACCCTGATCTAAAATGAAAACGGCGACAGTCATGAATGGGACTTCAAAAAAGAGAAGACTGAAACCACACATGAACACATAAATAAAAAGTTAACCAAATAACAAGTTAAGTTATGAAGATGTATTTGATCTCATCAGTCATCAGAGAAATGTGAAACAAAATCTTTGCATTGTTATCATGCACCCACCATGGCCAATAAGTGAATGCTGGTGATACTGAGTGATGGGGAGGATGTGGAGGAGAAGAACGCTCTGAGCCTGTCGGGCCGGCACCTTTGCAGTGGGAATCGTTTTAGCGTCTCTCGTGGAAGCTGGAGGTGCTCAGACTCTGGAACCCACCAATTCCACTGCTATGTGTAGCCTCAGAGAAATGCAGACTGACACCAACATCTACCTAGAAAAAAACACAGAGCAGGATTTCATATCCCTTCACTGGAAACAATTAAAATGCTCGTCAACAGAATTGTTGAGTAAGTCGTGTTATAAGCTTACAATAAAATACCATAGAACAACACAATTATCAAAATGTTACATACAATAAAAAGGATACGTTTTATAAAATAACATTTGAGCAGAAGAAGCCAGACACAGAAAAATATATTACATGGGTCTCTTCATTGAAATGTCAGCATTAGTCAAAGCTGATTCCACAATGCATATTCATCCAAACAGCATGTTGTACATCGTAAATATATACAATTTTTACTCATCAAGTGAACATTTTCAAAAATTAGTCAAAATTTATATTAGAAATTTTTTTTCTTTTTTTTTTTTGAGATCGAGTCTTGCTCTGCCGCCCAGGCTGAAGTGCAGTGGTGTGATCTCGGCTCACTGCAACCTCTGCCTCCCGGGTTCAAGTGATTCTCCTGCCTCAGCCTCATGAGTAGCTGGGATTACAGGCGTGTGCCACCACGGCTGGCTAATTTTTTTTTTTTTTGTATTTTTAGTAGAGAAGGGGTTTCACCATTTTGGTCAGGCTGGTCTCGAACTCCTGGCCTCGTGATCCACCCACTTCAGCCTCCCAAAGTGCTGGGATTACAGGTATGAGCCATCACACCCGGCCTGAAAATTAGAATTTTTTTTAAATAAGAAAACAGAATTCTCCTGTTAGGAATTAGGATGATGCTGCGTTGGGGAAGAGGGAACGGCGATGGAGGGAGATTGAGACACAGAAATGCCAGGGGTGTCCTGTGTGCTGACCTGGACGCTGTGTGCTGAGTCACAGTTCATCAAGCCCTGTGTTTAGAGCTCTCATTATCTTCTGAAAGTTTGGCAAGCTATAACAAATAGAAAGATGTCAGTAAAACAAACAAACAAATACAAGGGTGCAACCTGAGGCCCAGTCAGTGCCTCTGCTCCCAGCCTGCCAACTGCCTCTGTGGTCCACTGGAAGGCAGCCATCCCACCTGTGCTCACAGGGAGGTTGGCCTGGGCAGGACTGGGCTGCACCTGGCACCCGCGTCTCCTGTCTCATCCCCTCTGTGCACAGCAACCTGGAGACAGACAGCAGCATTCAGTGGGAAGTCTCCAACCCCGTGATGCACACAGGGCGGCTGCAGCTCTGAGGTTTCCTGCCGAGTTCTCAGGGTCTTCTCTTGTTGCAACTGGTTTTGCTTCCTCTCACTGATACATCGATCATCATGCTTGTAGGCTCAACAGAGGGATTTTTTTTTTCAATCATTTACAAAGAATGTTTAATTGAATAAAATGAAAACAAACCCAACATGCTATTTACAAAAAAAAAAGCACTCATTAATAAAATTATAAGTCAGGGTTCGGCAAACCATGACTTCAGTTTGTTTTTCGTTTACGTTTAATGGACCATGAGCTACACGTGTTCTTTGCATTTTTATAAGATTATAAAAGTAAAAATAAGCATATGCAACAGATGCCCTGTGTGTCCAAGAAACCTAAAATATTTACTATGTGGCTCTTTACGAAATAGGTTTACCAAACCTGATTGTGAAGAAGGACTGAATCACAGAGGGATGTGCAGAAGGCTGGGCAGAGGTGGCAGCAAGCCAGCTGGAAGGTGGAGGTCTCCCTGTAAGGGCGCTGAGTGGGGCAGTGGGTCAAAGCCTCTTGGGGGCACTCTATGGAAAGCACGTTTAACGGTCACCAATTTATATGCACAGAACTTAGCACCTGAGTATAAACCAACAATGAAAACGTAATAAGAACGGGACAAAATACATAAAAAGCCCAACGGATTTCAGTCCCATACAATCCAGTAAAATAGTAGTGGAAAATTTCGACCACAACTTTTAGAATGGAGATGCTTCAGTGCATAAAGCTAAGTCATGATGCAGAAAAAGTGAACACCCAGTCAGTAAAATGAATTCAGTAACTATATATATAGAATGTCACTTGCATAGAAAACATGAACATCCACTGACCATTTAAAAAGATGAAATTTAGAAGTCGAAAAGTAATAAAAGCAGTAATGGTGAAGTGGGTAACAGGATGAAAGGGCAATCCTTAGATCAAATCTCAATTTCTAAGGAACATTGCAAGTCTCACATTATGGCTGGTGGCCACTCGATAATAAAACATCACTGCATGAGCCTGGCTAAGATGATACAGAGAGAGGTCCCTATTACCCATGGGGGTGTGGGAGAGATGCACAGTCTCATCTGTGGCTGCTGGGCTTGGTAAAGCACTTTGGAGAGAAATCTGACAGCATGCATTCAAGTTAAAAATGCATAAACCTTTCTGTGAGCCAGCTTACTCCCCAGCATCTGTTCTGTGGAATAAAAGCCCAGGTAAGAATTAATGAGCAAGGAAAGTTATGGCAAACTATGTTCGTAGTTGCAGAAGTCTGGAAACCAGGCAAAAGCCCATGAGTAGAATAGCTGAATAGATGATTGTATTTCACACAGTGGAGGGTTAAGCAGACGCAGCATTAACATCATGAGCTATTAAGAGCTAATTAAAAATATATCAGTTGACTTGGGTTTCAAAGTTGTGGATGAGTTAAAAAAAAAAACAGATTTGGGAGACGTACAATAGAATCCCATTTGTATTAATGGGATTTTTAATCATGGCTAAGGTAAATGTGAATTTAAATATTTATGCTTGTGTTTGCATATTATCATAAGGCCATGGAGAAAAATACGTGGAAGTCTATGTGCCACGTTTCTATCTGTAAAAGGGAGTGGGAGAGGAGGCGGCAAGGAGAAAAAAGGTTATTGAAAATGGAAAAGAGAAAAAAATAAGAGAAAAATAAGGAATGCACCCCTAACAAGGTAATTTATAGATTTATATGATTGCATTTATGGGTATAAGCATAAAGCATTATTAAAAGAAAAATAAAAGTGAATGCCTATTTGTGGAGAGCCCTGTAATTTGTCAGGCAAGGTTCCTGGGCCTAGACACACAGTCAAAGGCAGTCAGTGAGGAAAGGGCAGCTAAGCCAGCCCTGAGGGTGGGTAAGGGCCAGGATCTCAGCTGGTGCACACAGCCGGGAGTGTGGTGGCTGATGAAACATTGTTGGGAAGTTTAAGGATTGTGAGCCGACGGTTGTGCAGAGGCACCCGGCCTCCATCGTAAGATGCCAGACTCGGGCCATTGATTTGGCAAGAAATTCCCAAGATCTGACCAGTGTGCCTGTGTCCGTGTGCAGAGACCTCTGTGTCCATCTGCAGCCCTCTGTGGAGGGTGCGGTCCAGGCTGGCATGACTCCTGTGAGCCTCACGCTGACAAACAGGAGTGTGGTCTGAGACAAGGTTCCAGATCCCTTCCCTGTCCAGAGCTCCTAAAGCTCCCCCTTCTATTCAGATGTTTCTCTAATTAGAATAAAACTCTATTTTAATTGCATTATATAAGCAGAAAAACCTTGAGAACAGTTAGAAAACATTGATGAAAATGACATAAACGTGCCCTGGGGCTGTGACGAGAAATTGGCTCATTGTATCTGGAAATGAAAGAACAGGGACATTTAGAAAGGAAGAGTTCTGTCCTTAATTGAAATAAATTATGTACTGCAAGTAGTATTAGAAGGTAATCATTTACATAAATAATAGTTAATGCTAGCAAACAGTGAAATGTAATTAGGGCAGAGAGACGCTGAGGCTGATTAGAAAGAACATGGAATGTTCCTTAAGATGAAAAACAACGCTGAGCTGTGAGCCGGAGGAGGCAGCCGGGTTCTGATGGAAGCTGCCTCGAGCACCAGGCCAACGCCGCCAGGGTCCAGCAGCAGCGAGGGGCACAGAGAGCAGGCAGCGCAGGAGTCAAACCCCTAACAGCCACAGGAAACTCGGGGCCAACGGACGCATTTCCATTCTCCAGCCCTTCCTTCAATATTCTTAACATGAGCAATCCATGAGCCCTCATTTTGCAGCCCACAGAACCTCAGCCAGTGTGTGAGGAAGAAGCTCCAGGCGGCGGCGGCCAGTGTGTGAGGAAGAAGCTCCACGCCACGGCCAGTGTGTGAGGAAGAAGCTCCACGCCGTGGCCAGTGTGTGAGGAAGAAGCTCCACGCCGCGGCCAGTGTGTGAGGAAGAAGCTCCAGGCGGCGGCCAGTGTGTGAGGAAGAAGCTCCACGCCGCGGCCAGTGTGTGAGGAAGAAGCTCCAGGCGGCGGCCAGTGTGTGAGGAAGAAGCTCCAGGCGGCGGCCAGTGCGTGAGGAAGAAGCTCCAGGCGGCGGCGGCCAGTGCGTGAGGAAGAAGCTCCAGGCGGCGGCGGCCAGTGCGTGAGGAAGAAGCTCCAGGCGGCGGCCAGTGTGTGAGGAAGAAGCTCCACGCGGCGGCGGCCAGTGCGTGAGGAAGAAGCTCCAGGCGGCGGCGGCCAGTGTGTGAGGAAGAAGCTCCAGGCGGCGGCCAGTGTGTGAGGAAGAAGCTCCACGCGGCGGCGGCCAGTGTGTGAGGAAGAAGCTCCAGGCGGCGGCCAGTGTGTGAGGAAGAAGCTCCACGCGGCGGCGGCCAGTGTGTGAGGAAGAAGCTCCAGGCGCGCTTGCTCAGGGAATCCCGCTTCAGGGCGTGCTCACTTGCCGTTACTGTGTTCTATTTTTCCTGAGACTAAATGGAGCAGATAGAGAAGTTCAGAACCATCGGTCCCTCTTCTTCCTGGGTCATCCTGAGCTCGGCAGTGAGAGCACCTACGACTAGAGAGCGGCCGAGCAGAGGGAGCAAGGCCGTGCCCGCTAAGGCTCTCCCGGGACGGTGCCGAGCACGCGCTTGCCAGGCGTGACACCTCGACCTCCAGCGTCCAGAGCGTCCCTTCGTTGGTTCACAGGAACTTTTCACATGTGTCCGTCCACTTAGGAATATTTATTTAGGTGAGGTTATTCATTCTGACACTGGAAGAAAAGTGCAAAACCTCGTGTGGACTTTGTAGGTGGAGCATTTGAGTTGTCATCGGAAAACCAGAGCCCGGGACTGTATGAGGAAGGTAATTCATATTTACAACTTATTATTGCTTTGGGCGATTTTCTCTAATGCAATAATAAAAATAGTAGAAAGAAACTTTTCATCTATGAAACCCAAACTTAATATTACTATATAATTATAACACCTATTTCAGACAAGTTTTTTAAAATATAAAGAAAAGACCTAATAAGAGGTGTGAGTTTTACAAATATACCAGAAAAGTGTGTGCCTGAATAAGTGTTGACCCCTCAGAGTGACCCCTGCTGGTCGCAGGGAACCTGTTCCCATCACGTCCCCACTCACCCACAAGGCTGCGACGCCTCCTCGGGGGTCCTGGCGCCCGTGACGCGTTGCTGGGAAAATCTCCCACCCGGACATTAACTGTGGGCTTCACTTACTTTCACTTCCTGGGGGAAGGCTCGACAGAGCAAGCTTTAGTCCCCCTCAAAAAAGAAATGGTGTAAAATCAGTGAAAGCCATCTGCTTTTGTGTTCGGTGAGCAGGAAGTCACAGAGGGAGGCCCCGTCTGTGTTAGGTCAGGCTTCATTTCTTCATTTGTTAACAAATCCTTCTGAGTGGCCCCTGCAGCCGCTCTTGAAACTGGCCACTGAGATAAGAGGTCATGTTCCCATCGAGTGCTCTGAAAAATGCCCCCCTTGGCCTTTAAGATGAGGCATTGAGCATTTGCTCAAAAGATGGTGTTTTCTTCATCACGTCACTTCAGACATACACCTATATATAAATGCATGTGTACATATGTATATATAAAATAGTATTCTCCTAAATTCCAAATCACATTACTTCCGATTAAAGATTATTGGAAGCCACATGCAATTCTAAAGATAAAAATAAGCAGGAGAGGAATTACTACTGACCATAGTGCCTAGTCTAATGAGTAGAGGTAGGTCATTTATTCGGAGTTATTTAAACAAAACGGAAGCACCGTACAGCAGCTTTTTCACGTCTTTCAGGCTTTATCATGTAAAATGCCCTGGGTTCAGATTTTTTAACCTGGTCTGCATCAACTTGTAAGTGTTTTGGTCTACGTATGGGTGTGTAGAACAGAAATTCACGTTCTTGAATATTGTTTTAAAAGTAGACATATTACTATTAAGGTTATTCCAATAAAATTCTAGTGTAGTTTGACAGGAAACCCCGTGTTTGAATGAATGTGGTGGCCGTGTGGCTAAGCGGTGTCCTGGCAAAAACTCCCTGAAGACGCCGACGTCTGTTCGGGCCTGGACCCTGGCTGTGGTTCAGAAGTGTATCATTATCAATGCCTGTCTAAGGCAGGGAAAGTAACATCAGCAGGTGACAAGAACCACTGTGCCTATTTCAACAACTTCTGCCCCCTCTGAAGTGAGAGTGGGCTGCTCCACCAGGGCAAGGCAGGCCAGCACCAGGCCCTGTGGGGGCTGACACCTGCCCATCCTCTGCCAGGGTCTTGGCCATGTGGTCACGGCACACCTGGAATCTGGCCAGTGTGACTGGGACCAGGGTGTTCAACTTAATTAATTTAAATGCAGTCAGCCTCGTGTTTGCATGCCAGCAAAGCAGCACATCCTCCGGTTTAGCGAAAGGCTGATGCCAGCATGTGTAGATAGAATGAGAAACCCTAACCTGAGATGATTTGATTGCACTGGAGAAGCCGCAGACATCCAGGGAAGCTGGTAGAGACAAGACAAGCTAGCGAGAGTAGGGAGATGCACGCAGGCTGAGAGACCCAGGAGGAAGCAGAAAAAAACGCAACAAAGGAAAAGGTTCACTTTCCTGAGCCCACAAAATCAGACAGCCTAGGACACAGAAGCTCCGCCCTCCACTGCCCTGGGTCGAGATCTTCCTCTGTATACAGTGAATTCACCATTTTACCGCATGAGAAAACCCACATGCAAATGAAGCAGACAGTGCCCACAGCCAGGCAGCTCCAGCTCCAGGGAGGCCAGTGCAGGGGCCTGAGGCAGTTGCATAAAACTAGGAGGAGGAGAGATGTGCGTTATCTACACCACGGCTGAGCTGCACTTCCACTTGGGAACCTTCAGATGCCACAGACCCGCTGCATTTCTGGAGATGCTGGCGTGACGAGTCATTAGCTCAGCAATGGGAGCTCCACTGGGCTCATTCTCTCTGCCTTGGGGAAGCAGGTGCCCGAATCAGGAACTTAGGTCCCCACTTTTTTACAAAAATGTATAATGAAGAAGTAATCTGAGCCTTCACAGGGAGTCTATGAACAATGAAGAATTGAAGACATTATTATATTCAGTTATTTTAAATGTCACTGGGCACAGAACACTCTGACAGGTGCTTCTTGTTTTAATTCTAAGCATTTCATGGTCTTCAGAGACAGAGAAGTTGCAGTGGTAGTAACAGTACTAGTAAAACCAGGTTAGTTAAGCCCTAAAAATAAATAAGAAGCCATTGTGTGCACACACTTGCAGGCACATGAACGTTAACTTAAAATGCTTTCAAATGTACTATTGCATCTTATCTTTACACAGGGTTATAATACAGAATAAATTTTTAAAAATATTTCCACTTTACACATGTGAGAGCTGCAGCTCAAGGAATTTAAGAGACATGTTCTAACTCCCAGGACTGGGTAAAGATGGTTGAATCTGGAGCCGGCCTTGGTCCCCCACAGCCCGTGACAAGGAGTGTGACACGAGCTTCACCCAGGAGGCTCTTTCAGCCCAAGGATCAGCTGTGGGGCAGTGCAGCAGGCACGGCCACGCCGCATCCTCCTTTTCAGCAGAAATCCAATGTTCGTCTCATGTTTCTATTTTGTTTTGTTTCTTACCACCACGGCTCTGGGAGTTAATTACAAAATTTAATTTTAAAGGAGACAGTCCCTGTCACTAGGGTTCCTAGGAAACTGATTACACAAAAGGAAAAAATAAATAAATACTGGTGGATGAGAAACTTCTGCAAAATTGTTACTTAATATATAATTATAACTTAAGAACAATGTATATTACAGTAATAATTTATTCGTTACTGTCATTTTCTTGCCAAATTTGAAGCTAATATTTTTAAGCTCCCGACATGTGGTTTACTGAGGAATAAACACTGGCATACTTCAGGCTTACAATCTGCTGACAACCCCGTCTTAGCCCTTCACTTGGAAAATGTGAGCATGAACTGTTCATATGCCTGTCAAACACGTACACCACTCAGAAGGACAACGGCCACTCAGGTTATCAGGTGAATGTGTGATGAGCCATTAAGAGGCTGCACGTGTGCTCAGGAAAATGAAATTTCCACCATAAACCTGTTCCCCATTTCCATCCCATGCCTGCCCCTGCCCCAGAGCAATGTCTCCACCTCTTAGGAATGCTTGATTTTCATATAGCTAAACAGGGGCCAAAGAAAACAAACTGAACAAAGAAACAAAGAAAGCCTTTAATACCGTGAGCAAAGACACAGCAGCCCTACCCACAGCTCCGGAGCCACACAGCGGCTCTCAGAGCCGGAGCACAGACCAGGGCTCTGGCCCGTGGATCTCACCAACGCATTTCTTCCCTCTGTATCCAAAAAGCATCCAGAAATGGGGTTCATTTAACTGGGACGTACAAAAGTGTATACCTATAGCTTTGTCCCAGAGCTGTGTAAACTGGTGCACTGTCTGCCACAATATAGTCCTCATTCTGACCCAGGAGCTCAGGTGGGGAGAAGCCGGCAAAAGATTGTGATGGCCCCTTCCTTTTCTTTTTTTTTTTTTTTTTTTTTTTTTTGAGATGGAGTCTCGCTCTGTCGCCCAGGCTGGAGTGCAGTGGCGCGATCTCGGCTCACTGCAAGCTCCGCCTCCCGGGTTCACGCCATTCTCCTGCCTCAGCCTCTCCGAGTAGCTGGGACTACAGGCGCCCGCCACCACGCCCGGCTAATTTTTTGTATTTTTAGTAGAGACGGGGTTTCACCATGGTCTCGATCTCCTGACCTTGTGATCCACCCGCCTCGGCCTCCCAAAGTGCTGGGATTACAAGCGTGAGCCACCGCGCCCAGCCGATGGCCCCTTCCTTGAAGCTTTATTGACTACATGATTAATGAGTTGTTGGTAGAAAATTGCAAAGCATATTTTCACTTCTAAGTCATATTACTTAAACTTCGATTTATTGACTGGTTAAAAAAACAGAAGATGTAATTTTATGTGGCAGACATTGTTAATTTGAGACTGTAGAACTGTAAAATAGAGCTTCACATTTCTATTTATCAAACATTTAAATTGAAATAATAGCAACCTCACTTATGTCTCTGTTTTCTTAACGTGGAACTAAATGATCATTTTCAGGCTTTTAACCTATCATCATTTTTTCCAACCCAAGCCATCAGCCAAATCAGATAAGTTAAGGCAGAAATACAAGGGGCTGCCAGCTGGCATTTGGAGGGTCCATGGGTGGACTGGAACCCCGGGGTCATCTGCAGAGTCCAGAGTCCCATGCAGCCCATCTTCTCCCAGCACAGGAACCAGAAGCTGGAGCAGCAGCTGAGGTGGGATTTCAGGGAGAAGGGAGGTTCCAGCTAGGTGCTTTGGATGTGGAGATGCTGTCTTGATATGCTAATTGGAAACAGATTCAGGCTGAGGCCTCTTTTTTTCTCACTGCTTGGCTTGCAGGGAAGCTTCAGTGAGACTTTTAGAAAAAGAGCTTTTATGTGCGCATCTTGGGCACCAGCAGTGATTGTAGACACTGTCCAGTGGAGCCTGTGGTGCACAGCAGGCACCGGGTCAGTGTTCCCTGAGATGATCCTGGGAACTGTCCTGCAGTTTAGATAGACTGAGTCACCCGTGTTTATCAGTGACGCTGCATAAATGTCTTTTAACAAAACAACCCCTTCTCTTCTTTTCCATAGGTTTTAACTTCATTGAGACTTACGGCTTCTTGCCAATATTTTCGCCAAAACCCTGTAATCAGTCTCATTTCTTTTTATCTTGCTATGCCAACTTACAGCTCCCAAAACAAACAAACCGTTCTCTTCTTGGTCTTGGAGCTGGTTTTCTAAAAACAGCACAGAGTCACCTGAGTCCTCCTAGGTAAGTAGATGACTTTCCCATCGCGATTCATCAAATTCCCCATCAGGCTGCAACCATCTCCTCTCTCCGCCCCACTGGCTGAATGACTGGAAACCACCAGAATCTCTCAGACCCCATGGCTCATAAATCCTGAGCCTTGCATCTTTCCTCTCTGTCATGAAGGACTTCACTCCCCCTCACACTTAGCAGATTCCTGGACCCTTCAAGGTCCAACTTGCGAGGCTTGACCTGCTCCCCTAGAAGGACGGTCCCTGGCACTTCGTGGACATTGGCACACACTGTGCTCAAATTGTTTGTGGATGATCTTGTCTCACTGTATAAAGTAAAGCACTGGGCAGCCTCTGGTGTGTCGGAGCAGTTGTGACACTGATGCACAGTCAGGCAGGTTCTCTCCAGAGGTCCCTAAGGACACCTGACAGCCCAGGCCTATCTTCACCACAGCTGGCATCACAAAACAGCGTCACATGATGGGGTTTAACACTTCCAAAATGTATTTAGGTATATATTTTTTCATTTTGAATCAGTTTATTTTTTCCCATTTTAATTTTTAATCTTCATGGGCACACAGTAGGGGTATCTATTTATGGGGTGCATGAGCTATTTTGATGCAGACATACAATGTGTAATAATCACATCAGGGTAAATGTACTATTCATCACCTCAGGCATTGATCATTTCTTTGTGTCAGGGACATTCCAATTCCACTCTTTTAGTTATTTTTAAATGTGCTACAAATTATTGCTGATTGTAGTGCAATCAAGTACTAGGTCTTATTCATTCTATCTACTCTATTTTTGATCCATTAACTATCCCACATTCCCCCAACCACCCACTACCCTTCCCAGCCTCTGGTAAGCATCATTCTATTCTCTATCTTCATGGGTTCAAATTTTAGCTTCCATAAATGAATATGAACATGTAAGGTTGTCTCTCTGTGCCTGGCTTTTTTCACTTAACGTCATGACCTCCAGTTCCATCCACGTTGCAAATGACAGGATCTCCTCCTTTTTTGTGACTGAATAGTACTCCATTGTGTACATGTACTATATTTTATTTACCTATTCATCTGTTAGTGGACACTTAGGTGTCCACTTAGCTTCCAAATCTTAGCTACTGTGAACAGCACTGCAACAAACATGGGAGTGCAGAGATCTCTTCAATAGACTGATTCACTTTGGGGTATATACCCAGCAGTGGAATTGCTGGATCGTGTGGTAGCTCTATGTCTAGTTTTTGAGAAACTTCCAAACTGTTCTCCATAGTGGTTGTACTAATTTACATTCCCACCACTGTAGAAGGGTTCCCTTTCCTCCACATGCTTGCCAGCTTTCCTATTGACTGTCTCTTAAATAAAACTTGTTTTAACTGGAGTGAGATGATGTCTTATTGTAGTTTTGGTTGACATTTCTCTGATGATCAATGACATTAAGCACATTTTCATATGCCTGTTTGCCATTTGTATGTCTTCCTTTGAGAAATGTCTATTCAGATCTTTTGCCCAGTTTTAACTGTATTATTAGATTTTTTTTCCTATTGAGTTGTTTGAGCTTCTTGTATATTGTGGATATTAATTCCTTGTCAAATGGATAGTTTGCAAATGTTTTCTCCTATTTTGTGAGCTGTCTCTTCACTTTGTTGATTGTTTCCTTCGCTGTGCAGAAGCTTTTTAACTTGATGTGACCCCTTTGTCCATTTTTGCTTTGATTGCCTGTGTTTGTGGGGTATGGATAAATAAAACTTTGTCCAGACCAATGTCCTAGAGAGTTTCCCCAGTGTTTTATTTTAGTAGTTTCATAGTTTGACATCTTGGATTTAAGTCTTTAATCCATTTTGATTTGACTTTTGTATATGGCAAAAGAGAGGGGTTTAGTGTTTCATTCTTCTGCATATGGATATTCAGTTTTCCAAGCACCATTTATTAAAGAAACTGTCTTTTCCCCAGTGTATGTTCTTGGCATCCTTGTCAAAATGGGTTTCTTGTAGGTTGTGGATTTGTTTCTGGGCTCTCTATTCTGTTCCACTGGTCTATGTGTCTGTTTTTATGGCAGTACCATGCTGTTTTAGTTATTATAACTCTGAAATATACTTTGAACTCAGATAATGCAATTCCTTCAGTTTTGTCCTTTGTGCCCAAGATAGCTTTGGATAAATTTTAGGATTTTTTTTCTATTTCTGGAAGAATGTCATTGGTATTTAGATAGGGATTGCATTGGATCTGTAGATTGCTTTGGGTAGTATAGATATTTTAACAACATTCTTCCAATTTTTGAACATAAAATATTTTCTCTTTTTTGTGTGTTCCCTTCAATTTCTTGTATCAATGTTTTGTCATTTTCATTGTAAAGATCTTTCATTTCTTTGGTTAAGTTTATTTCCAGGTATTTTATTTTATTTGTAGCTATTGTAAATGGGATTACTTTGTTTTTGATATTATTTGCTGTTGGCATATAGAAATGCTACTGATTTTTGTATGTTTAATTTTTGTTCTGTGACTGTACTAAGTTTGTTTCTCAGTTCTAATAGTTTTTTGGTGGGTCCTTTAGGATTTTCTTTATCATCTGCAAAGAAGAATACATTGACTTCTTCCTTTCCAATTGAGGTGCCTTTTGTTATTTTTCTCTTGTCTGATTGCTCTAGCCAGGACTTCCAGGGTTGTGTTGAGTAACAGTGGTGAAAGTGGGTATCCTTGTCGTGTTCAAGATCTTAGAGAAGGCTTCCAGGTTTTCCCTGTTCAGGACTAGCTGTGGCTATACCATATATGGTTTTTGTTGTGCTGAGGTATGTCCATACTGTCTCCAGTTTTTTGAGGGTTTTTTTTAATCACGAAGGAGTGTTGAATTTTATCAAATGGTTTCTCAGCATCAGTTGAAATGATCATATGGTTTTTGTCCTTTATTCTATGGATGTATCATGCTGATTGATTTGTGTATGTTGAGCCATCCTTGCATCCCAGGGATAAATCCCACTCAATCATGATGAATGATCTTTTTGATATGCTGCTGAATTTGGTTAGACACTATTTTGTTGAGGATTTTTGCATCGATGTTCATTGGATATATTGGCCTGTATTATTATTATTATTATTATTGCTGTATCTTTGGGTTTTTGTATCACAGTAATACTGACCTTGTAGAATAAGTTTGGAAGTCAAAATATACTTGTATTTTAACAAGATAATTTTTAGCAAACAATCATGCAAAAAACAAGTGAGCAAACACGAAAAGATTTGCTATGGAGGCCAGTGGCTGAGTAACTGGAAAGAGGATGCCACAGGACCACCCTGCCCACTGGCCACCTATGCCTCAGCAGTGAATGAGCTGCCTTCTAAAAGCTCTTGCCCGGTGTCTAAAAACAGTACAGTTATTTACTTCTGGCACAGATCTGCAGAAAAATGGAGATTTTTATTTTGCAAAATAAATCATGAATAGGCTCCAAACTGCTGTCACTTTAGAACTGCCTTAATGAAACAATCGGGTAGATTAGATAATTCTTGGCCAGCTGTGGGAGTCTGGGAACAGGACACCTGGTATCTTGAGGCTGGACTGGACCCACAGTGGCCAATAAATGCACACTGCTTTTGGCTAAACGGATACACCTTTTAACTTAATTTCGCACAACTAAACGACCTGCAGAGGCTGCTGATATCATCTGCACAGCCCTTCTTCTTCCCTCTGTCTACTCTCCTCACACCACACACATTTTGCCATTATAATCAAGAAAACTGGAAACGTAGGGAGCATTGTGGTGTCAAAGTGCACAGGAGACGGGGTCTGTGGCACAGAAGCGGGCATAAGCCCATTGTAGACCACGGGCTGCATCCTGTTCTGACTTTACTAAAACTTAACACAAGACGAAAATAAAGTGGAGATTTTGTGTCATTATTCTTGGTGCCTAGGAAGATCTATTATGCCATGAATAGCTTTATCTGTTGCTCTGAATTTATATTTATCTTCTGACAATAGTGTTTAGGCCAATGCTCCCAACAGGCTAGAAGGAGCTCAATGCTCTAGGACACAGTTAATAATAATGGAAAAACTTTGACATGTGCATTTTCTAAGTTACTGTGTGGAAAATATAGGATGCTTATGAGACTGCGTCTTCTCTATGTATTTAGTTTTGTAAAAAGCAGCAGTATCACACATTACACATCAGATAACAGATGCTATTTCATTTAAAGCTCAAAACAGCTTTGTGCAGTCAGGTCATTATTCCTGCTTTACAGGAGCCAAAGCTGGGCTTCGAATCACACCCTGCTCTGGCGACTTAGACAGTGATGGCAACACCGGAGCCAGAGGCTACATCTTCTGATTCCAATCCCCACTCTTTTCTCAGCACAGGCTTTCTCTAACTATTCCCAAATGAAGTTAAGCACTGGCCTGCTGTTGTGGAGACAGATTCTTCTCTGCTTTGCAAATAACGTATTATTTGTTTAGGTTACAGCTAAAACACAACAACTGTTTGTGTGAATTCCTGTTGTTGGAGAAACAGCAGTTTAGATGTGTGCACGAGATGCCAGCTATGTGCACAATGTGGCCACAGGCTTGGAACTACACAAGGAGACAAACCGACCACTTTGCAGGCAACATCCCAGGCCCCTTAGAAAAAGCCAGGTGACTGTGGGCAGATGCCGCCCAAACCCACCAAGTCCAGGTGTTCACAAGTAAGGAAGGAAGGTGCATTTGCCTTGCGGTTGGCACTAAGCCTAGGTGAAAACAAGGGTTGAGAGTTGATTTCAGAGTCAGAGCAGAGGCTGGGGAGGCTCTGGGCCGGCAGGCTGAGCAGCTGCTGGACTTCAGGGTGAGCCCCTAACGTGGGAGGAGAGCACTGGATGTGCTGAAGAGGAAGACGTCGCCCGCTTTGGCAGAGGCACACGTCTTAAGGGTGGGAAAGCTGGGGCGGCGGTAAGATAACACCGTGGTGCTCAGCCTGAATCTGCTTTCAATTACGATGATGTTGTCCATAGAGTTATTCACAGCATCTGAGTATCAAAGTCTGTCGAGCGGTCTTCCGTCTCGAGGAACATGATCTTGAGCCAGCTCCTGTTTTCCATTCTGAAGGAATGAAACTGCATTTGGCCTCCGGTCATGCTGGCCGCCCAGATGCAGCACAAGTCTATGAATCATGTAATTGCTCAGCACGCAGGAAACATGCAAGGGGAGGCTGAGAAGACAGCGGGGTGGGGGCAGCCTCGGCCTCAGAACCGAATGTGGGCAAAATGGGGGCACGTTCCTCTCTCTCTTGTGACTGTCCCACGGACTCATCAGATGTGAGAAAGCGCAGGACTTACAGCTCCCCTTGCCATGATTTTTGTAAGGTCATGGACATAGGTGTTTACAGATTCAATCAGCTACGCTATGGAATATGAAAATTGCGTCAGAACGCAAAGCAAGAAGTGAGTTACAAGCACCAGAGAGATTTGCTAGAGATCGAATTTTCAGCCCAGAGGCTATATTCCTAAACCCCCACGCAACTAATCCCAGTGAATGTGTTTCCTTAAAAAAGCATTTTCCACGCCACATGCCCTGCTGTGAAGACTTATGTAAATATATACGTTATTAAAGATGTGATTCTTATCAGGGGTGACTGTGAGGGAAAATTGTCATGTTTTCTTTTTTGGCATTTTCTACTTTCATATTTCTAAAGATTATCTTCCGTATATGCTGGAACTTCTACATGTTGGTAGTTTATAGCGTTACCAGGATGGACAGGGACCCGGCCAGCGGCCCCGTGCAGATCGGCCCTGTGTCCTCTCTTCTTGTGAACAACCAGCTTGTTCTCACCCTCTTGAGGCCTCACCAACACCCTGAACAGCTCTGAACTAACACTGGGTGCCTCTCCTCTCTCGATCTTGGATTTAATCCTCTTCTACATGGCAGCCTTTCATGTATTTGTAAACAACTGTTCCAGCTCTGACTATGGACTCCGCCTCATTGGCTCCTCAAGTTTCCTTCACCTGAAAGCAACACAAGCTAGTTCCTCCAATTGTCTTCTCAGGACAAGACTCTGAGAGCTTCTATCTTCCTTGTTTCTTAAGAACACATTATCGACCACATAGCGTGCATCAGGTGAAGCCCCAGCAATCAGTAGAGAGAATGATGGAAACCAAACCCTGAGTTTGCAAAACTCCTCAGATTTCTCCTTAAAACTTCGCTGTCTCTAAATATCCCTGCAAACCCTGGCCAGAGGTGTCCCATGGAGTGTGGTGACCAGCCAAGGTCACCTGTGTCACTGTGGAGTGTGGTGACCAGCCAGGGTCACCCGTGTCACCGTGGAGTGTGGTGACTAGCCAACGTTACTCATGTCACCGTGGAGTGTGGTGACAGCCAACGTCACCCGTGTCACCGTAGAGTGTGGTGACAGCCAAGGTCACCCATGTCACCGTGGAGTGTGGTGACAGCCAGGGTCCCCTGTGTCACCGTGGAGTGTGGTGACCAGCCAAGGTCATCCGTGTCAGCTGAGGTCATCTATGTCAGCCATGACAGTGGAGGAGCCTTCTGGAAAGGCAGCCAGGCTGGAGTTGGCAGCTGGCAGCTCCTTTCTCAGGAGCTTCTGTGCTTCCTGCGCACTCTGGGCATTGCTCTCCAGCACCATCTCGTGAATTAAGCAAAGCTTCAAGGCTGCAGTTCCACAGTGTTGCGCCTCTTCCTCTGCCTCACAGTCTTCTTAGGCTTCTTGTGCTGCCATGCATGTTTTCTGAAGAACATTTTCAAGTCTAAAGTGCTCAAGCCCCTTCAGTCTCCCTTACATGGCACCCACGTTGCTTTGGAGACCACGTTGTCTTTGTTCATCAGCAAGAAAAGTGAGCACATCTTCAGATACTGCTGAAGCTGTTTCCATGTAATTAAGTAAAGATTAGGATGCAAATGGTGCCCAATCCCAAGGAATAGACATGTGAAAATAGACAGTAAAGTTCTGGGGAGAAAGAGAATGAATGGAGAATAACTTTCAATGATATTAAAAAGCACTAAAAGCTATGATAGATAAAAGGCTGGTGCTGACATCAGAGCATTCATTCATTCACTCACGTACCCCTCAGCAAATACCTCCTGTCCGTATGTACTGGGCCCTGCTGTGAGTGTGAGGGGCGCACAGGGAGTGTGGCTGATGGGAATCTCTGTCCTGGAGCACTTTGCACAGGTGAACAATTAGCCATGTAGATTCCGATGAGGGCAGGTGGTGGGCGGTGGTTAAAGCAGGGGCTGCCTCAGCGACCATCTGGGAGGTGATGGTGGCTTGGGCTGACATGGTCGAGATGGTCGTGTGAAACCAGTGGGTTCCAGACATACTTTGAAAGCAACTGTCTGAAACCAGAGTCATGAGAAAATAAAGAAATAAAATATTGCTCCAAGATTTTAAAAGATGAAGTTGCTATTTAATGGGATTAGAAAGACTGCTGGGGCCAGTTTGGTGGGGCAGGAGGTCAGTTTCAGAAACGTTAGCTCTGAGCTTCTCGATGATCATCGAAATAAAGATGTTCTGCAGACGGGAGAGACTAGATGGCGACTGTCTTTCAGAATGGGGATTCATGTTACTGTTTGCCTTAGTTTTAAAAAATATTTTTAACTTTTCTCAAGTGATGGTTTATTAATTGTGTCACCTTAAAACTTACTTTTTGGAGATGTTTTCTCTATTTGACCTGCTTAGCTTGCTCTCCTGCAGGGTAGCTCTTTGAGGGACAGCCCCAAAACCTATCAACTGAAGTGTTAGCAGCACTTTGGCTCCAAGATGAGTTTACGGGATGATAAAAACCAGTGAAGATGAGACTCTTGGCTGGCGGCGTGTCTATTATTCCTCATGAGCCCGGGAGCTCTTTCACACAAACTTTCCCTGGTCCACATGGACTCACTGCTGCTTCACATTACCATTCATAGGAAGGTACAAGCCCTACGTGGGAAGAAGTGGGTAGCCTGGGAGCTCATCTGCCAAAGGCTGGGGCTCTCAGGCAGTGCTGGGGAGGGCGGCCCCGGAGGACAGTAGGTGTGCTGGGGAGGGCGGCCCCGGAGGACAGTAGCTGTGCTGGGGAGGGCGGCCCGGGGAGGGACAGTGGCTGTGCTGGGGAGGACGGCCCGGGAGGGACAGTGGCTGTGCTGGCGAGGGCGGCCCGGGAGGGACAGTGGCTGTGCTGGGGAGGATGGCCCGGGAGGGACAGTGGTTGGCTCCCACCCCACATCTTTCCTCTGCTTTAAATATTTGGGTTCCCAGTATTCCACTGCTTTAACATGTGATAATTGCGTCAATAATAAGAGGGATCTGCAGAAGGTATTGGAGCAAATCATTATTGTGCAGGAGGGTTCTGGGGCAGAGCTTCCGAAGCAGGAGACAGCATCATTCTACCCGGGGGACAAACCCTGTCAGATGTGGAAACGGCATTTTTAATGAAGATTAAAGCCCAAATATGGAAGAAAAAAGAGTTTGCTAACACTGGGCCAAGTGAGTGTCTAACACAGACAGGCAGTGCCCTCTACAACTCCCATGCCGGCTCGGGGTCAGATGTTCTTACCAAAGACTGGGGGCTTCCTGGGGCAAGTCCCCACCAGGGGGACCCTGCCAGCCACTGGGAACCGTGCTGCCACCTTCAGGGATCCGTGCCACCACCCGGGGGAACCTGTTGCCACCACCACCACCAGGGAAGCGTATCACCACCAGGGGGAACATGCTGCCCAAGGTCTCCCTGGTGTTCCCAGACCATGTCTTCCCTCTTAAGCCTCCTACATGGCCCAGCTCCATTCAAACATGGCTCGGGGCGCCGCTGGACAGTTCCAGGCACCCCCAGCACTGAGGGGTAGATGCGTGGCTGCCTGGCAGAGACTGAGGCCGAGGAGCTGCCAGCCCTCTCTCCACAGTAAACAGCGCCGAGTGTGGGCTGGGAGGGGTCGCGTTTCCCAGGTAAGGCAGTCCCCGGAGGCCAGGCCAGGCGCGTGTGAGTGTGAGTGTCTACCTGGCCTCTGTCCACATGGCCCTTCTTCCATACCTGCCTGCACATGGTCCCCAAGGTCATGGTCCTGCCTGGCCCCGTCTCCTCCCACTGGACGACTGCAAACGGACCCTGCTGGCTCCACACACTGGTTCCAGATTCGCTCCCCTGAAACTATCCATCACGCGGTCCCTTTGGTTACAGTTTTCTTTACCATTTTGCTGCTGTCCCCTGGCAGCGCTGAGAGGTGCCCAGCTCCTTAACAGGTGCATGAGGCTGTCCACTAAATGGCTGTGCTTCAACCTGATGCATTCCTTCTCTAAACCTAATTTTCCGTGTCCTTTTTTATAAATTGTACTCTGTGCTACATATTTTAAAAACATCAATGAATGTACTACTCCAATCATCTGCGTTAAGTAGGGACTACCATTAGCTACATTTCATCAGTGAAAAACAAAAATATCAGAGAAGCATAAGCTTCACAGAGACAGAGACAGGTGTCACAGGGCAGGAACAGCAGCCTTTACCCTGGACTCTCCCTCACAGACACAGGACCCTCCCAGCCCGGCCAGACACTACACACCATGGGCTACCGACTTGTCTTCCTAAGAAGAGATCATCTTAGCTCTCACAGGCCCCTGTATGCTTTCAGAGCACGTGCGTGCTGTATTTCACTCATATGATAACTGTTTGAGTGCATGAGTTAAATTCCTAACCAGTCTGCAGGTTCTTTCAGAGCAGCAATGATTTCATTTGCATCCTTAAATCTGTTCACTACTTAGAACAGTAGACCACCTCAGCAGGTCTTCCCTTGGCCAGGGATTTAATGGTAGAGTTTGTTCCTCACAGATACGGCTGATTCTATCCTGTGTGGTGCTGTTTTAAAGGCAATGTTTAGAAACCACGGGTATTCTTGTGTTGAGGGGCCATGGTGATGAGCACTCAGACCTCCCCTTCCAGCGGGGGCCTCATCGGGGAGCTACCTGAGGCAGGACCCTTGACCAGCCTGAAACACCATAGATAAGGAAAGGAGAGCTCAGACAGATGCATCTGAAATGACTTCCCACCAAGCATCGTTATCGAAATTCAATGGTCTGTGTGTCACTTATGCTAATTAATAGAGATCTCATCTGAGGACTTGAGTTTCTATTTTTCACTGATGCTTTTTAATTTGGCACCAGGCTTCAGTGCCTTTTAGCAACAGAAAGAGAGTGCTGGGTGTTTGGGAACTGCCAATTTGGGGTCAGTAATGGTCTGGTGACTTCCTGCACATTCTGAATGCAACCTTTTCATGACAGGGGATGGCAGGAGTCCGGCCTCCTTGCAAGAGTTGTGTGGATTATACAGAAGCTCTACTGATATTTCTGCTTCCCTGGTCAAGATAGGCAAGGCCAGTACATGATGACAGCATGTTCATAAATCATCTGCACCCCATAGACACACTTGGTGTAGATTGTGGCAGATATGGATTGAGATGGGTGGTATTAAGTCTCATTAGAACCTTACTTGACCCTAGGAAATTCCTTAGAACTTTTTTCTATCTAACTTTTATCTTTAAGGTTCTTATTAACAGTCATCTATGCGATCATGGGGTTTGGGGTTTGTGGGTCCCAGGGCTAAGCGCTGCCATGGAGAGCAGCCCTGCGCAGGTTTCCTCTTCTGGAAAATGGGGCATAAGAAGGACGAGCTCCCACTGCCTCGGGTGACCCTGAGGACCCTGAGAGCTGGGAGCAGCTCAGTTCTCACTCAGGGCCTGGACGATGAGTGACGGGAGAACAGGGAACGCTCATGGCAGAGGAACACTGTTTTACAAGAGCGAGGAAAGAGAAAAGCAGCTGAGGGTGAAGCAGCCATTTACCTTCTTACTTGCAAAAATTAAACCCTGCAGAACCCAAGGATTATACTAGAGTCACTGATGCTTTGAGAGTGAATGAGCAAGCATGAAGAGCTGGTTGTGGGATAGTGTGTACAGACACACAGACAAGACACAGCAGAGAGTGAGGGTGGCTGATGCATGCACTTGGCTTTGCTGGATGTTGGCTGCTCCTTCCTGACACCAGTGAGTCCTGCATTCCCGTGCGGCCACCCTGCTCCACTAGCCCGGAGGTGTCCCTGGTGCCGGCCCCCCCATCCTCTCACACACAGCCCCCTCTGCAGCCTCCCCAGAGGCTCACACTTTGCCGCCGTCCTTGGCTCAGCCACCGCCCACGAATGTGGCCTGCACCCACGGTGCAGCAGTTTTTGCTGCTGGTTTCCCACATGACTTAACCAGAAGCTCCCGTCTGGTTCTGGCTCTTCTTTGCGCCTCCAAGAGGACATTTGTGGCGGCCTCCACTGTGTCCTGGGTCTGAGCCAGGCACCCGGACCCCAGTTCCCTAGAAGGAGGTGCAGGAGGAGGAGGGGGACGGTTGAATATAATACTTATATCGGGTACGTTGATACTGACGGGACTGCCCTGTGTCCCCCAGCTCCCATTCTTCCTCCCCGGCCCCACGTGGTGCCAGGCCCCAGCTGGGGATGCTGGATGGTGCATGGAGCTGAGCTTGGAGTTGGAGTCTGAGTTTCCAGCAGCTGTGTCTTCAAGGAAAACTCCTTCCCATGTTTTTGGCACAAAAACAACATGCTGTGCCAGGCACAGGTGCACCCCATGGAAAAACTTGCAGCTGGGAATCATTTCCAGACGGAAGTGGTGTGCTTAGTCCCAGAGATATCCCCAGATTCAGTGTGGGTTGGGTAGATTATAAGCTTGGGGATTTCTTAAGAAGTAAGGAATGGGGGTGGGGATTTTGTTAACTAAAAACCAAGGGACAATCTCAGGTGCAACTGCAGGATTTCGCGCAGAGGAAAAACACGTCCGCTCTCTCCTTCACCTCCTTCCCACCTTTCCTTTTTCTGACCTCCAAAATTTTTGGAGGATAGTGAATGAAGAAAACAAAGGAGATAATAAAAACTGAAAACAAAGACTTAATTCTTAATCTGTATTAATCACCTCTTGCATGTACAGGTGAAAGTCATCATGGTAGAAAGGAGATGTTTTAATGAGGCAGGTCTGGGACTAAACCTCTCTCTCCTAATCGGCTTCGTGGCCAGGGGACTGGGGATTAAATGCATTCATGGATGCGACAGTCTTCTTTGATGTGGTAATTATTGTGATGTTCAGTTTTTATGTTTGCTCACAGATCCCAACCTCAAAGGAGCTTGGAGGCAGGTCCTGTGTTCCCGGGTGGAGCCAGCCGGGCAGCTCCCGTCCGTAGAACAGAACAGTGAGCAACAGCAAGAGCTTTTCTTTCTCATTTTGGTCGCAGTGGGCCCTGTCTGGGCTGCTGCCTTTTCAATCTGGCTCTCAGAGAGGGACAGGTCACTGACACTGAGGGCGGCCTCCCGTCTAGACTGTGAGGAAGAGGGTGAGCGTTAGCAACCAGGTCTGAGTCCTGGAGTCAACACACGGGGCCTGCCCGGCATGTTGGGGTCATGGGAAGACAAGGCTGGGAAAAGCTCAGCCAGCAAGAAAGAGTGAGCAAGCCCTGTGCATGCAAAACCCGCGGGAGCCACGCACAGTGTGACCTGGGACTCAACGTGCCTGGGATTTCACCGTACCTGGGGTTTGGCAGCACCTGGGGTCCTGCTGTGCCTGGGATTTCTCTGTGCCTGGGATTTCACCATACCTGGGGTCCCACTATGCCTGGGATTTCTCTGTGCCTGGGGGCCCGCAGTACCTGGGGTCCCAGCTATGCCTCCAAGATAAACGAATACCACCCATTGAGGGGCCAAGGCTCGAGTGAGATTGTATCGCCCACTCTGGCTGCCCTCCTCCTGGGGCAGGATGTGGCTGTCCACCCATGAGCTGGCTGTGCCTGCAGCTGATGTGCGACCTGGCCACTCTGCACCTGGCTGACTTGAGGCACAGCTCTGGAAGCAGCACAGACACCAGGAGAACGGTGGGGGTACCCCCCAAAGCTGCAGCCCCACAGGGTCCAGGCGAATGGTGGGTGTCCCACCCCCACGCGGCAGCCCCACAGGGCCCAGGTGAATGGTGGGTGTCCCCCCACAGCCCCGCAGGGCACAAGTGAACCGTGGGTGTCCCCCCCACGCTGCAGCCCCGCAGGGTCCAGGTGAACCGTGAGTGTCCCCCCATGGGGCAGCCCTGCAGGGTCCAGGTCTTCTCCCGCTACAGCCACCTCATCAGAGACAATGGTGCCCAGAGCACTATGGGGTAGAGACCTCACAGTGTTGAAAGTAGGTTTCCCTGGAATTCTGAACCTGCTGAAGTAGCCTTTAGAACTGAAGTTGAGAAACGTACATTTTCAGTTAAACAAAGGCTGAGAGAATGTGTGACCATCACACCCAAACCACAATAAATGCAAACAGGATGAAGAAAAATGATAACAATTGGAAATTCTAGTTAACAAAAAAGATTAAAGAGTGCCAAAAACAGTAAATGGTGGAGGGAAAATCACTGTTTTAATGACGTCCTCTGGAAATTACAACATATGCAGAAGAAACACCACTGACAACATGGTACAGAAGCTGAGAGGAGGGTGAGGTAAGGATTTTATATTTACATAAAATGTTATGATCTTTATTTAATATGAGACTTTAAGTATTTATATTTTAATTTCTAAATGACTCACTGAAAATAAATAAAACAAGAAGTCATAGTTAAAAAAAAACACAAGGTACAAAATCCATACTAAAAAAACAACAAAAAAATCCTTATTAAACAAACAAACAAACAAAGCAAAACTACGATAATCCAGAGACCAGGAAGGCAGAACAGAGGAAATAACAGGTTCAGGTGCTGACTTAAACCCAACCACATGAACAGCAGATCTGCATTGACTGAACACTGCCACTGAAAAAGAGACTGTCAGTGTAGCTAAAAAGCAAGCCTCCATATGCTTTTACAAAGAAACATTCTTTCAAGGTAAAGATACAAATAGATTCAAACTGAAAAGATGGACAAATGTATACCACAAAAATGCTTATCAGGAGGCTGCACAGGTGCATGGATGGCAAATGACACAGACGACAGGAAGGACCAGCATCGCCAGGGACAGAGAAGGACATTTTGAATTAATGAGTCCACTTGCTTAGAAAACCTAATGATCATAAGCATGCATGCACCTGATACAAAATAACAAAATACATGAAGCAAAAATAACAATATTTAAAGGGTAAATGCTTAAATTCACAATCTGACAATTCTAATACCTATATCTCAGGAATTAATAGAAAAATAACAACAATAAAATCACAAGATAGAAGAGATTATAACTAGAGCACTGGGAGAAAACCGCAAATCCAATATGCTTAAAATTATTAGTCAATAATTTAAGAATTATTTTAAAATGTAGGACACTAAAGAAAGGTAAATAGGCTGGAAAACCTACAAATCAGCATAAGAAGGAAGTGGAAAAGGAAATGTCAACTGAAAATAAGCCTGGAGAAAGGAAAAGAGAATCAAGGATAAAGTTTTGCAAATCAAAAATCCAAACTCACATAATAGAAATAAGTTCAAATATATCACTTCTTCCTTCCAAGCACAGAGGGATTAATCTCACATATTAAAATACAAAATTATCAATAGCAAAGCAGCACTTTCAAATTAAGGGCAAGAAAGAATGGAAATGAAACTACTAAGTAAATATTCACAGAAAGCAAGTTGCTATAGCAAAATTAATCTTAGTTCAAATACAATTTAAGGAAGAAATAATAAACAGCAGGATGGATGCCACATGTGAGCAGTAGAACCAAGGAGGTGACACAGGGTTAAGTCCAATGCTGACCTCACCTCCAGGACACACATGGAGACTAACAGGGGCAGGTCGAGAGAGGAACACTGGGATCGTACTTCTCAATTTAAATGGAAAAGAGACAAAAATCTTATGAGTTTATTAAAGGTTTAAAAATCACAACAAATACTGAATATACATTATTTTCTAGTACCTGGTAATACTTACCAAATTGGACCGTATTAGATTGTAAAAGAAATTACAAAAAAACTGGAGGTGGGAACCGAAGAATTAATAGAAGTAAGAACAAAAACCAAACCCCAAACCCCACATATTTTGGGGAAAATGGCACAGTGATTAAATGGTAAATCACTATAAATGTGAAGGGATTCACCTAGAATAGAGATAAGATGCTAGAGTTCAAGCCACAACCAGCGACAGCCTGGCATTCTGAAGGATGGCACAGGAAAGGGTGCAGTCCCAAGGGAGTACAGAGAAGGACGGCCTCAGGTCCTAGATGGAGAAGGACGTCCCTCAGGCACTGCACGGAGAAGGATGCCTCTCAGTCCTGGATGGAGAAGGATAAACCCCTGTCCTGGATAGAGAAGGATGAACCCTGAATCATGGATGGAGAAGGATGTCCCCCTGCCCTGGATGGAGAAGGACACACCCCAGCCCTGGATGGAGAAGGATGCCCCCCAAGTCCTGGATGGAGACAAATGCCCCTCAGTTTCTACATGGAGACAAATACCTTTGGGGATCTCATGGGGAAGGAGGCCCCTCTCCTATCCTTCACATCCATAGTTGTCCTGACCTGTTAACGTAGAACAAAGAGATTTGGAGAAATAAACATGGAGTTAAACTTTACTCCTAACCCTTTCAATCAACATTTTATAAATTCTAGATTTCATTTTACAAAAATGAGTCAAATGTATGACACAAATACCATATAACAACAGATTAAACCTATTTTTCTAAATCTGAGTCCTGGCTATGGTCTCCATTATTCACTCTACTTTTCTGTATGTCTAAAGCTTTTCAAACTTGAAAATAAAAAAGTTCATTGAAGAAAATGTGACTGTTCAAAAATTAATTTATTCTGTGGGCTCCTTTGGAGGGGTTATGATCTACTAAAATTACTAGTGGATATATATTACAAGCTCAGTGGTGGAAACAGACAATAAGAAAATATTCTATTTTGTTAGAAATTAGTGTTGAGTGAATATTAATCAAAACTTTAAAACCAAAATACATGGATGTAAGAATAGATTATTCCACTTAATTCTCCACTGACTTTAAATCTAATTGCTAAATTTACCCTTTGCCCATTTCTCCTCTTTCAAATCTCCCAGTAACTCTTCATTTTCCTCTCCTGTCAATATTCTGTTCTCATTTATTTATTTTTTCCTATTTCCTGATTTTTTGAACAACTCTGAGGGACTCATGTTTTGCTTGTATTAGAATGAGTTCATTACACAAACCCCTTAGGCAACAAGACCCTCACCAAGGAGAGCACTTGGAGACTCCAGACCATGGAGCCTCTCCTGGTTTTGACTCAGGCTACCTGACAAGTGTGTTTGAGTTACAAATTGTTTAATTTTTTAGATCCCTTACGGAAAAAGAAGGATTTTAATAACCATTCATTTAAAATGCACGTGGACATTTTATAACTGACATTTCTTGCCGTTTCTGCGCTGTGGCCTCGTGAGTAACTGCCTCTGAAGAACCTCACGATCCTCATTCTACCCTTGCTCCTCAGGCTCCAAAGGGCGAAGCCGGAAATCTGTGGATATAAAACACGGAAACATTCAGTCTCTGAAGGAAAAGTCTATAAACCAAAGACGGGAACGGGGACAGAACGTCACGCTACTGCCTGGTGGCATTTTGTTTGTTTTTCATACCTTGCCACGGATGGAACGTCTAAGCCCAGTCCAATGACTTGTCTCCTCAGAGAAGCCCTGTGAGATTCCTTTCCTTACAATCCCGACTTTCCCTTTTCAGGTGAGAGGAGGCTCTTCTAGGTCAAGGGTCAAGTAACTTCTGCAAGTTTACTAGGCCAGTGAAGGGCAGGGTGGGAGGGAGCGGGAACCTTCCAGAACGTGAACCCCAGGCTGCAGGTGCCATGTCGTGTGCTCACCCTTCACTGGGGTTTATGCATCTGAAATTATGACATGGGAAACGTCCACACCACACATGTAACACGTATGCTTTCTGTGCTCTCCAATCTGATAAGAGATGGGGGAGTTTTCCTTGTTTTACTGATTTAATATGGCAAAGGCCTTTCACCGGAAATGGAAGGAAATGTCCCTCGCCAGTGCAGCCAGGAAGCTGTGAGGACAGTGTGGGGGGGTGGGGGGGCGACAATGACCCAGGAGAAGGGAACGGACAGGAGGGGAGACGTCAGCCCAGGCGCCATGTGATTGAATTTGCATTTTTGGGGGAGCCCCACAGGAAGCTGGAGGAATGTGAGACCAGACTCCGTCTTCAGGAGGCCAGCGTGGCATTCGTGGTATCCGTGTGAAGAGCGGACTGAGGGGCGGGACCGGGAGAAGCTG
This sequence comes from Symphalangus syndactylus, assembly GCF_028878055.3. Lineage (NCBI taxonomy): Eukaryota > Metazoa > Chordata > Mammalia > Primates > Hylobatidae > Symphalangus > Symphalangus syndactylus. The sequence goes on from NC_072440.2 coordinate 111,428,403, forward strand.
TTTCCGCCAGGAGGAGGGCGCTTCCGGCGGAGAGGGCGGGTCCTGGAAGATGAGAGGCGGCCCCAGCCGATTGGACCAGGAGGCAGGAGACCCACGAGACGAGGCTCTGGGTGACTGGAGTTGGGCAGAGGAGGCATCGGATCAAGGTTTTGCACAAGGGGGTGGATAAATTGCTGTTTGTCGAGGGTATATTGGACCTCACCACCCTGGTGTGTCTGTTCGCCTTGTATGGTCTAACCATCAAGTCTGGGAGAATGGACTCCGCCAAGGGCGCTGAAGCTCTCAGATGTTTCCGCAGAGAACGGTGCTTGGAGCCGACTAACCTCCTGCAGGAAACAGCAGAGGCGTCCGGGGCTCGGTGTCCTCAGATAGTGACGGAGAGGATGCAAAAGGGCCATTTTCTGAGAACACAGCCAAGAGCTGCAGTGGGTTCTACGTCCTCCCACGTGACTGGGACGAAACTGACGCCTTTATATCTTCAGACGGGGTCCAGGAGGGACCGGGGCTCCATCCCAGGGCAGTCAGGTTCTTGTTCCTCCTGAACGCTAGCTGGTTGCCTCTATCTTGAAAACGTTTTGTCATTGAAGTAAGGACAGGGTGTGCTTATCTGCAGCCAAAACGGTCTTCAGTGATGCAAATGTGCAGGTGACCTAGTCTCCCTGATGCCAGTGCTTTCCGAGCGTGCACCTGGAAACCCGGGCAGGTCGGTCCCAGGCTGTGCAGGGCGTTCTTCAGATCTAACCACTCAGAGCCAAGGTTTGCTCATGTATGAAAGTTAATCCATCTCCACAGCCATCCCCACAGCCTTTTACACCAAAACCATGGGAAAACGGCATACATTTATCCAATGGTAGAAGCAAGCACTATTGTTTCCTAAAATATTCCGTAAGAATGCCCAGAAATGCAAACACACATGAGGTCCTAGTGCCTGGTGGGAACCTGAGGTCCCCTTTCAGGGAAGTTCCTGTGATGCTGCTGCGGCTAATAACAAAACGTGAAGGAGCAGAGCCTAACTCCTGATCAGGTAATTATGCCAATGAAATGGCAGCAATGAAGCATTTAGGCAAATGAGCCATCTCATACAGCCGAATATCATTGCTCAGTAAATGATTCGCAAGATAGCCACCGTTAACTTTAAAAAACCCCACAATTTATAAATTTGGAAAAGCAGAGAAGACTTTATTTCTTGTAAATGGTTACAGCCTGCAAGGAGGCCACCCTGTGGGCTGGGAAGTCCAGCCTCCTGCCAAGACCAGAGACGGGCACTTCCGGGAGGAGGGGTTGGGGCAGGAGCTTCGGGCTGAACAGTTGGCTAAAGATACCCATTCATCAGGCACAGGAGAGCTGTGGATTTTCAGGAAGGTGGTGCTGACACATGTATTGAACAGATACGTGTGTAACATATGACTCATGTTCACCTTGGGGTGGAGATGTAACATTTAAATGTATTACAGTCAGGTCCTGTATGTCAAAAGGTGTGTTCAGAATGTGAAGGGAGCCTCCAAACCGGTCAGAACCCATCTGTGGTCTGGGGTCGCTTAGGAGAGAGTTACTGAAATCAGCCTCTTGTGCAATCAGAGCTGTAGTTGTGGCTCACGGAGCAGTGTCTGTGAGCTGGATGAGCTGTGATGGGTTTAATGTTGATTCAAGGCCAGTGCTTGTTTGGCTGGTGGCAGTGAGGACAGTCGATTCTTTGCATGCGGGGTGTGTGACTTCACCCTTGCCTGCAGTGGCCTTAGGTCCTGTTCATAATTTGGTATCTCGTTGCCGCAAAGAGTCTGTTCTGTTCGTTTTTATAATCTCCGTTTTAAAGCTGGTTATTGTTGTGTCTAAACCGTAAACTGGAGGGGTATCTGAGGCCTGTCCAGCCTCCCATCCCATCATGGCCAGGAACTCAGCTTAAAGGTTTTTCTGGGGTTTCCGTGGCCATTCCATCAGTTGTTGGGGGGCACTTAGGATTTTATTTTTAGTTTATATCACGAAGAGGAAAAACAATAAAAATGCATTAAAATTTTCCATGTCCCTCAGAAAAAATTTGCATAGTAATTTTTGGTTATTCCACAAATTTATCCAATGGCTCTGCACATGATCACATTTAAACCTTTCTAAGGGAACACACAAGATATAAAATCAAAGCAATTGTACGGTGGAAGTTTCAAGGCAGCACAACTTGCAGGAAAATGAGGCAGCGGAAGGAGAGGAAGGGGACTCATCGTGAACGCTGGGTCAAAGGAGGATAGAGAGAAGTCCATGGAAGAACCTCCCCATTTCAAGTTTGGGATATTCTGCCTAATCCCTAGCTGCTATTTGTTCAAGCTTTTTAGCTGCTTTTAAGTCATAGCTTCTGCTCTGTGGGGTCTGGAGGCTGGCAGAGGCCCAGCAGGAAAGAGCTGCCGGCTAATTCCAATAGCACTGCTCTTCTGCCCAACGGAGTTGTTTAAATGTTGATTTTGGCAAAATCCGTGAGCAGGTTGCTCTCCCCTCCCCAGATCTCTCAGGATACTTTGTAAATCATCTGTGAGCACACTTTTACTGGTCCTGCAGCAATCTTCCTTACTTATAACCTATCAAAACATTTTAAAGCGACACAGGTCTGGGACATGTGAGGAGAGCATGTAGACACATGCCCTGCTGGGATCCACAGTGCTCTGAGACCCTCATCTCCCCCACAGACTGTGACAAGAGGGCACTCTGGGTCACCGAGGGGAGGTTGTGGAGGAGCAGAGACCCTGTGTTGTGAGTGCCTTCCGACCCTGCGCGTGACTCCCTGTTCAAGTCCACAGGCTCCGAGTGCCTTCCGACCCTGCGCGTGACTCCCTGTTCAAGTCCACAGGCTCCGAGTGCCTTCCGACCCTGCGCGTGACCCCCTGTTCAAGTCCACAGGCTCATCATGGCCTGGAAAATGCTGGCACTGCTCCTAAGTCCACCTTTGAAAATTGGCTTGAACATGAGAACATGATCATTCCTATTTTATTCATTGCGTGTATTCAACAAGTGTTGTTTCGTTGTCCTTGTGTTAGGTGTAGGGTACATGACAAAAAATCAAACACGCTGCCCTTCAGAACACAGCCAAGTGGGGACGACAGACCTTGAGTCAGTGAACACGTGATCTTGGTGTGTGTGTATCCAGTGGTACCTGGTAAGTGTGCGTGTGTGTGTGTGAGAAACAGAGAGAAACTGTGAAAATGACTGATTTAGAGGAAAGGTTCACTGAGATATTGTGGAACTTTCAGCCTAAAAATATAATTTTCAGAAATAGGACTTTAGATTTTCTGTTAATTGAACCTTTTTTCAGAAACTTGGCTTAAAAAATATCTTCAAGACAGTGTTTTTGGAGGGGAGCCTTGACCCCAGTTTTCTAAATAATAGATACTCCCGAGAGTTTAAATTTTAATAGGTGAACTATTATTGATTCTTTAAATTCAGGTCCTCATAAACAAAGCAGGCACCACCAAGACTCACATTAAGCAATAGTCTAAGGAAACAAAGCCATCGGAGCATGGAATGACAGCGCAGGAGGCAGTGTCCTGTCTTCACACCCTGCAGAGCAGGCCCACGTCACCCCCAGGACACGGTGACAGCCCAGATGGAGCAGGGAGGGCCCCAGATCAGAGCAGGATGAGGACAGATCTAAAAACTGTGAACTGTAAAAACCAATGTCTTCCTAGAAGGATGACAGTCTTAAGGCTGCATTCCTCATGATACAAAGCATTTGAATGTTTCCCACGATGGAGAAAAATGTTGAGTGTTCTTTTTTTCTGGTTTTGTGAATGAAAACTTATACGTGGGCAGAGGCAAGTCCCAAGGGGGCCCAAACACGGTGGGCACACAGGAAGCTGCCTTAAGAAGCGGATTTTCCCCTTAGCGCACACCCAGCCATGGTCTTCTGTGTCCAGTGTCATGAAAATATTTGAACCAGGGACGCAAATGAATTTCTATTCCTTACCAGATTTTTAAAAGAAGTTATTAAGTTTTTTTAAACCTGACTTGTCAAATGAGGATAAAACCTTTCTCTATGAAGCACAAATTAAACAATGCAGGAACCAGATGGAAAACAGCTTCCGGTGTCCTGCAACCACTCTGCGAACTTCAGTTTCCTTAAAACACTCGGATCTTTGTTGAACTGAAACATTTTATCAGGAACGAATAGAAAAGATGGGCCGTTATAATATATATTAAGAACCAGGTGCTGTACCCTCAGGGGGGCTCACACCTTATATACTAGGGGGTCAGGGGCCTGGGTAAATTAACTAACCAAAATGAACAGAATTTGGCACAGGACAAATGGGGTAAAATTCTGGACATACCACCTGCTATGTCTGTAGCCTTGGACCCATTATTCACCTGTGTAAAAGCCAGATAAGACAGCACGTGCCTCAGTTCTCCCAGGAACCCTGCCCACCTCCTCCTGGGGGCACAGGGACCCTCCCCACCTCCTCCTGGGACTACAGATATCCTCACCACCTCCTCCTGGGGGCACAGGGACCCTCCTCACCTCCTTCCAGGGCACAGGGACCCCCCCTGCCCGACCTCCTCCTGGGAACACAGCGACCCTCACACCTTCTGCTAGGAGCACAGGCCATCCATGAGTTTTTGCTGAAGTACACAGAAATGTGTAGTGAATCCTCAACAATTGAAGACATGTTTCATTTCCCACCCTGGGCACCAGCCAGTCCCCCAGAGAAGGTAAGTGTGATCAGAGCAGGGGCGTGGCACAGCTCTCCCCAGACACCATGACCGGCAGGACAGATGTGAAGGATGCTGAGGTCTGGCTAGCCCCTGCTCAGGTCCCGGAATGGCCAGAACGCACCGTTCTCTTCTGAAAAATCAGACATAACCCAGGGGAATTAACATCAGATAAGCCCGGTGTCCCCAGCAAGGAAAAGTGTCATTTCGTGTGGGCAGCCCTCCTTCAGCTCTGCCCATACCATGCAGTGTGCCCTGCATGTAAAGGGACCGGATTTGGAAAAGAAAGCGCAGGCTTTTATTCACCACGTGCCACACACAGGAAAAATCAACATTAGTTCTGTTTTTCAAATGCGAAAGCTGCATGCAGAACGAGTCGTGTTTCCTGAAGCCACAGTCGTAGCCGTTTGTGGGAACCTGGAGGTTGGATTCTGGAGGGACGTCCCTGTGAGTCGGGTGCCCAGGTTCCCAGGAACTTTGCTGTCTCCTTGCCATTGCTGCAAGGATGGGGCGCTGGGGACATGCATCCTAGAAGCCTGCTCTGCTGTGATCACAGCCCAGGGGTGGAAAGCGGGAGAGCCAGAGCCTCACCTGGACAGCAGGACTTTCCCCGATGGAGAAGCAAGTTACACGCTACCATGTGGGGTACAATCAGAAACTTTCATGGGGATTAAGTTTTTGAAACAAGACCTGTGTGACATGTAGCTGCATTCTCATATTCTGAAGCATTTCATGGAAATGCCTAATATATTGACGTAGAAATGGGATCCTGTCAACACTCAGCCATCCGTGTGCAGAAGAGCAGGCTCAGTCCAAGCCCATGGCCACCAGGCCTCCTCTATACAGCTCTGATGGCGGAATGCATATCGTTTTGGCAGCAATGCCTAATCAGGTTCAATTAGGCTATTTTTAAATGGGTTTGCCTTAGTGTAGAAAAGCTGGTCAGTGTGCGGCGGTGGGTGGGGCAGGGCTGGCTAGGAGGTGAAGGAAGCCGTAGTTTTAGTATAAATTGGCTTCAGAGACTCCTTGATATATACGATGTGCATGGGAAGGCCTGGGGATGTTCTGCTTTTAGACACACTTTCTGTCTCTGGCATCAGCTCACAGATGTGCAGACATTTCTCTGTCTTGTGGGGCGGCCAGAGTCGAACAGGCAGGGAAGGGGTTGCTGAAAGCCATTTTCTCATTTGACAAAGTTTCAGTGAGTTGAGAAACTGACGTTAGTTATTGAGCACTGTGTTTGCAAGTGTCTGAGCGTCGTCACTGAACAAAACCAGCCCAAGTGTGTGTCCCTGCGGAGCTCACAGTCTGTGGGCCGAGTGCTAAACACCAACAGGTATTTGTGAGTAAACTGTGATGTCAGAAGACGGCAGGGGCCATAGTTTTTGTCTTTTGTTTACAAGGCCATGGCGCTTGTGGCCGTGCAGGCGGCATCCTCAGAGCAGCCTTGTGGATACCCTGGTGTCTGGCAGGAGGCCCGCGGGAGGCAGTGGGACAGCAGCATTCACACAAAGGGAACAGCAGGCAGGGGCTCTGACAGGGACGTCTCCCCCATGTCAGGGGGAAACAGGGAAGAGCCCATGGGCTGAGGACACAGAAAAGTGGGGGCCGTGGTGGGAAAGGTCGATGGGCACGACCTCGTGAGGGCTTCACAGGACCCAGGAGGGCACCGCAGCTCTTACTGGAGAGCGTCTTACTGGAGGGAATCAGGAAGCCTCGCAGGGTTTCAAGCAGGAAAGTGACAGATATGACACCTTTTTAAGTGGATTGTCAGGCTTCTGGGTCGAGAAGGGCTGGGCTGGGAAGGTGGCCCCTGCCCGAGTCAGGAGGGGCATCCGCATGGTTCAGGCTTATCTGGTGGCAGCAGTCATGGGAACCGCTTTGTGTGTGTGCTGGGAGTGGGCCATTAGGATTTTCCGAGGAATTACACTGGGGTATGAAAGAAAGAAAGAGATGGATGATTAACTCAAAGCATTTGCATAAGCAGCTGAGGGACGTGTTGCAGCACCTGGGGTGGGGGCTTGCAGTGCAGATGATACTAACATCCTGGAGTGAGTACCCCAAGGCACGGCATGCGAGTACCTCTGTGTCCCACCTCCCTCACTGCAGCCTCTGTCCTGAGACTTGTTCTGGTCTGTGGAGGGTGACCGAGAGGAAATAGCTCACATCACCTCCAGGTAGAAGCAGATGGAAGCACCTTCCCTGTTTCATCCTTGCCCATGCAGGGACCTCAGAAGCCTCACCAATGGCTGTGCAGCAGTCAGACCCTGAGTGACTGCGTGGAGCAGAGCTCTCTGCTGACAGCTGTGCAGCTTCCCTGAATGAGAAATGAGCCTTCACTGCCTGCAGTCACCAAGGCCTGGAGGCTTCTCTGTTGAAGAAGCAAGCAGACAGGTGGAGAAGGTTGTGGGTGGGGAAGTTGGAAGCTCAGTTTTGAGCCTTTTGAGCTCTCTATTAGACAACCAAGTGCAGACATCAAGCAGGAACTTGATACATGAGTGAACAGTCTGGAAGTGCATGAACTTTATGTCATGGGAAATGATAACCCTCCCCCAAAAATACAACTCAGTAGATAAATTGAACTATTTTGAGTTTAAGAAGCTCACTTTCTAAAGAGCAAGCTATACAATAAAATTAATGTTAAGAAAAACTATGCATATTAACATGATGTGTCATTTGTAATGTTATGTGACTAAAACTTTTCGATCTCAATGATAGTTTGTAATACATTGGCTAGTTCAGAAAAGTGCTGAGGCATGGCGAAGTTGCTGAGGCATCCCAGAAACCCTGCTCTGTACACTGTCATAAAAATGATAATATTAAAAGCCACGATCTTTAAAACGAAGATGACCCCGTGATATTTGGGCATCGGAATTCCCCAGGCTCTTACAATTCTTTAATTTCAACTTTGAATGGTGTTTCATTTTCAGCAACCACCTGCATAAATAATTCATTCTCTTTAAAGATGCTGGGAACTAAGCAACTGGGATAATTGACAATTTTGAAAGGAAGAAGATGAATGTGCATGTTATGGAAAGGTCATGCTTCCTATAAGGTTTTTCTCTCTGAGGATTTGTGTGGTGCTGAATGAAAAAATATTAAATCAACTAAAATCTTTTTCTTGAAAATCTCATAAAATTACAAAATAAAGTTTCTTTTGTGTGAAGTTAAATAGAAATGAAAATTATAAGTGGAATATTTAGAATACATAATGCATCCTCTGTAGATAATTTTAATCTAGTGCAGTCTTTTAAAATCAACATAGTTTTTTGTTTCATATTAATTAAATATAGATGTGATTTGTCAAATTGAAAGTTTCAAAATTTTTTAGAAAGAGACTGTACGCTGCTATAAATAGTAAGTACCAGAATGGTAAGTTATCCTTAGGGGTGTTGGCTGTTGACTGGTGATATTAAATACAAGTGATTTCCCCTTTGTCATACTGGAGCCTTGTTCCATTTACAAAGAGATAATGTAAGTCCAGCAAACCAGCTAGCTTACTTTTAAACGAAATTCTCAGCGTTTACTGAGGCCTCAGGTACCAGACATGCACGAACAGCTGCAGGTACTAAAAGGCGAACAACTTGGTCACCCTTCTTGACTTGCTACTAAAATGATAAATTACTTAAAACATGAAAAATAACTATTGTTCATTGAAAAATTAAATATAAATATATTAAATATAAAATAAATATAGAATCAGGCAAGGATTTATAACTTACTTAAAGAAGTAGCCAGGTCCTAGCTCTACATATGGAAAAGTCCCATTGCTAGGCTGACTCTATGATGGCTAAAACATATGGCACCCTTTTTTAGCCAACAACGAGAAATGCATAAATGCATGCTTCCTGAGTCACTTGCAAGGTTGATGGTCTTGAAGGAATATCATTTATGTCTTGGCAAAAGATCAGTGGAGACAGTGGCATTTTAGCTAGGGCCTTAGGGATGGGCTGGTCATTTATTTCTCTAGTTTCTCTGAGTTCAGTCTGATACCAATGTAAATCACCAGAAAAAAAAATTGGCAGCACCACCGTGGCTCCCTGTAGAAATGCTGTCACTGAACAGCACTTCCACGTGTGCCTTTATTTACTTTGATAATTACAGCACTATTCACGATCACACCCACCTAAGAAATTAGCACTGATTGAATAATACCATCTAGGATACAGCCTCTACTTAGATTTCTGTAATTGCCCTGGAGAGAGTTTCTTTTATTGTTTTTGAACCCAAGTTCATGTATTGTATCTGAAGGGTTTGTCTCCATCCTGTTTTTTTAAGAATTGACTTTTTTAAGCAGGGTTTTAGATTCAGAGCAAAATTGAGAGGAAGGAACAGAGGTTTCCCACATATCCCCTGCACACTCAGGCTGGCAGGTACCAGCCTGCTACCACCATCCCCGCTGAAACAGAACAGTGGTTACAGTGGATGAGCCTCCAAGGGCACACACCATGACGTCACAGGGCGTCCACAGCTTCTGCTGGGGTTCACTTTTGGTGTTTGGGCAGATGAAGAAGGGTGGAGACCGTAGGAAGTTGAGGGAGCCGCTGGGGGTCCCGCAGGGAGCCTGTATTGTGCATTGACCTCCAAATTCTGCAGAAGAGGAGGCACTTTGAATGCATGTTCCTGAGAAATGATCTGACCACATGCACATTTAGAAAGATGGCCAAGGAAAGGGGAGACGTGCATTTGGCTGGGCGTCGGAAGGATCCAGAGGACAGAGCATAAAGCAACAGCTTAATGGCGTTTACTTCAACCCCATGCCCATCATTGCGTGCCTGCCCTTCCAAATTCAATGACAATGGCCTCTTTCTCCATCTTTATCTATTTTTATTTTAACTATATACATATAGAAAATAATATAGTTACATATATGCTACATGTGTGTATATACTTAAAATAATATATTATTATTCAATGTAATATACATTTTAAATATTAGGTTGGTTCAAAAGTAATAGCAGTTTTTGCCACTAAAAGTAATGACAAAAACCACAATTACATCAACCTATGTTCTATATTTTTCTACATATGTGTTATATATGTTTTAAATATAAACCTCCTCCAATACTGTTTTGGAAACAGGTGTGATGCAATTAATACATTTCTGCATGAATAGCTTATTCTTTTTCCCTTAGCAGCACAGCAGTTTCCTAGAACAATCTCCTGCACTATGTTCGGGAGGGGGTTCTCTGAAGACAAGGATGGACGTTGGCCTCTGAGGACGCAGGTGCCACACAGTGCCCACACATCACCACAGAAACGGACACCAATGATGCTTTGAAGAAGACCTATTTCAGAGCCCGTGTTGATTAGGAGAATCTAATTTACATGACTTCTGAGGCTCTAGAATTTCTCTGTAACATCACCAGGCTCAGTTGTTTTGAGTTGAGCTAAGCAGTGACTGGTCAAAAATACTGTCCTGGCCTCTGGGGATGAAAGCAGATGCTGTGCCTGGGGGTCACTCTGTTTAGCGAGACACTCTCCTTGTGAAGTGTCTCCCCGTGCCCGGCTGTCATTGCTTGTGTAGTGGGATATTCTCCTTCTGACGTTGTCTCCCCCTACCTACTTGTCACTGCCTGTGTAGCGGGACACTCTCCCTGTCCAGGAGTCTCCCATTCTGCTTTCATGCCTTTCTCACATGCCAGCTGTGGGGAGGAGACCTTGGGTCGGGCAGTCCTCAGAGCTGAGTCTTCAGAGCTGAGTGCCGCAGTGGAGCTGGGTCCTGTTGGGCACCCGCTGCTTACGGCACAAACACACTCATACCCTTTAAATTGTTCTCTCCGAAGAGCCATTTCTGCTTTCAAAAATAGGACCACGGCGGATATTAGTTTCCAGAAAATGCTTTTTGGGACATCTTCCCGGCACAGAGCACCACCCTGTTGTATTCTCTGGAGCCTTTTCCAGCTACTGGATGCTTCCAGGAACGTTGGCTGGCTGCATAACAGTATGGGTGAAAAATGCATTGCCATGATGTGCAGTAGGACCGAGCAAAGCAACTGACTCGAATTTCATAGCCTCATGCCCAGCTCCGCAGCAAGTCCCAGTGCCTCCCCTATCCACATGGAAATCACTGACATTAGCATCAGATGTGTGTGATAAATAACAAGATAAGATAACTGTCTTTAGAAGGCACCTATTAAAATAAAAATCTCACCTTATTCTGTTAGCACCTCTATAGGACTTTATTTTTCAAACCAGCTTTTGATATGGCTTGAAGCAAAGTACCCTGAACATCTGAGGCAGCACAAAGTTAGAGCCCAGAGAGGGGTGTGAGGGACTTGGCATGAGCTGCAGCTCCAAGGGGCAGTGACAAGAATGTGGCCCTCTGGGCTGCCGGGCTCCGGATCAGAAACCTGACAAGCACATGCTCACAGCACCTGCCATGGGCACAGCCAGGGAAATGTCACTGCTTCTGCCGTAAAGAGTGTGCGGGCAGGGAGCCCCCACCCCCACCCCCACCCCTGCCCGCCATGTGTTCTCTCAGTCGCTGGTGCTCCCTGGAGTCTGGCCGGAGGCTCTGCTTGCTGCCATGGCCTCTCCTCCTGGCTGGTGTCACTCAGCTCCACAGTCCTCAGTGTCATCTGTAGACAAACGACCCCAAGCTTTCGTCTTTACTCTGGAGGCCTCTCCTGAGCTCCACACTTGTGATACTTCACATTCCAGCTCAGATGTCTCAGTGTCTGGACAAGAGGTAACAGGCACCTCTGAGGCCTGGGAGAAGCCCGCCAGCACCTGTGGCCAGCCCCCTGCATCCAGGGCACCACGCTCGCCCGCGGCTCTCACCAGGAGCCTGGAGGTCCAGCTTCACTCCTGCTGCGGAGGCTGTAGCACATCTGAAATCTCTTCCAACTGGACTTTCTAGTTTGCTGTGTTTTTCTTCAGGCCCTCCCGGTTGTCTCCCCCGGGGAAACAGTGAACTGAGGAGGCTGAGGTGCCGTCAGGGCGGCGTGCGGGTCTCACGTCCAAGACGATGTCCTGGGGCCTTGTGAACACCAAGACACTGAATCCTTCAGGCAGCTCATTGGGTGTTACTCTTGTTCCACACATGAGGAACCTGTCAGAGAACTTTACTTACCCCAGTGATACAGATAATGGTTATGGAGTGTTAGCTCCTGTTCCAGGAATAGAGAATCTGTCGCTAAACAGCAGAAGGCCATTATTCAAAGGATCACGCAGACTGGATCGTAGAAGGAGGAGAATGGCGTGAACCCGGGAGGCGGAGCTTGCAGTGAGCCGAGATTGCGCCACTGCACTCCAGCCTGGGTGACAGAGCAAGACTCCGTCTCAAAAAAAAAAAAAAAAAAAAGAGTAACTGACCTTGGGTTCTCTCCAGCGCACAGCATCACGGGAGACACCTGAAGGGAATAAGGAAGCCTCAGCCCCAGCTCACTGACTCCGTGTGCTCCACAGCAGCAGCGATGCTTCTCAAACGTCTGTGGGCATCAGGAGAAAGGACAGATCAGGGTTGCGACACAGCCCACAGTCGCCTCCTCACCACGGCGGAAGGATGCGTGCGTTTGTGATTACATGCTTGATCAACAGGGTTCTCCAGAAAGAGGCTGAAGGTGAGCCTTCCAAAATCTTTTCTGCAGTCAATTTCCGTCTCTGTGTAGGTCTGTAAAATCATCCCTCCATGAATTGCCTACTGTTTTTCCAGTTCGGTAAGTGGGCGGTTGACATGAAGCAACACCCCTGCTTTATCATTCACCTGACAATACCTTTAGTCGAAAATAAAATTGTTCACTTATGCAGGGATGCTATGCCCTGAAAAAATTAGCAGAAGAACTGGAGAGAAAAACCTCCTTCGAAAACTGCCCCCAGCTTTGACTGAGGTCACAGGATCTCCTGGAAAACGCAGTGAGGGTGTGAACAGGGGCCAGGGGAGATTCTCCGTGCTTCTTCAGCCCCCGCTGTGGAGGGCAGACAGGAACAGGCCGTGCTAGGGTGAAAGCAGAGCCGGGGACTGGCGCTGGACTCCAGCTGCAGGACCAGGAGGGGCTTCACGAGGAGATGGCGTTTAATTAGAACATGATGAGCATGCATCGAGAATTTAACAGCAAAGAAGCTTGCAGGTTATTGTAGCCTAAAGAGTCACAGGTGAGTCACAGGCTGAATTAAATAGCGGTTTTCACTACAGTGTTACTACTTCAGCAAAATAAGAGGAAACACTCATACTTGCTGAAGGTGACGTATTAAACCAAACTGCAGGGGAGGTTAAACAGATCGCTGTGAATGGCCAAAAATCCAATGTCAAAATAAGGAGTTATTGCTGCTTAACTCAAAGAAATGCCAGGGTGACTTACTCAGCATTAGAGTGGGGCTTGGGGAACAGGAATAAGGCAGTGATGAAGGTTAATGTGAACAAGGATTAGGTGAGGAATAAGCCACTTATCTTCTCATTTAATAAATACCCGATGTAGTCCCCCAAATTATATCCATGGAGTATGTAGTAAAAGTGTTATTTGAGGTCAGTTCATGGATTCTTAAATAACTAATAATGGGAATATTAACTCCATTTAAAAAAGTCAGATCCCAAGACACATAATACACTACTCAGAAATCTGCATGTGATAAAAAGCAATGTAAATAGAACTAAATCTTTGAAAAAATATATAATCTTACACTTTCCATAAGCTGCAAGAAAAAATTAATAAATATTTTTTCACAATAGCTAAAAGATTTTGTATGGCCAAAGAACAATAAACAAGATTAACAGCAAGTAACAAACCAAGATAAAATATATGCAGCCTATGTAACTGTGCACGCCTTAGCCTCCCTGCCTCCAGCCTCCCACCCTCCAGCCTCCCTGCCTCCCACCCTCCAGCCTCCCTGCCTCCCACCCTCCAGCCTCCCTGCCTCCCACCCTCCAGCCTCCCTGCCTCCCATCCTCCTGCATCCAGCCTCCCACCCTCCAGCCTCCCTGCCTCCCACCCTCCAGCCTGCCTGTCTCCCACCCTCCAGCCTGCCTGTCTCCCACCCTCCAGCCTTCCTGCTTCCCACCCTCCAGCCTGCCTGCTTCCCACCCTCCAGCCTGCCTGTCTCCCATCCTCCAGCCTGCCTGTCTCCCACCCTCCAGCCTGCCTGCTTCCCACCCTCCAGCCTGCCTGTCTCCCACTCTGCTGCCTCCCACCCTCCAGCCTCCCTGCTTCCCACCCTCCAGCCTGCCTGCCTCCCACCCTCCAGCCTCCCTGCCTCCCACCCTCCAGCCTCCCTGCTTCCCACCCTCCAGCCTGCCTGCTTCCCACCCTCCCACCCTCCAGCCTGCCTGCTTCCCACCCTCCCACCCTGCTGCCTCCCACCCTCCAGCCTCCCTGCCTTCCACCTTCCAGCCTGCCTGTCTCCCACCCTCCCACCCCGCTGCCTCCTACCCTCCCACCCCGCTGCCTCCTACCCTCCCACCCTGCTGCCTCCTACCCTCCAGCCTGCGGGCAGGCGGCCCCTCCTCTACACAGCCTTGCAGGAAGAGGAAAGAGGAGACAATACCGGATGATACTTGGAAGGTGATATTAGGTAAATAAGGGAAAATATGTAAATTCACAATCCACAAAAGCAGAGTGCTCGATAAGCATGAGATGATGTTCAGTCTCCTAAAATATAAGAAACTAAACATAAAACCAACAATACCAACAATGTCATACCATCTTTTCTCTCCTAGGATCGGAAAACATTTTTTTAAGTGACAGTTACTTGAGTTGGTTGAGATGTGCACTGTTGGCACCAACGTGGACAGACGACCGTTTGACAGTATCCGTGAAAGTAAAAAGGCATGTTTGTAACTGGACAAAAAATGCTCTATTTTAGAAATCTTTTCCTCAGAACCTGCTCTTACTGGACAAATCTGTACGTTTATGACTCTTCACCTTATTATTTATCTTTTAAAAGTTTTGGCTCAGCCGTATATACACATGCTTAAAACTAAAACAATGTATAATGTGCGCAGAGGAGAGAGTTGCTTCGTTACCCCCATAATGGCTCATCTCTGCCAAGACCAAGATAACTCCTTTATTAGTTTTTGCAGTTTTTACACAAATACAGCAAATGAAAATATATAGTTAAAGGGTGGTTTAGAAATTGCAGACCCATGCTTCTATAAAAAAACAAACCTGTGAAGTAAAGCACAGCATCCGTTTGCAGTCCTCTAAGTGAAGCCTGATGGTCCAATGCCGCATCCTGAAGGTATTTGGTTAATCTCTCTGCAGGCCACCTGCCCCAGTCCCATAGGTATGGTTGTGATTCATTCGAAATACAGGTTTGTTCATTTGCTTCTGTGTGCATCCCATTTGGGCATTTCCACCCACCTGCGTTGATTCTTTTACATAGTTCTAAAACAACAATACAAATGGTCTATTCAATGAAGTGATGTATTTGTGGGATAGGTATGTGAAATTTAACGTAGTTCTCAAAGCACAAAAAACCCTACTGAGAAGCGTGCTGCAACCAACTTATCCATTCCATTCCCAGCCCCATCCATGACAAGCTTGGCCTTCCGCCTTCTGTGTCTGTGTTCTACAGTTAAGCAGATACATGTATCTTATTTTCAATATTTTACACACATTCTGCCGTACTTTAGGCATATTTTGTACTATTTCCCAGGTAGTAATATGTCCTGGAAATTAGTTTTAGGCACTTCCTGTGGCCCTTTCTCTCCTTTTTATTTTACAGCTCTTTTCTATTCCACTGTGCAGATGCCACACAATTTCCTCACCCACTCTCCAAGGCACGGACGTTTAGGTCATTTTCAATAGTTTTCCATTTCAGTGAGGCAGCCAATAACCACGTGTTTGTGTTTTATATTTTTGCAGGTGTGTCTTCAGAAAGAATTCCTATTGTTGCAGGTGTATCTTCAGAAAAAATTCCTAGGTGAGGGATTGCTCATTCAAAACATACATGCATACTTTGATAGATATTGCCAAATGTTCATTCAAAGGGTTTTTCTAGTTTACATTCCCACTTGCAACCTATCACAGCATTTATTTCCCCACAGCCTCACCAGCACTGTGTGTTGTCACCGTTTTTCCCAAATTAATTAGGTAAGAAATGGTATCTCAGTGTAACTTCTATTTGCATTTCTCAAATTATGAGTGACCTTTGACTATGTTTTTATATATTTAAGAGACATCCCCCCTTTTTTCTTTTTGAGATGGAGTCTTGCTCTGTCACCCAAGATGGAGTGCAATGGTACCATCTCAGCTCACTGCAACCTCTGCCTCCCGGGTTCAAGTGATTCTCCTGCCTCAGCCTCCTGAGTAGCTGGGATTACAGGTGCCCACCACCACGCCTGGCTAATTTTTGTATTTTTAGTAGAGACAGAGTTTCACCATGTTGGTCAGGCTGGTCTCGAACTCCTGACCTCGTGATCCCCCCACCTTGGCCTCCTGAAGTGCAGGGATTACAGGCATGAGCCACCATGCCCAGCCCATCCCCCTTTTTAATAACAACTTTGTTAAGACATAATTTACATATCATACAATTCGCCCTTTTTATTGTTTTTGTGTTTATTTTCTTTCCAACTTTAATTTTAGGTTTGGTTGTATATGTGCAGTTTTGTTACGTGGGTAAATTGCACGTCACAGAGGTTTGGTGTATAGATGTTGTACAGATGATTTCGTGACCCAGGAAATAAGCATAGTACCTGATGGGTTGTTTTTTTATCCTTGCCCTCCTCCCGCCCTCCACCTTCAAGTAGGACCCAGTGTCCTTCTTCATGTCCATGTGTTTTCAATATTTAACTCTTATTTATAAGTGAGAAGATGTAGTATTTGGTTTTCTGTTTCTGTGTAAATTTGGTTAGAATAATGGCCTCCAGCTGCATCCATGTTGCTGCAAAAAACATGATTTCGTTCTTTTTTTATGGCTGTGTGGTCTTCTGTGGTATATATGTTCTACGTTTTCTTTAACCAGTCCACTAATGATGAGCATTTGGGTTGATTCCATGTCTTCGCTATTCTGAATAGTCTGCAGTGAACATATACATGCGTGGATCTTTATGTTAGAATGATTTCTGTTCCTTTGGGTTTATCCCCAGTAATGGGATTGCTATGGTAGTTCTAAGTTCTTTGAGAAAACTACAAACTGATTTGCACAGTGGCTGAACAAGTTTACATTCCCACTAGCATTGCATAATAATTCCCTTTTCTTTGCAGCTTCACCAGCATCTATTATTTTTTGACTTTTTATTAATAGCTATTCTGACTGGTGAAGATGGTATCTCACTATAGTTTTGATTTGTATTTCTCTAATTATTATTGATGTCGAACATTTTTTCATATGTTTGTTGGCCATGTTTATGTCTTCTTTTAGAAGCGTCTGTTCATGTCTTTTGTCTATTTATTAAAGGGGTTGTTTTTTGCTTATTAAGTTTCTTATAGATTCTAGGTATTAGACCATTGTCAGATGCATACTTTGCAAACATTTTCTCCCATTACACAGGTTGTCTGTTAACTCTGTTGATAGTTTCTTTTGCTGTGCAGAAGTTCTAGTTTAATTAGGTCTCATTTGTCTATTTTTGGATTTGTTGCAATTGCTTTTGGTGACTTTGTCATGAAATCGTTGCCGAGGCTTATGTCCAGAATGGTATTTTCTAGGTTTTCTTCCAGGGTTTTTATAGTTTTAGGTTTTATATTTAATTCTTTAATCAATCTGGAGTTGATTTTTGTATATGGTGAAAGGAAGAGGTCCAGTTTCAATTTTCTGCATGTGGCTAGCTGGTTATCCCAGCACCATTTATTGAATAAAGAGTTATTTCCCCCTTGCTTGTATTTCTTTTCTTTTATTTTCTTTCTTTCTTTTTTTCTTGGAATTTTGTTAAAGATCAGACAGTTGTAGGTGTGCAGCTTTATTTCTGGGTTTTCTAACCTGTTCCATTGGTCTATGTGTCTCACTATGCTGTTTTGGTTACTGTAGCCTTATAGTATAGTTTAGAGTCAGGTAATGTGATGCCTTCGGCTTTGTTCTTTTTGCTTAGGATTGCTTTGGCTATTTGGGCTTTTTTTTATTCCATATGAACTTTAGAATTCTTTTTCCTAATTCTGTGGAAAATGTCATTAGTAGTTTGATAGGAGTAGCATTAAACCTGTAAATCACTTTGGGCAGTGTGGCCATTTTAACAATATTAATTCTCGCTATCCATGAGCATGGTATGTTTTTCCATTTGTGTTGTCTCTGTTTTCTTTCAGCAGTGTTTTGTAACTCTCATTGTAGAGATTTTTCACCTGCCCCTTCTTTCTAGCTGCTTCTAATGTGTTTTCTTTCGTGCTGACCTTAGAGAATCTGATGACTCTGGGTCTTGGGGTTGGTTGTCTTGTATGATGTCTCACAGGGGTCCTCTGCATTTCTTGAATGTCAACCTCTCTAGTGAGGTTGGGGAAATTTTCATGGACAATATCCTCAAATATGTTTTCCAAATTGCTTGCTTTCTCTCTCTCTCTTTTGGGGATGCCAGTGAGTCACAATGTTGGTCCTTTTACATAATCCCATGTTTCTGAGATTTTGTTCATTCTTTTTAAATTTCTTTCTTAACTTCTGTCTGAGTTGATTTGAAAAACTGGTCTTTGAGCACTGAGATCTATTACGCTATTAACACTTCTGCTTGTGTTATGAAACTTTTGTAGTGAGCTTTCTAGCTCTGTCTAAATGTAGTTCTTTCTTAAAATGGCTATTTTGTCTTTTAGCTCTTGTATTATTTTCTTGGGTTACTTACATTTCTTGGATTGGGTTTTGACTTTCTCCTGCATCTCTATGATTTCCATTTCTATCCATATTCTGAATTACATATCTGTCATTTCAGCTATTTCAACCTGATTAAGAACCATTGCTGGAAAGCCAGTCCAGTCATTTGGAGGTAAGTAGACACTCTGGCTTTTAGAGTTACCAGAGTTCTTGTGTTGATTCTTTCTCATCTGTGTGGGCGGATGTTCCTTTCATCTTGGAAGTTGCTGTCCTTTAGATGGGGTTTATTGCTTTTATCTTCTTTGATGCTTTTGAGGGTTTGACTGTAGTGTAAATTGGGTTCAGTCAACTGGCTTTATTTCTGGAAGATTTCAGGGAGCCAAGGCTCAGCTCAGCACTCCTGGGCTGCATGATCTCACCCTGGGCTCTGGTACCAGGGCCACAGCTTTGTTCTCTGGCCACCTGAGGTTAAGCAACTGCTGTGCTGGAGGGGCTGAGCTGTTCCCAGTCTGTTGGCAACGATACTCCAAAGGGGGCTGCCAACCAAAGCATTTCATTGAGGCAGTGGCAGTGGGGTCTACACTTGTGTGTGCATGCCAGAGGCAGCAGCAGCCTACTGTTTTAAAATGTGAAGTTAGAGGTTGGTTTCTGTGTGTGTGTTTAGTATGTTCAGAGTTGTGCAACCTTCACCAGTAACAACCTTTTAATCACCTAATGAACATGCACTGCTCATTTCTCCCTCAGTCAAGACACTGCCACAAGCAATGCACTTTCTATCTCTGTAGATTTGCCTGTTTAGGATGTTTTATACAAAGGGAATCACACAATCATTTGTGACTGACTTTTTTCACTCAGCATATTGTTTGCAAGTTTCCTCTGTGTGGTAGCAGGAATAACTCCTTTATTCCTGTCTATTTCAGAACAGTATCTCATTGTGTGACTACAACATATTATATTTATCCATTTATTATTTGATGAACATATGGTTTGTTTTTGCCTTTTGGATTTGTTCAATAAGACTTATATGTTTTTGTAAACATATGTTTTCAATTCTCTTGAATATATACCTAGAAGTGGAATTACTGGATTGTATTGTAACTCTATGTTTGTCATTTTAAGAAAATGTCAAAGCTGAACTATTTTCCAAAATGGTAGCACACCTCTTGAGCACCAATTAACGATATATGTAAGGGATTATTTCAGAAATCTACATGTCCAGTGATTTATGTGTCTCTTTTGCCATTTCCATCCTGTCATGATAACTGAAGCTTTGTAGTAAATTTTGAAATCAAAAAGTATGAATCTGTCAAATGTATTTTTTAATATTGTTTTGGATATTCTGGATTCTTTGCATTTTCCTATAGATTTTAGAATTATAGCACAGTTAGTTAAAAGCCAGTTAGAATTTTGACAGCAATTACATTAAATTTGTAGATCAACTTACAGAATATTACCACATTAACAAGGTTAAGTCTTGCAATCAGTAGCATAGGGCGTCTTCCATGTATTTGATCCTCTGTAATTTCCTTTTACAATGTTTTATAGTTTTTTACTATACAAGTCTTACACTTATTTATATTAAATTTAAACATAAATATTTTGTCTTTATGCTATTTTTAAAGATTTCTAAATTTTATTTTGAAATTATTTTATTTTAGTGTACAAAAGTGTAATTAATTTTTGCATGTTGATCTTGTATCCTGGCACTCAGTTTTTTAAGCTCCTTTTTTTTATAATTTTTCAAAAAAAATTTTATGTACAAGACCATGTAATCTGCAAATAGATATAGTTTTATTTATTTGTTTCCAACCTTGATGAGTGTATTATCATAAAGTGGTGTTGGATTTTGTTAAAAGACTTTTTTACATCAATTAAAATGATCATGTGTATTTTGGCCTTTCTTCACTCATTATGGTGTGTTACTCTTAGCTTTTGTGTATTTGATAACAGTCATCCTTACAGGTGAGAGACAGTATCTCATGTGGTTTTAATTTGTATTTCCCTTATGATTAATGATGTTGAGCACCTTTTCATGTACCTCAAGGCCATTTTTATGTCTTCTTTGGAAAATTGTCTGTTCAGGTTCTTCACCCATTTTTTGAGTTGTTTTGTGACAAATTGTTGTTGTTTTCCTGCTATTGAGTTGTAGGAGTTCTTTATAAATTTTGAATATTAACCCCTTATCAGGCATTTGGTTTGCAATTATTTTTTTCCGTAAGTTGACTTTTTATTTTATTGATTGTTTCCTTTGATGTACAGAAGCTTTTTGATTCAATGTAGTGTTATTTATTTTTGGTTTTGTAGTATAAGTGTTTGATATAATATTTAAAAAAATATATTGCCAAGGCCAGTGCCAAGAAATTTTTTTCTTCTACTTTCTATTCTAGAAGTTATGGTTTCAGGTCTTCCATTTAGGTCTTTCATTCATTTTCAATTAACTTTTGTATATGTTGTGAAATATGCATTCAATTGTATTCTGTTTCATGTGGAAATCCAGTTTTCCCAGCACCATTTATTGAAGAGACTGTTTCCCATTGTGCCCTCTTGGAGCCTGTATTAGTTATGGCTTTCTAGAGGGACAGAACTAACGGAATATATATAAGGGAGGTTATTAAGTATTAACTCACATGATCACAAGGTCCCACAATAGGCCATCTGCAGGCTGAGGAGCAAGGAGAGCCAGTCCAAGTTTCAAAACTGAAGAACTTGGAGTCCAGTGTTCAAGAAAAGGAAGCATCCAGCACAGGAAAAAGATGTAGGCTGGGAGGCTAGGCCAGTCTCTCTTTTCACATTTTTATGCCTGCTTATATTCTAGCAGCGCTGGCAGCTGATTAGGTTGAGCCCACCCACATTAAGGGTGGGTCTGCCTTTCCCAGCCCACTGACTCAAATGTTAATCTCTTTTGGCAACACCCTCACAGTCATACTCAGGATCAATACTTTGTGTCCTTCAATGATATCAAGTTGACACTCAGTATTAACCATCACAGAGCCCTTTTCATAAATTGGTTGATCATATATGTTTGAATTTATTTCCAGTCACTGCGTTCTGCTCCCCTGGTCTATGTTTCTGTTTTTATGACAGCACCATGCTGTTTTGTTTATTATAACTTTGTAATATGATTTTAAATCAGTAAGTGTGATGATTTCAACTTTGTTTTCCTTTTTGGAGGGGATTTTGTCTGGTGTTAGTGTAGCAAACTTCAGTTCTTTTGGTTGATGTTTTGATGGTGTTTGTTTTTCTATCCTTTTAATATCATCCTATTTGATTCTTTCAGTCTAAAGTGTTTTTCTTGCAGACAAGATATAGCTCAACTATTTTTAATTCATTCTGAAAATCTCTGCCTCTTAAAATAAAGTATTTAACCCATTTAAATTAATTTTAATTACTGATAAGGTAGGATTTATGTCTTTCATTTTGCTGAGTTGCTTTTGTATATTTCTGTCTTTTTTGTTATCCTGTTCCTTCATTGCTATTTACTTTTAGGTTAAGTAGATAGTTTCTAGTGTGCCATTTTAAGCTGTTTCTTTTACTGTATTTTAAAAATTATTTTCTCAGTGACTTCTCTGGGGATAAAAATTAACATACTAACTAAAATAATATTGTTTATATTAATACCAACTTAATTTCAATAGTATTCAAAAATTTGTTCCAATAATGCTCTTTTTAATTTTTCTTGTTTTTTCTATTATTGTCAAACAACATTTTTATACAATAGAAATCCATCAACATAGTTTTATAATTATTAGTATTTATGCTTTATTTCAGAAGAGGATCATAAGCAAAATGATTATTTTGGCATTGATCAAACAAACATCA
Organism: Symphalangus syndactylus; assembly: GCF_028878055.3. Lineage (NCBI taxonomy): Eukaryota > Metazoa > Chordata > Mammalia > Primates > Hylobatidae > Symphalangus > Symphalangus syndactylus. Next base: position 111,450,576 of record NC_072440.2, read on the forward strand.
TTAAACCCATCTGTTCTCACATGTATCTTATATAAATCTGTTTCTTTATACAAAGGACATATCTATGTCCATATCTATTGTATTATTCATCTTTCCTGGTGGATTCCACTTACTGCCTGCTGTTCTTTCACTTCAGACTGAAGGCCCCTCCTGGGTATCTATGGTAGAGCACGTTTGATAGCAACAATCATTTTTTTGTTCTGAGAATGATTTATTTCTCCTTCATATTTTAAAGAAAGCTCTGCTGCATACAGAATTCTTGATATTTTGTTTTTAGTGTTTTAAATATGTTTTCTCACTGCCTTCTGTTGCCCACGTTTTCTGATAAGCCAATTGTTAATCTAATTGATAATACTTTCACCTGATGCATCCAGGTTGTCTTGGCACTCCCCACATTTTCTGTTTCTTTTGGGTGTTTACAGTTTGACTACAATGTGTGTAGGTGTGTATTTCTTTTAGTACTTTCTGCTAGGAGTTCATTGAGATTCTTAAATGTGCAGATTAACATTTTACATCAAATTTTAAAAGTTTTGGCCATTATTTCTTCAAATGTTCTGTTTGATTATTTCTCTCTTTCTTTCCTCTCTTAATGGGACACCCGTTGGTCAATGATATGTTAGGTATCAAGTGTACTGAACGGAGATGCCTGTGTGCACAAGTCTGTACTGAACTGAAATGCTTGTGTGCCTCCAAAATTTATGTATTGAAATCCTAATCCCAACAATGTGATAATATCTGGAGGTGAGGCCTTTGGGAGGTAATTAGGTCATGAAAATGGAGCCCTTGTAAATGAGATTTGAGCCTTTATGAGAGCAAGCCAGACAGCTAGCTGCTGTTCCTTCCACCATGTGAGAACACAGCAAGAAGGCACCATATGTGAGCCAGAAAGCAGGCCTTCTTCAGACACCAAATCTGCTGGTGTCTTGATCTCAGACTTCCCACTCTCCAGACTGTGGGAAATAAATTTCTGTTGTTTAAAAGATGTATAGTACATATTTTGTTATAACAGCCATAATGGACTAAGATTTTTAAAATGGTACCAAGAAGTAGGGGTGCTACTGTAAACAAATATCTAAACATGTGGAAGTGGCTTGGCTTTAGAACTGGGTAATGGATAGAAGCTGGAAGAGTTTTTAGGTGCATGCTGAAAAAACCTACATTGCCATGAATGGACTATTAAAGGCAATTTGGTGAGAGCCCAGACAGGAAAAAGAAAGCCCGAAGAGAAACACCCAGTTGCCTTAGAGGACACCTATGCAATCCTGAACAAAGTCATAGAAAAATGGCTGGCAAAAAGGCTGTTCTGATGAGGTCTCAGATGGAATGAGAAACATGTTATTAGAAATTGGAGGAAAGGCCATCTTTGTTATAAAATGGCAAAGAACTTGGCACAATTGTGTTAATGTCGTAGTGTTTTGCGGAAGGTAGAAATTTCAAGGAATAAAGATGAATATTTAGCTGAGGAGATTTTCATACCAAATGTTGAAGGAGTTGTTTGGTCCCTCTTGATGACTTACAGTAAAATTTAAAAAGAGAAATCACTTGAAGATGGAATTATTAAACAAAAAATAACTAGAATATAAAGATTTAGAAAATTCTCAGCTCATCCATGTTGCAAAAAAATAATGAGAAAGCATGTTTGAAAGAGAACACTAAGGGTGTGGCCCAAGTGCTCTTCTGATAGGGAGATTAGTAGCAGTGTAAACTATGAACTGCTTTAGCCACCTCAGCAGAAAAACTGTCAGTTTGATCTGACACTGAAGGAGATGAGAAGGAACAAAAGAAGGCTGTTGGATTTCTTGGATTTTATAGAATAGGACTATAGCACTATTCTTCAAGACAAAGGAAGAAAGACCCCAAAGGTAATTCAGAGATTATCAGGACTGCCTCCCCCATTTTGAAAAGGAGGACCATCACCTAATTTCCAATGGGCCAGATGATCTTTGCCCAAAGACATTGGGGCAGAGCCCTTAGGGTGCAATTCGTTCTCCTAGGGTGCAGAAAGTGCCACTCCAGTAGGTCCATAAGGCAGGAAAACTACCTCATTGAGCAGGGGGGAAGTGTACAAAATTAAGCCAAAAAGGATCTTTCACCAGCCTTAGGATCTCATAAAGTTTGCCTTACTGGATTTTGGACTTGCTTGGGACCCATCACCACTTTTTTCTTTTCTATTTCTCCCTTTTGGGAGAAAAGGGTAACTATGTCTGTCCCATCATTGTATTTTGGAAGCATATACTTCTTAATTTAATGAATTTATTACTGCAGATAAATTTTGCCTCAGAATAAGTAGTGTACCTCAAATCTCACCTATATTTGACTTAAATAATATTTTAATAAAACTTTGGACATTAGATTGCAAACTTGATGCTGAAATAAGTTAAAACTTTTTGGGGCCGGGCGTGGTGGCTCACGCTTGTAATCCCAGCACTTTGGGAGGCCGAGGCGGGCGGATCACGAGGTCAGGAGATCGAGACCACGGTGAAACCCCGTCTCTCCTAAAAAAAATACAAAAAATTAGCTGGGCGTGGTGGCGGGCGCCTGTAGTCCCAGCTACTCGGAGAGGCTGAGGCAGGAGAATGGCGTGAACCTGGGAGGCGGTGTTTGCAGTGAGCCAAGATTGCGCCACTGCACTCCAGCCTGAGTGACAGAGCAAGACTCCATCTCAAAAAAAAAAAAAAAAAAAAACGTTTTGGGCTGTTGGAATGAAATGAATGTCTTTGGTATGTGAGAAGGACATACATTTTGTGGGGCAAGAAAGCAAAATGCAATTAACTGAATATTTCTGTCCCCCCAGATTCATATGTTGATGGCATTCAGAGGTGGGGTTTTTGGGAGAATTAGGTCATGAGTATGAAATCTTCATGAACTGAATAAGTGCCCTTATAAAAAGAGTCCAGGGAGCTGGCCAGTGCTCTTTTCACCATGTGGGGTTACAAAGAAGTCAGCAGCCTGCAACTAGGAAGATGACCCTCACCAGAATTCAACCACGATGTCACCCTGGTCTCAGACTTCTAGCATTCAGAACTGTGGGAAATAAAATTGTTGTTGTTGTTCAGCCACGTAGTTTATTCATTATAGCAGCTGAACTGACTAAGTGCCCCAAAGTCTGAGTCTATTTATTTATCTTCATTCTTTTATTTTCTTTCTTTCTTGGACTGAATAATCTCACTTGAAATATCTTCAAGTTTGCTGATACTTCTTCCATCTCAAACATGCTGTTAAATCACTTTAGCAAGATTTTATTTCAGTCATTAAACTTTTCAACTCTAGAATTGGAATTTTAAAAATTTCTTTTTTTCATTGGTATTATATATGTGGTGAACCATTTATCTCCATGCTTGTTTAATTCTTTGGACATGATATCCTTTAGTTCTTTTATCAGACTTATATCTCATTTAAAGTATGTGTCTAGTAAATCTAACATCTGGGCTTCCTCATGACAGTTTCTTTCCACTGTTTGCTTTCCTGGGGATGGGCCATACTTTCCTGTGTTATATGCATGCATCATGATTCTTTGTTAAAACTAAATACATATATATTTTTAAATTTGTCCACTCTGGAAACTAAAGCTCCCAATCTGTGTGGTGGTGTTGCTCTTTGTTGTGGTTGCCATCGTTGCTGTTGTTGCTGTTTGCTTGTCAGTGATCTTCCTGGTCTAATTCTGTAAAGCGCGTGTTCCCCACTTTGTGTGAACACAGAAGTCATGCTCAATTATCTTCATTGTTAGCAAATGATTCAACCAAGATTTCTTAAGCCTCTTTCTGTCTCCCACCCTTTGCAAAGGGGCTTCCAATGTGAGATGGGGCATGCCTTCATTCAACACACTGACTGTATGTCTATGCCTTGGCCTTCCCCTCCTCCTTGTGAGAGCTTCAGGATCAGCCTAAGGTAAGAGATGGGGACTTGTGTCTTTTCTGAGTTGTATGCAGCTCCGCAGTCACATAGCTGTCTATATTCCCTGGAGCATGCAGATGCTTCTCAATGCCCCGTGGACATCTTACTTCCCAGATCTTCCTAGTAAGATTCTTGGCCATCCTCTTGTTTGCAACACTGGTATCACCTCTTTAAGTAAGTGCAATCATAAACAATTTCCATTGATTATTTTCAATAGATTCCCTGGACATAAAATAAGGATTTTCTCACTGAGTAAGGTCAAATAATGACAATTTCTGAGAATGTCACAAATACTTTCTCGTTTGCTAATATGTTTATAGTGTTTTGTCATGAACTTGTGAAAATATTTTGAATAATCAAATTTATCAATCTTTTATTACATCTCAGTTTTTAGTTGTAGATACAAAATTTTCTCTTACCCATGTTAAAAGGGAATTTACTCATTTCTTGTTTCTAGTGCATGTATGGTTTTTGCTTTTTTACATTTAGTTTCTTGATACATTTATAGTTTATTCTTGTGTATGGCATAAAATAAAGATCCAAGTTTACCTTTGTCCAAATGGAAAATTAGTTTTCTAATACATTTATTAAGAAGTCCATCTTTGTTTCAGTGATAAAAGATAGGATCTTTATTGTACACTAAATTTTTGTATTTTGGGGTCTATTTCTGGAAATTTATTTCATTCCACTGTTCTGTTTTCTATCTATGTACCTGTATCACACTATGTAAATCACAGAGGTTGCGTGACATGTTTTAATGTCTGGGAGAACTAATCAATTTCCACCACTACCACCATGGGTGACTTTTTTGGTTTTTCAGTGTTTCTCTGGCTTGTTTCATGTTTGTTTCTTCATATGAAATAGATTTTTATAGAGGCCTGAAAAATACTCTCTGATGGTTTATTTTTTAATAATTTCATTTCAATACTTATTTCTCTTTGTGCATGTGTATCTGTACATCTATATCTGTATCTATGTCTATAGCTCACTTTGTGTGTGTATGTCCTTTATTCTTGTTTGAGTTAGGTAGTGATTTGTGTATTTTGTTCATTTGAAAAATACAGAATTATTATTTATTAATGAAGGCTAGTACTTTTCTAATTTCTACTTTATTCATTTTTTATCTATATTATTTCTTCATTTGAGCTTTCTTTACTTTGTTGTCTTTTTTAAACATTTGAGCTGATAATTTAATTCATTTTATTGTTTTATTTGTATTGAAAAAACATTAAGAACTATGGATTTTCCTCTGATTGCTGCTTTAAATATATCCCATATAGTATGAGTTTTTGAGAAATTAAATACTTTCATATTTATTCATTAATTTCCCATCTTTGCTCCTAGCTTTGTTGTAATCTTAGCTTTCTAATTAGATAGGTAAACAATACACCATTGGCTGTTGATCGATGTTTTTACAAATATTTGTTGGTGAATGAAGGTTATCCTTTAGTATGTTATTCAAGAAATTCTAAAGTATACAGAATTCCCTAAGTTCTTGTATGTTTAAAACTTGAAGAAAGTCTTGGCTGCATATAATTTTTTGCTTTACATTTTCTTTCCTTTTTATTTTAATTATGCTTCATTATTATCTTGCACATTATTATGCCTTGTAAATTATTTGATCTTTTGAACTGAAGGCTTTGAAGACTTTTTTTCCTTGAGATCTAAGAGTTTTGTTGGGATTATTGTTGTTGATCTATCTAGGTCAATTTTCCTATTAATCTAGTGTATCTTTAAATACATAGACTAATAGCTTCTTTTGTTTTGGGAAGGTTTTCTCAGATTATAACTTAAAATGTTCATTATATTAAATAGCTTTGTTTTTTTTTGCCTTCATGGATTCCAATTATATGTATGTTGTTTCAACCTTTTCTCCATAATCATTTTCGCTTCTTCATTTTCTCATTTTCATTGTATTTCCCTACATTTATTCAATATGTCTTGGTAAATTTTCATTTTAGGCTATTTTCCATGGTGCACTTTACTTTGCTTTCTATTTCTGAGATAACTTTGTTTTCAGCATTTTCTTCCTGTGTTCAATCAACTGTCATTTCATTCTCATTGTGGTTTTTCCTCTTTTTTTTTTCATTTTTGTTTTACAGTGTCTAGATGTTTTTATATCTCACAAATAATTGTTTAAGGATAATTAATGTAGTTTGAAATATTAGGTTAAAATTTTATTCTGCTTCATGTTTCTTTTGGGGGTTTGAAGAGCAAACTGAATATTATTTTTGGACTACTAATTTTAATGTAGTAGCTTTATTGAAATTAACATATTGTTAAAATTAATTTTATGTATTTAAGGGTGGTTTATAAGATTCCTAGTTCAATAGCACCCTCTTCTGTTCATGCAGTTAAGCATGGTTTCGTTAATGGATTTCTGCTGCTGCTACTGCTGGTGGTAGAAAGAGGGCTTGTGTTCTCTTTGACCATGCGGGACTTGAAATGTTGATTTTTTTTTCTTCCCCTTTATCAACTCCCAAAGAGTGCTTCTCCCTTAGTGCTTTTGCTTTCTTCTTCTCCACAAGCAATGCATTTTGAAGACTGCCCCTCAAATTATACTCACCTTAAGGTTCTTCCACTGCAGTCACTTCTTTAAAATACCAGAATACCTTTTCGTTATTTTCACATTTAGGATGATTTTTCTCTTTAGGACTGTGATTTTAAATCAATCTTAAGCCTGATGTTAGCTTCGTTCTTCTTTCTTCTCTGTAGTTGTTTTTAAGCCCCTTTGCTCACTGCAAAGGCTTTTGGAAGAAGCATACAAAAATCCTCCTTTTTAAAATTGTTTTGCTTACTTAGAAGTGACTTTAAGTTTGAGATGATTCTGTGTCCAGTATGTTGTTTCCTTTTTTTTTTTTAGATTCATATTATTGTTTTGTATTTTTGGAGATTATTTGGGGAGGTGCAGATTTCAGAAACTACCATTATTCCTGTGAAATATTTTAACAAAACAATATTTTGCTTTTTAAATAAAATATTCAAAATTTTTATTAATTTTAAGAAATTTTCAAAGATCGGAGCACACACGTCGTCAAAGAAGAAATACAAAGAAATAAACGTGAAAAACATTGTTCCATATTATCAGTGATCTTAGGTAGCAGGTTAAAACAATGATAGACCATGAAACATTTGTAAGGTCATTAAAAATGCATTGCCAGTGTTGGCCTAACACTGCTGGTCTCACGCACTGCTAAGTATGATAACTGAAAGTCTCAGCATATGGTACGAATGTCAAAGATGTTCCTATATTTCATTTTAGCCATTTAACTTCCAGAAATTTATTGTGATCAAATAATAAACAATGAACACAATATTTATCTGTAATGGTGTTCTGAAGAACCGTTTACTGGCCAGAGTTGGAAATAAGAGTTGGTTAAATAAATCATGGTTCATATAATGCAAACTATGTACAGATAATGTTTAGAAAAATATTTTGTTATGATAAATATTAATCATAGTCTGTTAACAAAAAGGGTACAAAACAGTGTGCATACAAGCATTCCTTTTTTCTTTAAAAATTGTGCATGTATGCATGTAGAAGAAAACAAAATATTACCAATAATTTTATCATGCTTGTACTATTACTGTTGGGTTTTGTTTCATTTTTCTTTGTACTTTTAAGTTTGGCATATACATTTTTCAATGAAAATACTTAATTTTTAAAACAGAAACACGGATGAAAAACAGAAAACTTTCTAAATTCACTAGTTCTGAACAAAGAATTCAAATAATTGTGACTTAATAGCACTCCTAGGTTATCCTATAAAATTAACTCATGTGTCTCTGTTATCTACTGTAAAAAATAAAGGAATCGCTTATTAATTTATTGATGCAAGAATATGTATAAGACAAATATTTCACATATTTATCTACTTTTAAAGATATATATAAAATTATTGATATAGATGGATTCTAGGAAGTGTTTTATAAGAAACTACAAAATATCTGTCACTTACTGAAATGCTTTGGGCTGCATTTGTGTGGCGCGGCCTTTTTCCACGTCCCTCAGTGTCGCCGCTCTAAGGTCATCAGGCTCTGAGGGCCAGGTCTGTCTGCTCACACCAGCGCCACATCCATCCCTGCACTGCCAGTTCCTCGGGCCCTGTGGTGCCTTTCTTTGTCCCCACGGGGAGCCCTGGTCCCTACAGGGCTCCCAGCTGCCTCCCGGTCAATTGTGCTTTAATCGGGGGGCTCCTACCCACCTGCTGAGCTCCTAACGCCTGTGCAGCCTGAACCACACGCTTTCAGTCTTAACCCTCCCTGCCCTGCCCTCCCTCCCTTCTAAATCCCCACGGTCTGGCATCCAGGCTGTGCTTCAGGCTCGAAACTCTGACTTGACGTTAGCAAGAAGCTATTGGGGATGTTTCTCCATGGGCCCAAGTCAGCCCAACATTTATCTAATTCACCTGGGCTGTGCCAGTGCCATCAGGTCTCCTGAGTCTGTTACAAACATGCGTTCATGCTAATCTGTTAAACACACACCACACACAACACATATCACACACCATACACACCACACATCACACACACCACACCCCACACACATCAAACATCACATACCACACACACCCAACACATCACACACCACACTACACACACCACAGACACATTACACACACCACACACAACACATCACACACCACACATCACACCCCACATACACCACACACACCTATCACACACCACACAGACACCACACATACCACATATACCACACACCACACACACCACACATCACACAACACACAGACAACACTATACACCAAACACACCACACATCACACACACCACACACCCCATACTACACACACCACACATCACACACACTACATGCACCACACATCACACACACCACACACATCACACACACCATACACACCACACACTACATTCATCACACACCACACACTACACACACCACACACCTCACACACCACACACAGCACATACATCACATGTCACACACACCACACACCACGCACACCACACATCACATACTACATGCACACATTACACACTATGCACACCACACGCACCACACTACACATACCACACACACCACATATCACACAAACACATCACACACCACACACACCACACACACAACACCACACATCACACACAAGATACCACACACATCACACACACCAAACATCACACACACCACACACTAGACATCACATGCCACACACACCACACATTATACCCATCACACACATCACACACTACACATTACAAACACCAAACACCACACATTTCACACCACAAAAACCACACACACCACACAGCACAAACCACACACACCACAAATTACAAACATCACACACACTACCACACACACCACACACCCCACACACCACACAGCACACACACTCACACTGAGCAACTATTAATATAGAAGTTGGCTGCTGAGTGCCTCACTATGGGAAAGGAGGGAGCCCCCCGATTTTCTTGCCCTCAGACACCGGCTTATGACCTTCACGTGCCTCTATTGCCTATAATGACGAAGTTTTTTGTGATTTCAGCACACTAGTTAGTGCTTAGAGAATCTTCCAAAAGGCTTAAAAACAGCTTGTTACCAACAGGAATTAGGTCCAGGCAAAATACAAAATAAAACAAAATCAGTCAGAAAACTATACAACTGTGAGAAGAAAACAGATTCCTATATATCTAGAACACTCAAGTGTAATACATATTTTCACTTTTTACATAGGGAATATTTTTACCACTCTGAAAAGTACAGAGAATAATTTTATAGTAATTTGCCAACTACTTGGAAAAAGACAGAAATACCTGAAAATTTAACATGTTTTCTTCTGATCTTTTTTAAAGAAAATAAAACAAAGTGACACTGATATTCATATAAACTCCCCCAATTTTATTCCCAGCATCCCCTCCCCAGAGATAATCACTATAATGTGAAGTTGGTAAGTGCCTGCTTTATAAAGTGCTTTATGCTTTGATTATACATGCAAGAAGAAGTTGACTTAAAACTAAGAGTTACATATGTATACGTACATCCACATTGCTGTGGGTAAGTTTACATGCCCTCACATGCGAACAGGCACAGGCGAGTACAGGTCATTCCTTGTTCACTGCTGTGTGATACTCCACTCTCTGTCGCTCACCATTTTCATCTACATCCTTGTCCGTGGACGCTGGCCTGCCCACGTTTTTGGTTCCGTGGCCCATGCTGCACCATGCACCCTTAGCCTGGGCTCCTTGTGCCTGATGTGAGCCCCTGCAGGGAAGAGTGGCTGGGCCTGGGCCCTACACAGGCACTCCTCCAGATTTCCCTTCCTGAAGCCCCCCTACGGTTCAGAGCTCCTGCTGTTGAACAGGCAGGGCCTGTACGGGGGCTCAGGTGCAAGGCGTCTGGTCTCAGAGTATCTGTATAGTCCCGGGCCAGCTCCCCCTGGAGGTCTTGGCCTCAGCTTTTCTGGTGTGGTCCTGGGCCAGCTCCCTGTGGAAGTCTTGGCCTCAGTTTTCCCAGTGTGGTCTTGGGCCAGCTCCCCATGGAGGTCTTGGCCTCAGTTTCCCCTGTGCTGCCGTTTCTCATCGTGACTGGCTGGTTTTATGGCAGGCACCGGCCTTGTCAGCGCTGTGTCACAGCCACACCTCCTCGTCATAAGTCAGGCTTCGGGGCAGCTCTGGGTTCTGTTCTTGGTTCCCTCTGAAATGTGCCCTGGCTCCTGTATTGGATCCGGCTCTTAATACGTGGCCAAAAACTTGATTGCATATTTGATTTCAATGAGCTGCATACCACCCCATGCTTCTATAGAGCAGTGGGAGGCCTGGTCCCGTCCTATCTCACTGCCTTTTGTACAGCAATCATGTCCTTTAGGTCAGGGGTTTGTGGGATTCTCTGTAAATGTCCAGATAGTGACTATTTTAGACTTGGTGCATCATGCTGTCTCTGTCACAGCCATTTGTGGTTGCAGCACTGGGCAGCCTGGACAGGAGGCAGGTCTGGGTCCCCACATGAGTGTGGTCTGGGGCACGGAGGCTGGACCAGCCCAGGGGCCACAGCTGTGGACCTCTGTCTCACACTCACAATGTAAGGAATCAGTTTCTAAAAGCGTATTGTAACTTCCTATATACTAAGAAATGCCTGCGTAAAATAAAAATCATGTAACTCAGTCACCCTTTTCAGGAACAGAAATCTGTAGAACTATAGAAAGTTAGTGATTTCCTCACCTTCACTTATTTTAAAAAACTGAATCGTGTTTTCCCAATTATGTGCACCAAAGCTGATCAGCATCTATTGATTCAGCAATGTTGTGTGTGTGTGTGCATGTGTGCTTGTGTGTGATTTGCAGTATAACTCCTGGAGCTGGTGAGCTGAAGGGAGTACCTTCATCTATGCTGGGTTTTTTTTTTTTTTTTTTGCCCCTGAATACAGGAGACAGGAGTGTTCATTTCTACAGGATTCCTGTTCAGGGCGTGCTGACTTTGGCTTAGGGTGAATGACTCTTCACATATCTGTACAGTTGTTCATGGCCTCTGGAGTCTGGCACGTTTGCAGGTTCATGAGTAAAGCAGCCTCTTCCAACATTTGCTGTGGCCCTGTTCACAAGGAATGTTAGACCAGGTCATTGCTATGCCACGTCCTGGTGGAAGGAGCTCACGTTAGAGGAGAGTGTCTATATCCCAAATGATCTTTCTCAACTATTACCCAATACCTTTGCAGAGTCTGTGAAAGTAAAGCTCTCTTAATTTCATTAAAAGAAATAGATTTCATTAAAAGAAATACATTGTGGAGCTCTAAGAAATCATTTTTTTTTCCCTGAAAATTGGTATATGCTGAAGGTATTCACGACCTTGAGTGATGGGATTTCAGCGTAATTCCTCTTGAGAAAGTCAGATGGCGTGATACAAAGATAACACGGTTTATAAGGATGTGGACTCTGGCTTCACATTGTCAAATACCTCCATGGTCTCAGGCAAGAAAATGAACCTCTCTGAACTCGTGTTCCTGCTGTGAAAATGTCTTTTGCTTCCTTGTCTCCCAGGGCCACTGGCCATGCCTGGAAAGTACTTTGAGAAATGCAAACTATGCACTTTTTCTGGCTCTCTGGACCTGCATGGCGACATTGCTCCAAGGCTGAAGCCCCTCAGCCCACATGGGCACTGTGCGTCCCCTGAGGTCGGGGTCCTAACATCAAGGAGCCAGTTCCCCCCAAGCTGTATGGGGAGCAACACAGCCAACACCTTCCAAAGGTGGCTTCTGCCATGCGGAGCCTCAGGTCTCAGCTTCTCCCAGGCCATCTGGAGCGAGAGATTCCAACAGCCATTGTCATTCCCTGGCATCCTGGGAATCTCACCCTTCAGAGAGAAGAGGACACACTCTCAGCCTGCTGCCCCCAGACAGGAGGGCTTCCCACTTCACATGCAACTCCTGCCCATGAGACCCTCAGCTGGCTTCTGAAACATGAACCCAGGTGTCCTCCGGCATAGCTCTCCTCACACAGACTCACACTTCTTCCCTGACCCTGGTCGCTGGGGCTGCTGAGATCTCTACTCAGGATCAGGAAACTGCCTCTTCCCCCAATGCCTTCACAGCGCCTGCCCCTGACCTCTGCTCAGCCTTGATCACAGGAGCCCCACATCCTCAGTGAATTCTGGGGCACAGAGTTCCCAAATCTCCTTCTTCCTCAGGGCCTGGCCCAAATCTCTCAGCGCTGGTTTCTATTTCTAAACAATAGTGTTCAACGTCTTGGCCCCTTTGGGGCTCACCTTGAACTCTATAGAGCCCCATCACCTTTCCATGGGAACAACTGATGTTTTCTCACACTTCTTTTCTGTGTAACTCCTGCTATTCTCATGAAGACATCAGGAGCCACACTCATGTCCCACTGGGCCTCCTAATCTTGTCTTTCTCAACTCCACTGCCATTGACTTTAATTTAGCTTTGGCCATCTCTGGAGCGTAAGCCCTAAAGCACTGACTTCTGATGGGAAGTGTCTGCCCTTCTAAGCATCCTCATTCACTCTAGTGGCTGCACTTGCTCTTTGAACCCTCAGATTTTCCACATTCTCCAACTCAACCCCTTCGTTCCAGCTCCAACATGCTACCTACTCATTACTGATCTTCCTCCCACTCTTCGTGAAACACATCAAGCCATGCATCTTCATATTCAGTGAGAAGCCCTGGAGAGTGCTGGCTGCAGTGTGGGCTTGGGACAGAGACCACCTATGTGGCCACCTGGCTCCCCGATGGCAGAGGTGCAGGCTGGACTTTCCTTCACCTTTAATCCTCAGTTCCCTCATTTATAAGATCAGAATAATTATAGTACTTACCTCATTGGCATATTGAGAAGAAACTTAAATCAATTAAGTTTCTATGCCTATAACAGAGAATGTCCTCAGCAAATGTCAGCTAAGGGGTCATATCTGGTCTTCCCCACCCACTCCTCATGCGACGGTCCCAGCCTTTACCACAACCCTCAAAACGCTCATTCCACCCAACAGACAGCTACACCTCCTCATTCAGAGTCAAGTGGGCCTGGCACCCTAGGCTTCTCACTCCAAATGCTGGAGTTAAATCCACGTCTTTATCCACAGGGAGGGAGAACACCCTTGTCCAGGACCAGGTAGGTTCTCCCGCCTGAGCTCATGCTCCAGTCTCCACTGGCATCTTCCAGGTTCTGTGCTGCCGTCGGGTTCCGTGCCATAGGGTTCTGAGCCATCGAGTCCCATGCTGTCAGGTTCCAGCTCTGTGCTGTCAAGTTCTGTGCCCTCAGGTTCTGTGCTGTCAGTTCTGGTTCTGTGCTGTTGGTTCCAGTTCCATACTGTCAGGTTCCGTGCTGCTGTTGGGTTCCAAGCTGCCATCAGGTTCTGTGCTGTCGGTTCCAGTTCCATATGCTGTTGGGTTGGGTTCCCAGTCTCCATCAGGTTCCGTGCTGTTGGTTCCGGTTCCGTGCTTTCGGGTTCCATGCTGCCGTTGGGTTCCAAGCTGCCATCAGGTTCCGTGCTGTTGGGTTCCTGTTCTGTGCCATCAGGTTCCGGTTCACTGTAGTTGGGTTCCATGCCGTCAGGTTCCAGGCTGTTGGGTTCTGAACTGTCGGGTTCTGGTTCTGTGCTGTCGGGTTCCAGTTCGGTGCCATCGGTTCCAGATCTATGCCGTCAGATTTCTGTTCCTTGCCATTGGGTTCCGTGCCATTGGGTTCCTTGTCATCACCCCTTCTCCATACCTCCCTCCACTTCCCACTCCTCTTCACGGATGGCTGCCCTGAGAGCTTCTCATCTGATCAAGTCTACCCAACTTAAAACATAAAAGACAGAATTTCACCGAGTTCCGGGTCCTTCTGTCGCTGTTTCTTATAGAATACCCCACAGCCAAACAACAAAAATTTCACTAATTGCTCTTACAGTATCCCATCCTATCAGGACATTCAAATTTCCATAGAAAACTAATTCCGCTCTGAAGTATGTAGAAAAAATACAAATTAAAATATCAAAAACAGCCAAATACCCAAGGGAAGTGAAGCATCGGGTCTTCAAATGCAGCTTGCTAAGTGCCTGAGGGTGAAACGGAAGACACTTGGCCTCACAAGTGAAGGTCGTGGCCTCCGTCAGCGCTTGGCAGTGAGAACATGAGCAAAACCACACACGGGAGATTCTCCGACACTCCAGGACTCTTTAGAAAAATTAAATTGAACCCAGCAGAATAGTCAAGTACTATAGGGCTCCTTTCCTAGGGAGCTAAGGGGAGTCTCGGTCAGTGAGGATTGTTTGAAGGAATCTTCTGTCACCATCGTGGATCTGTCTGGAGTCAGAAAGGTCAAGTTCACCCATCACAAGGGGGGCACCCAGGAGATGGATTCTACTTCATTCTGTAATCACCTCACCTCAGAAGACAAAGGATAAAAAGAAACAAAGTAAAGGATTGCGAAGTCAACTCGTGTATGCAACTCACCCATAGAATATCCTAATGTATCCCATGAGGTTGAGCGGACACCCACATGGCAGGCCCTGTTCTGAGTGCCTCAGAGGCAGCAGTGAACTAAAACATCCTCATTCCTGCAGACCCTGGCCCCATCTCTAGGTCTGGCACTGCACCTCAGTTCAGATGCCCATCATCTTTCACCAGGCCCACAGCAACTGCTTCTGCAATTGGTTTTATATCATTCAAAGAACAATTACCTACAATTTTCCAGGTGCCATTCTAGGTAATGGTGAATTAAACAGACAAAAACATCCGCCCTCCACACTGCAGCCAGAATTATGTCTCCTAAGTGAAAGATGATCTTGTTCCTGTTTTCTCTTCGCTTAAAGCCCTCAGTAACTCCCCTTGAAGACAGTGGGAGTCCAGGCCCTGCCCATGTCCCCCACGCCCATCAGGCTGTGGTGCCAGGAGTCTCAGTGGATACGCAGGGGCCCCTCTGGGGCAGCACGTTGCTCACACTGCTTCTGTCCTTCCTGGTCCTTCCTGGTCCTCTCCTCCCTACACTTCTTTTCATGTCACTCCTCCACCTCATTCATCTCCAAGACTCAGCTTGTGTCACTGTTTGTGAATCATTTACTGAAAGATTGGGTAGAACTGACTACAGCTTCTTCTCTGTTTCTTGTACCATTGCTAACTCTTTCCTCACTTGTTTCTTGTTTACTTGTGCATGTCCGCAGTCAGATAGACTCTCTGCTCTTTAAACAAAGAATCGTTCCTACGTTCAGGAGTGTCCTGCCCTGCAGCAAGGCCCAGGAGAGTGGGCACTGTTCTTAAGTTTAGACAATCAGGAAGTAGTAGGGTGAAAGTCTGACACCCAACCTGTTGACTCTAAAATTAGTGCTTCTGAAAGTTTAGATCCGGCTGGGCGAGGTGGCTCACGCCTGTAAACTCAACACTTTGGGAGGCCAAGGCAGGCGGATCACGAGGTCAGGAGTTTGAGACCAGCCTGGCCAACATGGCGAAACCCTGTCTCTACTAAAAATACAGAAATTAGCTGGGTGTGGTGGTGAGCACCTGTAATCCCAGCTACTTGGGAGGCCGAGGCAGGAGAATTGCTTGAACCCAGGAGGCAGAGGTTGCAGTGAGCTGTGATTGCACCATTGCACTCCTGCCTGGGTGACAGAGCGAGACTCTGTCTAAATAAATAAATAAATAAATAAACAAACAGAAGTTTAGATGGAGTCTTTGACTTCATGTGCGGCAAGTTGAGAAGCTTCAAGCAAAAGGGTCTTTCCCTGGAATTCCAACAGACAGACACGCTGCCCCGGGTGCTTCAGCTGACATGTAGCTGACCTGCCTCCATCTTCACAGTCTAAGCATTCAGTTTCTCCCCAGAGTTTGCCTTTCATTTTTATTCTCATTACATTCATCTATTTAGCTTAATATGTTTAACTAAATGAAGACATTAGTAAATATTAAGTGCCTGTTTTCAATGAAAAGCATTGGGCTAGGTGTTTTGGGACATAAAAATGAAATTTATATTCAACTTATTTATAATCATATTTTTATATTCTGCAAAACTGTCTTTGAATATGGAAAAGTCTTGAGTTTTGCAAAAAATGTAGAATTCCATTCATTTATTTATTTTGTAGAGGTGTGGGTCCTCCTAAGTTGCACAGGCTGGTTTCAAACTCCTGGGCTCAAGCAATCCTCCTGCCTTGGCCTCCCAAAATGTTGGGATTGCAGGCATGAGCCACTGCCCCATGCTGCATTCTATTATTTTAAACACAGAATGGAGAAGGTAGAGCTGTTCTGTGATTCAATCCACACATCAACACGTTACGAAAAGTTTACTGAGTATGACAGAGCCCTTCTGAGAAATGTGGAGTTCAACTGTCCTTCCAAAGCTTGGGTTCAGGCCAATCAATGGCATGGCACCTAGATCTTCAGGAAGTGGAATAATCTCTAGGATAAGAGCATCTGCCTAACAGAGAAAAATCTAGCATTTATTAGGTATTTTCATAAAAATGTAGTATGAAGTATTTTTAACATTTAACATTTTAAAAGAATTTTAAATCTATAACAAATTTTTTACTTGGTTGGCAACTGTTGGCTTAGGTCACAGTAATGTCCAGTGACCCTGTTGCCTGCCACCTAGACTACAAGAAGAAAGAATTTCCAAATGTAAGTGCATTTGTGCACTGGAAGCTACATAGGCATGGCTACAATGGCTAGTGGGACCTCTTGAATGACTCCTGAAATCTACAAGCTTATTGGAATAAGGAGAGGGCAGATTGATAAATGGGTATAAGACAGGGTGGAAAAGATGGGTGTTGTTAAAAATGGACAGCAGTCACATAAGTTGTTACTGTTGCTGGGGTCAGTGGGGAAAGAAGGGAGTGCTTTGCAGAAAAAGTGGCATCTGAAATAGACAATGAAAGCAAGGACATGTCAAAGTCGGAATGGAGTGGCTGGGGTCAGGAAAGACCCAGGAATTAAGTGCTATTGACCAGGTAGGATGTAGTGGAACTATAAAGAAAAGCTTAGCAATGTCAGTGGCATTGAGAAATGTCTTAGATGTGTTGATGGGATCCAGAGGTCCGGATGGCAGGGCTGAGAAGCTCAGCTAAGGAGTCTGGACTGTGTTCTGCTGCTGTGACCCTGGAAGTTGCTGCTCTGAATTGCCTGTGTGGTGTGGTGCAGCTGGAAATCAATGCCTGCAATGTGGAAGGTCTGTGCTGGTGGCTTTCCACTTGGGGATGATATTGGAAAGTGCGTATTTTCTGTATTTATATCTTGCTGGTATGGCACGTCTTCCTGAGAATGTGGGGACCACGTGCTTGTCCCAACCTCCCAGGAGGATGACTGGCAGGCTCTTTGTGGGGCATCCCACGCCTCTTCAGAGTGAGGCTGAGACTTAGACGTGGACGGCTTTTTTAGTCGTAACACCCAAAATTCACAATCCTAATTTAATGAAAATCTACCCAGCTATTTCCATGTATTTTTAAATGTTAAGTAACAGACGGAGATTTCATTTTATTTATATATGCATAGCAGATAGCAAAACTGTTAAAGAAAAATAGACTGTATTTAAACCAACAGTGTTATCGAGAGCAGCTCCAGAACTGGAACCAGGAGCGAGCCATTCCTTCCGTTGCCTGAACTCCTGAACTCGAACACAGGACACATTTGTTTCTGTTCCAGTCTTTCCTTCTGTGGATGGCCTGTGTGGGGCCAACCAGTGGGCAACGCTGAAACACTGTATCTGGGATCTTTCTTTCTGGATTATATTTGTTTGAAAAAATGCTTCTGTTCTTTGGTAATCTCAAATCAGGCAAGGCCAGTTTTTTTTGGAAAATATAGTATTAGTTTCCAAGTTGGTTAAAAAAATACAGTCCTCATCTTTTATGTAAGGTGAGAATTACCAATTAAACAGCTTTATTTCCTCTCAGTCTTCCTAAATGGCAGAGTAGCAGAAGGGAGGTCCTTCCTATAAGAAACAAACTTCTGGCAGCTGCAGAAGTTCAGTGGCAGAGAACAGAGGGCCAAAATCCCAATGGGAGCAGGACAGTGGGCTGGGTCTGTGGCCTTCACCAAGGGCCACCGCTCACTAATAATTTTATTATTAGTGATTAAAATCTTACTACAGTCACTCAGAAACATTTAGATTTTGATCAAGACAGTATTTTTCCTAGAGCAAGAAAACCAAGATTGATTTTATTTTAAAATGTGTAATGGAAAATGTTGCTTATACTTAAAGACTATTACAATTATTTGAAAATTTTTACTCATCAGAAACACTTGATTCATTGAGAAATGCCAGATCAATGGGGTGCTGCTGTCCTTGAGTGAGATTTCTCATAAGGTGGGAGGCTGGATGGACACAGTCTACTCTGAGATAGCCTTTTTGGGCCTCTAGAAGCCAAATTATTCATTTCAAATGTGCTTGGTGACTATCAGGTAGACACTCACAAAGAAACACAAAACTCTTTGAAAACTGGAAGATTTTGCATCTATTCACAGCCACATGCTCACATAGCCCAAAATACCCACAGCATTAACTTGATTAAGAAGGCGGGGTAGAAGCAAAACAACTCTAAACAAAATCATTTGACGCAGGAAGTCCCAGTTCGTTAGGACTCTTTTTAGATGCCTTTGATTGCGCGTCTGAGCTGAGAATCCAGGCTCTGAGGAGCACACACTCCAGAGTTAGATGCAGCAGCTGCTCCCAGCTACGCTCCATTCATGGGAAACTACACTTAGTCTGATTGTCTCTCTGAATAACTTTGATATCACTGTGGAACTAGCTTGAAAAAAAATAGTAAAGAGAAATTTAGCAAAAGTGTGCAGTAGACGTGTTTGGAATTTTGGAGGAATTTTATGTTATAACTAGAAATTTCACTATACTCATTATACAAGCCAAATGCTAGAATGCAAGCATAGTTTTTAACAGAAATTTAAAGCCTGAAAATGAAATCACCACTTTATTTTTAATATTTTCAATTGCTTGAAATTGTTCTGGAATCTATTAATACTTTACCTATAAAGAAAAGAAAATTCGAGTTTCATAAAACCAGGTTCAGAATGAGACAAACGAAGTATCTAGAGAACAGCAAAGGCCTGCTGTCAGTCTGCTCTAAACAATTTTTTGGTGTGTGAGTCAGATGCAACACCTACATAGGAAATCTTTTATTCAACAAACATAAAAGTCAGAATAAAGGAATCTATTTCTTGCAGAGATTCAGTTATGTCCTTTGACAATTAAGTTAATACTTTAAACCCAAATTGGAAATGACTTCTTGCTTGAAATTTGCCAATATCTGCTCTCTGTTCAACCCTTGCATTGTGAAGAGGTTGAACCCTGCTAAAATTCGTATTATTTAGGTCCATGAGCAGTGATGCTGAGTAACATGTTTGCTGAGATGTGCATCACCTACTCAGCCATGCCTGTCATCGCTGAGTGTCCTTGAGTATCAGTGAGGAAGAAACCAGCTGCAGGGCAGAGCAGGCAGCCACAGACCCGCAGTGCCCAAGCTCCCTAGAACCATCCCCAGCAAGTGTTCAGGGAGGCAGAGGCCGGACAGAGAGGGACAGAAGCCAACCTGCCCATCACTCATCCTGTCTTCTCCCCTGAACTGTTCAGCTGTCCCAGATAACACTTTCTCATTTTATGATGGGGTGATAGACAAGATGACTCCAGGGTTTTTCTCACCATAAGACTTGACCATTTTGGTTATTGCTTTTCTAATTGCAGTCCTGGAGTTAGTCATTTGTTCTTCCTGCAGCACAGAGGGTCTTTTCCTTCCAAAGTGGACGTCATTGACAAGGCTGATCTTCATAGTGAAAAATCAGAGACCTCAATCACCAGAGGTCAAAGAATGTGCCCTGCACCACTCCAGAGGGCCGTGAGTTCCCTGCAGCCACAAACAGACTCACCTGTGCACCTCCAGTACTTTACGGGGTCTTGGCACATGATCTCTACTTAACTGAGTTAATCTACCCTCCCTTGTATGGAACCATTTTACACACATAGGCATTTTCTAAATAAGTATCTTGTTTTTATGAAATAAAAACTAAATGCTATTATTTTTTTAGAAAGTGCTCACTGTTTTGTTTCTTTGTGATCACCAGCAAGAGAGTCATGAAGAGCATTTGAAAGGATAATCTGGCTTGGAGAGACTTGGAAGAAAATGAGTCCACCCAGCCTCCCACATTATTCATTATTTTCAGACTCAGAAACTGGATCTATGTGCTTAAAAATGCTTCCATATGTTTGGCAATATTAAGACTGACAGATGTCTATAGGGAATAACCTAAAACTTAGTACATATACCTGAAGATGGTTAAGATCTTGAGGACAGTGCAAATATTTAGGAAATTATAATGTCTACACTAATAAATTATGCATTATAATGCACAAAGTCAGTGATGGCTTAACTAAACTATATCTTTCAAAAAATTGGAAGTGGAGAGATTAATATTGGTAAACACTTTTAAATGCATGTTTTGAAATGCAGGCTATAGAGGAATAGGAAAGCCAGCACATTCCTGGTTTCTGCTCCACATGCAGAGAGCTTGGCCATCACCACTCACATAATCAAAGAAGAAGCTGAACAGAGGGTCGTCAGCTCTTCTTGGAAGAAGAAAACTGAGGTCACAGGGCACACTGCTGCCTCAAAACTGGAGAGACAGGCCGGCTGATGCAGAGAGCACAGCTCACAGCAGCAGAAGCCAGAGCTGGCAGGAACACTTACAGGGTGATCACCTAGCTCCTGGGACCAACAGTGGCTGAGTGTATTAGTCTGTTCTCATGCTACTAATAAAGACATAGCAGAGCCTGGGTGATTTGTAAAGGAAAGAGATTTAATTGACTCACAGTTCATCAGGGCTGGAGAGGCCTCAGGAAACTTACAATCATGGCAGAAGGGGAGGCGAACACATCCTTCTTCACATAGCGGCAGCAAGGAGAAGTGCTGAGCAAAAGGGGGAAAAGTCCCTTATAAAACTGCCAGATCTCCAAGAACTCACTCACTATCGCCAGAATGGCATGAAGATAACTGCCCCATGATTAAATTACCTCCCACCAGGTCCCTCCCACCACACATGTGTATTATGGAAACTACAATCCAAGATGAGATTTGGGTGAGGACACAGCCAAACCATATTAGTGAGCTTGAAAGATAAAATCCCTTTTCTGACCACAACTGTCCTGAGATTGACCTCAAGGAGCCACACCAGGTTCTTTCGGTGAAGATCAGAGAAAAAATCCCTCGTGCTTCCAGCAGGCACTGGGGGTCAGGGCTCAGAGCACTCTGTCTCACAAGGCCTCTTCCCTCCAGGGAAACAATTTCACCAGAGTCCAAACCTACTGGGGCAGTGTCAGAACCAAGTCCACTGGGTGAAGAAAAATACCCAACTCCAAATCCCACGGGCTTTCATCACCTAAAAGGAGAGGGTGCAAGAAGCACTGGCAAAGACCACAGTCTAAGGACAGAGGCTCATTGGATGATGGAGACCTAATCAGAGGTCATGAACTGCCTCCCCTCCACACATCTCAGCACTGTGTCAACAGGGCTTTTGTATTGTAACAGGGGATTACCACGGAAAGAACTGCACACCTCAGACCATATTAACAAGTCTCTAAGGAAACTCAAAGACAAAAGGGGAGATAAAGACAAGGGCACTGGGGAAACTTTAGCTTATTACCGCTGCAGCTACAACAAACAGCAAGCACAGCCTCACTGACTGCTTGGCAGATCAGCATGCAGCCTGACACCAAAGGCCTATTTGCCTCTGTTACTTCAATCCAGTACATCATGTCTAGCTTTCCAAAAATTTCCAAAGCATGCTACAAGGCAAAAAACACAGCCAGAAGAGACAAAGCAAGCATCAGAACCAGATTCAGATACTATAAAGATTTCCAAATTATAAAATTAGGAATGTATTTATTTATTGGGACAGAGCCCTGCTGTATCACCCAGGCTGGAATGCAGTGGCTCAATCTCAGCTCACTGCAACCTCTGCCTCCCAGGTCCAAGTGATTCTCTTGCCTCAGCCTCCCAAGTAGCTGGGATTACAGGTACACACCCCTGTGCCCAGCTTATTTTTTTGTACTTTTAGTAGAGATGGGGTCTTGCCATGTTGGCCAGGCTGGTCTCAAACTCCTGACCTCTGGTGATCTGCCCACCTCAGCCTCCCAAAGTGCTGGGATTACAGGCGTGAGCCACTGCACCCAGCCATCAAATTAGGAATTTAAAACTACTATAATTAATATGCTAAGAACTCTAATGGAAAATGTAAGAATGGACAGGTGATATAACCAGAGGAATGGAAACTCAAAGAAAGAATCAAAAGGAAATGCTAGAAATTAAAAATAGTATAACAGAAATTAAAAATGCCTTTGATGGGCTCATCAGAAGACTGGACATGGCCAATGAAAGAATCAGTTCACCTAAGGAGTCAATAAAAACTTCCCAAACTGAAAACCAAGGAGAAAAGAAAAATAAAAACAACAGAATGTTGAAGAACTATTGGACAGTTAAAAAAGCTGTAACATATGTATAATAGGAATACCAGAAGGGGAAGAGAGAAATGATTGAACAGAAGAAATGTCTGAAGTAATAATGGTTGGCTGAGAATTTTCCAAAGTTAATGACAGATACGAAAGCACCCATATAGGAAGCTCAGAGGACACCAAGCAGGATAAATACCAAAAAACTAAACCCAAGCGTATCATAATCAAACTTTAGACAGCCAAAGACAATGTCTTGAAAGGATCCAGAGGGGGAACATCCATCTAATCTGGAGAGGAACAAGAGAAGGACAGCACCACACTTCTCTTCACAAGACACACGAGCAAGAAGGTGAAGAATGATATTTAAAATGTCAAAAGACAAAAAACCTCATCAACCTAGAATTCTGGCCAATGAAATTATCCTTCAAAAATGAAGAAATAAAGTCTTTCTCAGGAAAACAAATATTTATGAAATTTTTGACCAGCAGATCTGCACTGTGAAAATGTTAAAATTTCTTCAAAGAGAAAGAAGGTATATAATTCTGAATTTCAGATCTACATAATGTAAGCATATTAGAGAAGGGACACATTAAAGGGATATTTTAGGGCAGAGGAACAATTTGGCATGATGTTGTAATGGTGGATACATGACATTACCCATTTATCAAAACTCACCACAGATGATGAACTCTAATACAAACTGTGAACATTATTTAATAATAATGTATCAGTATTGATTCATCTAACTATAATGCATTTGCCACCAATATCAGATGTTAATAATAGAAGAAACTGGCTGGGCGCAGTAGCTTACGCCTGTAATACCAGCACTTTGGGAGGCCAAGGCGGGTGGATCACGAGGTCAGAAGATCGAGACCATCCTGGCTAACATGGTGAAACCCCGTCTCTACAAAAGGTACAAAAAATTAGCTGGGTGTGGTGGCGGGCGCCTATAGTCCCAGCTACTCCGGAGGCTGAGGCAGGAGAATGGCGTGAACCCAGGAGGTGGAGCTTGCCGTGACCCGAGATCGCACCACAGCACTCCAGCCTGGGCGACAGAGCGAGACTCCGTCTCAAGATAATAATAATAACAATAGAAGAAACTGTAACTAAGGCAGAGATTACAGGGGATATATGGGAGCCCTGTACTTTCTGCTCAGTTTTCTGTAAACATACCACTGGTCTGAAAACACAGTTGATAAACGTTTAAAAACCTAGATGGCGAAAATTCAGGGCATCCCAGTTTTTCCCCAGACTAATTTATATCACACTTATCTCCCCAACAATTACTATTAGAGCTAATACTAATATTACTGCACCTTCCAGAGAAATAACTTATATTCTAGCATTAATTTGTCTATCTCTACTCATAATGTGTATGTATGTTTTTCTGTCTGCTTGCATGTAGACATGCACGTGTGTGTTTGAAAGAGGTTTAGGATGTGAGGAAAGTGAATTGTGTGACATGTCAGAGAACTCTTCCTTGAGAATAAAAACAGGACAAGTTGATTTTTGTTATGGCAATATGGAAACCCTTCATGTTTTCTGTTGAATTATATTTGCATGTCTCTGCTGTAAGGGGACTAGCCAAGGGGTTCTGATTGAACATTTGGTGATTATTAGACTTTAGAAACTAAATTGTAAATTTGGCCTCATCACTTGTTGAGAATGACAGATGGGGAATCATTGCTATCCACATTGAACTACCACTAACTTTAATTTTTTTAACTTCAAAAATTGCATTTAAAAACATAAATCATGATTACACTCATAGAAGGATCCAAGCTGCTTCATCTACAACTTGGAGTCAAGGCTAATTAAGGATAATTAATCTCTTTTTAGAGAAATGAGGAAAATCTGGGTTGAGGAGCTTCTCAGACTGCAAGGTGAAACAGCCAAAGTGAAATACAGAAGTCAAAGCACAATGAGTCATGTGAAGCACTCCCTCCATTCTTGCAAACAACAGAGACTTTTCAGGACTGTTCCCAGGAGCTTCCTGACCCACAGCAGAAACCTTAGAACACTGTCTACAAAAGGCTTCTAGCCCAAAGGGACCACCATGGACTCACTCATCAGAGTGAAGCTTTCCAGATTAAGATGGAAGAAAGGCAGCAGTAGCCTCTGAACTCACATCTGCCCTGCTTTGTGGTTTTGGTATTAAACTCCATCACAGGCCCACGGGATCCCATGAAACTCAGCATACAAGGACCTAAGGATCACATAGACCACCTGGATCACATGACCACAAGACCTAGGAACACATGGACCACAAAACATACAGATAACAAGACCACAGGACCCCATGAAGCTCAAAATGTGAGGACTCAAGTACCTCATGGGCCACATGACCACAAGATACAGGAATACACGGACCACAAAATACGAAGATCACAAGACCATAGGACCTTATGAACCTTAGGATGCAAAAACCCCAGGAACACAGTTCTTGAAGAAACAAGGAGCTCAAAACCTGAGGAACACACGTATCTCAGGACACCAGGGCCTAAGGACCACAAGGACCATGCAGACCTCCAAAGCACATGGGCCATAGACCACAGGACAACATGGACAAGAGAACCACAGGGACTCAGGACCACATGGATCACAGGACCCCAGGACCACTTGGATAGCACACAAGACACGGGACCACATAGACACAGGACCACATAGACACAGGACCACACTGGCCACATGGACCACAGGACCACATGAGCAATAGGGCCTTAGGAATCCCAAGACCACATGGATCACATGAACCACATGGACCACTAAACACGGGACCACATCAACCACAGGAACCACAGGAATCATAGCACCACATAGACCACATGGACCACACAGACAAAGGGACCACATGGACCACAGGGTCATTGACCAACGGACCACAAGGACCACAGCACCACTAAATCACATAGAGCACATAGACCACAGGACCACAGAATCACAGCACCACATAAACCACATGGAGCACATAGACCACAGGACCACATAAAACCACATGGCCCATAGGAACCACAAGGTCACAGGATTATAGGACTCCTAAACTCATCAACTCTGGACCCACAATAGTCACGAACTCTAAATGCTTCCTTTTTATTTAGACAAGGATTCCTTCATAACTAATTAAGCCTAAAAGAAACAATAAAGACCATTGGTCTTCCCTAGAAAAAGAAACTCCATTCCACTAGGTCATGCCAAAGTCCATGTTCTGAAAAATTCTGTTAAAAATGTCTATGATCTTTCCCTGTTGCCCATTCTGGCCTTTGGTCAGTAGCAGCCTCAGGATGGTGAGGCCTGGATGCCAGTGCCTGTGGCACTTGATTGAGGTGTTTTTGCAAAGTACAGATGAAGCATTTGCCTGAGGTACCTGTCCACTGTGAAGGCTCTGCGGGGGCAAGTGGAAGTTACTAGGATGGAAGCCTCCCTGCCACCCTGGGCATCCCCTCTGGGCCAGGCCTTATGGCAGAAATCTGTGTCTGAGTTGAAATTCATCAAGACAATAACTGGAGGACAAACGTTTCCCCCAGAATTCTCATAGGTGACAAATAGGAGACAAAGCCTCTCCTGGAGGCGCACTGAGCTACCTCAGGGCTGGATTGTCATGACAGTCTGTGTGTTCTTGTGTCCTCCTCAAATACAGCCCCTGCCTCAGGTTCCCACCCCACACCAGCCTCCTTCCTGCATCCTTGGCAGCATCTATATGGCGCCTTGAGGTGCCGAGCATGCTTGTTGGTCTCTGCAGCCCTGAAGTTCTCAGGGTGCAGTGGCTACACAACTCTGGATGGATGGAGACAAAGGAAGTGGTGAGTCCTTGTCCTTAAGTCATGAGTCCTTGTCCTTTTACAGTTGCAGAGAGAGAACAACTGGAAATCCTCATATAAATCACCTCTTTGCTTAATTGGAAAACTATTAAGGGCCTTCTAACGTATCTCTTCTTTGTCCTGTAGAAAGCTTTTTAGTTTAATGGAATCTTCACATCAGACTCGTTAGAAAATCCACATTTCCTTCATCATCGGCTGAACTGGGAGTAACCGAGCTAATTCAATTTTATTCATTACATAAACACACACTCAGATGCTAATCACTTAATAATCACAAGATACTAAGAATATATAGGAATTAAAAAAAAAAAACACCTAGCCTGAAAATTGCAGTCATGTAACACAGGAAAAACTAGGCACATGAGTTCAATGAAAACCAATATATTTGAAGTAGAAGAGATGCTCAAACAAAACAAAGCCGTAGTGATGGAGCAGAGGACGAGGTCTTGCGCACAGGGGCCAACCAGGACGGCATTGGGAGGGAGGGACGTCTTCCTGGGGGCTCCTGGGACAGGAATCACATACACCTCAGGATCTGGGTCCCTCTGTGTGAACCCAAGTCTGTGCCCACCCTATTGGCTCTGCTCTTTGCCTTTGGCCACGAACCCATTGGGCCCTTTTGCCCTTTGGCTTCCAGGCTTAAGAATTGGGTTCCCAATAGGGATCCCTAGCAAGAAAACAGTGTGCGGAGAAATCGAGGCCGGAGTGGGTTTTTGCCTTCCCCCTTTCAGTCATGCCAAAGATTGTCCAGCATCTGAGGCCTTGCCTAGGTCGGCTCTCGCCAGGCTGCCACTGTGCCCCACGTCCCTTCCTATCCCTTCTGATGAGGGTGGTGACTGCTCCCACTGTCTCTAATGCTGGGGTGTCTTGCCAACCCTTGGGGCCTCCTCGAGTGGCCCCATAACTCTGCCTATCCCCCTCATTGAGCCCTCCCAGTTATGCTCCTCTGCATGCCCTCTGACTGCTAACGGCACAGGACTGCGTCTCTGCAGCAAGTGGATTCCAACGCAAGGCAAGACTTGTCCTGGGAAGACTCAAGGGACAGAATGAGAGCTAATGACAGAAATTCACAGGACCACAGACTTCAGTTCACAGCAAGAAAGGACGTTCTGAGAGCCATGCGCAGTGGAATGGCTTGCCTGGCTCCATGGCCTCCTTGACTCCAGGGTGCACAGGACTTTCCTGGAAATCTGCTTACAAAGCAGGTGGTCAAGTTTTCAGCCCAAGAAACTGGAGTGGGGGCAGAGGACATGCATTTTGACAAGATCCCAGGTGGTCTTTAAGCATGTGGATTGAGGGTCCTAATTTGAGAAACTCCGAGCCAGAAGAGTTAAGTCACTTCACTGACCTACCCCATTGCATTGTGAGACAGGTTGTCCATGCTGTCCCTTCTAATGGTGAGATTGCAGGATTCCACAACCAAAGATCTTCTTTGGAAAGATATGTTTGCTTTGTGCTTGCAAAGCAGGGAGGAATCATGGGAAGACCTAGGAAGTTCCAACTTTGTCTAGCTGAGGATGTCCCTTCCTGCCCTGGGTCAATGGGAATAAAACATATCCCTCTCCTTCTGTTCTCTGTTTCTGGCCCTAAGCAAGCCACAGGCCTCAGTTACTTTCAGCTGCATCTTAGGCCTTGCCCAGATTCCGCATAGTTACCAGATTGCCCACTGGTGTTCTTTGCTGCAATGAACTAGCAAAAGTATCAAAGAAAAACATCAAATTGACAAAATGAATACTTAGTTATTGTTCTCTAAGAAATGATGATAGTCTAATAATAAAATAATAGAATACAGGTTTTCAGGACTTATACTAAAAGAAAATCGTCAATTCACCTGTGGGTGTTTAACTGACCAATATCATATGAATTGTAGATAGCCCTCTTCAAATGGAACACCCATTAAAATTATCCAACATATTACGGAAGTTAGAGTAGAATTCCATGCTATTTGGGAGAAGAATTAAAGAGATGTTCTCGGCTCAGAGGAACATGTGACCCCTGGATCAACAGAGAAGCTCTCTCCTGTCCGGTTCCCTCAGCACGCCATCTCCCTGGAGGCTGCATCCATCCCTCTTCGATGTCTTCCGTGATTGTAGCGGCCACACCGGAAGCATCCTTTCTTCTCCCACATCGCCAACCTCCACAGGTTATGACAGATAAAGGCAATACACTTCATACCATTCAATAGTCAATTTTTTTTTGGTGTATCCAAATATGCTTTCCCTACTGCCTTGGGCTTCCAGGAAAGCTAGAGGGCTGGCTTACTCTGAACTTAAACTACAGGCATCACCACTTTGCGAGAGCCTAGCTTTCAGTTCTTAACACTCCCAGGCTGCCTGTCTATGCTGACATGCATCATCAGATCTCCAGCAAAGACTGTGCTTATAGGCTTTGATTCTGAAAGCCATGTGGTTCTGCTTCCAGGCCCCATGAGAATTCCTTCTAGCCGCTCTTCTAATTTTCTGGGGTCAGCATTTTCATATGGACACTGGCCATAGGTCGTCTCAGCTATTCCAAGGGGACAGAAAATTGGAGGGTTTTTGAGAGAGTCAAGACCTTTAAAGCATATCCTAATTCTAATTGCGCTGGAAATTTTCCAGTTTCCCAACAAATACAGCATGCGGAATGTGGACAATTTGCCATTCCTTACAGCAAAACTGAGTTTCAACAACTGATTTATCATTGCCATTTTTAAAGAAGTATCACATGAAGCTTGTGAGAATCGAGACAAAAAACTGAGACCAGCACACAACAACAAAACAGGCCAAGAACAAAGAAAGAAAAATGCCCACAAAAGGGTGACAGAATACACAGGGCTGAGGTGGGGTCTCATGCTCTCAACCAAAATGAGTTAATGACCAAGAAAAGGCATTTTGATCTTTTTGCTGTTACAAAACAAAACAAACAAAACAAAACAAAACAAAACACAACTTCTCTCTGAAATGAGCCCCTCCACTCCAGGCAGTGATTTGACCTGCTGGTGTGGTTATTGTTCCGAGGGATTGAGGCAACGTTCACTTTGCAAATGTTTAACGAAGACCTGTTACGGGTCAAGCTCTGACCTAGATGCTAGGGGAAGGAGGAGACGCTGTGCACCCTGCGGTCTTTCCATCCCCTCGGAGGAAGCTGAGACTTAGGTCAAAGCTGAGTATGCCGGCGGGGCTGGCCCTAGGAGCAGCTGACAGTGCCACCCACCGTGAGGACATGAATCTGTTTCTAAATTCTTTTTTTTCCTAATTTAATTATTTTTGCAAGTACACAGAACACCTTTCATTCTACACAATAAGGAATTACAAAGATTTAATTTCAAAAGTTGATTTGGAGTTTTAAATATGACTTCTTGTATAGAAATTGTGGGAAAAGATACAACTAATTATCTTTAGCATGCCATAGAAAACAGCATTGTTAGGGAGGTGGACTCCACTAAGGATTCCACGTGATAATTCTACATTAGGGAGTAGGCAGTGTTTATAAATAAAGCTGTGCTAAAGCTTGAAAATGGTCTCAAACTGCCTACATCTAAAAACGTCATTTTTCTCAAATTGGCTATACAAAAGCCCTTACAGTGAAGGGAGGGCCAGGAGGAAACATGTATTTCAAACTCCAGGCCTTCATTTACCTGCCTGTGCAATTGGTGGGCACCCTTTGTGAAGGCTACACCAGGCGAAGTGGCCTTGGCAAGTTTCAGGGCTGCCGCCTGACACCAGAATCCAGGCTGGCCCCAGCATGATTATCTCAGGAGAAGAATCACCTCTCTAAAGTGAGGGGCAAGGTGCCATGACACGTCCAATTAGGTTGATATGATTTTCATTTAGTGATTTTTTTAGGTCACTTCATGAAAAATGTGACATTTTGAACTGAAAATAATTTGAAAAGATTTAAAGATGAAACAGGTAAAGATTAAAGTTCCAGGTTAACATGAATAGAATAATGATAAAACTTATAATTTGATTGTAGTGATGCTCTGAGCATTATTTTAGTAGTTCTTTATAAGAATCCTACGAAGTAGAGGCTTCCACAAATATTTAATAGAAGAAGTTGGCTCAGAAGTTGCAACTCCCAGGAGTGCCCAGTGACAAGGAGGTGTCACCCAAACCTAGTTCTTTTGCCCCTAAAGGCAGGGTGAAATTTTTTTTCTACACAGGACAGTCTCCTTGGGAATAAAGGATAAAAACCATAGCATTTGTGAAGAAAAAAAAGAATATTTCTAAGAAAGTCGTAAAAGGCGTATGAATGTGGAAGGAATTGAAAAAGAGAGAGACTGAAAATTCTGAGGAGAAAATTTAACTGAAGATTTACAGCCAGGAAGAAAGGGACGAACCCATCCCTGGTGACAATCCCAGAGGCCCGCAGAAGAGCCGGTCAGCACAGCCTCCTCCGGATAGGTTTCGTCTGTCGGGGGCTCCCGGCCTCACATCTAGCACCCAGCACAATGGCAAGCAAGTAATAGGATCAAATGCTTGTTAAATAAATCAATGAATGCAAGAATTAATTCACTTCATGGGTTAATTACCACAGATTGTCCTAGATAGGGCTGGATAGGGCTTGACCATTTCAGCAAAACTTTTACAGTACAATTATGTTTCATTGAATCCTATGAAAATCCAATTAAATATGTTTGGATAACAATGAAAGAAATAAGGGAAGGCAGAAAGGGAGGAAGAAAGGAACAAAAGAATGAAGGGAGGAAGAGAGGAAGAAAGGAAGGGAGGGAGAGAAGGAAGGGAGGAAGGGAAGAAGGGAGGAAGGGAGGGAAGGAGGGAAGGAGGAAGGGAGGGAAGGAAGGAAAGGAGAGAAGGGAACGTGCCAGGAGGGAAGGGAATGCGCCAGGCAGTTCTACCACCCATCACTCTTCCAATTAATCAATTTGTGTTCTGGAGTGAGTGGAGGATGGTAGGAAAAAACCTGTAATATATATAAAAGAACAGGCAAGACTAAGGCATATGAATTATAGAGACGTTTTAGAGAATTATAAAAGCATTGTGATAATTTAGAACTGGCCTTATCCTGGGCCCACGCTGAGTTAGGTCACTCGTGGTGGCAAATGCTGGTGCGTTTATCGGGCTGGGTGTGCGCCCAGGGACCTGGCGCTGCCATATTGTGAAATCATAACAGAGTCTTCCACACCAAGAAGATTTTAGGATTCAGTGATGCCAGGCAGCCACTTTTGCAGACCTGTTGGATTTCTTTCACATTTTACCTTTGGCTTATTTGTTACGTTATTTTCATTATAAGTGTTTACGGCAGCCAGTGTTTCTGATCTCATGCGTCCTCTCCTCCCTTTTCCAGGCGGCGATCCATGGGAGTTATGGTCACCGCAGTACCCCAGCAAATGCGGGGATCTGATGGGTCAGGTCTCGGCGCTGGACGGAAGGCTGCTGCTCTGGTTTGATCTAGTGGGGCAGGCCGGTGGGGCGGGTGGGATCTGGTGGGGCAGGTCTTGGCGCGGGACCAAAGGCTGCTGCTGTGGGATCTGCGAGTCTGGGCGCAGCTTTTCCACGCGTGTTCCTCGGGGCCTCCACAGGCATTGTGTGTCCTTCACCAATGTTGACTGAAAACCAGCATGAGGTTCTAGGTTCAGCACGGGGTCGCAACATGTCTGTAATCTTGCCAGCGTCTCCTAATCCAAATGCTTAGCAGGAAGCAGTGTTTTCCTTTTCTGAAGAAGGACAAATTCCTGAAAAAACGTGGCCCAGCCGCTGGCGCCACGAATTGGGCGTCTCCACAGCGGCAGCGCCGCCTCAGCGCAGCCTCATTTCCGTCAAAGCTCCGTGAAAAGCTGTTTGTGGGTGTTGAGCCCAACCCGTGTACGAGCTAAATTGTTGAGGGAGAGTAGTCACTGGACAACATTTACTGAAAAGACCACATACGAATTATTTGTCATTGTATGAAATACGTCACTCAGAGAATTCTGACGTGTCTCCCCTGCGTCAGTCATTTTTGGAGAAGCTTGATTCCCGCGCCCAGTGGTTCTGGCGCCCCTTGATTCCCGCACCCTGTGATTCCCGCGTCCCGTGATTCCCACGTCCTGTTATTCCTGGGTCCCGTGATTCCTGCGTCCCGTGATTCCTGCGTCCTGTGATTCCCGCGTGCCGTGATTCCTGCTTCCTGTGATTCCCACGTCCCGTGATTCTGGCACCCTGTGATTCCCACGTTCTGTGATTCCCGCGTCCTGTGATTCCCGCGTCCCGTGATTCCCGCGTCCTGTGATTCCCACGTCCCGTGATTCTGGCACCCTGTGATTCCCACGTTCTGTGATTCCTGCGTCCCGTGATTCCCGCGTCCCGTGATTCCCGCGTCCCATGATTCCCGCGTCCTGTGATTCCCGCGTCCTGTGATTCTGGCACCTTGATGCTCGCGCCGTGGATGGATGTGTGGCTGTGCTACCCCAAACGCTCCGAGCCAGCTCTTGCTCTTCAGACGCCGCTGAGATCCCCAGCCCTGTGGTGGGCGCCTTACCCAGTCTCCTGGCGCCACAGTGGCGAGGGCCTCCTACCCACCGCCCCAAACTTTTGCCATTTTGTGCTGAAATACTATCAGCTTCGCCTCCCCAGAGATCTATTCCAGAAAAACATGTGCTATTGTAAATAACACAGGAAAGACATTTTTTGAAAAAAATATAAATAAAACGATTCCTACCATGAAGGCCTCCGACTGTAAGTTTAATCACTAGAAGACATCATCAAAACAACAACAAACAAAACTTGTTCCTTAGCCGATTTTCCCTTTCTTGAACTGGACGTTAGCATAGACATCCAAACAGCTGGTTTTAACTTTTGTTATTTTTCTCAACTCATTTCCTGTTGAATAGTAAACTGAATATTTTAAAGAAGAAGAAAAACAAGAAGCCTGACCAATGAATGTATTTAAAAACTAATTGGCTATTTAGATTATTTTAGCTTTTGGTGCATGAATTTCCTTATGGCATTTTGTATATCTATATATCTCCAAAGCAAAGAAAAATAATAAGTTCTGTGTTTTTGCAAATGAGAACACTGGTGAACATATTGCACATGCCTGAATAACCAGATTGTCATGATCACCCATACCTATTGTACTTTGCTTCTCTGTAAATCTCAGAAGACTGAATCAGAATTAATAGAAGAAAACCTGAGATGTCATCTTGACCAGATTCCCATTTCTCAAAGGGACCGTGCCCAATTCCTCCATAAACATGATGATCAGCACACACACACACACACACACGCACACACACACACAATACACAGGCACACACACATATGCACATGCACACACACACACAAAACACAGATACACATGCACACATACTGAAACAGTGACACACAGGGACACACAGGTACACACACATACCTAATCACACACATGCAGATACACAGATGCACAGAAACACAAACACTTTTATGATTCCAAGGCCTGTTTATCAAACATCCGTGGGTGGCCCTGAGATGCCTCTGAGGCAGGTGCAGTATAGGCCCCAAACCTGGGAGCCTGCAGGCAGTGTGCACACCAGAAGACCCCAGGTGGACGTGGACAACGGGGGAACATGCTGAATCCTGGATGCTGTAATCACAGGTGGCAGAGAGGATCTGGCATCTTAGCACCTGGTCTCCCACCGGGCACTATGCTGCAGATCCCCATCTTATTCCCAAATCTCTACGTCCCTCTGTGGAGAAGGGACGTGGTGTTGAATCGCTGCTGTGACAGTGAATGTCCAGTTAGAAAGTGCTGTCTTCACCAGCCTCTGAGGGCAAGGAGGAGGGCTCCGAATTACCCCAGAAATTCAGTCACCAGTGCACTGCGGGAGATATGTCCAGCAGACGTTGAAACCTGGAAACACAATTTTCCATGACTCTGGGAATATGATTAATAATCAAATGAGTTCCTTCTACACATAAGCCCTCAACTCTATCCCCGGGAATACTGTGGGAATTCAGCGAAGGGGAAAAGCACTTGGATTGTTTGAAAGCATCTGAGGAGCTGCAGTTCCCAGCACTTTGTCCACCTCCAGCCAGAGTTTCAGAAGGCGGGCTTGTCAGGCTCTGAGCTTCATGCATCTTCCAGACATCTGACTCAGTTGTAGTTCCCTCCATGGCCACACAGCATCAGCTCTGGATAAAGGAAAAAAGGTCTTCAGGGAAGCAAAAGCTCCATGACCTTTTGCAGCCCTTTGCAACTGAGGGAACTTAAACCTCTAAAGGGGACATTATTGGAACAGAACCAGCCACAATCAAAAACTACCATCTCCAGAGAAAATAGACATTTTTTTTTGCACTAAGAATACATCTCTGGTTTAAACGGGTTGGACAATTGTGAGGCATTCTTCACTGAGACCAGAGTAATTTATTTCTATTTCGGCTCAACAGAAAAATGCTACAAAGTAGCAACGTAATCCCACCTTGTCGTACCAGTATTTTAGAAATGGGACTTTAAAAGTAATCTGTGGGTGACTTTCTTAGGAAAATTAGGATTTTATATCTTATATTACGAACGCTTATTTATAGGTTTTATTTCCATAAGATTGTAACTCCTTGAGGGTTTGAAACTTGCTTTGACCAGCTCTGAATTTCTAGAATCTGGCATTGTGCTAAAACATGAAGGGCAGTTTCAGTAACTGTGCTATAGATACAGCAGTCATTGTTCTTGGCTGACCAGGGTGTTTTCCATTATGTTCTTTGCAAGACTGCAAGTATCAGACTTAATAAAAGTGGGATACTGCTGGCTTAGGCAAAGACTGGCATGGGTGGAAGAGGAAGCCCCCGTCACAGCTCCGCTCCCCTCCACTAGGCAGCTGGCCCTCAGGGGTCAGGTCAGCCTCCAAATTCAGTCCATTGTTTTCTGGCCAGTGACCTTGGGCACATTATTTAAGCTCTCTGTGCCCCAAGTGCCCAGCTATGACGAAGAGGTGACAGAGTAGCTCACAGCATTCAGGGGACAAGAAGAAAGGGTGAGCAAGGCTTGGTGAAGATCGCATACAGCCATGGCCCTTGGCACAGCAGCAGCCCTAAAATCCACGCACAATGTGAATGGCTTTTGTGTTTGTTTTTGACAGAGTTTCACTGTTGTCGCCTATGTTGGAGTGCAATGGTGCGGTCTCTGCTCACTGCAACCTCTGCCTCCTGGGTTCAAGCAATTCTCCTGCCCCAACCTCCCGAGTAGCTGGGATTACAGGCATCTGCCACCAAGCCTGGCTAATTTTTGTATTTTTAATAGAGATGGGGTTTCACCATGTTGGCCAGGCTGGTCTCGAACTCCTAAGTTTAGGTGATCTGCCCGCCTCAGCTTCCCAAAGTGCTGGGATTACAGATGTGAGCCAACACGCCTGCCTGTAAATGGCTTTAAATGCCATTGTTATTGTGTCAGTCCCCACACATCACACACATAGCAAACTCAACCCGCCAACATCCTGAGCATCAATCAGGTGCACCTGTTGGTGCTGACCCTGTGGGGCATTTGGAGATAAAGATAAGTGTAACACAGGAAACCTGGTCGGTCACAGGGATAAATGCCAGGGCTGGAGGTAGACATATATGTGGGGCACCAAGGGGGGTCCTACACAGGCGGCCAGTATATGATGCATGGCGACTCTGGTACTTGAGCAGGGCTTAAACGCTGAGGCATCTAAGCAGGTGTAGAAGAGCCAGGTAAGGGCAGTTGTGCCAGAGCAAACAATGCAAGGGAACAGTCTGGGGCAGGAAAGCTGAGTTTTTGGCTGTTTCATTATGATATGTTCAGCTGTAGAATGCCCAGGTAATAACTACTATTCTTCATGCCCAGTATGGGCCATGCAAGTCTCACACTCTCTTCTTTAATCCTGATGACAACCTTAAGCAAGGGTATTTGTTTATTTTTATTTTTATCTTTCAGATGAGTTAAATCAGGTGCAGAGAGAGTAAAGGATATCTTTAAGCAAAGGTCAAGCGTGGACTCCCACCTGGCTTTGCTTGCTCTCTCCTCTGTCGACCCAAATCCTCTGCAGGGTCCAGTCCTTCCCCTACGACCTCCCATCTGCTGGCAGTGGAGATCCCCTCCTGAGTCTCCTCCCATTGTTCCAGAATAACTCTACACTTGGTCATAAATCACGTGCAGATGGATTGATTTTTATTTCGTGTATAAATTGTACACATATAGGATTAAATGCCGACTCTGGAACATGGCAAGTTACGTAAACTTTAGGAGTCTCTGTTTAGTTTTTTTCCATGATGTTAATTCCACAAGGGTTTCATAAAGAGCGTATGGACACATGCTCACACACAGACAGGCACACCTGCACGAACCCACACATGCTCACACACAAAAATGCAGACATGTACACACATGCACACACCCACAAACACTCACACACACAAACGCAGACATGTACACACATGCACACACCCACACATGCTCACACACACACCCACACATGCTCACACACACAAATGCAGACATGTACACACATGCACGCACCCACACATGCTCACACACAGGCACACGTGCATGCACGTACACGAGTGTGCATCACACACACACATGCAGGCACACACATGCCCATGCCCTTTAATGCCCTCAGTCAACACCAGGCCATTTCTTTCCCCTTCCCCAGGCAAAATAACTTGATGATTAGCCAATTAGCAGAAATTAAAGATCTAGCAGGATTATCTCTGGCTTAATTTGACCTATAAGAATTTGTCCCTATACCTTGTGTGAACACACCTGGCTCTTAGAAAGGATTTGCTGAGGGAACAAGCTCAGCCTGATGCCCCTTCCTGTTGCCCTGGCATGGTTTCCAGGTCTCCCTTCTCATGAGCCCCAGGCCAACGGAGCAGCAGCAGGCTGAAATTGTGATCAGATGACAGAAGTGCTAGGTGAACTGACCTGGGAACATCTTCTTATTATGCAGTTGTCAGGTTGAGCAATTTCAGGACCCAAGTCTTCCAACACCGGCCTCATTAGTTGGAGAGTTTGCCTCATGGAACTACTTAAAGACACATGCGGGCTGCTGTGAGCCCCCAAGTAGGTATCGCATCCGGCCACACTCCCCAAGTTACTGCAGCCTTTATGGACATGAGGCAGCCCTCTGCAAGCAGATCTGATGGTTAATTGGGGGATTGTGGCCATAGGCACCATTGAGCCAGGGGTTTGCACATGAGCCTTCATCAAGTCAAGAAGCAACATTTTCATTTCATAGAGTGGCTGCCCCATGATGGACCTCAGAGACTGTGGGCATTTGGTACCCAGATGTTTGGCTATTTTCCCATTTACAAGGAAAAAAAAAAACAGATGAAAGCCTCTCTAAGGAAAATGTCCATCCTTATTACAGAAAAAGATGAGCATTTTTCTTAGCAAGCTCATCATTAGAAAGAATTTTTGAAAGCAGCTGCGTGCCCATAGAATGAAGCTCAATGGAATCCTGTTTCTCCATAGACCACAGCAGCGGGGCTGACGGGCCAAGTCAATCTCCTGATCCCTCTCCTGTCAAATCCTCACTGAAACAAGCTCCAGATCTAATCTTGTTGCTCATAATTCATGAATAATATTATGGCTTTGAGTTCGAATTCTTCTTGCCAAATCTTTGCTTACCTTGTTTCCTCATCCAAATGCTGATGACTCATGTTTGGAACCTTGTGCTTATGGGATGCCAGTGTAGGTGTGAAGCAGGACCCTGAGCCGCCGCGGAGCAGAAGGATGGACGTCAACTAGGGGAAGTGGGGGGCACAAGAAGAGGCAGCCACACTTTGAAAATATCAAACCTGATAAAGGCAGGCAATGATTTTTTAAAAATTGACAAAACTCCACTTTCATCAACGTTCATTAAAACAGGAAGCAGGTGGTGCAAGCCACAGCCAGAAACTGGGGGGTCCTGTGTGATTTCACCTCTCATTAAAACGATACTCCACCACCTCTGCAAAAAAAAGATGTGTGCTCTTCTCGCTATTAAAAATCAGAAAGTCAACTTATAGAATTCTTTAAGAGTTGGCAAAGACGAAACCTCCGTTTTGTAAAATCCTTTAGTCCTGCGCCCCCTCCCTGGCCCTGTGTCCTGAGTCCGGCCTGCGGTATCTTTCCATGCTCTCACTCTTGGCAAGGCCACGCTCATCCACACAGTTCGCTTCTAATTCTAAGAACTTGACACACTGAAGTGAACCAAACGGAGGAACATCTCTGCCCTGACTGAACTGGCACCAACCGAAAGAGACACAAAGAATTTGACCCATACAAAAATGTAGGCGCATTAGCGACACACACGCACAAGTAGGAATATAAACCAAAAAGGGCACAGTGGGGAGGGCGGCTTCTGAGAGGCTGCAGGATGGAGGGGCTATGAGGACAGACAGGCTGGGACGTGATCTCAGGGCACAAGGTCAAGGGGCCGCCAGTGCTGCTGGGAGTCAGAAACGCGAGTTCGGAGCCAGCAGGAGGGGTCAGGACTGAAGACGTCCTTCTGGAATCAGCAGAGCTTGGGTGAGGCCAGACGCTGGGCAGGAGAAGAGGGAAGCGTGGGTCTGAGCGCCGGGCCTCAAACGCTGCCCCGGGAGGCCAGGACCACCACGAGACACAGGGCAGGCGATGCGTGAATCGGGGTGGGAAGGACCGTTTCCAGGGCAGGGACCACGCAGTCCACCTGCGCCGTCAGATAAACACCAAAGTTTCCCGTGGGATTTGGCATCATGCCGCTCTCCATGAAACAGACGAGACCAGTTTCAGGGGAGCTCTAGGGTCAAAGGCTCCTGCGAAGGGCGGGAGAGAGAATAGGGCAGCATTTTTTCCTTGGTGCAGCTTTTGCCATAAGCAGCAGGAAAACGGGGAGTGGTTGGATAAAAAGGAAAAGTTTTATTTTTCCTTTAAAGACAAGAAAAATAATGGTAAGTTTGTGGATGGGAATCAAGCAGGAAGGAGAAACTGAAGATTCAGGAAACAGGGAGCCTGTTGACGTCCCCGAGCAGATGGGGGGTGGTTTGCTTCCCTGGGGATGGAAGGTGGGGACGTGGCGGAGGGGCGGGCACAGGGGAGGGCTGCGTCTGGGGAAGTCCTCTCAGGAGGCTGTGATTTCTTCAGTGAAAACAGAAGCCAGTCCTCCACCGAGAGCAGGGATGGGGAAGAGGTGGAGGCCTGGAGAGAGGAAAGAAGGCCTGAACTCTTCTGGGAGACCAGAGGGAGCGGGTTTCCCCCTGCAAGGTGCTGCCCACAGTCCTGGGTGTCACCAGTCGCTCGGCCTCCTGTAGCTTCTCACCATCAATGCTCAGGATGCTCAGGTGACTGGGAACAGACGCAAAGCAGAGAGAGTGAACTTCCTCAGAAGGAGGATTAGCCATCAGGACGTGAGAGGGGCTGAGGGCGCGGGAAGGAAAGCAGTGCTGAGAGGCGTTCAGCCGGGTGGAGAGGGTGGCAAGGTCGGCAAGGTCATGGTAGCCGAGACATGGGGGAAGGGACCAGGGATAGGAGGCCCAGGACTCCATATGGAGTGGCCTCTGGGGCCGGGCATCGCCAGGGGCCTCTGTCTTGCTTCCCCGCCTTCCACCCCCCAGGCTGGGGATCCCGGTGGCTGCTGTACCGCCACTTCCTGCCACCTCTGCCATCACTTTTCACAGACCCCAGCTCCAGCCTTTCAGTTCCTGTGTCCGTATGGGATGGTATAATAGTTAATCCTCACAATCTTCCTGGTTAACATTCTCACCCTTTGCTTTTTCCACGTGAGAACTTTCATGTACTGCATGTTTAACCAGTTTTTAAATGTTCCACATTGTATTTATCTGAAATGCAATCATTGCTCTAGGGCTTCTTGAGGCCCAGAGTGAAATATCAGCATTTTAATTCCCACGAAGAGAAAAGCCCTCCTGCTCCGAGAAAGAGGGAGAGGTGGAGGAAGAGGTGAGGAGAGGAGGAATGAGGAGCTGGGACGGAGGAGGTCG
The DNA here is from genome assembly GCF_028878055.3 of Symphalangus syndactylus. Lineage (NCBI taxonomy): Eukaryota > Metazoa > Chordata > Mammalia > Primates > Hylobatidae > Symphalangus > Symphalangus syndactylus. Next base: position 111,491,063 of record NC_072440.2, read on the forward strand.
GAAGGCCGCTGCACCCCCATCCAGCACACACAGCGGCTCCCTGGTTAATTCAGGACACACTGCTGCCAGGGATCAATTATCATCACAGCCACTTTAACATTTATTGATTCTTTATAAAGCAACTGACTGACTCAAGAAACATAAAAGTTTTACCAACTTCATGTTCCAGAGATGAAACCATATCACCCCAGGATGAAATTCAGGCATAGAGAAGCTTGTCTTGGCCACGTTACCCGGGAGGCCACCAGGCATGCCATGAAAATTTGTTGTCATTTAAAAGAAAGTAAATCAGAGCCCCCCTGTGAGGCAAATGCTGTGCTGGGGGAAGGAAATATAAGCCAAGTAGTATTCCTGCCCTCAGAGGATAGAGTATCTCATTAATTTCCCATTATTGTAAATGTAGTCAAAGAATGTCCTTATGCCAACAGTGTATGAGCATTCCTTTTTCTCCACAACCTCGCCACCATCTGTTAGTTTTTGACTTTTTAATAATTGCCATTGTGATTGGTGATAGACGGTATCTCATTATGGTTTTGATTGGAAGACAGTGTGGTGATTCCTCAAAGACCTAAGCACAGAACTACCATTCAACCCAGCAATCCCATTACTGGATATATATCCAAAGAAATATTAATCATTCTATTGTAAAGACACATGCACGAGTATGTTCATTGCAGCACTATTCACAATAGCAAAGACACAGAATCAACCTAAATGCCCATCACTGGTAGACTGGGTAAAGAAAATGTGGTACATATGCACCATGGAATACTGTACAGCCATAAAAAAAAAGAATGAGATCATGTCCTTTGCAGGGACACAGATGGAGCTGGAGGCTATTATCCTCAGCAAACTAATGCAGGAACAGAAAACCAAACACCACATGTTCTCACTTATAAGTGAGAGCTAAATGATGAAAACACACGGACACATAGAAGGGAACAACACACACTGGGGCATGTTGGAGGTCGGAGGGTGGGAGGAGGGAGATGATCAGGAAAAATAACTAATGTGTACCAGGCTTAATACCTGGGTGATGAAATAACCAGTACAACAAACCTCCATGATACATGTTTACTTACGTAACAAACCTGCGCATGTATCCCTGAACTGAAAATAACAGTTAAAAAAAAGAAAGAATGTGCTTGGGTCACTCTGGTAAGTGATGGTGCCTTCCGTGCTGAGCCCAAGCTACGTGGCCTCCCATTGGTGACCCAGGCTCTCTGGGGCCTTTCCCACCACTGCCCCTTGTCTTTCCTGAACTCTTATCCTGACGTGATGATGTCACTGCCTCTGGGTCTGAGCTCTGTCCTGACGTGATGATGTCACTGCCTCTGGGTCTGAGCTCTGTCCTGACATGATGATGTCACTGCCTCTGGGTCTGAGCTCTGTCCTGACGTGATGATGTCACTGCCTCTGGGTCTGAGCTCTGTCCTGACGTGATGATGTCACTGCCTCTGGGTCTGAGCTCTGTCCTGACGTGATGATGTCACTGCCTCTGGGTCTGAGCTCTGTCCTGATGTGATGATGTCACTGCCTCTGGGTCTGAGCCTTACTTCTGCAATTCCTTCTCTAACCCTGTAACGGCTTCTCTTTGCCCAGACTTTAAATGCCCCTCCTCAGAAAGGATCAATCTATCATGCTCTTTGCTTCAACCTCTATAACTGCCCCTGGATGACTCATCTTGGGATGAATAATATTATTAAATTTTTAGCTCAGGCCTCCCTCCTGAGTTCTGCTGTGTGCAGCAGTCACTGCGTATTTGCGCATTCATCATTGTCATCATCACCACTGACATCAGCACCATCACTGACACTTTACACAGCTTAAAGCATTTTCAGTTTTAAACTCGTGTGTGGCCATTACCTCATTGTATCCACCTAAAACTTCCATGAGTTAGATACTATTTCCACTTGACTTTTCCAATCAGCAAATGTTTATTTAGGGTGCTCTGCGATGGGGATGGAAAATATTAAATGACTCTATCCTGGGACACGGGTGGTTCAATCTAGTTGAGAAGATAAACACACTTGCAGATAACTTTAATAGAGTGAAATATGTAGAAAGAGATTTACAAAATGTTAGAACGTGGGTCCAGTGCAACTTGGTAGCAGGATACAAGGTGAGCCCTTCTGGGGACAAGCCTTAAAGCGATCAGGCATTACCCAAGTATGTAGATGGAGAAAGAAGTCATTCCACACAGATGCCAGCTCAAAGGCTTGGGGTGAGAAATGCCAAGTAGGGGCATTCTAGGTAGTCTGAAGTTCACAGAACATAAAGTTCAAGGCATGGACGGCCATTTGTGGGGCTAGACAGAGGAGCATGGGGTATGTCAGGAAAGTTCGTGCTGCTAGGCAGAGGAACTGCAGCTTGTTGGCAGGTGAAGGGAGCCTGTTTAGCCGTGTCCAGCAACAACTTACATGGTCCTGCTTGTGTTCCAGGTGAAGCGTCTGGCTGCTGAGCAGAGGGTGAGTTTTATCAGAACAAACCTGAAAGCCTAGAGTGCAGACAGAGGCTGCTGTGTAGCAGGAGATGATATCAGCTTGAGCCTGGGGGAGGGTGGAGGCAGTAAGGAGCAGGAGTCCCTGAGGCTCAGGAAGTGAGGCAGGAGGCTGTGATGACTGCATCGCAGAAGGCTCAGGGCGTGATGGGCAGCAGGGATGCAGGTGGCTGAGAAGCCTTGACCGCACCGTGCGGGAGCACCAAGAGGTGCCCTGTGGGACGTCCGCTAGAAACCGGTCACACATATGGGAGCCTCAGGGAGATGCCCAAGCCAGAATGAGGACACGAGAGTCCTTGGAGCACAGGTGACAACGGAAACCCAGAGAGCTGCAAAAGACATCAAAATCATTCATAGATGCAGCACAAAATCTAAAGAGTTAGGAAATCCGAAACCAGGTAAAAAATGGGCTTAATGGTTAAAAACAGAGGCAGGCATAAAGATATCGGAAGTGTCATTTCAGTGAGACAAATGGTATGAGCAAAGGTGGAAAGGGAAAAACCCAAGGAATGTCTGGGAGATAATAAGAAATTTAGATTGGATTAAAGATCTACAAAATATTATAAGGTAAAATATAAAGAATAATTAAACAGGACTTGATTAGACTTTACTATGTGAAAAGAGTAAACTGGTTTTAAGGAAATTAGTTACTTGTTCAAATTAGCATTTTAGACATAAAATATCCTGCACACATAGAAAATATAGTTCAGAAGGGGAAGGGGCAGAAGTCAGAACCCAATAAGGAGCCGTGAGTGGAGGGGAATAGGTACACGGGATCCACATCTGCAGAATCAGAGAATTAACTCAGACCCCATGGCCTCTTTCTCTATAGATACATGATAGAGAGATAGATAGATATTTTAGATAGATGATAATATAGATAGATGGATAGATAAATAGACAAATAGATAATACAGAAAGATTGATAGATGATTGATAGATGATAGATAGAAGATAAATAGATAACAGTAGGCATATTACAGATGGATGACTGAATGGATGGGTGGATGGATACATACACAGACATGAATATAAATGCGAATGCAGCTATAAATATCAATAATGGAATGGGATATTGGCCTATGTATAATATATGTTATTTATTTGGAATAAACACTGCAGTTGCTGCTGCTTCACATTTGTAGAATCAAGACCTGCTCATTCCTTCCTCGGGGGATCCATCCAGCAATGACATCATCTCATGCTGCCACAAGGGCCCCAAGTCTGGGCTGCCGGGGACCGGCCATGCTCCCCACTGCTCGTTTCTTCATACTAGAGACATTCTGACTCTCCTCTGACTGCGATGTGCACAGGTGTGACAAGCTCTTTTACATCTCAATCTACACAACTTCAGGCGTTTAGCAGATTGATATGCATCCAGCAAATATTGATTGAATATATGCTAAATACCCAATAATGTTTAATGAGTGATTGGGTGAATAAATGAATGCTGGTTCCTTCTGGCCAGCTTAACTCCTGCACAATACTAAGAAAAATAAATTGCACTAGCTATGGAATAATGTGAATCCCAACGTCATCTATTGAAATATTACCTGACTATTAAGAGGTATTTATTTTTGTATCTTTTCTAGCAAAGTAAATAAAATTCTTAATACGGCATATCCCCTTATTCACGGGGAGTATGTTCCAAGACCCCTGGTGGATGCCTGAAACTATGGATAATGCCAGATCCTACATATACCCTGTGTTTCATATGCATACTTACCTATGATAAAGTTTAATTTCCAGATCTGGCACAGTAAGAGCTTAATAACAATAACCAATAGTAAAAGAGAATTATCGTGACAATGTGCTGTAATGAAAGCCATGTGACTCTCCTTCCTCTCTCAGCATATCCTATTGCACTATGCTCACCTTTCTTCATGGGGTGACCTGAGGGGGTGCGATGCTCACACGATGAGGTTCGGAGCGGTGAGTATTGCCGGCCCCGTGACCTGGCTCGGCTGCAGCTGTCTCCCGAGGAGGCACAGAAGGAGGATCCCTGCTTCCATCGTATCAGCCACCCTGGCGGTGCTGGTGGCTGATGTCAGGAGCAGGCGACGTGGATACCGGGCAGGAGCACAGACCGTGGGTCTGCTGGAGATGGGAGATCACGACCCGGGCAGAGTGGAGCGAGATTTCATCACACTACTCAGAACAGCACACAACGTAAAACTCGTGAATTGTTTATTTCTGGAATTTTTTATTTAACATTTTCCAGCTGACCACAGAAGGGGAAACTGGATAAGGGGACAACTATAACTGCAAAGCCACCGTGCACACTCAGCTGTGGCTCCTCAGAACCCCGGGGGCCACTGAGCTACATGGTAACCACCACGCAGCACCCTCTTTAATTTGCACAGGCATGTGTGTGCACACACATGCACACACAGATACGCACATACACACACGTGCACACAGATCCACACATGCCCATGCACACACACAGATACACACATACACACACAGGCACACATAGATATGCACATACACACACGTGCACACACAGATCCACACATGCCCATGCACACACACAGATACATGCACACACAGATACACACATATACACACGTGCGCACACAGATCCACACATGCCCATGCACACACACAGATACATACACACATGCACACACAGATACACACATATACACACGTGCACACACAGATCCACACATGCCCATGCACACACAGATACATACATACACACACATGCACACACAGATATGCACATACACACACGTGCACACAGATCCACACATGCCCATGCACACACACAGATACATACACACACATGCACACACAGATACGGACATACACACACATGCACACACACATCCACACATGCCCATGCACACAGATACACACATACACACACATGCACACAAACACATTGCCTTTTCTTTGACAAATGGGTCAGTGTGAACTTGTGGACACTTAGCTGCACCACCTTGGAGTTACCCCTGAACCTGCAGATGCTGATGTCATCCGTTGGGGAAAAACATTTGGAATGGTCTGAACGTGGCAGGCCCTGCTGTGTTGGAGGCAGAAGCCTCTCCACAGGGACCTTTCATGGACCATTACTTTAAAGTCACTTAGTCCTCACAACCACTTCATGCTGAACAACCTCCACGATCTAACAGGGAGGAAACCCAGGCCAAAGGTGTTTCAGTGATGTGTGCATAGATTCCCAGGGAGCAGTCACAATGCGGGGTTCGGCCTCATCTGATTGCAGGGCTCACACTCTGTCCAGCACCCATGGTTTCTGCCCTTGAGGAGTTTCCTGTCTGAAATAAATATTACATTATGGACTGGAAAGCCACGTGACAGCATTAAATAAGAAAACTATGGGAGTCCTGAGCCTCAAAAATAGAAAAGGATTTTCACTGCAAAGATAATTTAAGTTGAATTGTGAGAGGATTGGAGTGCACAGCTGATGGGTGTGATGAGGTCAGTGTGTGCAAAGTGGAGAAAACGCTTGAGACGGGAAGGAAAGGAGGTCAGAGACCTCACAAATCGTATCCCACGTAAGAGAAGGGGATGCATTCGCTGAGGCACGACTTGAAAGGCAGGTAGAACCACGTGACCTCACACCTGCAATCCACCAAACCTGACACACGCCCTCCCTCTCTGCTGGACTCTGCCTGCCGCACTCTGCGTCCTCTTGCCGGCTTCCTCTCCCCCTCTCTAGAAACTGAGTGGTATGAGCACAGGCATCCTGAGGCCTGGCTCCTAGGAAGACCCAGACACAACAACACTTGCCCAATCTTTGGTGAATCAATGGATTTAAACTGCAGCAAATCTGGGGGAGGTCAGAGGAATTTTTTAAAGCAGGAGCAAAATATGAAAACATATGTTTTGCCTCAGTGAAGAGGGTGCCCGGAGCAGGGAGAGCCGCAGAGAGCAAGGGCATGCGAACAGCATGAGAGTCCCGGCTGAGGGGCTCCAAGCTCAGTTCAGAACCGCACTCCCCCCATTCCTAGCCTGCCCTCAGCACACAAGAGAGGCCTGAGGACTGCAGGCGTGTTTGCTGCACCATTTTCCTGAGCTTGGAACCCTGGTGGATAATGAGAGAACTGAGACAGTGGATATTGTTCTGTTTCCCTGTTCAGGCCATTTCTGGGTCAAAGACATTGTATTAGAAGGATTGCTTAAAAGCGTTTAACAAGCACTGAGCCCAGGTCACCTAGCCCCAGCGTGTTCTCTGGGAACTGCGAGGGCAGGGTGGGTGGTGCTGCAGAGAGAACGAGTGCAGAGTCTGCAAAGGGAACCGGTGTGGGGTCTGCAGATAGAAGGGACGTGGGGACTGCAGAGTGAGCGGGTATGAGGTCTGCAGAGGAAACGGGAGTGGGGTCTGCAGAGTGAATGGGTGTGGGGTCTGCAGAGAGAACAGGCATGGGGCATGTGGAGAGAACGGGCGTGGGGTCTGCAGAGAGAAGGGGCGTGGGGTCTGCAGAGGGAATGGGTGTGGGGTCTGCAGAGGGAACGGGTGTGGGGTCTGCAGAAGGAACAGGTGTGGGGTATGCAGAGAGAAGCAGTGTGGGGTCTGCAGAGAGAATGGGTATGGGGTCTGCAAAGGGAACGGGTGTGGGGTCTCCGGAGGGAATGGGTGTGGGGTCTGCAGAGGGAACGGGTGTGGGGTCTCCGGAGGGAATGGGTGTGGGGTCTGCAGAGGGAACGGGTGTGGGGTCTCCGGAGGGAACGGGTGTGGGGTCTGCAAAGGGAACGGGTGTGGGGTCTCCGGAGGGAATGGGTGTGGGGTCTGCAGAGAGAAGGGGCGTGGGGTCTGCAGAGGGAATGGGTGTGGGGTCTGCAGAGGGAACGGGTGTGGGGTCTGCAGAAGGAACAGGTGTGGGGTATGCAGAGAGAAGCAGTGTGGGGTCTGCAGAGAGAATGGGTATGGGGTCTGCAAAGGGAACGGGTGTGGGGTCTCCGGAGGGAATGGGTGTGGGGTCTGCAGAGAGAACGGGTGTGGGGTCTCCGGAGGGAATGGGTGTGGGGTCTGCAGAGGGAACGGGTGTGGGGTCTCCGGAGGGAACGGGTGTGGGGTCTGCAGAGGGAACGGGTGTGGGGTCTCCGGAGGGAACGGGTGTGGGGTCTGCAAAGGGAACGGGTGTGGGGTCTCCGGAGGGAATGGGTGTGGGGTCTGCAGAGGGAACGGGTGTGGGGTCTGTGGAGAGAACAGGTGTGGGGTCTGCGGAGGGAACAGGCGTGGGGTCTGTGGAGAGAACGGGTGTGGGGTCTGCAGGTCTGGGCTCCTCCTCACTCCCTGTCAGTGGCTTTGCCCTCGAGGAGAGTCCCCTCAGGACCACTGCTGGTGGCATCTACCCCACAGGGAGCTTTTGAACATCGAACGCACGGTGAAGGTCGGCAAACGCAGTGTGAGTGCCACGGTCATTGTCATCATACAGCAGAACCAGAACAAATTAGGTTCCAGATGCGCTCACACAGACACACTTACTGGTCTTCCAGGGTGAGGGGAAGTTGCATGCGCCTGGTCCACAGCCCCAATCACAGTGGCTTGAAACCACAGGTGCATATTTCTTACTGTCATGACAGTTCAGGATGCGTGTCCCATGTATGCTAGGAACTACAGGCTTACCCCAGATCATCCCTGTGTGCCCAGCAGGAAGAGAAAAGGAGAGACCATGAGGAAGCCACAGCTGCTTCTCAACTCTTCTGAACTGGAAATAACAGACGTCACTCCTTTTTTCAGAGAGCATCAGTCTCATGGATCCCTGGATGCAAGCGGGGGTGGGAATGGTGGCCCCGGCTGGGCAGCTGCTCCCAGAAGAACAGGCTGCAGGGAGGTGGCCCGGCCTGCAGAGCTCTGTAAATAGGGCCCCCACTGCTGCGATTCTGTCATTCCAAAAAAGATGAAGACACATGAGCCACATTTTAGTGCATTAGGCAATCTCATAACTAATTGAATTACAATATTCAAAAACATTGCTGCAAATTAATTGATGGAATTACAAATTAAAAGTTTCTCAGTAGAAAATAGAAAAGTCTTTGCCGTTTCTTCACGTACTTCATGTCTTGCTGAAGTCTCACCATGTTCCCGCTGACCTAATGACTAAGTTTAGACAACGCCTCCAAAAACACAAGTTCTCTGTCCAGGTGCCTGCCATGTATTTGTTTATGAATGAGTGCCTTGAATGAGGAAATGATGACACTCATCAAAACTGAAACTTACAGAAATTTAGGAAAAGTAAGAATCTAAGTGGCAGAAACGAGACCATACCGATCTGAACCAGCGGGCACAGTGGGGTGCGCCTAGGAAGATGGCAGTTAATATGGGGCAGCAGAAACCCTGCCATTTAGTTTCTAAAAACTGCGGCTGAATAGGTCTCCCACTCTCGTTGGACTTGAGACAGGCACAGCAGGGCCGCATAGCACCTGTCGGTGTCCCGCACAGCCAGCAAAATGCCACCCACACATTACCTGTCAGTGCCCAGCACAGTCGATGAGATGTGGGCCGCACAGCACCTCTGGCTGTCCAGCACAGTCGGTGAGATGCTGGCCACACATAGTATCTGTCGGTGTCCAGCACGGTTGGTGAGATGTTGGCCACACACAGTACCTGTTGGTGTCCAGAACAGCTGGTGAGATGCTGGCCGCACACAGCACCTGTTGGTGTCCAGAACAGCCGGTGAGATGCTGGCCACACACAGTACCTGTTGGTGTCCAGAACAGCTGGTGAGATGCTGGCCGCACACAGCACCTGTTGGTGTCCAGAACAGCAGGTGAGATGCTGGCCACACACAGTACCTGTTGGTGTCCAGAACAGCAGGTGAGATGCTGGCCACACACAGTACCTGTTGGTGTCCAGAACAGCTGGTGAGATGCTGGCCGCACACAGCACCTGTTGGTGTCCAGAACAGCAGGTGAGATGCTGGCCACACACAGTACCTGTTGGTGTCCAGAACAGCAGGTGAGATGTTGGCCACACACAGTACCTGTTGGTGTCCAGAACAGCTGGTGAGATGCTGGCCGCACACAGCACCTGTTGGTGTCCAGAACAGCTGGTGAGATGCTGGCCGCACACAGCACCTGTCGGTGTCCAGAACAGCCGGTGAGATGCTGGCCGCACACAGCACGTTGGTGTCCAGCACAGCTGGTGAGATGTTGGCCGCACACAGCACGTCGGTGTCCAGCACAGCTGGTGAGATGCTGGCCGCACACAGCACGTCGGTGTCCGGCACAGCTGGTGAGATGTTGGCCGCACACAGCACCTGTTGGTGTCCAGCACAGTCGGTCAGATACCAGCCACACACAGTACCTATCAGTGTCCAGCACAGCTGGTGAGATGTTGGCTGCACACAGTACCTATCGGTGTCCAGCACAGCTGGTGAGATGCCGGCTGCACACAGCACCTACTGGTGTCCAGCACAGCTGGTGAGATGCTGGCCATACAGCACCCATCAATGGCCTGCACAGCCGGTGAGACTCCGGCTGCACACAGCACCTGTCGGTGTCCAGCACAGCTGGTGAGATGCTGGCCGCACACAGCACCTGTTGGTGTCCAGCACTGCTGGTGAGATGTCGTACCCAGCTGCCAACAGGGCAGTGTCTTCAGCCTCAGCAGCTGAAGTGCAGGCTCCAAGAAAGAAACCTCATGTCTTTATCATAATTTTTACTTTCCAGACATGAAATGTTCTATTCAGAAGGATTGTCCTGAAATCACACTGGCAAAAGAGGAGGCTGGGGGCAGGCAGGCCAGAGACCAAAGGTGGTGTCTCTGGATGAAGCCTCCACGCCTGCCTGGAGGGGACAGTGAAACTTCCATCAGCTTCCAGATTTTGCAAGATGTACCGTGGAAGAGAACTTGACCTGCTGTGCGTGGACCTAATAACAAATGGTGGTACTGACAACCCAAATGAGTGACAGCCATAAGTCTCAAATCACCGAGGTTCATTGAGCCAGCGGGAGAGTGTGCCCAGGAAATCTGCGTCACAGAAGCATCCACAGCTGGTTTTGCAGAGAGGTTCTTAGGAGACTTGGTATTCATACATTTTCCTCAGACAAAGAAGTGGGGGGCGGCAGTGAAACAAATGAGTACATACTCGTGAGTCTTTAGTTAGTGCCCCGCCAGTCTACATTTGACCTAAGAGAAGGTGAACATTTGAGGAAAAGGGGAATAGAGGAAGCCCAGGTCTCGGGGGAGAAGGAGCGCTAACCTTGTTTTCTTCGCTATGTACCTGGGAGTATCAGCCAGACTTGAAAAGGCTGTTTCTGCTCAGCCCTTGGGGAAGAAAATCTAAGGACTGTTAGTGAGGGACGGATATAATGGGGTGTGTCCTGTCGCCCCCGCCTTATGGCTCTGAGTTCAGCTGCCAGGGTTGCTCGGGGATCCCTGGCCCAAGAGGAAATCCGTTCAGTCAGCTGGGGGCTTAGGATTTCGGTTTTATTTCTCAATATGAAAGGGTGAGGCCGGGCGCGGTGGCTCACGCTTGTAATCCCAGCACTTTGGGAGGCCGAGGCGGGCGGATCACGAGGTCAGGAGATCGAGACCACAGTGAAACCCCGTCTCTACTAAAAATACAAAAATATTAGCCGGGCGTGGTGGCGGGCGCCTGTAGTCCCAGCTACTCGGAGAGGCTGAGGCAGGAGAATGGCGTGAACCCGGGAGGCGGAGCTTGCAGTGAGCCGAGATTGCGCCACCGCACTCCAGCCTGGGCGACAGAGCGAGACACCGTCTCAAAAAAAAAAAAAAAAAGAAAGGGTGAAGTTACTCAAAGCAAAGCATGACAGTGAACTTATCAGCAAATTCCCAAGTGAGAAGATCTTAGTGTTGCCTACATTCTGGGAGACTTTGTTTTAATCTTCCTCTCTCCTACTCTCGCTGGACTTGATGTAGACTCTGATCACATTTTATTAATTTGTGTTACATTATCATAATTCCAAGAGGCCCTCAGAAATGAAATATTCATAGAGAAAAATAACAGATCTAGACAAATAAATTAACACATTTAATTTTCGGTTAGTAGCTTTGCACTTTCTTTGTTATTATTCATCATTAGCTAATGTCCAAATATTAGGTTCTGTAGGCACGGGAATGTCGGTGGCTCTGGTCAATTCCTTCTGGGAATATTGTCACTCCTTATTTTACTATGATGATGATGATGATTAGGACTATTTACACTGAGCTTTTCACTTCTAACACATTCTCAAACCCATGAAAATTTAGTTCTTTAAAACTCTCCCATCATAGAGACTTATTTTCTCCATCTTTAGTTCTCCATAACTTTGAGTTCAGTATCTTATATCTGCTTTATAGAAAATTCATGTTTTGAAAGCATAATGAGTGCTCCCAAGTGGAAACTACCCTTTGGGTTCGCACTGTGAACCCACAAGACGCACGCCATGAAGCGCCTGCCGTCTCAGCAGATGTGGTGCCAAGTCGGGCTCATTACCAGATTCCTAGAGCAGCTGCCGCTGCCTCGTGCACGCAGACTTCACGCGAACTCTCCCACACACATTCTTCACACGGTTCACTTCCGTGTATGGTCCCACATGTGGCTCGATTTAACTTGCAAATACCTCTTCTATCCATAAAACTAGGACATGAGCCGTTACAGCAGTGTGAGAAAGGTCTGCCCCAGGCCCACGTCCTCGCCCTGATGCACTGGGACATGGTCTGTGGGGCCCGAGGTCTGTGGGGCCTTTGCACATCGAGCCCCTTCCCAGAAAGCTTATGCATCTTCATGGTCACAAAAATGACACAGTGACCATGTCTTTTTCCATTCTATGAAAAATCAAGTTACAGGAACTTTGAATCAGTATCCGTTCCCCCCTGCCATGCATGGGAAGCGTGTCTCTGGGTGGCTGTGATTTGATTTTAGTCTCTGTGATGTAGGCCTCGGAGACTTGCTCATTCCTGGTGGGGGACCGGCGTTAACGCAGGTGAGAAGTCCTCCTGGAACCTGGGGCAGACAACCACACCAGCTCCAGTGCCCGACCCAGGGAACAGCATCCCCTCTTCCAAGACATGTTCACATTATTCCGCCACCTCTTCGACGCATGAATAGAAGGTATAAAACTTTTTCTGGCCTCACTGGACCTTATGAAAATAAAGTGACACACACTCACGCATGTGTGACCTGTATCCACAAGACTGGCTCTCATTCAGCCCCCAGTTGCCACGGTCCACTTGCTATCTGGGTGGTTTTTGGTGCAGGTTTTCATAATAATGAAACGAAAATAATAAGCCCATCATAACTAAAGTTTGCTCCTGCCAATAAACTGTTCTAATATTGACACAACGTTCCTTTTTATCACTTGAAGTCATTGAATACCTTGGGAACTGATAATGATGCATTGTTCTCCTGTTTAATTCAGATAAACTAAGTTTTTAAGGGGAAGAGTTGGTGGCAAAGTGGCCAACACTAACTTCCAGGCCATTTCTCACTGTGCCACTATGTATTTTCTCTCAGGTGTAAATTATGGTTGGTTTATGCCCTGACATGGTTTGGCTCTGTGTCCCCACCCAAATCTCATGTTGAATTGTTATCCCCAGTGTTGGAGGCGGGGCCTGGTGGGAGGTGATTGGATCATGGGTGTGGACATCCCCTTTGCTGTTCTGCTGACAATGAGTGAGTTCTCACAGGATCTGCTTGTTTAAAAATGTGTAGCACCTCTCAATCTGCTCTCTTGCTCCTGCCCCACCATGTGAGATGTTCCTGCTTCCTCTCACCTTCTGCCATGATTGTAAGTTTCCCGAGGCCTCCCCAGCCATGCTTCCTGTGCGGCCTGTGGAACTGTGAGTCAATTAAACCTCGTTTCCTTCTAAATTACCCAGTCTCAGGTAGTACTTTATAGCAGTGCAAGAACAGACTAATACATGCCCCCACCCCATAATGCATGCCTATGTAGTGAAAAATAAACTAAGTTGATTATAAAGATGGTATAAAAAGTGGACCTGATGAAATTAGTTCTGTGTCAAAATTCCTAAATGTGTGACAGGTTGCATTACTTGAAATGAGTGTAAAACATCGTAATAAACTCTATGTTTTTCACATTTTCTAATAGTTCAGTTGAGTTATATTACTTTTTCAAGTTTGTATGATTTCCTTATTTGGTATATGTAATTCTCTTTGTTTTATAATGTTGTTAAGTTAAACTAAATCGTATTCAATGGCATCTATCTTTCCTACCCACAAAATCTCCAAATCTTAAAACTAGAAGCAGCAATTACCCTTGAAATCACAATGTAAAGTCAGGCAAAAAATAGAAATAATGGTTGAATCTTCAAAAGCAGAAGAGAGACTCCTGTCTCTTCTCTATTCCAACCGACGTCAGGAAGTTCCCTTTGGAGAGACTCAACCAGAGATTCCAGTCAAATGCTTGGCATGGCTAAGGGCTGAGGCGATCTGCAGTGCACAAACCTTGGGAACAGGTGAAGTCCTAAATTCAGAATGCTACTAAGGTCATGGGTTCCTCTCCTATTCTCTGCATCTAGACAGCTATCAGCCAGAGAGGTAGCCAACCTGGCCCCCAGCACCCACACACAGCAATGGGAGAATGAGGGTATCTGGAGTGGGAAACTTGCTCGAAAACATACTGACTATTAGGGTTCTCCAAAAAAGGTGGGTCCCACAGGAGCATCTAACCGTATAGTGCACAAACCCCACAGTGAGCTGGTGGTCATAATTTTCACAGCCTTACTCTGTAATATGATAACCAGGTGTTAGAAAAATACCTCTAAAATAAACAAAATAGATCAACAGAAAAACATTTTCAGCAGAAATAGGAAGAGTAAAGACAGCAGGAATAAAGAAGCTTCAAAAAGCGAAATCATAATAATATCCTCATCTAGATAGAAATGAACATTGCACATCTGAAACAAGAAGTCTGAGGAAACAACAAAAAGTCATCTTAAAACTAAACTGACTTAAAACTAAAACTAGTCAACTTAAAACTTCATAAAACTAAACCAAGTTGAATTTGTGCCTTTAATCAACAGATAATTTTTATAGTATAAGTCTGCCCCATACAATAATTGGCCGTACTTACGCAGATGCTAAGAATTATTTGTCGATTTTCTGAAATTCAGATTTAAGTGGGCATTCTGTATTTTTATTTGCTAAATCTGGCAACTCTACCTAAAACTAAAAACATAATAGCAGAAATGAAATAAAAATCAACAAAAAGATTAGAAAATAAAGTTGAGGAATTCTTCTGGAAATAGGAAAAATAGGTAAAGAAATAAAAACTGTAAGAGAAAAAAAATAAGAAAATTAGATACCTGTTCAGGAAGTTCAATATTTAAATAACAGAATCCAGAAGGAAAGAACACAGGGAGAGCGGGATGGGAAGGGAACTATTTTTACAGAAAACTTAAAAGCAAAAAGGCTCCCAGGACTAAAGGCCACACATTTCCGGATTTAAAAGACCCCTCCAATGCCTTCAATAAAGAATAAAAAGGACTCGGATTGAAACAATCATGGAATTTCAGGACACAAAGGAAAAAATAAGTAAGTTTTTTAACTTCCAAAGGAAAGCGGCAGGTAGCAGGTAAATGCTGGGAAGCAGAGGGCCTGGGATTCCAGCAGCAGGGGTGGGAGCTGAAGGGGCTGGAGCAGAGCCCCCACTTCCAGGAGGAACTCAGGGTTCTTCCTGCCAGTGGCTGGGCCATCTTTCAGCACCAGCTCCCTGCTCCATGGGGCTCCGCCATTTCCCAGCTGGACTCCTCCGAGGTGCTTCCGTGCAGGCACCGGAAGGAGGTGAGGAGGAACGCCCTGGTGTCCCCGTCAGGTTTGTCCATAAAGGCTCCGACTCAGAGAACCGCTGGCTTCAGGTGTACCTGGCCACGCTCCCTCCTTGCGGGTCTGAGCCCCTGCTTGAATGATTCCCCGCTGAGCCTCTAGGCTCTGCAAGGCTTTGTGTCTGTTTGCCTGCATCAAATCCCTTCTGTGGAAATACCTGTTTCTATTTTCCTAACGGCAATCCAACATACTTAGTAGTAGGAGTTGACAGGTTTAGGTGACTGGCTTGGCTATCTTCTTGTGGTTTGTGATACCTCATACTTTATTAACATATGAAGATAATTTTTAAAAATTGGTGATCTAGTTTTGGAAATGTATTCTGTATAGTCCTTGAGTATCCACTGGCCGTGGGAACTGTTCTGGCCTTTAAGGTATGCTGTGTTCTTTAGTTTTACAAGATAATTTTCTTATACTAAATTTTTAGGTGAAAAATACTAAGAATCCACAAAACTAGTCATTATGGGAAACATTAGATTGTTACAGCTGATCTCAAGCTTCAAAGTGAATGTCTTATAGTTTTAGAAATAATAGCATAAATTTAACACGAACAAAAAAACAGACGAAAGAGATACATTAAAGGGAAAAATAAGATTGGAAATGTTAATTTAAGTTTAAAAAAATAACCAGAGTTAATCAGCAAAAGATGTATAGTGAGATAGAGTCCTGACGGCAGACATTAGCAGGACCGATTCAGGGTCTTCAGTAATGATAAAGTCTCGGAACGCCACCGACTCATCAGCAAGACTTTCTTCATCATGGCATTAGAGTCATCAGCCTGTATTGACCTGATGCTGATAAACAACTTAAAGGATAATACCTCGTATTAGCTGTATATGAGTTCAATAAACTCAGGCAGTTAGTGTCTCCAGGGAGAGACTGTGGTGACCCTCACATTGCATGTGTCTTGGCTGTGTGACTATTTTTATTGCATATGTGGGTGCTTTGAGCTGCCTCCCCTCATTGCAGGTGCCAATGGGCTTTGAGACAATGTAGTGGAGGGACAGACCCAGAGCACTCTGGGAGGTCAGAGATGGTCACCCCAGAAAGTTACCTCCTTGCCCCACCTGGGAGCAGGGAGCACCCTTTCATTTACATGAAAACATTATTGTCTACACTTGTTCATATTTCACATAAATTTTAGAATCAAGTTTCATTTAAAAATCCTATTGGAGAATTGAAATTTTTAATGAATAGATTTGATATTTTCCATTTAATTGATTTAGTAGTGCAATTTGGAAAGAATTGACAGCTTTAAAATGGTAAATTCGTCTACCTAGTAAGGTTGTCTCTTTAGTTAGGCTTGACTTTTATGTTCTGAGGCTTATAATTTTGCACAATCATGAACCTTGCATACTTCTTGGTTCCCAGATATTTGGGGGGATTTTGTGGAAACAATTATATCTAACCTTTACAATTTCTAACTAAAAATTAATTGCTTGGTTAATGTTTTACTTTACCAATTCGTGCGCATGCACAGATGGAGCGCATTGCCTGACCGGGCTGGAACGCAGGTACTGTATGCTATTTCTTTTCGTTTGGACAAGTTCACCCTGCAGAGTAATCATATTCGCTTCTGCCTGGAAGCTGAGTGGGAAAAGGAGAGTGCAGGTTTCACTTTTCAGTTTATAAACTTTCCCTCGTTCTCCACTTTCAGTTCAGAATGTTCACCTTCAGCTGTGCCGGAGTCCATCTCCTTCAGAGGTTCACAACCTCCACGGCCCATTGAAATCACACAGGAGCTTTAAAAATCTCAACACTCCGGCCACACACCAAGCCAATTAAGGGGAACCTCCAGGGTGGGATGCAGGCCCAGGCAGATCGTTCAGCTTGCCAGGTGACCCACTGACCTGACCCTTGATACTGGAAGTGTGAGACTCAGACGGATGCAAGGGTGTCCCCGGGGAGCTTATTAACCATGCATGTCTCTAGGCTCACAGACCTGTTAGATCGGAAGCTGCATTTTAACAAGCATCTCAATGCTCATGAAAGTTTGAGAAGCACTTCTGGGCCTCCAGGCTTCTGCTGAGGTGGACAGGGCTAGTGGCCAGGTTTTGTGGTGGGAAAGGAACTCTGGGACACGAACATTTTCTCATACAGCAGCAGGTCCCAGACTTGAGGGAGCTTCAGAAGCACGTGCAAAGCTTTGGGCTCTACCCTCTGGAGTTTCTGACTCGGGGTTTAGCACGGGGCCCATGTTGTTCTGCGTTGCTAAGGATTCCAGGTGATGCCCTGCTGCTAGCTGGAGATTACACTTGGAGATACAGCATTCCACAGACTCACTCAAACAGCCTCAGCTGCATTCTCAGCGGCATTCTCCAGTGTATTCAGCTTCAGCTGCATTCTCGGGTGCATTGACCTGCTTCCAGGCCTTTCTTTTTTTTTTTTTTTTTTTTATTATTATACTTTAGGGTTTTAGGGTACATGTGCACAATGTGCAGGTTTGTTACATATGTATCCATGTGCCATGTTGATTTCCTGCACCCATTAACTCGTCATTTAGCATTAGGTGTATCTCCTAATGCTGTCCCTCCCCCCTCCCCCCACCCCACAACAGTCCCAGGAGCGTGATGTTCCCCTTCCTGTGTCCATGACTTCTCATTGTTCAATTCCCACCTATGAGTGAGAACATGCGGTGTTTGGTTTTTTGTCCTTGTGATAGTTTACTGAGAATGATGTTTTCCAGTTTCATCCATGTCCCTACAAAGGACACGAACTCATCATTTTTTATGGCTGCATAGTATTCCATGGTGTATATGTGCCACATTTTCTTAATCCAGTCTATCGTTGTTGGACATTTGGGTTGGTTCCAACTCTTTGCTATTGTGAATAGTGCTGCAATAAACATACGTGTGCATGTGTCTTTATAGCAGCATGATTTATAGTCCTTTGGGTATATACCCAGTAATGGGATGGCTGGGTCAAATGGTATTTCTAGTTCTAGATCCCTGAGGAATCGCCACACTGACTTCCACAATGGTTGAACTAGTTTACAGTCCCACCAACAGTGTAAAAGTGTTCCTATTTCTCCACATCCTCTCCAGCACCTGTTGTTTCCTGATTTTTTAATGATGGCCATTCTAACTGGTGTGAGATGGTATCTCACTGTGGTTTTGATTTGCATTTCTCTGATGGCCAGTGATGAGGAGCATTTCTTGAGATGCCTTTGGGGAGACACTTGATTCCAGCCTTCCCCGCCAGTAGCCTGGCTTTTGGCTCTGCCTGGAGTGTTTCGTCCGCCATCACGCTTCCATCCATCTCCCTGCCTCCTGTATTTTGTTGTTTACATTTCATCTCTCTCATCTTCTTCTTTATTGTGGGTTTCATTTCTTTATTGTCATTTTAGTGGGATTTGGTCACAAAACAAAGACAAATCTGTTAAATTGCCTACAATGATTTTGAAATTCCTATTAGTTACTTTTTAACATTTGTGAGAGCCATTAAATTCTGATGTCATGCATTATATTGTCAAGCCCTATTGTTTGCTGTATTCACTTTCCTTGGGTTTTAGCTCCTTTTCTAGTTAAATTTGATGCATTTTTGTAAATAAAAGTTTACGTTAAGATCATTGTAGATTTGCATGCTATTATATGTATAGAAAGAACTGGTGGACCCTTTACCAGTTTCTGCCATAGTTACATCCTGCAAAATTAAAGTACAAAATCACAACAAGGATAATGACATTGATAGAATTAAGAACAGCTCGGTCGCCACAAAGATCTCTCCTTTGGCAACCACCAATCTCACTTCATCTCAATAATTTTGTTATATAATGCTATATGGCATTACATATTATATATGTATATAATGTATATATGTGTATGTATATAATCTGTTTCAAGAGTGTTATATCAGTGCAGTCATATGGTATGTGACTCTTGTGATTGGCTTTTTGCACTCAGGACAATTCCCTGCAGATTCGCCCAGGCTTTTGCAGCCTTAGGAGTCTGTTCTTGGTTTGCTGAGGAATCCATGGTGTGGTTACACCACAGTTTAACCATCCTCCTATTAAAGGATGTCAGGGCTGTTTCCAGTCTGGGGCTATGAAGAACAAACCTGCTACAAGCATTCATTCACGTACAGGTTCTATGTGAACGTGCTGTTTTATTTCTCTGGGATAAGTGCCAATTCTGGGTCTCATGCAAGTTCTAAGAAACTGCCAATCTACTTCCATAGTGGCTGCACCACTGAGACTGTACCCGCCGTGGGTAAGCCATCCATTCACTGCACCCTCTGCAGATTGACTGTTGCCACTCTCTTCTTTTGGACCTTCAGATGGGTGGACAGTAGCATCTGATTCATTACGGTTCTTTCTCTTTATATTTCTCTGGTGGCTGACGGACTTGAATGTCACCGCACGTGTTTATTTGCCATCTGCATGTCCTGCTCCATGAAATATCTGTTCATGTTTTTGGTCTATTCTCTAATTAGATCATGTGTTACCTTTCTGTTGGGTTTTGACAGCCCTTTTCTGTTGCAGATTTGAGACCTTCGTTGGATGTGTGGATTGCAAACGTTCACTCTCAGTCTGCAGCTTATTTTTCATCCTCCTAACGGGGTTTGCAGAGAAAAAGTTTCAATTTGGACTCCAATTTACCAATTTCTCTTTTTTTATGAATTGTGTTTCTCGTGTCAAGTCTAAGAACTGGTTGCCTACCCCTAGATATTAAAGATTTCCTCCTATTTTTTTTTCTAAAAGTTTTACAGTCTTACCTGTTACATAAGAGTCCATGATTCATTTTGAGTTAAGTTTTAAAGTGTGAGATTTAGATTTTTTTTCAACTCTCTGTGTTGTAAAGGCGAGTCTTCCTCTGATGCGTGGCTTCTGCACCTTGTTGAAAAGCATTGAGCATATTTGTATGGTTACTTCTAGTTTCTCTGTTCTTTTCCTTCAATGTGCATGGGTAGTCCTGCACCAATACTATGCTGTCTTCATTAATGCAGCTACATGGTAGGACTTGAAATCTGAGAAAGTGATTTCTCCCACTTTGTTCTTCCTTTAAAATATCATTTCAGTTAACTTGGGGTCTATGCCCCTTCCATATTATGGTAGAATTAGCTTGTCTATATGTACAAGAAACCCTGCTGGGATTTTGACAGGAATTGCATTAAACATATAGAAACATTTTAGGATAATTGACGTATTTATGCTATTGAACTTTCCTATCCATAAACAATATGTTTTCCACTTATTTAGGTCATTGATTTCTTTCAGCAGGAGTTTGTAATTCAGCATTCAGGTATTGTGCATGTTTTATTAAATTTACACCAATTATACCATTTTTGTAGTGATTGTGTAAATGTTATTGTATTTTTAATTTCACTTCCACATGTTCATCGTTACTGTATAGAAACGTGATTGATTTTAGTGTGTTGAACTTGTATCTGTGACCTTACCAAAATCCCTTATGGGTTCTAGCAGGTTTTTTTTTAGATTCTTAGGGATTTCACACATAGACAGTCATGCCATCTGCAAGTAGAAACAGTTTTAATTTTTCCTTCCTGCGTTAGTTTTCTAGGGCTGTCATAAGCAAGTACTACATTCCAGGTGGCTTAGACAACAGAAATTTATTTTCCCACAGTTATGGAGTTTGGAGGTCCTAGCTCAAGGCCTCAGCAGGTGTGGTTCCTTCTGCAGGCTGCAAGGGAAGGGCCTGTTTCAGGACTTGCTCCTTGGCTTGTGACCCCATCTTCTCCTTGTGTCCTCACATCTTCCTTCCTCTGTGTGTGTCTGCATCCTAATCTCTTCACATAAGGACACCAGTCCTACTGGATTAGTGCCCACCCTGATGACCTCCATCTAAATTACTTACTGCAGTAAAGTCCCCCTTATTCTCAGTTTTGCTTTCTCAGAATTCATTTACCTGTGGCCAACCATGTTTGGAAAATATTAAATGAACAATTCCAGAATAAACAATTCCTAAGCTTTAGGTTGTGCGCCGTTCTGAGCAGTGTGATGAAATTTCCTGTGGTCCCTCCCTGCTCCTCCCGAGATGGGAATTGTGTCTTTGTCTGGCATGTCCATGTGGTACACACCTCCCTCCCAGAAGTCACTTAGTAGCCATCATGGCTCAAATAGAAAAATGGCAGTGTATGTAGGGTGTGGCTGCATCTGTGGTTCCAGGCCTCCACTAGGAGTCTTGCAACACAGCCCTCCCCTGTGAGTGTGGGGGTGGAGGGAAGTGGTGGAGGGAGGTCAGTGTACCTCTGACAAGCCCCATCTCCAAATACAGTCACGTGCTGAGGTACTGGGGGTAGGACTACAATGTGAATTTTGGGGGCACATAATTTAGCCCATTACACTTTCCAATCTGTGTGTTTTTATTTTTTTTTTCTTGACTAATTTCAGAGGCCAGGACTTCCAGCAAGATGTGGACAGTGCTGAGAACCAATGGCTGTGCCACGATCCTGGTCTTGGAGGGGATGCATTGGGTTCTCATGATCAGATGCGATGCCAGCCCTGGATTTCTCAGATGCTCTTCACCAACCTGAGGGCTTCTTGTTGCCTGAGAGATTTTATAATGAATGGGTGTTGGGATTTGTCAAATGCTTTTTCTAAATCACTCCCTATAGCCACATATTTTCTTCAGTCTGTTTATATGGTGGATTACCTGGATTGATTTTTGAGTGTTGAACCAGCCTTGCATACCTGGGAAATGTACGATTTGATTGTAGTGTGTAGTAATTTTATGCATGGATAGATTTGCTTTGCTAATATATTGTATAGAGTCTTTGCATCTAAGTTCATGAGTGATATCAGACTGTAATTTTCATAAGTGAGGCTCATAGGAAGAATTAGAAAATGTGCTTTTATATTCTGAAAGAGATTATGTAAAATTTACATTAATTCTTTAAACATTTGCTACTGTTTTTCAAGAACTCCATCTAGGTCTGAAGATTTTTGGGTGGGAGTTGTTAAATACAAATTAAATTTAAGAGTTTAAAGCTATTCGTGTTATCTATTTCACCAGAAGTGGACGGCAGTAGTTTCTGTTTATCAAGGAATAAGCCCACTTTATTTCAGTTGTTGAGTTTCTGTGTGTTTTTAAAATCCCTTATGATTCCTTTAACAGCTGCAGTACATTTATTGATATCTCACTTTCATTATGATATTGGTGATTTAGGTCTTTTTTAAAAAAATCTTTACTTTCTAAAGGTTTATCAATTTTACTGGTAATTTTCATCAGCTTTTTGTTTCACTGATTTCACCATTTTCCTATATTCAATTTCATAGCTTTTTATTCTTATCTTTTTATCCTACCTATTGCTTGCTTTGGGTTTATTTTGCTCGTCTTTTCTGGTTGCTTTAGGTAAGAACTTAGATTATTCATTTAAAACCTTCCCACTTTCTAAAGCGAACACTCAGTGCTATACATCTCCCTCTCAGAACTGGCTTGCCTGCATATCCCCAATTTTGATATGTTGTATTTTAATTTTTACTTATTTTTACTTCCTTTGAGATTTTCTCTTTGACCCATGGATTATATGTAAGTAGGTTGTTTAATTTTCAATTATTTAGAGAGCTTCCTATTGTGTATCTCTTATTGACTTATAGTTTTATTCCATATTGGTCAAATAGTATACTCTGTAATTTCAATTCTCACAGAATATGGCCTACCATGGTTTATGTTCCATGACCACTTGACAAACACGTGTATTCTTCTGTTGTTGAGTAGAAGGTTGATGTGGTTTGGATCTGTGTCCCCACCCAAATCTCATATTGAATTGTAATCCCAAATGTTGGAGGTGGGGCCTGGTGAGAGGTGATTGGATCATAGAGACGGTTTCTCATGAATGGTTTAGCACCATCTCCTTGGTACTGTTCTGTTGATAGTGAGTTTTCCAGAGATCTGATTGCTTAAAAGTGTGTGGCACCTCCCCCGTCCCTCTCTCTCTTCATCTTTCTCTGGCTATGTGAAGTGCTGGCTCGCCCTTCACCTTCCGTACATTAGTCAAGGTTCTCTAGAGGGACAGGACTAATAGGATATATATATATATATATATATCCACAATTATAGTTGAGGCCTTCAACATTCCACTCTCAGCAATGATAGAACTACTAAACAGAAAATTGGTAAGGAGATAGAAGAACTGAATACCACAGTTGTTCAACAGAATTTACTTGGCATAATATAGAACCTTTGTATCAGTCCATTCTCACATGGCTATAAAGAAAAGCCTGAGACTGAATAATTTGCAAAGAAACATATAAACATATATATATATATATATATGTTTATTAAGGCGTATTAAACTCACACAGTCACAAGGTCTTATTAAGGCATATTAAACTCACACAGTCATGAGGTCCCATAAAAGGCTGTCTGCAGGCTGAGGAGCAAGGAAGCCAGTCCAAGTCCCAAAGCTGAAGAACTTGAAGACTGATGTTCAAGGGTGGGAAGCATCAAGCACGGGAGAAACATGTGGGCTGGGAGGCTAGGCCAGTCGAGCCTCTTCACGTTTTTCTGCCTGCTTTATATCCTGGCCATGCTGGCAGCTGATTAGATGGTGCCCACCCAGATTAAGGGTGGGTCTGCCTTTCCCAGCCCACTGACTCAAATGTCAATTTCCTTTGGCAACACCCTCACAGACACACCTTGGATCAATACTTTGCACCCTTCAATCCAATCAAGTTGACACTGTATAGACCATCACATTCTCCATGATTATAAGTTTCCTGAGGCCTCCCCAGAAGCCAAGTTGATACTAGCATCACACTTCCTGTACAGGCTACAGAACTGTGAGCCAATTAAACCTCTTTTCTTTGCAAATTATTCAGTCTCAGGCTTTTCTTTATAGCCATGTGAGAATGGACTGATACAAAGGTTCTATATTATGCCAAGTAAATTCTGTTGAACAACTGTGGTATTCAGTTCTTCTATCTCCTTACCAATTTTCTGTTTAGTAGTTCTATCATTGCTGAGAGTGGAATGTTGAAGGCCTCAACTATAATTGGGGATATGCCCATTTCTCCTCTCAGGTTTATAACATTTTAATTGTGGTAAAAAAAATAAAATTAATCATCTCTACCATTTTCAAATGTGCAACTCAGTAATATTAAGTGTATTTACATTGTTATTGCAACAAATCTCCAGAACTGTTCCATCTTGCAGAAGTAAAATTCTTACCCATTAAACAACAACAGCTCTATCAGTTTTTGCTTTATGTATTTTGAAGTTCTGTTGTTTGGTGCTTACATGTTTGTTGTGTATATCTTACAGGTGGACTAATACTTTTATAATAATGTAATGTTCCTCTTTGTCTCTAGTAATTTTCTTTGCTCTAAAGTATACCTTATCTGATATCAATTTAGCCACTTCTGTATTTTTAAAAAATTAACATTCCCTTTTCCATACTTTTACTTTCAACCTACCTATATTGTTGTATTTGAAGTGAGTTGCTTATAGACTGCATATTGTTGGAACATATGTTCCACTCTGATAACTTCTCTTTTGATTGGTGTATTTAGGCCATTCACAATAAGGGTATTTAGGATATTTTTAGGGCTTAATTCATTTGTCTCCAGGGTCTTTTTCCTCTATTCTCCTTATTTCTATATTTTTCTTTTCTTACCTTCCTTTTAGATATTTGAGTCCCTTTGTGGGATTCTATTTTTAATTATTTATAGATTTTTGAGTATACAACTTGGTATAATTTTCTTTGTTGTTGGTCTAGGTATTACAATATCCATACACAACTTATCACAGTTTAGAACATATGTGTAGCATGTTGAGTGAAGTACAGAAATCTTATTTCCACGCAAATCCCATTACTCTCCCGAAGTTTAAAATACAATTGTCCTAAACATTTCTTCCACATACATTAAACACCAACTTAGATAGTATAACAGTTTTCTTTAATTGTTAAAAATGATTAAGAAACCCTTGAGAAACACAGCAGTCTATTCTATTTACTGGATTTAGAATTCTGGACAGACAGGTTTTTTTCTTTCTTTATCTTTTTTTAATTTTTCTATTTTTTGAGACAGGGTCTCACTTTGTCACCCAGGCTGGAGTATTTTTCTTTTCAGCACTTGGAAACTGTCTCCCCGGAATTCTATATTCTGTGAAAAAAATTCCAAGGGAAAATTAAAATATTTCAAGTAAAAGAAAATCTAAGTTAATGTATCAATAGCAGGCCTGAGCCTGCCCTTAAAAATTGCTACAAGGCATTCTCCATACAGAAAGGATATGATAACTGGAAGAGGGAACTTCAGAAAGGAAAGAAAAAAACATTGGAATGGATAAAAATAGGGGTAAATATATAGACTATTATGCTTCTGAAGAGCCTCTTAAATTATATTTGATAGTTAAAGAAAAAAATGATCACAGCATGTCATGTGATGCTCAATGTAGAGTTTTTAGATTTTCCTGAAGTTTTCTATTTTTTAATTTGTTTCAAGACAATTCATAAATGTTTGTTGAAGCATATTTATATTGCTGCTTGAGAGCCCTTGCTAGATAACTCCAGCATCCAGCCATCTCACTGTTAGTATTTGTTGTCTTTCCTCATTTATGTTATAATTTTGCTGCTTTTAATGTGATGAGTGATTTTACTGCATCTTGGACAATAAGTGGGAGACTATCTATTATACATAGGAGATTATCTATTTACTATATGAGTAGAGTCTGCACCTTCTTATCTGCTTTGCTGGCAGGCAGTTTTCCTGCTGAGGCATAGCTTGGCCAGGTGGGGATCTATGTCCAGCTTCCCACTGAGACCCTGTGATGTCATCACAAAAGGCCACTGACCACACCCCCTTGGTGCCTCCAAGTGGGGCATGAAATCATTTTCCTTCCAGGCTTCGCTGACACCAGAGAGAAGAGGGAGGTCAGCAGAGAGCCAGCTACCACCTCTTACCACCTCCTTCTGCCTCGTAGACACCAGGTGGGGTGGGAGCTCAGCTCTGTGCTCAGACCCACTACCTCACACTGCCTGTTGGATCCTGCTGTTGCTGGGTAAGGATGGACCCCACTGACACTACCCGGGGGAGGAAAAAAAGCACTGCTGCCTCCGTGTGAGGGGGATGGGAGACTAGGCCGTCCTCGCTTCTGCAGTACAGACCTGGGGAGGCATCAGAGCATTCTGCTTCTGCTCAAGGCGGGATGCAGACTCGGGCCCCACTCTACCCAACTCCACCCCACCAGAGGCAAAGAGAGAAGTGGAAGATCAGCTTTCTCTTCTACTCTCTAAAACCAATGTTTGGTGTTTTCTGAAGTAGGACAAATACTGCCTTTTGTTTTCTATGGTTAGATAACCTTGGCCCAATCCTTTGACAAAGGGAGGAGGCTTTCCTTGAAGCTGTTGTGCCTGTGGGCATTAGTAGTTTGGTTAGAGTTTCTGCAGCTCATGTCTGGAATCTATGATAACAAATAGGGAGTCAGGGAACTCACCTGTTTTGGATAGAATGAGTTGCAAGGATGTCAGAGACTCACCTGTCCTGGGTGAATGGGAGCTTCAGGGGACTACGGACTCACCTGTCCTGGGGGGATTGGGACCTGCAAGGGGGCCAGAGACTCACCTGTTCTAAGTAGATTGGGAGCTGCAGGAGACCAGGGACTCACTTGTTCTGGGTGGATGGGAGCTCCGCGGTCGGGGGGCAACTCTGTTTTTCCTCAGCTTCTGAGGTCCCTAGGCTGCCTGTTTCCTTCTCCCCTTTGGGAGAAGTGCTTGTGGTTATGTCTAAGGTGTTTCAGTTTAAGGGGCAGGACCTGAGAGGAATGCGGCAGCTCCATCTCAGAGGAAGTGGACATCCTGGTGTGCCTTTCTTCAGTGCTGATAGTTTTAAATGTAACTTTATATTTATAATTTTCCATTGTCCTCTTGCAGATAGGCAGTCGGAATGCAAGGGCTTGTATTTGTGATTGTGGAGCTT
The DNA here is from genome assembly GCF_028878055.3 of Symphalangus syndactylus. Taxonomy (NCBI): domain Eukaryota; kingdom Metazoa; phylum Chordata; class Mammalia; order Primates; family Hylobatidae; genus Symphalangus; species Symphalangus syndactylus. The sequence continues at coordinate 111,518,199 of NC_072440.2, forward strand.
GAGAAAGATGTGGCATTGCCTGCCTCTGGCACTTCCCAGGCCTTCATTTATTTTTAGCTTTGATTGTTTCCTGATATCTGTTTGGGATCAGAGACTGAAAGAGGAAATGTGTATGCTCAGTAAATTGTATTGTTCCATAAACTTTTATTTGAAGACAGATATAAATTTGATCTATAAAAGAGATTATAATAAGCCCACATTCTGGCTCTTTTGGACACATAGGAAACACTCATATTCATAAAATAACTAATATAATAAACAAAAATATTTCCTAATTGCCCATTTTTCCTGTTCCCTAAGGATTTTCCCATGCTACAGGTAAATAATAAAGTAACACTGTCATTCTTAAAATGCATACCTGCACCCCAGCAAACTCTAATGCTGAGTCATTTAGTAACGGAAATAGTTTATTAACATGTGCAGTGTAATTTTATGTGTCTTTCCTACCAAGGCCATTTTTTAAAGGAAAGCACAAGGAGAAAAATTAACTCTTCATATTGTCAAATCACACTGCTGGATTTGAAAAAGTCAAACACGGTGAGGTGTGCAGCTATATTTTTACAATCCGGACAAAGCCAAATGAGTGTACACCTTATTTTCGTGAGCCGTTTTTGAAACCTGGGAAGACATTGGTAGACATCATTATACAATTGGGCACATTGATAGCAAATTGAACAAGACAGAGAATTTTGATGATCATGTCTATTCTGGTTAATTTACCTTAAAAACTCTGCTAGCCTAGTTGTGATATGAGAATTAAACACCTGTGGAATAAACATTATTGTAGACGGGACCCGCAGTAAAGAGCGTTGCATATCGCACCAATGCCCAGACGGGCTCACTGTCACCGAGGGAGCTGCACAGTCCTCCCCAGCTCAGGGACTCCATCCGCCGCCCGCATCCCACCTGCTGCACCAGTGGACTCTGGCCCCAGATTATCAGGGAAAATTTATAGTCATCAGGGGAAAAATAAACGCCATTGCATATGAGTTCCACCTTCAGCACGAAGAACCTCGCATTGAACTTACCCATGTGGAGGCTCCCCTGTCTGCACACAGAGCCCGCAGTTACAGTCCCTGAAATCCAGGCTCACAATCAGTAATACCAGGTGAAAGTTATCATTAAAACGGTCCACTGCGGTAAGGATAAGGGTTTAAACTCCCCCAATTTTCTTCTTTTAGATAATAGAAAGGTGCAAGGCTTACAGCACCATCATGATGTTGATTTCAATTTATGAGATTAAAATTTATATTTAAATTTAAATTTATATTGATGATGATGATTTAAATTTGTTTGAGGCTTAAAAAAAAGAACTTTTTCAATACAATATTCACCTTTACAGAAAAGTTACCTATAAAATAAGAATGAGCGGCATAGTTAAAGCCTGAGAATTTGGGAATTCACAAGCGTGCCGACTTCCAGACAGGCCGAGGCTCAGGGTCATGGGATCCCTCCCAGGCCCCAGCTCCACCCGCGATGCCCAGGGCTGCACCTCGCAGGGCGGGTCTGACGGAAATGCCTCCGAGACACGTGCCTGGCCTTTCTGCGCGATTGCAGGTTTAAAGAAATTACCTGGGATACAAAGCCTGCTCACACTGAACTAATGCACAATAATGAAACGTTGAAATTTCTTCCTTCCGCAGCTCCTGATTTGAGGCATCAAACCCCCACAGTGACTTCCCCGCTTCAGGGCCGCGGGACAGCGTCTGGCTTCCTCACTTCCTGCCTAATGGATCTTGCTGCGCAAATTGGACTTTTCGGGTTTTATTACTCCCTAAGGGGATTGCTGCTGGATTACGCTCATTTACTTTTTTATTCTTTATCTATTATTTACACAAGAAAATATTCCTGTTTTTCTTTCTGAAAATCCTCAGTTATTCCTGGCATTAGCGGAATAATTTTTGTCAGTTTTATAAATTGCCTATGACTGTACATTTCCGAGCCAATGTGTTGAGGAGTTCGTATGAATCTGCGGTAACCGATGATGAACAGCCCAGGCGCCCCGTGGCGGTGCAGGACGGGGCTGGTTCACCTCCGCGCTAAACCCTGGAGAAGGCGCTGGGGGTCTCGGGGAGGCAGGAGGTGGGAGTGGGCCCCGCAGCCGCCTAAGATCACCCCCCACCGCCACCCGCTGCGTCCTGCACTGGGAGCTCCAGGCTGTTGCAGGAGGATGCGGGAGGCGGGGTTCAAGGGGCGCGCAGGAGCCCCGGAGGCGCGCGCTGCTTTTCAGCTCCTAAGGCTGTGCCGACGAAGGGAACCTCACCCGGGGCTTGGGAAGCGCACCCCTGATTTATAAGCAGCGCGTGCTGAGCGGTCGCTGCTTAGTCCGGTGCAGCTGAGGGACCAGGGCTCCCTGGACGGCCTCGCCCGCGCGTCTTCGGTCATTGCGTTTGTCCGGGGAGCTTGCGCGGCGTCTCCCGGCTCCCCGGGCGGGTTCTGCGCCCCAGGCCCCGCGCTCACTCCGGCCCGGTGTCGAGCCCCTCGCTGGCCTATGCAGCCCTGTCCTGCCCCTCGCGGCTCCTCCGCCTTCGTTTCTGCGTCCTTCCCTCACCCGCTCGCCACAACCCGGTGGAGCTGCCCAGGCCGAGGTGCAGTGTGCGCCCCTGGGACCCGCCTCTGAGAGCCACAAGGGCCCTGAATGCACAGCGCGGGCGTTTCAGGCCCAGGAGTGACCGCCTGCACTTGCGCGCTCATTAACTCTTCTCTGCCTGCCCGGGTCCCCGGCGTGAGTGGGAATCACGGTCCACCTACGCCTGGGATGACTCGGCCATGCGCCCTGGCGCGCAGCAGGTCTCTGGGCAGGTCTCTGGGCGCAGCGAACCAAGGTCTGCAGGGAGCTCCTTCCTGACCTTCCTTCCTCCACAAGAAGGGAGCGCCTCCCGACAGGCCACAGGCTGCATCATTTTGGATTATGCATTAAAATGCTTGGTTTGTGCGTGTACAAGGGCACCAGCTAATGCCCCAGGGCAGGGCTTACTGCAGCCACTGCTCAACCAAATAAAAGTCCACGTGATGTGGAAACTGCATGGAATAATACGTTGTCTGGACAGGAGTCACTTACAAATCTCGAGACCCGGTTCTTTGTGTAAATGGTACTTTACTTTTAAGCAGTTTAGGAAAAGCCCAGTTATCTTTCATTCACATGCCTGTTCTCTGCCCCTGGTGGGTGCCCCTGCTGAGCGGACAGAGCACCACCCCCACCCATGCCGGGGCCACAGAGTCAGCTCTGGGCGGGGGGCGGCCTCTCCACTCCCCATAGCTCAGGAGCTGCTCTCCCTGGCAGGTGGGCTGCCAGGAGGGGTGAACAGGAGGAGGCTTTGGGGCCAGGCCCGCGGGGACCCGAGAGGAGCCTGTGCAGTCCCAGGAAGAGAAGAAGCTGGAGAGGGATTTCTCCCTGACCGCTCCAGACGCATCTGCACAGCCTCCCAGGGCCCAGGTGGGAGGGAGGACGGGTTCCTGCAGCTGCCTGACGGGGACACCGGGGCGCCTGCCGCTCGCAGACCAGACCTGGACACGTGAGTTCACCTCTCTGCATTTCGAATTCAGTTTTTCTAAGACGAAATAATGCCAGGATCCCTCTGCGGCATTGTTTCGAGGATTAAAGGAATTTATTAAGGGGCAAGTGCAGAATGGAGCCGGGCAGCCAGTATATCTGATGTCATTAGTGGTTGTGAATAGTTTCCGGTATTTTATTCAAAATATTAAAATATTTCATTTAAAACGTAGGCTTTGGTTTGCAGTGTGAGTTAGGGATCCAGTAACAGGCAGAAAAAAAAAATCGTTGCCAGAAAAATAAATAGATGGTGAAATAGTCACACAATAAAGCGTTGGTTGACAGTGAAGAAGGATGAGGGCAAGACGTTCACGGTCCCATGAACGAACCTTCGGAACACAGAGGAGACTGGAAATTCCTAGCGAGTGAAACGCTACCTTAGAGGTCCTCAGGGCCGGGCGCGGTGGCTCACGCCTGTAATTCCAGCACTTTGGGAGGCCAAGGGGAGTGGATCACGAGGTCAGGAGATCAAGACCATCCTGGCTAACACGGTGAAACCCCATCTCTACTATCAGTACAAAAAATTAGCCGGGCGTGGTGGCGGGCACCTGTAGTCCCAGCTACTCGGGAGGCTGAGGCAGGAGAATGGCGTGAACCCGGGAGGTGGAGCTTGCAGTAAGCCGAGATTGCGCCACTGCACTCCAGCCTGGGTGAGAGCCAGACTCCGTCCCAAAAAAAAAAAAAAAAGAAAGAAAGAAAGAAAAAGAAAAAGAAAAAAAATAAGAAGTCCTCAGGTCCCCCTTAACAGATGAGGAATGAAAATCAGGGGCTACAGTCATCAGAGATGACCTCCATGGCGAAAAATAGACATCTGGGTGTTGGAAGGCCTGAGCTTCATGAGATTCCCGTCCATCTGGTGGCTGGAAGGCGCCGTTTCTTCCATGACTGAAATGGACACATTCATTTTTTTGTCTACTTCTCAAGGGAAATGTGTGGCTCAGCTGAAACAGCAGGAAATCTGTGAAATCCTTCGCAAACACCAGCTATTCAAGCTATTTTTAACCCTGAACTAGAAACCAGGTGTCTCGCCTATTGCCAGCCTTTAAAAGAATGATTAAAACAGTTGCTTCAAAATATGGAAACTTCAGGATTGATTAAAATGTTTCTCAGTGTCAGGATTGGTTAAAATCTTTCTCAGCGTCCTAGGGACAGGGATGTGGCGTGATGGGCCCACCTTGTGTACATGCTGTGGTGGGACAGCATTGTAAAAACACGTTTATTTGTAGAAAAGTACTAAAGTCAGGACTGCTTTTTATAGAAAGGCCTTAAGTTTTACAATTTTTCATCATATATAACACAAGCGCCATTTTCTTTGTTTTAAATAAATTTCCTGGTTGTATGCATCCTCAAATAGTCTCAAACAGCCTTCCGCAGAACCACAGACCTAGATGTAGCTAGTGGATCAAACAGACCCTGAGCCCAGTGGAGGCTTACACATCTGGAAACCCTGGTTTCCAAATTATGTGACTTTTTTCTGCCTTATGTCATAATTAGAATTGTTATGAAACAGATTAAATTCTTTATTGGCATATGGACGGCTGAGCAAAATAAGCACAGCCCAGGTTTTTCAAGTGGGCAAAGTCATTGGCATCCACACGGCCAGCTACTTCTCATTCGCTCTTCAGCCCCTACGTTTGATGACCTACCACCACAGAGCATCTCTGAGAAGGGCCAGGATCTCTGAGAACAAAACAGACACCGCCCCTGCACCTTCGACGCTTTCATATAAAAATAAACTCTCCTTTAGGATTTGGATTAGTCAGGACCCAGTGGAAGTCGGGAATAATCGTGCAATTAGAGAGGTGGCTGTCTCATGATGATAGACTCCACATTCCAGGGCTAGGAATGGACTAAATGCCAGCCAGGCGGGTCCCGCTCGCTGCCCCTCGCTGAGCCCAAAACCAGCTGCATGAATTAGTTCTATGGCCCCTGCTGCCCTATGGCCACTGCCAGTTGGAGGCTCTGAGACCTGCTGGGCCAGGAGAAACCCCCAGGCAGGAATTGAAACCTAGCGGATGCCCTCTCTCTGTGGATTGAGGAGGCGAGCCTGCTTCCCTGTGAGGACACAGGATTCGCTGAGCAATTTTGACTGAATGTCCTGTTCTGTGTATTATCTGAGCACCACCAATTTAGGCACTGCCAGTCAATATAATCTTCTTTCAGCCACTCACAAATGTGCTGCCAGTTGGGCAGGTATGTAAAAATAAACGGAGTCCGCCCAGAATAAGCACAGGTGTGTTCACGGGGAGTGCCCCTGGGACACCGGCAGCCTCTGTGAGGCTCTGAAGCGAGATGGCGGCCCCCATATTCCCGCTCCTGGAGTTCCACAGAAGCAGAGCGCCGGGGCTTAGCTCCCTGTCTGCCTGATGAAGCACGGAGGCTGCCCAGGGGCTGAGGTGCTGGCCAGGTACTGACCCAGGAAACACAGGCTCTAGCAGCCCAGACCTGCCCCTCCGGCCTCTCCAGCGGGTTTGGAAGCACCTCAAATACTGGCCAAAAGTCCTAGCTTCACTTCTGAGATCTGCTAGTGAATCCTGACACCATAGGGAATACGAACATAAAATATCAGCCTTGGGAAGAAAAGAATCATCCCATGGGCAGCCGAGTGTCAGGCATCTCTCAGGAACGGTTGCTTGTGAAGGACACACCCGGGAGACGGTGGTGGAAGATGCGTGGCCTGAGGAGAGAAGGGGGACACATCCCAGCGTCTGGGAGCTCAGGGCCGACCCAGGGAAGAGAGTGAAGGGAACAGGAAGTGGAGGAACCGGTGAAGACAGACACATTTCCTCATCACTGGCAGGGCGTTCCTGTGACCAAGCTACTTTTCATGCAAAGTCAGATAAAAATTTCCAAATACAAAAAATTGGACGTTGTTGGCTCCATGCTCACATTAACTTATAATCATAAAGTCGTGGACTAGAATGTAGAGATAACATAGATAAATTTCAACTTTTTGCTGACAAGAACTGTGCCCAACTGAAGTTCAGTGACTTATTTACGCTTAGGACAGTTGGGATAAGAAACTCAGCCTCTGGAATCTGGACCAAAGGTCTTCCTTTCGTGTCATGTCCTAGCACAAAATACTTCTCATATATGATTTTGAAACTACTCTGTTTTGTAGAATAGAAATATTTGGTTTTGTTTGTGGTATGCCATAACCTTCCAGTAAATTATATAATATTTAAGTGATTTTACCTAAGAGAAATGATTAGTAGTTATCCTGTCAAATAAATAGTAATTTTATTTCAGGTAAATAAAGAAAAGGGAAATACATTAATGTACTTTTGGAAAAGTAGATGAGTAAAGGTTGATATGCATTTTGATTTTGTTGAAACTCTGTCTCATATTTCCATAAAGCCTTGTTCACAAGGCCAGCAGGAGGATTTGAAATGAGAAGATGGAGCTGCAAGACACCTTAAATACAAAAGAGGTTTCGACGCTATAGAAATCCCCACTCTCCCATTGCAGAACAGCTGTGTCACTAGGATTTCATGTAATTTACATGAGGAAATAACTTCACATTGCCTTCTCATTTTAATTGGGTCGGTTGTAAACAAACTGCCATGACCCTTTCTTTGAGACCAGAAACTGGGGAATTTTTCATTATTGCTTTTACAACCTTTGGAAGTGGTTTGTACACATTTCAGGGAATAATTCTGGACATTGAAGTCTTCAGTTTCTAAAAAATCACTCATTCATTAAAATGTTAGAATCCAAACTCCTTTTCCCTGATACAATTAAAAAGAAGAACAAAAATGCACATTCCATTAAAAATTAAAGAAAATTCATGGAGCCATTTGAAAGAAAACTGCAATTTTCCAACTCCCTGCCGTCCCTGCAGCAGCATATCTTCAGGAGCACCTGGAAAATGCTCTGTGATGATGCTCTGCATTTGCCAAAGCAGCTTCCATCGTTCCAGTATCAAAGGATTTACTCTCTTCCACAATAAATTCTGGGTTTATTAATACCCAAACTGCACTTAAGGGGAGTCTACAATTGAAACAGTAAAGGAAGGACATTTAATAAATAAACATGAAAATATACAAAGAGATCACCAGATATCTGTGAATTCATATAATTATTGTAGCATTTTCATCTCATAAGTCTTAAATTATAACAAGTGTAAGTTTGAATTCATGTAATAAACTCTGATACATTATTAATAGTTTTTTTAACTATTATTAAATATTGTTAAAATTCCTTCTGAAGATCAATCTTATAAGAACATTTCAATAAACCAGAATTAAATAAACAAGTAACTGAAAACCTAGATTGTTGTTATATTCTATCGGAAAATAACAAAATTAAAGATACCACCTCAGATATGACTAGATCAACCAACCAAGCTTTGTCATGTTTCTTTATCTCAATCTGAAATATCAAGAACTAGATGGAACCAAGATTAGCCTTAGTGTGAAAATTGCAAGTAGTTCAAGAAATCTCTATTATCAGACACATAGGGCCTCCAGTTCACTGCAGCTGAGGAGGAAATTGGACTAAAACTTTTTACGGGAAGGGCTTCAGGGAGTTGGATGCCTTTCACAAGGACATGGAGTGAAAGAAGTTAGTTAGAGAATGGGATATAGTTGGTATATGATTCAATTTACACACACACACACACACACACACACAAGCCAAAAATAGGCACAACCAAAATGTTTGTTTTTAGAGATGCAGCTTCAATAGATAAAATATGAAATTGAAGAAAAGAACCTTTTTTAAAATTTAAACAAAAACATTCATGTTACAACCTTAGGACAGTAATTCCCAACACAAGGTCACTGGACTGCCTGCTGCAGAGTAACACCGGGCGGTTGTCACAAATGCTGACCTGGGAACTGGCCAAGATTCTGAACCACGAATTCACAGGCTGGCCAGGGAGTGCCCATCTCAATCAGTTCCCTACATATTTATTAAACTCATCAAAATTATATGTTCTGAGAATCCTTTTATATGTACTTTTGAAAAATTATAAAATTTTGTAATTTTTCTTACAGTGATAACATTTTTTAACATAGGAGGAAAGTTGAAAAGAAAGAATTCTAAGCCTGCTGAAGAGTTTGAAGTTTGTAGGATACAGAGTGGAGGTGAAGGACAGTTTCCTACAAGAGGGCGGGTGTGAGGGAGAGAAGGTGTTTCCTGAGTCCCTGCAGGAAGCCGGAGCACTGAGGGCAGGCTGGAGGCAGAGCCCGGCCAGGGAGGCTCATCCCCCAACACCAGGGAGAGGCAGGGCAGGCAGGTGGGAGGCTCTGCAGATTGCAGGGAGAATTCCTCATTATGAATGTCATAAAATTTATCTTATGACAGATAAATAGATTTTTTTAATTTTTCATGCCAACTATGAGTGCTAAAGAATGACAAGTTTTCTTCAGTTTGGCACTTACCAATATTCGTGACTAAAGTCAGTAAATCACATGCTTAGACAAGATATGAAAAAGACTCACAATTCCTTAATTAGTGAGCAGATTTTCTTTTCTTTGAGACAAAGCTCTGGGAAGGAAAACTCTCATTCCCAATGGCTGTAAACCAGCCTATTTCTTCCTCTATGTCTGTCTGCAGCCTCTTCCCCTCCATATCTCAGGGACTGCCCAGGCCATCCTGACCTTGGCCAGGCTCCATCTCACCAACTCTCCATTCGACCCGATGGTCCACATCCCCTGAGGGCTCAAGAACACCCCTCTGTTCTGCCCTGTCCTCTTTCTTACCTCTCTCCTGGATTTTGTCAACCTAAATAACAAACAGAGAAAGGACATCCAAATGAGAATAACCTTTATTCTGGAATGGGCATTGCAGTAGGAACCCAAGTGCCATGCCAGCCTGCACGTACTCAGAGGGGTCAGTGACAACAAAGGTTTTTGAAGGAAAAGGAGGAGAACCACACGATTGTTTTGAGATGATTTATTATTCTTGGCTACAAGGTTCAATAACAAGGGTGGCCCCAGGCCAGCTGCACAAGCAGTTGCTGGGCAGATGACCTCGCAGAAGTATTTTTTGGGTAAGGTTGTGGTGGCCTTTGTGTACGGTTGTGGTTTTCTGCTATCTTTTGTGGAGTTCTTGTTGCCAGGCATTCATCTGTGAGACTCCTCCCTTCATGGCCAGCCCTGGCTCCATTTTTCAGGGTTTCGACATAAGCGTCTCCAGTCTGATTCTGACAAATGTCACAACTGGACATGTTCTCCCGTCAGTGACCTCACAGTCCTCCTATTAAAACAAACTGCCCAGAATTGATCAGATAATTTAATTCACACAAGCTCTATGTGGATGAGTAACATGAACAGATAAATCTTGCTCAGAGAAATATTGTATTTTATTAACAATTGAAACTGAAAACCAAAAAACTAAAATATATTCATGGTCTTCACTTTGGAGCCCAAAGAGGTAAAGACAGCCCTGACATCACCTCAGCAGAGAGAAAACAAAATTCCATTTTCAGGTCGGGGAAATGCAGGCACAGGCAGCGAACATCAGAATCTTCTGAGATCAAACCTACTTCTCAAAGCCTGGACCCTCAGGGACAACACTCTGGGCTTAAAAATAAACAGAAACGAAAATGCCTCTAACTCCAAACGATGGCGAGGAAAACTGCCTCATTCAAACCTTCATATCCAGGTTCTGAAAAGTAATTTCCTCCGGGGTTTCTAGCCCCAGTGTGGAATCCAGGTGCATTTACAGAGGCAAATCACATGGGAAGTTTAATGGAGAATTAATCCTAAAGTGGCCCTGAACTTATTTCACCTACATATACAGGACAGTGGCAAAAATAAGTCTACTCTTAAGCAAACCTGACTTAAATCCGAACTCAAAGAAATGCCACAGATAAACTTTCAGGAAAAACGAACTAACCATCCAAAATTGAGAAACATATTAGCAACAAGGTTCGGTGCAGCAGGTGGGCGAGATCAGAGCCACAGAGGCTCCAGCCACAGAAGTCATCCGAGACTGTGGCGAGCCTGCAGCTGAAGGATTTTTAAATAAGGGAAGAACAGACTGCAGATGGACCAAGAGCAACTGCGTAAAAATGTGCAAAAAAGTTGGAAATGAACCAAATTCAAAGTGTAGGCAAGCAAAGCATAACATTTAAAATTCAAAGCCCGATGCATGTATTAAAAATCAGATTAGACATTGTTGAGTAAAAAAATAGTGAACCCCCCAAAATGGATCCAGTGAAAATTCAGGGAGAGAAGGGTATGAAAGAGAGATTAGGGTCCACTGCTGATTGCATGCAAAGGTCAAATGTTTTTGTATAGATATGAAATATTTTTAATCTTATTTCTAGGCACAGTATCTTTTTAATTTCTGTTCATTTGTTTTATATATTTGCCATTATAAATTGGTCTCATTGTATTTTCTATCTGGTTGCAGTTCGTATATTTAAAACATGTTGTTTTACATATAGAATGTACAGCTGACCCTTGAACAACACAGGTTTGACCTGTGCGGATCCACTCATACACCGAAGTTTTTCAGTAGAAGTTGCCCCGAGGGAGCCTCCCCCTGCTGCGTCCCCGTCCACCTCCTCTGCCTCCTCCACCTCTGCCACCAGGGACGGCAAGACCAGAGTTTTCTCCTCTTTCACCTGCTCAGCCAGCTCAACGTGAAGACAAGGATGAAGAGCTGTATGACAGTCAACTTATGCTTAGTGAATGATAAATATACTTTCCCTTCCTTATGATTTCTCTTTTTTTTTTTTTTTTTGATACGGAGTCTCGCTCTGTTGCCCAGGCTGGAGTGCAGTGGCGGAATCTCGGCTCACTGCAAGCTCCACCTCCTGGGTTCACGCCATTCTCCTGCCTCGGCCTCCCGAGTAACTGGGACTACAGGCGCCTGCCACCTCACCCGGCTAATTTTTTGTATTTTTAGTAGAGACGGGGTTTCACTGTGTTAGCCAGGATGGTCTCGATCTCCTGACCTCGTGATCCACCCGCCTCAGCCTCCCAAAGTCCTGGGATTACAGGCGTGAGCCACTGTGCCCGGCCCCCTTATGATTTCTTGATAGCATTTTCTTTTCTCTATCTTACTTTATTGTAAGAATACAGTCTATGACATGCAACGTATACAGTATGTATTAATCGACTGTTTATGTTATTAGTAAGGCTTCCAGTCCACAGTAGGCTGTTAGTAGTTAAGTTTTGCGAGAATTGAAAGTTATATGCTGATTTTTCACTGCTCAGGGATCAGTGCCCTTAAATTCCGTATCATCTAAGGGCCAACTGAACATATACATATTTACCAGCCAGCCAATTGATTCTGTTCTTTCTCAGTTGATTCTTCTAAGTTTTCTTATAGAAAGCCATATCATACTCAATAATAATAATTTTGCCTCCTCCTTAATTAGACCTCATTTCTTTCTGTGGTCTAATTGCACAGAAAAAAACCTCCAGAACAATGTTAGATAAAGTTGGCAGAACTGTAGTCCGTGCCGTATCGGTTTCCAGTGGGAGCTCTTTTATCCCCCAAGCCGTCCTCCTCTGCTCCCTCCCCCAGCCCCTAGGAGAGACTTGAGGACACACTGAAGCCTGCAGCTCCTGGTCTGTCATCTTCAGACAGACTTTCAGCCTTCCAGTGTGTAAGATTGAGTGGACATACGATGTCCTCAAAGCTTCTCATCCCCGGTGGTTTCCAACTTTGACTCTCATCTTTAACTGTTGCCTGGCAAATTTGAATAATATTCTCTAAATTTTTATTCATGAATTTTAGATTTATGTAGAAAAATTCTACCTGACAAATGGCAAAATTGGCACGCCGACGCATTTCATCACGTTTTGTTTCCTCCTTTATACCATCATCCATTTGTCTGTTTTTTATGTCTCTGCTTTGTAGCAAGTGTGTTCAGTTATCGGCCGCAATCACCACAGGTGCTCGGCTGCCATCTGTGTGTGAGTGAATCGGCCTCAGGCCCCTCCGTGACTTCTCAGTCGCTCGCCATCCTAGCTCTCCTGATGCGTTGGTTACTTTAACTTTGTTAAACGATGATTTTTCAAGAGGCTTTGTTGGTTGCTTCATTTAGTTCTTGGGGATTGAGACTGTCTTCCCTGCTTTTATTTTTTAAATGACAAATCGGTCAGGTGTAAGCCTACTGACACATTTCTTTTTCTGAAGGCCCGAACAGCTCAACTGTTACTCATCCTTTACAGAAAAGTTTGGTACAAGCACGACTGTCCCTCTAGTACGGGAATGACTGGGATGCTGGGGTTTTGTTCTGCCTGGTTCCCAGAAGGATCCTTTATCTTAAAATCTAAGTTCACTACTTTTTCTGGTACAATCATCTTGCTATACTCTTCCAGAATATTGATTAAGTGTACACTGGACTCCTTTTCTCCATATCTATCATTTTCTAATTAAATAATTTCTTCACCATTTCCCTTTTTGACTGGTTTTCTCAGATCTCACCTCCGTATCTGATTGCAGAAATTTTCCTTAAGAACCAATTTTGAAGAACCACACCAAGCAATCATAGTGTGATCTTTCTTCTAATGTAAATGTGTGTCTTGAGTTTTTTAATTACTTTCCTTTGATTTTATTTTGTTGTTTCTGGTAATTGTTTCCTGTGTTAGAGGCATGCAGCACAGGCTCTGCTGTTTTCTCAGGAGGGTGGCAGGTGTGGATGTCTGAGGGTGGCTTCGATGCAGTTCAGATGAGTCAGCTGGGAACTCCAGCTGCAGTGAGTCCATGCTTTCTACATACGGCTGCATCGGCCGCAGGGAAGTCTCATGTTATGCATGCTTTCTGTTTATGGTGTTGCTTTATTTTATTTTTCTGCACCAATACTGTTAAGCTCCAATTTTCCCCAGATGCTGCTCTCTGCCCCACCCCTCCTCTGGACTGCTCCACAGGGATGTCAGGGGCAGTGAGTTTCGCCCTCTGGGTCCCCCTCACCTGAAACTCAGGCAACAGAACCACACGGTTAGGGACGGTTTTACAGCAAGAGAAGCCTCTAATTCTCTCTGTTCTTAAGAAAACATCAGCACTGGCCTTTTCACTCTGCGAATGCATTCAGTGTTTCTTTCTGCTCTTGGCATCTTCCCTGGTTTGGTCTAAACTTCACTGTGTTTGCTGGCTGTTCTTTGAGTTGGAATATACATGGACTAGTCGATGTCTTGTAATTCCATTAAATGGTGGTCTTGCTACATTAGTCCCTGCAGCATGAAGGGATAATGGAGAGGACAGTAGCAGAGACTTCAGCCCCTGCCGTGTTCTCAGCTGAATCTATGGCCCCCACCCCCAGCAGGCTGTTTGGCTTCTGGACTGGATAGGCAATGTGTCTTCTGCAGGATTTTAAACGAGCATTGATATGGGTTGACTGTCTCCTCACCCAAATCTCATCTTGAATTGTAGTTCTCATAATGCTCACGTGTTGTGGGAGGGACCCGGTGGGAGGTATTTGAATCATGGGGGTGGCTACCTCCATGCTGTGTCCGTGACAGTGAGTGAGTTCTCACCAGATCTGATGGTTTATAAGGGGCTTTTCCCCCTTAGCTCTGCACTTCTCTCTCCTGCCACCATGTGAAGAAGGACATGTTTGCTTCCCCTTCTGCCATGGTGATAAGTTTCCTGAGGCCTCCCAGCCCTGTGGAACTATGAGCCAATCAAATCTCCTTTATAAATTTCTCAGTCTTGGGTATGTCTTTATTAGCTGCATGAGAATGGATTAATACAAGCAATTATAAAGGATATTAAATATTTGTATAAAGTGTGATTTCCTGAGTCTTCTGACAATGCTGCTCACACTCCCTGTTTACGGTGGCATGTTCAGCAGCTGTGCTGAGCCCATGTCTCCCAGGTAGGATGCGGGCCTCTCTGTCCACCCTCCTGGTGACTTCTGAGTGCGACAGTGGCCTCTCTGTCCACCCTCCTGGTGACACCTTCCTCCTCCACACTCCCTCCCTCCTAATGCATTCAATTCCATGTTCCCCAACTCTAGGGAAATCCACGCCCACAGCAATGAGGTAGGACTAAGGGGCCTTTCTGTTCAGTGAGGTAACACAGAGCCCAGGCTCAAGGTTTCTGCAATTACTGTGCTCTGCTTATAAGCACACCCCTTTCCAGGGTGTAATTATTTAGCAAATTCCACAGCCTGAAAAGAATGATTATTCTCACTGAAGCAAGTTTTTACAAGGCTTACAACACAATTGCTCCAGGATACGTGCAAGATATGTTTGTTTGTCACTTGAATTTCTTTTGCCAACATTTCAGGCTCTACCTAGAAATATGAGCAATTCAATGCTTTAGAAATCCTGTGGGTAATTTAAACTTATATTCACAGGGCATATTAAACATAGATTAAGCTTTGTTTTAAACTTGTAATTGTACTGTGTTTTCTAGTCTCAGAAATTAAAAGCTCAAATTAGTGGTTTTGAAGTGAGTTATTGACAGAGGGCATCCCCACAACTGGGATAGAAGGGCTGCCATGTCACTGCTCATTCGGAAAAGGCAGCCATGGAGAAGGAGAGTAAAGAGGAGTGGCAGAAATCCTGAGCTTGTAACTCTCTTTCTGCAAACTGTCTCCAAGATACATTACATTAAACACGTTATTTAAAGGCAGTATTTCACAGCCCACCACTGCTCTATGGTTTTGCTTCTCTTTTTCAGTCCTAACCCTGGATCCCTCTTATCTGCCACAGATGTGACTGCAAGAAACCTGCTTCCACAGACACGGCCCCCCGAGTGAGTGGATCCCAAGTGAGCACCACACATGTGATGGACAGCTCGACTTCCTCCTGGGTGTTCGGTGTCCTCTGCATGTGGAGGTGTTGAGTGCAGGTTCCTGGCACCATGCGTGTGGCTGACCCAATGTCGCCCAAGCCACAAAAGTCACACAAGCAGGTTCTGCAGGGCAACGGATTCCCTCTCACAGCAGCCGGGCACACGGGCCTTTCATGAGAAACTCTTATAGGAAATGCTGGCCCATCCCTGACTGAACCATGAAATCACAAAGTTACAGGATGAAACAGAAGAATCAACACACTGCCAGGCAGAGTCCAGAGACCCCACAGTCTAGAAAACAGGGAGGAGCAAAGGGAAAGGCAAGCAGCTGCCAGCAGCTTCTGAGGACGGTAGAAAGTGCTGCGTGCAAGGCCACTGCACACCCCACGGGGTGGCCTGGGCGCCCTTAGATGCCGGACCCTTTGCAAGCCAAAAAAAGCGTTCAATCCTGAATAAGATTTTGGTTTTGATGGCACTTATTGATCACGTTGTACTTTTTGCAATTTGGGACTTGGTATCTCTGGGGATCTCCATCATACTTTAATCCAGTGCTAGACAAAGCTTTATGCAGAATCTTTTCGTTACAAATACAGTTCTGCTGGGCTAGAAAGCTGCACTGTCCTAGGTACCTGCCACCTGCTCAGCATTGCTCTGGGTGTTGAGGACACAGCGTGACCACACCGGCCCTTGGCTGGCCTCCCGCAGGCCTGACAACACAGACACGGGTTTGGTTAGGGGGAAATCAGGGTCTTCTATCAGTTAGATTTCTGTGCAGGAAAAAAACTACTTTTAGCTAAACATCTACTCTACTACAATAATTTAAAAATAATTATCGGCTTTAAATCGTTATTGAGTGTGATATTGTTTCTAAACTTATTTGGTCAGGTTATACTGATTAAACAAGATTTTTCACTTTTGTGTGCAATTATGGCCCCTTGTTATGTTTTGTGAGAGTCCTGTTCGCTAAGCCTCTTGAGAATAATTGGACCAGGCACAGTAGCTCACACCTATAATCCCAGCACTTTGGGAGGCCAAGGTGAGAGGATTGTTGAGGCCAGGAGTTCAAGGCCAGTCTGAGCAACAGAAGGAGATCCTGCCTCTATGAACTGCGCTGGGCGTGGTGGCATGTGTCTATGATCCCAGCCACTTGGAAGGCTGAGGCAGGGGGATCATTTGAGCCTGGGAGGCCGAGGCTGCAGTAAGCTGTGATAGGTTCATTGTACTCCAGGCTGTGCAACAGAGCAAGACCCTACCTCGAAAAGAAAAGAATAGAATAAAAAAGAAAAGAGAAGAGGGGATGGCAGTTTTTTACCATATTTTAAAAGTCCTTTACCTCCTAAGTAGGATTAATTAGAATGACATAACAGAAAATTCTGATCTCTGGGATATCTTTCTCTTAGTTCTACCATAAGTATAAATTAGGGCAAGTTCTGAGCATTTTCATAATTTTTTAAAAACCTCCTTAATTTCCTTATTTATGAAGCAGGATAATTGAACATCTATCAAAGTATTTCGTGTGAAATTAAGACATACATCAAATACTTAGAAGCATGTAGACATTCCCTGGCTTCCATGACCATTTGCATAATTTTCTCCTCCTGTGATCTGCAGGCACTTTGAGTCCTACGACCGCCATCACCGAGAATAGCGGTTGGCTCGTAAGAGGTCCTTAGTAAATGAACGATTGGATGATTCCTGTTCATTAGCTCTGCACTGAACATCCAAGTTATGACACATTTACCCAATTATCTTACCCCTGGAATTAGGTTAGGCAGTAATATCATAGCCTCATCTACAGACAAAAACCTAAAAGTGATTATATATTAATGCATGTCTTTTCTAGGGCCACAGGTTGTCAGCAACACCAGGGCTGGCGCTTGTCCCTTGCATGTGCATGAAGGGCAACCCCCTGACATTTCACTGCTTGGCACAGGCAGCCTGCACCAAAGGCCCACGGCGTTGAGTCTCCTTAAGGATGTGCGAGCTGTTACCACCCCCTCAACCCACAAAATCAGCTGAGTAATTTTACCAAGTTGACCTTAAACTCACTGAGGTATGAAGAGATGTAAGGAATGAAGAGGCTGTGAAAGATTTACTAAGCCCCATAACTGAACACATCCTATACCCAGCAAGCAAGTCAACTGGGTGATGAGGCAGCTAAGGACGCATGGCTTTTTACTTACTGTGCCTCACAGGACTGCAGAATCAAGTCAATTCTGTGGCGGCCGAGGGCGCTGCCCGTGGGTTTGCAGGCTGTCCCGGGCAGTGCTGCCCACTCCCAGGCTGTTCTATTTTCCCAGGCCTTTGAGTCAAGAAACTCTAACAGGGATCAACCTTTCCTTGCAGCACGTCACAGCTCCATGTTGCAGTTTAGCTCTTAACGTATAGGAGACACTGTGACATCAGCTGTCCTCCCCTCAATTCACTGGTGTCCTAGATGGGAAATGAAGAAAAAAAACACACATTGACCAAGGTTGTGCATTTGGTAGCCTCTGTGTGAACATAGCCATGGAAGAGAGTAATGGGTGGCAGGAGGCCCAAAGCCTGGCCTGGAGACACTGCGTCTGAGCCCCATGCTCCGTGACTGTGTGACGTGAAGGCACTCTGTCTACCTGTGAGTCAGTGACGCCATCGCTACAAGCCATCTCCTAAAAGATCTGCAAGGAGAAAACATTATAAACTATGTTTAAAAGTCATTCTCAACTGCACCATTTCAGGTTTTTTTTTCTTTATGTGAGTTTTATAATGAAAATAATATTGGAAACCACTCCAAAACAAAGTCCTTTAAAGGCATTTAAAAATAATAGAGCATGCAATCCAAAAATATTTGGTAACAACTGATCTATTTGATGGAAATTAGTAATAAATATCTACCCTAACTTAGCTTGCAGAGTGTTAGGATCAAATAAAAATAGTATTAAGCCATAAGCTTGCTACCAGAGGTGAGATACACAGTTGAAGGCAGTTCTATAACAAGCACAGGTGGATACTCTGTGGCAGGGGACCCCAACCCCAGGGCCCGGGATGGTACTGGTCCATGGACTGTTAGGAACTGGGCCACGCAGCCGGAGGTGAGCGACTGGCAGGTGAGCAAAGCTTCATCTGTATTTACAGCTGTTCCCCATTGCCCTCATCACCGCCTGAGCCCCACCTCATGTCAGGTCAGCAGCTGCATTCGATTCTCACAGAAGCGTGAACCCTGTTGCGAACTGCACGTGCCAGGAATCTCGACTGCATACTCCTTATGAGAATCTAATGCCTGATGATCTGTCCCTGTCTCCCATCACCCTCAGATGGGACCATCTAGCTGCAGAAAAACAAGCTCAGGGCTCCCACCAATTCCACAGTATGGAGTTATAAAATTATTTCATTATATATTATGATGCAATAATAACAGAAATAAAGTGCACAATAAATGGAATACACTTGAATCATCCCGAAACCTTCCCCCCACCACCCCCGTCCTGTCCGTGGAAAAACTGTCTTCCGTTGAACTGATCCCTGGTGCCAGCGAGGCTGGGGACTGCGGCTCCATGGCACTCGATTATTTTTCATCTAAAGCAAGGCCATTGTCACCACAACAGTCTTAAAGCAAACAAGGAGACTTGTCTCCGTGCGTCCCCTCTGGTCTTCGCCTCTCTTGGGCGTTTCCACTGGGGAGGCTGCGGATGTGTCCTGGGGTGCCAGGCGGCCTCCTCTTCTGGTCAGACGTGCAGTTCCTTCTCTCTCCTCCTGGGCCCTCTGTTTCCAGGAAACTTTATTTCTTCTGCCAGTTACATTCAGTCTTCCTACTCCCAATTTTAAGTCTGCCTTTCCTGCCCCGAGTCTCCTGGTGGGAGCTTCTGTGGCCACACGGTCACACTGTGCGCTCTCCGTTTGCACGCCTGTACACGGTCACACTGTGCGCTCTCCATTTGCACGCCTGTGTCACTCCTCCCTGAGGCCAGGCGTCTGTCCTCAGAGATGGTGGCCAAGGATATTTCATGGACCTTCCCTTTCTGCAGTCCCGACCTCCCCCCACCACATCATTTTATGTTTAGATATCCAGGTATGTAAAATCATTCCCTGTACATCATATGTGCAAACACAGTGTAAAACTAATTTTTAGTACAAAAATTATGTGTGAATGTAGATAGATAGAAAGAGATATAAAAACATACACCAAAATTGTAAAAAAGCAGTTACCTTTGGGCTATGAGATTTTTTTCCTTCTTTGGGATGATTTTCTAATTTTTAAAATAACTTTTTAATAAATATGCTAATTGATAATCAATAACCATAACAACATATATTATCAAAAAGGTAAAAACCAAAATATTGCATGGGGTACTATTCTGGGTGGCTATTACAAAGCAAAAATCATTATGGAGGGTGATGGTTCAAGAGTCACTAGCAAGGAAAATTAGTACAAATTCTCACTTTTCAAACTAACTTCAGAGATCAATTTAATGAATGAAAGACTAGATAAAACACTAAATGTGAAGAATGCGAACTAGAATTGAATTTAGTGGCCACCTAGCACAGCGGCCTTTGATTGCACAGGAGGCCAAGAGCGTTTGCCTGCCTTGGGAGATCGACCATGGAGGAGTCCCCAGGTGTCCCAGCTCCACGTCTGGCACCTGTGCAATTACACCTGGGTGCTCCGGGCAGCCTGACCACCAGTCTCAGCCCAGATTGCAACCACAGCCATCGCAGACTCCCGGAACAGCAGGAAGTTGCAGGCCCCAGGACAGTTCTGTCGCTGAGCGGGGGTGTTTGCTGAGCAGCATGCTTAGGCTGTACCTGTACAAACAGGAGAGCTCCAGGTGTGCAGTGTCTATGAAATCTGCAATTTTCTAGAACTACATGAACCAAATGTATTGTAAAAGAAAGTCCCGCCTTTGAAATTATTGAAAACATACTGTACTTAAAGTTCAGTGCATTTAGTGGTAGAAAGAAATGCGACAAATATTTTCACAATAAAAGCAATTGAAAATGTTTTATAAGTTTCTCATCTATAGTTAAACAAATTGTTTAGGTAGTAATAGTCTGATTTCTAGTAACATATTATTTTCAGACCTCCATCACTCTTTAAGAAATGAAGGCCAAGAACAAAATAAAATTATGTTTTGAACTACCAAGACAAATAAAAATAATTCTATGTAGAAAGGAAACTCTAAAGGGGGCAGTTTTTCTTAACCGACTGTTCCACAACTGGACACCCTAGATTCTGTGGTGTCGACGGTGACTGCCTTGGAGGGGCCGCCGCTGAAGTGGCGCCTCAGAGGCAAAGCCACCTGCTCTGTGTCATCCTCCAGCACCCAGATTCAACGCAATCCTCCCCACTCTTCTAGTGGGGAGCAGGCAGAGAATAGAGACCTGAAATATCTGTCTTCATTAGTAGTGAAGACCTGCCCTCCAATCATAAGACTTGGAAGCCTCGAAGTTACCTAGGAGCACAGTCACTTTAGCTGAGGCTTTGGACCACCAATGGGAATGCTAGCACTGCTCAAAGTTTGCTTTTCCACCTTGAGCTGATTACAAACACCTCAGCCATCCACACACTCATGCATCGAACAAATACTTACCAAATGCCAAATTTATGCCAAGCATTGCTGACATGCAAGTAAAGAAAGCAAACTTTGCCCCTACCCAAATGGAGAAGGCCGACAGCCCATAATGAATAAGGCAGTGGCGGTGCAGCCTCCATGGGCTGCAGGGTGTCGGGTGTCGTCAGCCGGAAGCTGCCTGGCCTTCCCTCTCCTGCAGACTGCTGCCAATGACAAACGGAAACACTGTAAATGTGGAGGTTCACTCATGGGGAAGTGTCCAAGAGTAATTTTAAGGCTATCCTTTCAGTTCTGTAGAAACTTACATCTGATCAAAACAAAAATGTTGGCAGTACCAGGAGAACCATCAGGGGGCATGTTTCCTCGCCAAGGACCGGCTCAGACCCGAAGCCAGGGCAGTCTGGCCCTCAGGGTCTTGCAATTTGCTCTTGCATGAGCCAGAGGGACCTCTGCTGATGACGGTGTCCCCTCCCATGATAAGAATCACGACCATTCAGAAGAACAAGTCTCATTATTTAAGCACAGAGGGCTAGTAGTGCTCTTTTTTTTTTAATTATACTTTTAAGTTTTAGGGTACATGTGCACAACGTGCAGGTTTTACCTTCAGCAAAGGAAACAGGCACCATTTGGCCTATAGGCTATGAACCAAACAGACACCATTTTGCCTATGGGCTACGAACCAGACAGACACCATTTGGCCTATAGGCTATGAACCGAGACACCCAGCTGTAGGCTGTGAAATGATTGAGGGTAACAACCACTGATCCCGGTGTTGCTAGTACTGGGCATGATCATTATACATAGAAATATCACAATAAATGTTTTATATGAATAAGTTAATATGCAAATCCCAAATCACATGTCCAGTTACACCAGATCAAAATTCAGTGTGTTAAAATTTATTCCCAAATGGGATATTTGGCCATGAAAATATATTTCTTTGAAAAACAATTGCAAGCTTTGGCTTTCAACACTGACCCATTATATAAATGGGGAAAAACGAGGGTATATAAGTTGCATCAACACTGAAGCAACTGACAATGGTCCATGTAACAGCACCCAGGAAATACAGTGGAAATTGGTAATGTAATGCTATGCTAAAAATCCGTATCCCAGAGCTGCATTCTGGGGCCAGCACTTCATTTTAAAAGCTAGATAAATGGGGAAAATGTTCTCTTATCAGCCTAAAATCATATTACCCTAATATCATTTCCATTGCCACTCTGAGACATAGCAAATATCTTCTCCACATTAATAACATACCAAATGCAAATGAGGTCTTCGTTCAATGTCCAATAGAGACAATAACACATTAAAGCCACCCTGTGGGTAGTAATTAAAAGAATGAGAATCTGGATTCATCAGGGATGACGGCATGCGTTAATTACCCAGTGCTCTTTAGCATAACTCAAGTTGAATATCAGGGAGGGGCAATCCCTGGATCTGGGCCCTTAATACCCATTGGTATTGGTGAAGGAGGTTAACGTGTGATCTGCTGGGCAGGGAGGGAGCTGGAAGCTGAGAACCACAACGAGACCCACAGCAGAATTTTATCACTCTTTGGCAGATGAGATGGGAGACAAGGCCCAGAAAAACTAAATTACAGACCACAGGGTCACGACCATAAACAGCAAGCATTGTTTGTCTTTCTGTAAAAGGGTTTTTCAGTCAAAATTATGGTGTAACTTGGCACTGAATCTCTGATAAATGAAAATCGTCTGAAACGAAAGCTTCTTAGACTTTTTTACCCAGCGTTTCACGAGCAGCCTCCTCCTGGGGCCTCCCGTCACCATCTTCGTGCCGGTGAAGCAGATGGCATGCCCTCTCTTTCAACTTGCCGGCCATTTTCCATTTGCAAGTGACAGGCAGGACTTAGGCAATTTTTACACATAGTGGATATTTGACAATGGACTTGTAAAGGCCCACGTGATGCTCTTGCGGCCGGATGCAGAGTGAACCCTGAGTTTACATGGACATTTGTCATTGTTCTTAGAGGATACTTAGGACACCCAACACCTGCCACAAAGTTCAGGTCCATAGTCAGGGCAAGCTCAGATGAGTGGCCCAGTCATCCCACTGCTCCTAACAGCACTGCCCTCCCCTGCCTGTTAAGGCAGAGCCCGGGTGTGGCTGTGTCTGCACTGGTGGTGGGTGAGGTGCCAGGCTTTGTGTCTCCTGCAAATGCACAGGCTGTGAGACCTGGCGCAGTTGCCTCGGGACACCAGTGGCATCTCCCAAGTTTGGCAAGCTGGCCCTGAGTCCACCCCTACTTGGTTACTGGAATCAAGGAAGGGCCCTCCAAGATAGAGGAGTCAGCCTGGAACCGGAAATGCTTCCTAAAGAGCCTCAGCATCTCGAAGGGAACCAAGTGGCCACCCAAGGACAGCATCTAGGAGAAGAACTGCAGGGAAGAAAGAGAAACACGAAAGAGCGTGAAATTGGAGGTGAAAGACAATGACATGGTCAGGGCCTCTGTTCAGTTCAGCCACCAGCCCTGCCTGCGGAAAGGCTTAGCTGTCAGCTCACAAAGTAACTGCATGTTATCAGTTACTTGTAATTAATGGTGAAATTTTAACCTAAACAATCAGTAAAAGCCAGTTAACTGCTGTGCCTGTGGTTCCTGGCCACCGCCTTGCTAGTGCTCCTCCGTGTCTGAGTGGGGCAGGTGCCAGCCCTGAAGGACGTTCACAGGGTCTCAGACCTGCCGTTCCTAGGAGGTCACAGGGGACCAAGGGAGGGGTTCTGACCCGCACAGAGCAACAGCTGCTGGTTCCTTTTCAACAATCACATTTATTTTTCACCAGTTTTGCATTTTCTAAGTACAGATTTATTTTTTAACAGATTTCAGCAAATGACCCCGGATTGTTACACTGATTTTAAAAAACTGTTACTTTTAACATTTTTGTTTTTTTATAATTCCAGTGTAATGTTTTCAACTTTGGCTGTAAAAACTGATGAAAATGAAAAAGGTTCAAGTGGCAAGACTGTAATACATTACATTTGAATTCAAATCAGTGTTTCATTAATCTGACCTTTGATGACTGCTGGGATATTTTTTAACCCTGTGATCAGAATGACAGAAATTTGCATTTTCCTTCCTGATTCCACGTCCTTGTCTCCTCTCTCGCAGGGAGCAGCTGTGCTGTGGGGTGGCCACGGAGATTCCTGATACACGAGGAGCAGCGAGGGCTGCTGGGGAGCTCTGTTCGGGTAACTCCGGTGGGGCCTGCTCTGGGCTTGCAGCACATTTGCAGTGCCCTTGGGATGTGGCTTACGTCTAAGCCCTGAGCTAAAAGAAAAATCAGATGGCTTTGAAATAAGCCCAACAATTGCAGTGTCCTGCATTATTCAAAAAGCCTTGGTTCTGTCACAGACGCTGTTTTATACTAGAGATGTGGGATGTGTGCGTGGTGATCAGCCCTGTCGTTAGGAAGCCGTCCATTCGGTAAAGACTGAATTGTGTAGGGGCTGATGCAGCCCTGTCAGCTGGTGTATAAAATGCAGTCGTTTGAAACTCTCATTCTGTCTTCCAAGAAGATACAGTCTTCATACGTCGCACACTGGGAAAAAGGCACAAACCTTTTATTAACTCAGTTTAACAATGAAAATAGATTGTTACTGGTTTTACAATATAATGAAGAATTCATAATTGGTGCAATTAGCCTGTTGTGCTGCTGTAAGAAGATTCATGGTGACAAGATGATTTTTTTAATTAGATGCAACACGGAACAGGCCCAGCCCTCCCTTCCCTGCTTCGTCTTCCTGCAGCTCTGCATGTGGCAGTGGCTGGCCAAGCACAGGTGTGATCCCAGGATGCAGCCACGTGTTCCCCTGAGAAGCACAGAATGCAGAGCCAGGCCTCAGAATCAAACCCCTCGTTCCTGCACTTTTGCATCCAAAGAATGTTTTTTCTTCCCTTGGATAATCATGAATTTTGTCCAAGGCAAAATTAGATTTAAAAATTTATAGTCACCAATAAACCAAACTTCATACTTTGAAAATAGCAAACATCAACAAAAGAGTAGTGATGCTCTAATGAGGCAAAATAAACCTGCTCCTCAAAAATAATTTCTTGCTGTTCTTTTTTTTTTTTTTTTTTTTGAGACGGAGTCTCGCTTTGTCGCCCGGGCTGGAGTTCAGTGGCGCGATCTCGGCTCACTGCAAGCCCTGCCTCCCGGGTTCACGCAATTCTCCTGTTTCAGCCTCCCGAGTAGCTGGGACTACAGGCGCCCGCCACTACGCCCGGCTAATCTTTTGTATTTTTAGTAGAGAGTGGGTTTTACCGCATTAGCCAGGATGGTCTCGATCTCCTGACCTTGTGATCCGCCCGCCTCGGCCTCCCAAAGTGCTGGGATTACAGGCGTGAGCCACCGTGCCTGGCCTCTCTTGCTGTTTACTTTTTCCTCTCAGGTCTCACCTTCTCCGGGCCTGTACCTCACCCGGCACCACCCACCCCTAACACAAATGTGTAAACGATGATGAATAAGTGAGCTGTCCCTCCACAAGACTCGCCTTGAGTCAGAGGGAGCCACTCAAGGGTGGACACCTCACTTCATGTAAGACGTTCCCAGGGCCACACGTTGCTCGGACACCAGACCTGAACCTGGTCTTCCCAGAAACAGCAACACAAACGCCATGAAAATGCAAATGCGGTGGGAACATGAAAAAGCATCGAGCCCGTTTCCTTGGCTAGATTAACCTCAGCGAAGGGAAAGACCCAGAGCTGGTAACTTTTGAAGAGGCTCGAACAGTGACGTGGGCCTGGGGCGTGCATCCTGCGGGGAACTTCTGGAAGCCGAGATGCTACAGAGATGCAGAGTGAAATGCTGAAAACAGACCCAAGGGGAACGTGGCTCAGGGCAGGCGGCTGGAGCCCACTGGCCGTGCCTTCCCCTGTGCAGGGCAGGTACCATGACCTCTGCTGCATCTGTGAGGATCACCAGTGCTTGATGACATTCCCACAGCTACAGAGTAGGACAGAGCTGACCTGGACTCATGCACGCAGGAGCCCTGGGCCTGCACTGTTCCCATGGAGGTCGGCAGGGCCTGGCGGGGAGGCCCAGCCTGTGGGCTGCAGCACCTCACTCCTGCCGTGAATTAAGCATGGCGTGTCCACCTTCCCGGGGGCGCGACTTCATCTGTAGGACGTGGGGGACGCTTCCTTGTCACAGAGGAGCACGGGTCTGAAACACGCATGTGAAGCCACCCCACACTCTCTGCCATGTCATTGAGATTCTCATGCTGCCCACTCACCTCTAGGGCCAGGGTCCCGGGAGAAGACGGCACAGGGGCTCCTGCCTGATGGGGGAAACGTAGCTTCTGCCAGTGCAAGAGGCAGGGCACACATGGAACGAGAGGCTTCCGCCCAAGCCCATCTTTACCTTATGCAGAGCAAATCCCGGTGCTGTGTCTGGGTTCAAATCCCGTCTCTGCTGCAAGTGGGTGGCCTTGACTAAGTTGCCAGGGCTGTCTCAGGTTCCTCCCCCCATGTAAAAAGGATCCAGTACTTCTTAGGGCCTTCAGGTGACCTAAGCCCCACACTGCTGTAAAAAGAACGTAAATGGAGCTCAGGACAGCTGAGCACGTGGAGGTTCCTGGGGTCGCTGGAAAGGGCGTCGAAGCTCAGCACCCGCCCACGAACCTCGCCCTGGCAGTTTTTCCTCTGAATCCTTTGTAGACCGTTTATAACAAAGCAGTGCACATATACAACAAGAGAACCCACTGGACGTTGTGCACAGAGGCCGGTGCATAGTGAATGCCACATAAATGCTGTTATCAGCCACTTTAAAGTATTTGGTATTGTGTGCCTAACTCTGAAAAGTAAAACAAACAGGTATCTCTCTTTGCTAAAAAGACATGAGTCCAAAGATAGCGCAGAAGACTCAGAAAGGGTGAGCAGAGCCCCCCACAATGGGACGTCAGGGAGTGGGTGCGTCCTGTTTCTCCTCGGGCTGCACAACCCTCAACAGGTGTAGAAAAAGACTCCTTGGGCTGGGATTTTAAACATCAATTTTGCGGGTGATGATTTGTTGCAACTGCAGCACCATCCTTTTTGCCTTCACAACACTCAGAAACCTTCTGAGTATTTCCTAGAAGAATTCCACGGAACCATCAGCCATGAGAAAGGCTAACGGGAAGTGCCTGCCCTCTCCAAGTGACAGGAATGATTTATCACGGCGGTTTCTCATTCTATTACAGAAGCTGAGCTCTATTAAGTTTGGCATAAGTGTGAACTCTGTTTTTGAAGGGCTATACAATGAAAGAGAAACAGTTTACTGCAAATTAAAATATAATGTACAAAGTTCTCTAATTACCTTTAATTTCACCTCAATCCATTTCAGCATTATGTGTGCATTTTGAGAAAAGTTAGCTGCTGTTTTAATAATAGATGTAAAAGACTGTCTCTGAAAATAAGTCACTTAAACCAACCATGAACTAACGGCTTTCAAATACATGTCATGGAACAAACGCTGGAAAAGTTGCGGTGGGACTGAAGGACACACGGGGTGGGATTTTTCCTGCACAGACCTTGGCCTCGCCTGGGTTGGTAAGATGTGGACAGACACACGACCCACAGTGCAGGCTGGGCACCAGCCAAGCGAGTGCTGTGGGCCAAGCTGCTCAGACTTCAGTCGGCAGAGGAGCTGCCGGCGCTCTTGCTAACAGGCAGGTTCCGGTCTGTGGATCTGAGGAGGGGCCCAAGGTGATGCTCACTGGCCGATGTGGAGACACCGTGAGTGACGAGACGCAGGGAAACTCTGGGAGTCAAGGGAGGCGAAGAGCAGAGACGCGGTCCGGAGCAGAGACACACAGGTGTGGAGGTGACGGTGGGCAGCCTGGAGGCGCGAAGGCCAGGGCCTCACCTTGCTCACCACGCAGCTCGGTGACTTGGGGAAGTGGCCCCATCTCCAGGGAAGGCTGTCTGTGAGTCTGTCTGTGATTCTCCAAGTCAATATCCAAGTGATTGGCAGAGTTCCCTCCTCAAATCCCCCAGCTGGTTTAGAGACCAGCATGAGGGTGGAGGAGGTGGCTGTGGAGGGGCGGTGTGGGGGGTGGGAAGTGCCACTGAAGACTCACCCGTGTGCACGCAGCTGTCAGGGAGCTCCCAGTGACCATCTCAGCACAGCAAACGCGGTGTGATGGCTGTTTTGGTGTCTGCTGGGCCGGGCTGCAGTCCCAGTTATTTAACCAAACACTCAGCTAGGCATTGCTGTGACGGCATTTTGCAGAAGTGACTGCTTCTGAGAAGCTGACCCTTGATCATTTCCCTGCTTCTCATACTTTCATTATGAGTGAACGTGAAAATGCTCCTTTACAGTAAAGCACAGTTTTGATGTTACTTCCAGGACACAGAGTTCACGCCACAGTAAACAGGGTGTGTGTGTAGAAACTGGCCTGGAAGTCGGGCTGTCGGCGGGGTGGAGGGAGAGAGCGGAGCTGGGGCTGCAGGGCTGCAAAGCCTGGGTGACACAGAGCACGGCACTCCCCACGCCTGCTCCACCACGCGCTTGCCCTCCGAAAAGCCAGATCCTGTCTTCGTGGCTTTCTGCATCCTCACAGGAACACAGTTCCCAGGCATGCTGCCTGTAAGTGGCTACGGAGCTTCAACACACAGTTCTGAAATTATTGTAGTATTTTTCAAATCAAGGTACTGTATAGGCACAGACTCGTGCTGCCTCCTCTCTGGGATGTTGGTCAGGGTGGCAAGGGCAGCAGGCTGAAATCGAAAGGGCAACTGGACACCTTTGTCCTAAAATGTCTGTGAAGGCTTCTGTTCCGAGCCAGACTTGGACCTGGGCAGAGCCTGACTCTTGGGGCCTGGAGAAGCCACAAAGATGCTAAAATATGACGGAACCTCCAGACAGTGTTGCCTTCTTTTAAGTCATTCCAGGACCTCCCGTGACTGTCACAGTGGTCTGTAGTGGGCCAGGTTCCCGTAAGAGAAGCAAGCATAGAGATGCCAGCTCATAGGCAGGGCAGGAAAATGGGAGAAGGGCTCCAAGGGCTGAAAGGTGAGACGGGGTGGGAATGTCTCGTCACCAGTGTCTGCCATCTGAAACTGCCGGTGGTCTCCACAAGCCCCGAAGCCCGCCCAGCAGCTGCCCTGTCCTGCTTGGCACAGCCCCCACAGCCCATTTCTCAAGGGTGGTCTTCACGTTCCTATCTTGTGTCTTTCGGGAACAGACAGTGCCCTGTCCTCCATCCCCCCACCCTCTGCTCCACCTGCTTCCCCGAGGCCTGGGCTCTGCCTGCTCCGTCTACCTGCTGCCAACTCACCTGAGCAGGTGGCACTTGCTGTAAACAGCACTGGGTATGGAGATTCATTTGGTTAACAAAGATGTAGACCCACTATCAGAAAAGCAGATCACAGGCAGGAGACACTGAAGAGTATCCACTAAAACTGTGGCAGTCCCTTAGGCTAGGGTGCCCGGGTGCTCCAGGGAAACGAAGCCCACAAGAGGAATATGTATGTATTTAGAGGGAGTGAATGTGTGTGTATATATATATATATATATATGTATGTGTGTGTGTGTGTATATATATATATATATACACACACACACACATACACACACATATATGGAGAGAGAGGGAGCGAGATAGAGATTTACTTTAAGGAATTGGCTTCTGCAATCATGGGGTCTGCCTGGGACCTCTCAAGTCTGAGAGCAACAGAGCAAGCCAGCAGCTGGAAACACAGCAGGATGCCACTGCCATCTTGAAGCAGAATTTATTCTACAGGAAACCTCGGTTTTCGCTCTTAAGGCCTCAACAGATTGGATGAGACCCACACACATTATCAAGGGTCAGCCCCCTCAGAGGCAGTCACATCTGCAAAATACCCTCACAGCAACGCCTAGCAGAGTGTTTGATTAAGTAACTAGCACTGCAGCCGTGCCAAGCAGACGCAGAAATGACCATCACGCTTAGTTTGCTGCATGATAGGATGGTCATTCTAAGACCGAAAAGAACATTTTTTTGGAAAAGGAGCTTGGCAAGACTTTGCAGCCAACATTCTTGAACCATGCAACACGAATAGTGCAAAGTACGGCTCACGCTGTACTTCACGCTGGCTGGCCTTTTGTTGCCGGGCATCTGTGAGGATCACGAAAGTACAGTTTGTTCTGCTGCAGAGAGTGTCTCCAGGACCCAGATTAGCTCATGTGCAGTAATAAGTAGAGAACGATGCTAACGGGACACAAAAGCACCTCGGTGAGCTTTATAGTCGGGGGCCTGGAGCGGTGGCCGCACGCATCCAAGTCTTCTGGCTCAGAGAGGAGCCCCTGCCCTTCGTGGCAGCCCCCAGTTGCCCTGGCCTGGCCTGGCCCAGCAGTGCCCCATGCAGGGTCTTAGCACCCAGCTCTGTGCCTCCGTGGCTCCTGCCCTGTCCACTGCACCAGCAGCCGCTTCTCCCACGAGGCGGCTCTGCTCAACTGGCTCCCTGGTGTCCAGGTCACAAAGTGGTTTTAGAGCCCTGGGTTCTGAGCGCTCTGCAGAAACCCTATTTCCCCTCACTGTTAGAACAAGATGATGTAGAAAGTGGTACTTTTTATAAACGCGTATGTCACACTAAGAGTTCCGCTGTGAAATATCTAAACATACCATTCGACATTCCTCTCTTCCTCAGACCTCCCCTTCTCCATATTTCTGGGTATTTTGATGCATTATATAGAATGCTAAAAACAAAGATTCTAATTATATGTAAAGAGTCTTGAAGAAAAAGGAGTTGGAAAACTCATATCTACATTGCAAATTATTGATAAAAACAGAATGTGTGTGTCTCTAACATTACGTACATTTTCCCCTGCAGAGGCGTATCCGTTTATTGGCTGGAAAGAGCTAAACCATGTGCCAGGCAACACCAGCAACTGGCAGAAGTCGGCAGCAATCCGATCCCACGTAACTGCTCCCTGAAGGCCCAGCCATGTGCAGGGAACGCTAATCCGAGTAAAGATAATAAAGACCTTGCGTGCTGAGCTTTGTCAGAGGCCACCCGGAGCGCACCGCACTGCACCTCCTGCATCGTCACTGCCTCTACTCTCTTCCGGGCTGCCTTGGAGCCGGGGGGATGGAATGTCTCATTCCACTGATGTGGAACTTTGTCAATTTACCTAATAAACATTTGCCAGTGCCCCCCACATGCTGGGTCTCGTGTTTGATGCTGGAAATGCAACAATGGAAAAGGCCAATCTTGTAGCCAAATGCAAGCAACAGGCCCTGAAAATGCCCAGTGGGCTGGTGAACATCTATAACATCTACAACAGGCAAAAGGAAATTTCACAACGACTCGAGCCCCTGCATTCAACAGGGGGAAATGCATTCGATCCAGCAGGGAGAACCCAAGGTGAAGACAGTTCCCAGAAGCAGAAGCAACGCAGCCCTGGCACCAAAGTGTGAGCCCAGCTGCGGCCGGGAGCTCCTCTCACCTGGTGTGTGCCTCGTGCAAGGGAAACTGCAGAGACGCTGCCCTAAGACCTGCCAAATGGGGACCTGGAGATACATGTGGGAGGCAGCCTTCAAAAGGGAAACCAACTGCACGCCCACCAGCAGGGAACAGCTCAGTCGACTTACGTAGAACTGAGTGAATGGCACTTGCTGCATCCCAGAAAACGAGTGGAAGATGAAAGGATTCCATGGAAAATGTCGACGACACATTTGAAGTAAAAAGGCAGCTAGTTACAGACCTATATTCATAGCATGATCTCATTTTTAATCAGAAATATATTTGGAGAGAGGATAGAGATTAAACATAGCAGACAGAAAGTGAGAAGGGCTTACTCCAACTACTGACAGTACTTGACTCTGGAAAGTTAAACGGAGAATGACAGGAAGTTTAAGTGGGATATTTATACAAATACTTCAGGGTTTCCAACCTCGGCACTTTTAGCAGTTTAGGCTGTATGTTTGTGGCGGGCACCGTCGTGTTGTTAAATTAGGTTAAATTTGGGCTAAAGCTGCCTCCGTACTTTGAGGCCTCAGCCTAATTCAGCATGTAAACAAACCACAAACTGCCACGGGCGTGTATTCCGGTGACAGGTGGCTGCGTCTCAGCGAGCCAGAGCTGTAACCAATCAGGCTATCTCTGCAGTCACTTCTGCTTTCTGCTATAAATATTGCCTGCCCACCGTGCGCCTGTTTTTGTCCTCGGTGATTCTTGGCTCATGAATCGCTTTTGCTCACTTAAACTCTGTTAAATTTAATTTGTCTAACCTTGTTTTAAACTGCGTGCACTGTAGGGTGTTGAGTGGCATCTTGGCCCCACCCATTCAATGTCAGTTACATTCCTCCTCCAGTTGGGGCAAACAAAAATGCCTCCGTACCTTACCAAATGTTCCCTGGGAGCAAGATTGCCTCTGGTTGAGAACCTGAGAAACAGAGATGGGATTTGTGATAATTTAAAAATAAAACATAATGCAAAGTGGTCAATTATAATGGTGAGAAACAAAAAACTGCTTGGGAGCACAAAGGCGGATGTTGAATCCACCAACGTCCTTCACTTTCTTGTGCCTCAGTTTCCTCATCCACAGAAGCAGCGTAAAACACAGTAGTTCACAAGAATTGTGAGAAAAGTACCTGGCACATAGTAGGTGCTTAAGGATTGTTAGGTCCTTTTTTCCTCTTTAGTCTTAAATCTGGCTCCATCTGTGCTAGATTAGGAGCCCCCTTCACCTTGCTTACACCCCTACTCATGCTACACACACAGTGGAAGCTTAGTGAGACGTCCACACACACAGTGGGAGCTCACATCCATGCACACAATGGGAGCTCACATCCATGCACACAGTGGGAGCTCACATCCATGCACACAGTGGGAGCTCACATCCATGCACACAGTGGGAGCTCATATCCATGCACACAGTGGGAGCTCATATCCATGCACGCAGTGGGAGCTCATATCCATGCACGCAGTGGGAGCTCTATCCATGCACACAGTGGGAGCTCTGTCCATGCACACAGTGGGAACTCTATCCGTGCACACAGTGGGAGCTCTATCCGTGCACACAGTGGCAGCTCATATTCATGCACAGAGAGCTGATATCCATGCACACAGTGGGAGCTCTGTCCATGCACACAGTGGGAACTCTATCCGTGCACACAGTGGGAGCTCTATCCGTGCACACAGTGGGAGCTTATATCCATGCACACAGTGGGAACTGATATCCATGCACACAGAGCTGATGATATCCATGCACACAGAGCTGATGATATCCATGCACAGAGTAAGAGCTCATATTCATGCACAGAGTGAGAGCTGATATCCGTGGACACAGTGGGAGCTCATATCCATTCACAGACTGAGAGCTGATATCCATGCACACAGTGGGAGCTCTATCCATGCACACAGTGGGAGCTCTATCCATGCACACAGTGGGAGCTCTATCCGTGCACACAGTGGGAACTGATATCCATGCACACAGAGCTGATGATATCCATGCACACAGAGCTGATGATATCCATGCACAGAGTAAGAGCTCATATCCATGCACAGAGTGAGAGCTGATATCCATGGACACAGGGGGAGCTCTATCCATGCACACAGTGGGAGCTCTATCCATGCACACAATGGGAGCTCAGTGGAACAGGCCAGATGGTCAGTGGAGCTGAGTCTTGACTGGGAAAACTCAAGTACTTTAGAAAAAAACACAGTAGGAGAAGTCTATGTGACTTCAGAGCAACACAGTAGTCTCATGTCTATAAAAGGAATAAATATAGTGAACATTTAGAAGAAATTATGGTTATCTTATTTACTGAAAAAGGGTCTTACAAAAATAGATGGAATGTTTAAAATTAGCACTAAATAAGAAGAATTTGCTAATTACCAATATGAAATATTAAATGGTCTGAAGGAACAACGGGAAGGAAATGGCAGAGCAGAAATCACATTAATGTCCCAAGGAGACCCATTAACAGAATTGTACTTTGCTATTGGAAATGGATCACTAATTAAGAATAGACTATCGGTGGTGCAAGTAGCTTTGTGCACAGAGACTTAAGGCAGAAGTCATGAAGCTGGATGTGCATGAAGAAAGCAGCTGCATGGCCCAGGCTGTGAGGCAACTTTTCCATGCCTTGGTTTTCCTCCCCCCCAAAAAATAATAATAATAATCTTGCCTAAATCTCAGGTACAGGGGAAAAAATGTCAATTTATCCATAAAGTTAAATGGTATTAACAATGAATCAAAAAGTAATAAAGGATATGGAATCAATAAAACAAAATTTAAAACTGTGTTGATGAAGGTATGCTCATTTAATGCACGCTGGTTGCTCTATAAAGTAGTACACAACTTTTGAAAAGAAGTTCTGTAGTTCTAGCTGTCAATTTATAGAAAATGTCTGTACACTTTGACCCACTGTTTCCAATAAGTTATAAGGAAATAAATAATCTGTAACTCTAGGTTTTTCTTTCGTAGAGAAGTCTTGCACCTTCTATTAACACTCTGATTTATCACCCACTGGGGGGCTGGTGGTGGGTGCAGCCCACCCAAGATGCAGGTAGTAAGGGGCGTGTCTCTGTCAATCATTTAAAAACGATAATAAAACTAACTAAAAGCTGGGATTCTTTGCTTTATGTACTAGAATTTTTAAACAATGCCAGGAAACAAGTATTGCTTCCTAAAAAGGCCTTTTGTTAGCATACGTTCAAAATCACTGTCGAGGTTATTACTGAGTTTTAAAATATATGTAAAATTCAAATTCACATATTGTAACACGCAGTTTTTTTTTTTTTTGAGACAAAGTCTCACTCTGTCCCAGATACATGGGGAGGTGAGAGAGCAGGATAGAGGGTCACCTGAGTCCAGAAGTCAAAGCTGCAGTGAGCTATGACTGTGCCACTGCACTCTAGCCTGGGTGACAGTGTGAGACCCTGTCTCAGAAAAAAAAGAAAAAGAAAGGAAGGAAGAAGGAAGGAAGGAAGGAACAGGAGAGAGAGAAAGAAAAGAAAAAAAAGAAAGAAAAGAAAGAAGAAAGGAAAAAGAAAGAAAGAGAAAGAAGAAAGAGAGAAAGAAAAAGAAAAAGAAAGAAAGAAAAAGAAAGAAAGAAAGAGAAAGAAAGAAAGAGAAGAAATAAAGAAAGAAAGAAAGAAAGAAAGAAAGAAAGGGAAGGAGGGAGGGAAGGAGGGAGGAAGGAAGGGAGGGAGGAAGGAAGGGAGGGAGGAAGGAAGGGAGGGAGGAAGGAAGGAAAGGAAGGGAGGAAAGGAAGGAAAGGAAGAAAGAAAAAAGAAAAAGAAAGAAAGAAAGAGAAAGAAAAAGAAAGAAAGAAAGAGAAAGAAAAAGAAAGGAAGGAAGGAAGGAAGGGAGGGAGGCATTAAAAATGGTCAAAGATATGAACTGCTAAGTGTAACATTTTTGTTTGGAATGCAAATTGAAGTCATGCAATAACATTTAAAGAAAGTTTACTGAATTTCAGTGTCTTCAAATTTGAAATGTATCACTTTCCAAGTATTAGTTGTTGCTTTAAAAATAATTTCAAGAAAATCATCATCATCACTGAGCTTTTCATAAGTATCAACTGAAAATGGCCTTTGATGTAGAGCAGGGTGCAGAAAGGTGAGTGGCCGTGGGTGCCAAACACAGCAGGAACCCCATATGGGCCCAGGAGAGAGGGGCCCAGCTTGTGCCACAGACCAGCCAACTCTGCTGCTGGAACTCTGGAGGAACAAAGGGGAGTTAAGAGGTCGTTAGAAAAGAGACAGAACGTAAATGGTAAAGCCACACTGTGCTTTTCTTTTTAAGGAAATCTTGAGCATGAAATAGGAAAGATGAGAGAAGTGAACCTAGTCCAAGAACGATTGTTTGTGCCTTTAGAAAGGAAGCAAGGATGCAGCCAAGGAGGAAGAGAATATGTGGTTGTGGAGCCACAGACAACAGACAAACAAACCACGAACACACTTGCAAAATCGTGAACGACTCTTGGTATTAATATTACCGCAAGATAGTTTTTAGAAAACAAAATCAGATGTTAAGCATTCCCTTAAGAAGGCCAAGGAAAGAATAATTGCCAATTTATCTGTGGAGCAAGAAAACATGGTAAATTTAAAATAGTAAATTAAGAATAACATTCTTCTAAAAATGTATGCTTTTAACTTGCTACTGACACATGATAATACTACAGTAACAAATAACAACAATTATTAAACAATTAACAATTGCTAAATGCTTCTGCAGTCCCTCCTTTGGGAGGCCAAGGTGGGAAGATCACTTGAGGCCAGGAGTTCAAGACCTCATCTCTACCAAAAGAATAAAAAGAGAAAGAAAAAAGAAAGAAAGAAACTATATACAAAAGTACAGATGAAATAATGTGATGTCTGGAGTGGGTACAATTGTGTTCCCCAAAAAGATATATTGAAGACCTACCTCCATTACCTGTGAATGTGACTGTATTTAGAAATAGGCTTTGCAGATGTAATCAAGTTGAGATGAGGTCCTCTGGGTCAAGGTGGGCCTTAATTCCAGCATGACTCTCCAGCTGTATCTGATAAAAACAGGGAATTTGGACTCAGGTGCAGAGGATGCAGGGACCCCCACTGTGTGGAGGCTGAGGTGGGGACTGGAGGGCACGTCTACAAGTCGGGGAGATCCGAGGATGACCGGCAGCCACTGGGAGCTGGGCAGGGCCTGGAAAAGGTTCTCACCCAAAGCCTGTGGAAAGAACCAACCCTGCCAACACCTTGATCTGAGACGTCAGGCCACCAGCACCCAGGGGCAATAAATTTCTGCTGTTTTAGCCACCTCGTCTGCGGGGATTCCTCACACAGACCTAGGAGACTGATAGAATGCCTGACATTTCTTCTCCAGTAAATGAATGGAGAATTATGGATGAAGCTGGAGGAGCTATGGATCCATAGCTGTGACAACAGGGTGACTGGTTCCAGGGAATAGTTTGTGCAACTTATCATTTCATGTTTCCTAATATAAGCAAATAAGCACATATATTTCTTCTTTTCAAGGACAAATGTTTCCAATACTTTACATGCTTTTCTTCACCTTGCTTTTTCCCTTAATATATGCTAGAGATATTTCTCACTCATTTTTGTAACTGCATATTTTTATGTTGTGTGAAAATGCCGTATCGCTTCCTCTTCAATCTCACACCCAGGACACAGCCTGGGACAGCCAGGCTGTTTTCTAGCTTGCTTACTTGCAATTCTATTGCAAATTGAGCCCCATACGTCTTCTAGTATTTGTGCTCAGGAGGCTAAATCCCTGGAGGTAGGATTGCTTTTTCTAGAGAAAAATGATATAATATTTTGCCAGATATTGCAAAACTTCCCACTCACACCAGTTTAGCATTTTGCATTCCCACCAGCTTGTAAAAGAACGCCCTGTCTTATAGTCAACAGAAGAGGCTACTTTTTTAAATAAATGCTTGTATTTTAGTTTAGTTTTAATTGGTGTTTTCTTGTAATGAATGAAGTTCAGTATTTTTAAAAAAGCATTTCTTTCTCTATGAACAGTCTATTCATATACTTAATGTATTTTTATATGCTTATTGGTCTTTCTGTTGTGTGGTTTTAGAAGTGCTTAATGTAGATGGACCCTTCGTGTGTGATATAACTTGTCAATATTTTCCATTTATCAGTAGCTTATGCTTTTTACCATGCAGATATTTTTCATATAATGAAAGCTACCACATTTCCTCTATTGCCTCTGGATTTTGAGTCATGGGGAATAAAATAATAGATCTATGTTTCTGTATAGGGGTTCATCTCCTGCATTTCGATATGATCCATTTGGAAATTATCTTAGGATACACTGTGAGGAATGGATCCGGTTTTATCTTTTCACCAGACACCGTTCCTTATGATCACACGGGAAGGGGCTAGGATTCTCCACGTTCTGAAGAGTTTCTGTGCAGTCTGGTGACTCCAAGTGTGGCACGTGAACATCTCCTGGAGGCTGGCTGGGGATGCAGAATCTCAGAGCCCACCCAGACCTGCTGAACCAGAATCTGAATTTTAACAAAATACTCAGGAGGTTCCTGCATTTGAGAAGATTGAAGTTCGAGAAGGACTAATATTCAAAAGATAGTTTTTCTTTTGGCTTTTTCCCCAAAATAATAGGCAGATTAAAAAACAAATACTGCCTTCCATTAGCCTCGCCATACTAATACAACACATTTACACCTTTTAAATTAGGGACCCCATGTATTGCACGATGATCGGGTCTTAATGTTTGTATGAAAATCATGGAAGGTGATAAAGGTGCCCCTCAGCCTAAGGCTTAGCAAACCCAACAATGACTCCCCTCTCCAATGTAACTTAGACTTGCTTATACCACAATTACTCATTTTTGTTTAAGTTGCCATTTTTGAACTTTATAAACACACTATATTTTATATAGTCTTAAGTGATAATGTTTCACTCAATATTATGTTTCTAATATTTATCCATGTCATGAATAAGTATAGTCCATTCTTTTTCACTAATGCATACTACTATACGGTGTAAGTGTATTTAAAATATTTATATATTCTCTTTTTATATCCTGAGATATCCCGATATTTTTCACCGGTGTAAATCATTACAAATTGTACTTCCAAAAGCAGTTCTTTTTATTTATATTTTTCATTTCAAAAGTGTGCTAGAATTTTTCTCAGGTGTGTATTTAGGAATGGAAATGTAGGGTAAGAGAAGGTACGCAAGCTCAGGTGATCATGCACATTGATTTTTGATTGTGCAAAGGGCCACACGGATTCACACTCCCAGAGTAGGGTGGGAGCGTGGCCCCTGGCCAGTATCATGCGTGGGTGACCTTCCTCAGATCAGGGCTTGTGAACTGACATCTATATAGTCAAATGTGTTGACTTTGGTTATCCGATTACTTCACGTTATGCTTATAAAAATTGTTTGATATTTTTAGATTTCAAAATGGTTACTTTTTATTTAATGCTTCTATCCTCTTGAATTAGTTACAAATAATTCACTTTTGTGGAACAAAAGACCAAACTTGGAGCATCTTAAATATGTGGAGACTTTTTTCCCCCAAATAATAGGAAATCAAGAGATACACAGTTGGTGGCACTGCTTCAATCTTTGCTGTGAGGAGACAGATCTTACAGTCACTTTTATGAGCTGGGCTACGTTCTCATGGAGCATTGAGACCCACAGTCGTGAAAATCAGCGGCCGCCTGAGCCCTCCTCGCCCAATGTGGTTCCCGGAGCTGTCCTCGTAGGATGTGTGTGAGGACGTCCTGCCCCACTGTTCTTTTAGGTGGTCAGAGAATTTAAGAGAAAAACAGGAAGCTGTTGTTTCTCATGAGTTGAAGCCTGTGTGATCCACTAACAATTATATTTCATCTCTATTTTATTTTCTGAAAATTCCCATTAAACTCAGATAGTAGCTTATCTGACAATTTCAATTTCCCAGGGGGTGAGTACTGTGTTTTTTCTCTGTGCCCTCATGTTCGGAGGGACGGGCCATGGTTGGGAGTGGCGCCCTTTTGCGCACCCTTTTGCGGCACCCCTCCCGCTCCTGCCCGCAGTGTCACCTCCCCCTGGCGCGGACAGTCCTATGTGCATCTCGTCGCCCCGCAGGCTGCAGGATCCTAAGCCCAGGATGCAAGTGAGTCTTATTTCTTCCCCTACATGGTCCAGACAAGACCCTGGGCTCCGGATCTTTGTATTGAAGTGTGTGGCCAGGGAAAGGAACAAACCAGGCTGTGATAACCAGACTTCCTCTCTCCAGTGAAGAAAAGAAGCAAAAAATACAACAATTAAAACTAAAATGCATGGCTTGATTATTGAGTCTTCTTTTCTCACGGAATTCATTGCTCCCATAGATCATCCAGTGTGCAGTAAAGAAACTCACTACACACACAAAAAGGAAACAAAATGTTCCCTTGTCCACTAGTTTGATGTGGTTATTATAGCAGCTCTACTTCAAATTTTAAAAAAATAGAAATTGGGGGAGAGCGATGCTTCCGTGTGCCCTTCAAGCTCACGCTCAGCGCGGCTGTGGCTTCCTGTTTACCAGCCCTTGCCTGGACCATCCATTTGCCGTCTCTGCCACCAGCCCACATCCCGTTCATAAAAGAGATTTCTGTTTACCGCCTGCTATTTAGAGTTCCTCCATCCAAGTTTGATTTGCAGTGTTTTACTCCATTATGCTGTCCTTCTCCTTTCCACCAGCTGTTTTCCCCGACTCAGTGGTGTTCAGATGAGCATGGCTCACCCATGCCCACGTCTTCCTGTCCACTGTCACTGGTGGCCGCTGACCTCGCTCTGCTGTGCCCCTGGCAGGCCCTCCTCAAACAGTGGGGTGGAGGCCCTGCAAACCGGGGCAGGGCTGGAGCCACTGGCCGAAGGGCGGCAGGGAGCCAGCAGGTCTGACCCATGCAGTGCTGCTTCCTGCCCAAGAGCACCTGTGTGGCTCAGTTACTTTCCTGTCTTTACCAGCACCTGGCACAACGCTTTCTATACCCTTTGCTGAATAGAATTAAAATCCAAATGTAATCTTCGATGATGGTTAGGAGACATGTCTTGCCTAGAGGATGGGTGAATAGAGCCCAGTCTGTTAGTCTGTTCTCACGTTGCTTTAAAAAAAAATGCCGGTGACTGGGTAATTTGAATAACAGAGGTTTAATTGACTCATAGTTCCACAGGCTGTACAGGAAACATGGCAGCTTCTGCTTCCGGGATGGCCTCAGGGAGCTTCCAGTCATGGCAGAAGGCGAAGTGGGAGCCGACTTGCCTTTCATGGCTGGAGCAGGAGGAAGAGCAAGAAGGGAGGTGCCGCACACTTTTCAAAACCAGGTCTCATGGGCATTCACTCACTTTACAGCACCAAGGCAGGTGGTGCTAAAGCATTCATGAGAACTCCACCCCCATGGCCCCACCACCTCCCACCAGGCCTCAACACTGGGGACTACAATTCAACGTGAGATTTGGGTGGGGACACAGATCCAAACCTGTCACCCAGTAACTTCCCTCTGTCCACTAGTGCGTCACAGAAATGATTAGCACAGGCCACAGGAGAAAGGCCACATGTGAAAGGAGACATGGCATGACACTGCATGAACCTTGCTGACGTTTCTCTACACACAGTGGAGATGGAACCAAACCAAAGAGACCAACTCACTGTTCTGATCCCTGCAGTGTCTCTGCACCCCCAGTCAGTCAGTGGAAGGACCCTGGCGGGAGGGGTGTCCAAACCCACAGTCTGGGGCTGGGCATGGCTGAGGGGCATGGGGCGACCCCACTGCTTTCCTTTCCACAATGGGTTTGCAGGCTCTGGAAGCAGAGACACAAGGAAGGTGGCAAAATGCTGAACAAAGCACTAGGACAGAGAGGGCTTGGCCTAGACCTGGCAGGACATGTGGGCAGGCTGGGCCCAAATGAGGCAGCGTTTCAGGGACTGGACCCAAGCCCAGGACTCACCAGAGAGAGAAGAAAAGGGGCCCGGAGGAGAGTCACCCCAGCCCCTCAGTGTCCTGGTTCACCAAAGAACATGCATTTGCAGGTGAAGCCATCATTGCTTATTTTTTCTCTTGATTTGAAACATAGGGATCTGTGCCTACCACTGTAGTCTCTGATGGAGGCCATAACTTGATTAGAAGTCAATATACAACACAGACTTCCCTCTCTGTAAGGCTGAGCAAGGAGGAAAAATAGCAGAATATGTATGCACACATATTTAATATAGATTCACAAGTTAAATTAATCATATGTTGTGGCAATGGACACTTAATTCGATAACTAAACAGAAAACAAAACTAAACAATCCTCCAAGACTTAGAAAAAGAGCACGAAAAGTTTCTAAAGATGAGAGGTGTGGAAGATGGACAGACTGGGCAGATTTAATCTGTAAATCACAGAACCCACAGGTGGAGGGCAGAGCCCCCGGGCAGAGGCAATGCCCAAAGACAGCAGAAGACAGCCTTCTCCATCACTTTGTCTGTGAGGCATAAACATTTGCCACTTTAATCACTGGGTCATCTCCTTGGGTTTAAATTCACATGTTACTGATTGTTAGTGAGGCTGGAATCTTTTCATGAATTAGCTATTCATTTTTCTCTTCTATAACTTGCCTGATCTTTTGCCCAGTTTTCTATTATGTGTGTTGTATTTTCTTTAAATTGTGACCATTCATTTATTCTGTATTTTGGGTGGATTAAAGATCTAATATAAAAAGTAAATTTTCAAAATATTTAGGGGGACAATGAGTATCTTCATTAAAAACTAAAATAAGGTAGTATCTTAAATAATTTGTGGAAGCATAAATGTTAAAGTATACTAATCAATTCAGCTACATACAAATTTACAACTTTTATTTACTAACGAATGCCATAAAATGGAAAAACACAGCCTTGTAGAAGACAACTGCGGCTCCCTAAATACCTTCAAAATGAGCACCTGAAGCAAAATGACTGGGAACATGAAAAAGACGATCTCTGATGGCTGTGCCTGCGGGGCCCTCTCCATGCCTGCGGGGCCCTCTCCGTGCCAGCGGGGCCCTCTGTGTGCCTGTGGAACTCTCTGCGTGCCTGCGGAGCCCTCTGTGTGCCTGTGGAGCCCTCTCCGTGCCTGTGGAGCCCTCTCCGTGCCTGCGGGGCCCTCTGTGTGCCTGTGGAACTCTCTCCGTGCCTGTGGAACTCTCTCCGTGCCTGTGGAGCCCTCTCCGTGCCTGCGGGGCCCTCTGTGTGTCTGCGGAGACTGAGAGAATGGCATCCGAAAAACTAGAAAAGCACACTTCATTTGCATGTTCCTTGATAATGTAATATATTACAATAAGTCATGGTGAGAAAATTTACATTCAAGCCTGTTTGACTTTGTTGTGCGTTCTTGTACAACAATCAGGGGAAAAGTGAATTTTTAACATTGCCTTTATGGCCTCAGGCTTCGATAATTTGGCCTAAAAAAATCTGTTACTTTTAATGATTGAGTCTTCCACTCCATCGTAGCTGTGGGTGATGGTGAACTCACCCCAATAACACCATGTTCTGAGGCTTCCAACCCTGCCTTCAAACCATGACACAGGTGTGTTAAGCTGAACTTTTCACCACGGAACAGGTTTCTCCCCAGTGCTGTGTGAAGCTTCTTTTATATGCATTTATAAGCTCCACCCGTTCACAAGGGAGGAACCTTCATGACCTAATCACCCCCTAAAGACCCCGCTCTAAACGCTACTGCA
Organism: Symphalangus syndactylus; assembly: GCF_028878055.3. Classification (NCBI taxonomy): domain Eukaryota; kingdom Metazoa; phylum Chordata; class Mammalia; order Primates; family Hylobatidae; genus Symphalangus; species Symphalangus syndactylus. The sequence goes on from NC_072440.2 coordinate 111,561,134, forward strand.
TTGGAGATCAAACTTCAGCATAATCGTGGGGACATTCAGGCCTGGCAAGGAGCGAGTGGATGGGAAATTTGGGGAAAACAGACAGCTTTATGCCACCTGCTCTCTGACTCATATGAGCTAAGACATGACTTAAAAGGAGAAAAGGTCTTTGTTGGAAGCCAGGGAATGAGAGCAAAAGAAAGACAAAACACGTGGAAAGCACGAGACTTGTTTTTTAGGAGAGGCATCATGGGCAGTTAAAATAAGTAAACTTTCCTGCCAGACAAGCTTCAATCCACAGGATCCTCCCCATGATCTAATCACATTCCACGGCCAACTCACCTAACCATTTAGGCCCATTTTTTTCATCTGTAAAATTTCATTATTGTTATAAGCATGACTAAAGCTTACACATCTGAAAGGCACGTCTCAGTTGAGAAACAGCCCCTCCATGGAAGCATTTCCTTCTTTATGGGCGGTGCTGACCCCTTTCCCAGCCTCCGCAATTTCACATTTTCATTGCAGACTTTCCTGCTTCTTGCTGTTCCCAACACGATGAGCCTGGATTGCACCTGGCCAGGATTTTGTGGTTGTCCTTTGCCATGACTGGGTTCCAGGAGGAAGCTGCCCACCTTCACTCTGACCTCCTTGGCCATAGAGGTGGTTGTTGAGGTGGTGGAGGTGGGTGGGGGGGCCACTTATTTGAGCAATAACGAGGGTTTCTCAAGTGGGAGGAAAATAAAAATGTCTCCTGCTGAGTCCTAGATTTGCCCCAGAACAGCAGCAGAAGCAGCCCCATCAGTCTCCCTGACCCCTGACTGGACTCTATACCCCCGGGGCCAACGCTCCCAATTCAGTCAGTCTCCAACCCCTGCAACATGAGCTCATGGAATCTGCTAAGTTCATGGAATAAGCTCATGGAACTTATTTTAGAACGTTATTTCTCTATGTACTTTCTGAAGGCCATGAGTCCCCACGGGCGTGAGTCAGGCCATACACCTCGCCGGATGGGAAGTGCCTATCGCGGGTGCAAGAGATGAGGAGGAGTCCAGTAAGTGATGAATGCATGGATGGACACATGAACAAATGGGTACATGAATAAATGAATTCATTAAGAAATTGTTTAGTAAATACACTGTCTTTCAGGCGTGAAAACTCATCCTTCATTTTATGATATTAGCAACCCAAAACCATCGGTAAAACAGGGTAACTTTTTTCATTTTGGAAGACACACTGAACTTTGGTTTTTAAGAATGTTATGAGAAGTGAAGTCCAAATAGTTTCAAAAACTGTTTTTATGTAGCTTTTGTTAAATATTCCTCTAATAATAATTCGTGTGGGTGGTGTCTGATTAATGAGTAAATCACATGAGTCCAGATAGAAATCCAAACCCTAATATTCATGTAGATTACATTTTATCACCTGCCGGGTGAGCGTGGGAAGTAGAGAGAGGAAGTCAGGAAAAGGCAGGATGCACACTTGGGCCACGCAGCCCTCAGCAGAAGCTGCCACCAGGAACACACCACTCAGCAGAGGCTGCCCCTGCAGCCACACAGTCCTTGGCAGAGGCTGCCACCAGGGACAGCTCCATGTGCACCTCCAGAGACACAGACCTGACTTGGGTAGAACAGCAAATGTTCCAGGATGAAAGCATTTCTTGCATTTTCAAGCCATTCGCATTTGCCATGGAGCTTTGACTTACCTTTCAGTTTATCGCTTCTCAACAACCCCTTCATTAAGTAATTCCTGCATTTTTGGCTATGCAGGGTTAAAATTTGAATCCTCTTTTGACAAATAAGGATACTCAAGTGTTTAGTTTTAAGGAGCTCACCAAGACGTACACACAACTGGTGATGAGAGACAGCTCCTGGTGCTGAGTCCAGTGTACTCCACGGCCATGATGCAAACCTGAGTATACGTGTTAAGCAGCCCTTGATTTAGGGATCCACTGCAGCTGGATCAGTGAATTCCTTTTACTTCAAAGTAACAGCTATCGGACACCCCCTGCTACTCATTCTCAACGATGTCACCTGTTATAGGAGACAGGCATAAAAACATACAGCCAGCATATGGCTCATGGAATGATGAGAGGGTCTTTGCCTTTCACAGGCGCATTAGCACCAAGAGGCCTGCTTGTCCAGCTGGAAATGGTTTTGTGGGGTGCAGACACCCAACTATAAGCTTCATGATGCATCTTTGCCACTGCACGCAGCTGACGAGGAGTCACACATGAGCTATTTTGCACAAAGCATCGATGGCACGGCTCCCATTGCAATCCAGCAGTAGGAGGCATGGTGAAGAGTGGCCGCTGTCCCCATGGAGATGAGCAATGTGACCCACAGACCAGCCAAAGAACCAGCTTCTTCACTGTGAGCAATGCACACTGTTTTCTGCCGTCTCCCCTGGTGGGGGGAGACCCTGAGCAACAACATCAGGATGTGTAAATTACTAACCATGTGCTCTTCAGGAGCGGAGAGTCTCACCACGGCAGGTCACTCCTCTTCCTGGGCACAGGGTGAGGCCACATTCCCCAGCCCCTGGCTATGAGGTGCAGCTGTGTGACCAAGTCCTGGTGAGGAGACTGTGAGGGAGAGTGATGGCCACCACCTCTAGGCCTCCTCTGAAATCCCACCAGTTCCTCCCAGCTGCCTTGTTTACATTCTACCGCAGATGTCCATGGAGCTACTGGAGCCCAGGGGAGGATTCCAGATTCCTGGGCGGTGGTGTGGAGCACAGCCCTCATCTGGCCCATGTTTGACACTCATGCAAGTGAACAATACGTTCTTATTTTGGTAAGCTACTAAAATTCGGAGGCATTACAATAGTGAGCCTACTCTGAGGAATACATCATGTCTTTTATTTCCTATAACTTTAAATTCTTAGAAACTTGGAAATTACCAATTCTGATCTTTTATTAGCCATGGCTCAGTTTAGCAGAATGGATAGAAGCAATAACAATATCTGAAGCCATGTGGGGCTATCCAAGACATGTGGCTTGGGGAATCCAGGCAGGGTGCAGTAGCTAACAGAATAACTTTAGGTCTTTTTTGCCTAACAATGATTAAATGTCTGCCACATAGCTGCCTAAGGTGGAGGTAGAAACAATATTTAACCATTGCAGGAAAGCAGACGTTACCTACCACTGTAGTCGGTGTAGAACTTAGCAGGATGGGAAGCATTGGAGCAAGCTGAGCTCCTGGCACCGAGTTCCCAACTAGACAGGGATCGTCCATAGGACAGGACCCCATGGGGGCAACAGTGATTCTCAGTGAAATGCACGCTTGCAACTGCAACGATGCAGCAGTGCTTCTCAGTGAAATGGGTGCTTCCAACTGCAACGATGCAAATACTTACAGAGAAGCACACAAGCAGGTGTCCATCAGGCACCCAGCTTCAGTCTGTAGTGTTTGGTCTGAAAAAACAAAGATATTCAAGGCATGAACTCACCTTCAGGCAGCGTGAAGTTGAACTGGGGACATAAGATTAATACAACTGAAATAACACTAAGCAAAACTAGAGAGAAGAAATACAGTTATCAACTGCCCCTCACCACGAAGGCCACGTGACATCACGCAGAGAGCCCTACCTGGGCAGCAATGAGGTGGCCATGCTGAGCCCTGCAGAGCCTAGAAAGAGCCGAGGAGGGTCTGTGGGAATGGAAGCCCCTCGAGGCCATTCCTCCCAGACCCTTCATTTCCCCATCAGCACAATAAATGCAGCATGCAGTGTTCGCGAAGGTAAACTGGGAACATGCGTGAACGTGCCTTCTAGAAGGAAAGGATGCACATATCTATGGCTTGTAATTACCCACTTCCTACACTGAATTCCTGGACAACAGAGCCATACTTTTCACCTCTGAATCCACAGAGACTAGAAGAATGCCCAGCCCAAAGCAAGCACTCACTAGGTATTTTCTAACTTATTAAAAAGTATGAATGGACAAATGAACCTTTTTGTATTTCAAATTAGATGAAACTTCTGGTGAGATTAAAACAACATGCCTTGTTCTGCGATAAGAATCACCCCTTCTCTATCCCCACTTTTGGACAGACCCTTCACAGCAAAACCCACGTGAACCTCGTCCAGCCACAGGCTGCACACAGCAACGCCTCCAGGCAAACCCACGTGAACCTCATCCAGCCACAGGCTGCACACAGCAATGCCTCCCGGCAAACCCATGTGAACCCCGTCCAGCCACAGGCTGTGCACAGCAATGCCTCCAGGTAAACTCATGTGAACCCCGTCCAGCCACAGGCTGTGCACAGCAATGCCTCCAGGTAAACTCACATGAACCCCGTCCAGCCACAGTCTGCGTGCAGCAATGCCTCCAGGCAAACCCAAGGGAAACTCGTCCAGCCACAGGCTGTGCACAGCAATGCCTCCAGGTAAACTCACATGAACCCCGTCCAGCCACAGGCTGTGCACAGCAATGCCTCCAGGCAAAAGTTTTTAATTTTCTTTGGTTTGGGAAATTTGTTTTATATTGGACTGAGTAACTCAGTTTCAAGGGGCTGTGTCTCCAACATGTTACAGTTCATGGAAAGGACACATCTGGAGTGTAATTTACAATGTATCTGGGCACACATGGTTTAAAAGTTATTTGTGAATGCTATACTGTGGGTCTTTTACCTTAAAATTATGTAGCGTTTTCAGATTCAAAAGCAAGTGTTTGCGAGTCAGCTCTCACAATTTGTCTCAGTCTCAAAAGCAGATATTAAAGGTCCACATGAACCCTGGGAGATTGTGTCAACTGACCATGTTTTCGTAGCGAGCGGTGGTATTTTAAAGGGAACTTGGCATTCGGAGGAAAGAGAAGCCCGGATGTTTAAGGAATGTCCTCTGGTTTCAGAGGCTTTCAAGCCCAGTGGGAACCACTGCAGCATCCCCAAGCCAGCCTCATCTCATGACTTAGTTTTTACAAAAATGTGGCTAGAAATATTAAGAACTGGGAGTTTAAAATTCAAAACTTCAGCTAACTCTAGAAAGTCTTGCCATGGATGTAGAGACAGCTCTTCATGGAACTGAGGCACTGATGGAGCTTCTACAATTCCAAGTTCCTTACAGGATTGAAACAACAACAACAAAGAAAAAAGCAAAAAACAAAAAAGGAAGGAAAGGCTAAATCCTGAGTGATGAATACACAGACAGGAAGAAGGCAGAAAACCCAGCTTTTCTCAGAGAATATCAAGATCAGGAGGTCCACAGACTGGGGACTGCGAGCTTTCCAGCTCTGCTCTGTGAGCACATGGGTGGCAGGACAGCATTGACTTTTGTGTGATACTACAATAAATTCTGTAAACTATACTTTTGTTTTTTAACTTTTAAGTTCAGGGTACAAGTTCAGGTTTGTTACATAGCTACACTGTGTCATGGGGGTTTGTTGCACAGATTATCTCATCACCCAGGTATTAAGCCTAGTGCCTATTAGTTACTTTTCCTGATCCTCCCCCTCCTCCTAGGCCCCAGTGTCTGCGGTTCCCGTCTATGCGTCCCTGTGTTCCACCATTTATCTCCCACTTATAAGTGAGAACATGCAGTGTTTGGTTTTCTGTTCCTGTGTTAATTTGCTAAGGATAGTGATCTCCAGCTTCATCCATGTCCCTGCAAAGGACATCATCGCGTCTTTTTTATGGCTGCATAATACTACACTTTCAATCCCATAATTTTAGGATTCTATGTTGAATGCATGCGTATTCACAGATGCTACAGTGTACATCTGTCTTTTCCTCAGGAAAAAGACCAGGAATCTGAAAGGACATCAAGGAGTGGCCGTGGACACACCATGTGCCATGAAGTCATGGAGACCGTAACACAGCGGGGATGCTGGAGAAACTGCCCACGTCTTACCTCCCAGGGACACAGCACTCTTCCTGGACACATGGAAGCATTCATTCATTCATTTTACAAAATATATTGCTTTTCTGTAAAGAACACAGGACTATAAATATATATTAAATGTAGCCCCAGCTGCCCCTAAGAATGTTACTGAGACAGACCAAAACCAAAATACTAATAATAACAGCAATTAACTAGACACACAAACAACCAAAACACTCACCCTGCCCCATGCTAAGGGAAACAACAGGATCGTAGGGACAGGTGTCCAAACAAGGCTATGTGCTTAGGGATGGTTTAGCAAACAGTAGAGCTTGAGAGAGACCTTAACGGAGATAAAGAAGCTAGCAGGGTGAAAACACGAATTGCTGGCATTCTAGGAAAAGGAAGTACCATTTCTGGAGACACAAATTTATGTAAATGCATGGCATATTTGGAGAATATAAATAATTTCTGTGAATAAAATACATCAAATTAGATAAATATAGCTAAAGAGTATAAGCTTTATCCTAAGGGTTATGGAGAGCCATGAAGAGGACCTCACCGCCTCACATATAACGTGGAAAACTCACTCATGTGGCAGGCAGCCTAGGGAGAATCTGGGTGGGACATGTCTGGAACATCACTGCACTTGTGTTAAGTAATGAGTACTGGGGTGAAGAATGGGAAGAAATCGAGAAGGAACTTCACATATACAGGATTTGACCTGGGTCTGTAGGTCACGGAGGCTGCAATCATGGAAAGCAATGTTTGGAGTTGGCAATGTGAAGTCCCAGTGTTTGGGGTCATTCAGGAAATGCTCATAAGGGAACAGGAGGAAGAAGAGTATCGTCTCTGTCCTGAGGCTAACACACCCAGTCCGTGCCTGGTGCTCACACAGACCTTCTGTCCACAGTGCTGTGCGGCATCAGACCCAGTAAGGATGCTTGTCTTGCTTTAATCTAGGCTTCCTGAAGGCAGGCACTTTATTAGGTGTTTAGTAAATGTTTGTTAAGAAAACAAACAAATGGATAAATTCCTCTCTTGCCTTGTGTACATCTCACAGTAGAAAAGTGTGGACTTCCCAGTTTGCAATTAGCTTTCGTGAAAGTTACCACACATTTTGTAAATGAATGTGACATTGCAGTACATATGGCTTAACACAGCAACAAGGGAACCACAGCTGCCTCTAAGAGCTCTCCGGTTCACTCTGAAGTGAATTTCCTTGTTCACCTCTTGTCTCAGCCAGATTATCTGAAATGTTCTTCATCTCTCAAACCAGCCACACAATTAGGTAGAGGCAAGACCCCAATAAAAAACAGATGCTGCCTGCTTCAGAAGCAAGGCTTTCTTGGGAACACAATTTCAAGGTTTGAAGCATGAGTTATTTCCCCAAAGCAATAGAATTGTTGATCATGTTAGATTCCCAAGAACATTATTTTTAAAAGCCTGCTGACTAAATTGGTTAGTGTATTTCAGCCCTGACAGGCGCTTAGTCAGAATGGTTTTGCTCTCCTGGGAAACACGGAAGGTGGAAATGCACAATTATTAGGATTGAGGTCACCGACAAAGCTCCTCTCATTGAAAAAAAATTTAATATAAATATATAAATTGCATGCACACATACATATGAAGTGTAGCTAATTTTCATTTTCCATTTCAATTCAAGATGCGTTTTTGTTTTCTGACAAATCTGTTCTCGTAGCAGTCCTTCCTGTTATAATACAACAGCTTTATAATACCTTTTAAAGTATTAAAAGCAAACTCAGAAATGTTGTGCCTTTTTACAGACAATTTTAACATATTTTGTCCATCCTTGGTCTTAAAATACTAACTTTAACAATCAGGCAAAATCATCATAGCTCAGGTATCCCATTTAGCAATGACATCAAGTGGCGATTTACCCTGAAATTGTATGAAGACCACATAAGCACCCAACGAGAGTGCCATCATCAGCGTGGTGGGGTGGGAGCTTCCACCGTCATCAGCGTGGTGGGGCGGGAGCTTTCTGCCATCATCTGCCTGCAGAAGCATCAAGTTTTACAACTAACCACACAAGAGAAGGTCCAGCACACTGAAAGAACAAAAAATCCAAGAATGAATGCTTTGAAGTGGGCAAAAAGCAGTTTCAGCTTATCTGCCTATCTCCTCCTGCCAGGCAGCATAGCTCAGTGCCAAGGGGGACCTCCTCAGCCCATGATCTCCCTGATGGGGGGAAAGTGAGAGTACAGTGAGTGAGCACCCAGCCCCCCATCCCTGGAGGACTCTGCCCAAGAGGCCCACCTTTTTCTTGCTCCACCTGAAACACTGAGGTTAACAGCACACCTGTGTTAAGGAGGCTTAGTGAACTACAACAGAACACAGACACTCAACAAAATTTAAAAATAATACATAAATAAAATAAGAAGCTCAATACAGATATAAAAATCCTTTTGAAAACAAAATGAAAGTTCTGGAGCTGAAGAGTAAATTAATGGAAGCTTAAAAGGCAATGGACAGCATCAATATCTGGCTTAAACAGAAGAAACTTGAAGACATGGCGTTTGGAAACATTCAGTTGGTGGAAAAAAAAAGATGGAGAAATTCTACAAAATGTATGGGACACCATCAAGAAAGCTATAATTCATACTACAGAGGTCTAAAAGAGAAAGAGAAAAAAGAGGGAGAAAGCTTATTTTTAAAAATAATGGCTTCAAATTTACCAAATCTGTGAAAAGGTATGGACATTCAAGTATGTGAAGCTAAAATGTCTCCAGTTAAGTTCAACACAAAGTAAGACTTCACCAATACACATTATAATAAAACTTTCAAAAATCAAAGGCAGAGTATTTTGAAAGCAGCAATAAAAAAAGCAAATTAAATAGAAGGGAACCTCTACAAGGCTACTAGAGGATTTTTCAGCAGAAACCCAGAGGGCCAGGACAAAGGAAGATGCTACATTTGAAATGATGGAAAAAAGAAAAAAAATAAATAAACCTCAATCTGACAAGCAAAAAGACTTCACCTGGAAATGCGGTCTTTTAGAAATGAAGAAGAGATGAAGACTTTCCCAGTCAAACAAAAGATGAAAAATTTCATCACCTGAGGAATCGCCACACTGACTTCCACAATGGTTGAACTAGTTTACAGTCCCACCAACAGTGTAAAAGTGTTCCTATTTCTCCACATCCTCTCCAGCACCTGTTGTTTCCTGACTTTTTAATGATGGCCATTCTAACTGGTGTGAGATGGTATCTCACTGTGGTTTTGATTTGCATTTCTCTGATGGCCAGTGATGATGAGCATTTTTTCATGTGTTTTTTGGCTGCATAAATGTCTTCTTTTGAGAAGTGTCTGTTCATGTCCTTTGCCCACTTTTTGATGGGGTTGTTTGTTTTTTTCTTGTAAATTTGTTTGAGTTCATTGTAGATTCTGGATATTAGCCCCTTGTCAGATGAGTAGGTTGCAAAAATTTTCTCCCATTCTGTAGGTTGCCTGTTCACTCTGATGGTAGTTTCTTTTGCTGTGCAGAAGCTTTTCAAAAAACCAGCTCCTGGATTCATTAATTTTTTGAAGGGTTTTTTGTGATCTACATGTTAAATATAATCTCTGTCAAAATTTCAATGGCATTTTCAGAGAAATTTTAAAAAATCTATTCTAAAATTTGTACGGAATCACAAAAGATCCCAAATAGCTAAATCGATGTTGAGGAAAATGAATAAAGCTGGAGGTGTCACACTTTCTGATTTCAAATTATATTGCAAAGCCATGGTAATCAAGACAGTATAGTACTAGCACACAGACCAATGGGAACAGATGCACGGACCAATGGAACATAACAAAAGTCCAGAAATAAATCCACGCATTTATAGTCAACTAATCATTAGCAAAGAGACCAAGAATACACAATGGGGAAAGGAGAGTCTCTTCAATAGATGGTGTTGGGAAAACGTAACATCGACACTTAAAAAAAAAAATTAAGCTTCTTAGCTTACACATACAAATCAGCTCCAAATAGATTAGAGATTTAAACATGAGAACTGAAATCACAAAACTCTTATAAAAATCACATGGGGAAAAGATCCATGACATTGGTCTTGGCAATGATTTTTGGATGTGACACTAAAAGCACAGGCAAGGAAAGCAAAAATAGAGAAATGGGATTGCATCAAACTAAAAAAGCTTCTGTGTGGGAAACAATTGACAGAGTGGAGACAACCTGAGACAAAATGAGGGAAAATATTTGCAAATCCTATATCTTATAAGGGGCTAATGTCCAAAATACATAGGGAACTCATACAAGTCAAGAGCCAAAAAAAAAAAAAAAAAAAACAAACAAAAAAGCAAATAACCCAATTTAAAAATGCAAAGGATCTGAATAGACATTTTTCCAAAGAGGACATACAAATGACCTACAGGTCTATGAGGAGGTGCTCAGTATGACTAATTGTGAGAGAGATGAGACTCAAAACCACATGAGATAATATCCCACCTGTTAAGATGGCTAATATCTAAAAGTCAGAAGATGTTGGTGAGGATTTGGCAGAAATTGAATCCTTGTATACTGGTGGTGAAAGTGTAAACTGGTACAGCAATGATAGAAAACAGTATGAAACCGTTTTTTAAAAATTGAAAATAAACTGTCATCATAACCACCAATGTCCATTCACGTATTATCCAAAGGAAATAAAAGACCTATCTGGAAGAGATGTCTGCACTCCCACACTCACTGCAGGACCATTCACAATATCCAAGGTATCAAAATGACCTAAGTGTCCACTGATGGATGAATGGGTAAAGGGATGTCATATGATGGAATATTTTTCAGCCTTAAAGAAGAAGGAATTTTGTAATTTGCAACAACACGAAAAAACCTGGGTACATTATGCTAAGTGAAACAAGCCAGACACAGAAAGACAAATGCTGCATGATTTCATTTGTCTGAGGAGTCTAAAACAGTCAAACTCATAGAAGCAGAGAGTAGAAGAGTGGTTATCAGGAACTGGGGCAGGGAGTGGAAAAATGATGAGATGTTGGTCAAAGGGTACGAAGTTCATTTATCAGATGAGTAAGTTCTGAAGACCTAATGTTTATCATGGTGACCATAGTTAATAATAATGTATTATTTGTATGTACATATATTTGTACAATGTATACTTGGAATATACTAAGATGGTAGATCATAAATATTCTCATTCTCTACACACCCAAAAAGGTAACTATATGATGAGAAGTCATGGATGTGTTAACTAATTTGATTATAGTAATCATCTCACAAAAGTTACTTATTTCAAAACATCGCATTGTGTATATATAAATATATAGAGTTTTGTCAATTATACCTCAATAAATCCAGAAAAAGGTATTGGTAATAAATGTGAAACCCATATTACATAATGGGGATTGTGTCAGTTGACTGTGTGGTTTCAAAGATGAGAATCTATAAATCATGTGCGGTAGGTTCCAATATCAGCCTCTATCTGCTCTTCACTAAGAAACTGATGAAAAATTTCCAGATTAGTTATGGGATTTTATAGAAATGTTTTGGATGGGAGAGATAAATCTATACAGATCACCATCCCAAGTGAAACATAAAAATAAAATCCAAATTATTAAAAAGCCAAGATAAAAAGGAATGAACACAGTGGTAAAGCACAGTGCAGGACAGTGGTGTGGACAGTGAGGATGTTGGTGTAGACAGTGGAGGATGGTGGTGTGGACAGTGAGGATGGTGGTGTGGACAGTGAGGATGGTGGTGTGGACAGTGAGGATGGTGGTGTGGACAGTGAGGATGGTGGTGTGGACAGTGAGGATGGTGGTGTGGACAGTGAGGATGGTGGTGTGGACAGTGAGGATGGTGGTGTGGACAGTGAGGATGGTGGTGTGGACAGTGAGGATGTTGGTGTGGACAGTGAGGATGGTGGGGTGGACAGTGAGGATAGTGATGTGGATGGTGAGGATACTGGTGGGGACAGTGAGAATGGTGGAGTGGAGGGTGAGGATGATGATGTAAATGGTGGAGGATGGTAGCATAGACAGTGGAGGATGGTAGTGTAGACACTGGTAGATGGTGGTGTGGACAGTGAGGATGGTGGTGTGGATGGTGAGAATGGAGAAGTGAACAGTGAGAATTATGGTGTAGACACTGGTGGATGGTGGTGTGGATGAAGAGGATGGTGGTGTGGACGGTGAGGGTGGTGGTTGGTGGTCTGGATGGTGGAAGATGGTTGTGCAGTGGCAAAGATGGTGGCAGGGACGGTGAGGATGATGGTGTGGACAGTGTGGATGGGGGAGGATGGTGGAGCAGAGGGTGAGGATGGTTGTGTTGGTGGTGATGGTGGTGTGGACGGTGTGAATGATGATGTAGAAATTAGTGGATTATGTTATGGATGGTAAGAGTTGTATGGATTGTTGGATGGTGGTTTAGACAGTGGAGGATGGTGGTGTGGACATTGGAGGGTGGTGGTGTGGATGAGGATGGTGGTGTGAATGGTGAGGTTGGTGTTGTAGACAGTGGAGGATGGTGGTCAGGATGGTGAGAATGCTGTAGAGTGTGTAGATATGTTGGAGACAGAATTTCGAGGCATTGCTGGTGGTGTTTGTGTGAGGAAAGAGAACACAACAGGAAGGACATTAAGATTCTGCTTGGAGTAATGGATTCATGTGGGTGACTCACCTTTTCTTCAAAAGAGCAGTGCTTCTGAGCCTCTGCACACTGACACAGGGCATCCTTGCACTGAAAGTCTTCTGCTCTGTAAACCCCAAGTCTTTCTTCATGGTTGGTTTTTTGTTGTTGTTTGTTTGTTTGAGACGGAGTCTCACTCTATCCCCCAGGCTGGAGTGCAGTGGCGTGATCTTGGCTCACTGCAACCTCTGCCTCCCAGGTTCAAGTGATTCTCCTGCCTCAGCCTCCTGAGTAGTTGGAACTACAGGCGTGTGCCACCACGCCCAGCTAATTTTTGTATTTTTAGTAGAGATGGGGTTTCACCATGTTGGCCAGGCTTGTCTCGAACTCCTCACCTCAGGTGATCTGCCCGCCTCAGCCTCCCAAAGTGCTGGGATTACAGGCCCGAGCCACCATGCCCGGCCTCTTCAGGGCTGTTATAAAAGAGGCCACATAGGCGGCTGCTGTGACCTCTGCTTATGCAGAATAAACGCACTGTTCCTCTGAGCTCCTCCGTCTCTGCGTGCACAGTAGCAGTCCATGTCGCACATCTAACTCGTGTCAACTGATTTTTCCACAGCCTGTTAGACACAGGATTTTCTTAAGAAGAGAGTATGTCCTTATTTCTCTGTACCCAAATATCTCCATTTCCTGTATAAAATGCCATGCACTGGTGAATGGGGAACGGACGCATGTGCATGTATTTCCCACGGCATCATAAGTTGACATGCCCAGGTGTTGTTGGATGAACCGTTCCTTATATTTGGGCACAGAGCCTACACGAGAACTTTCAGATAATATTTCCTTTTGGCCTTACTGCTGTGCCTAGATTAGCTGCGATTCTTCAAAGATATTTGTTTATTTAATCATCATTGACCTTCCTCTTTGGCATCTTCTTGGTTATTTAGTTTGAAAAGTCATGTCGGCTTTGTTACACATCAGTCCCCTCTCACCTGGACCATAACTCTTTCACACAATTGAGTCATCCAATAACATGCCTCCTCCTACATCCCACATTTAAAACTTGAGAGATTTAAAAAGAAAGTTTTTTTTTTTAAGTCAGAGGAGGGAAATAAAACAAGATTCCATAAACTCAGCAAGAACTCTATTTAAAAAAACTTCTCATTTACAAAACTTTGAAAAGATTGAATATCCAGTATCATCAAAAGATGGCTTCAATAATTAGAAAACTATTTGCTTTGGAAGTGTTTAATTCAACACATAATGTAATTGCTGTCCACTGCATGAATGACAATATTGGCAGCAACACATTTTACAATGCAGATGCATTTCATCCAAAGCATTATGATTGTAAAAGCACGGCAAAACTTGGCACTTCATAAGCTAGTGTTTTGGGATATGTTTGCAAAATCTGCATTTAAGATTTTAAAAGCTTAACTTTTGCCCAGCAAATTCATAACTCATATGCGTATTACTTTTTCTCCTCAGCCACACAGTCCTACACTATGGCTGGAGCTGAGTGTGCATGGAAGAGACAGCCACACATCCACACTCCACACCTGCATGCTTCCTGCCACTGTGGAACCTATGAAACGTGCCGTGAGGGATGAAGTCCTGTCCAAAGACATGCTTCAGAGGACGTGGCCGAATGCAAATAGGTCTTTCTGAGTGAGGGCCCATCAGACACATGGTCATCTCACAGCAGGGCTAGTGCAGGTGAGGGGTTGAGCTGCAGGGAGAGTAGACGTGGGCTTGGAGTGTGTGGGGTGGGTTCTGAGGAGGACCTGGCATCTGGAGCCACTGGGACAGGGACTGAGCACCAGCCAGGGTAGCTGAGGGGGTCGCCAGCCCTTCCTCGCTGCTCACAGGCTGAAGTGGAGTTGGGCTTCCGCTTCTTGCCCATAATACAGCCATAGTTAATTAAACTAACACCCTGAAACCAGACGCAGCCAAGCCAGAGTGAGCCTCAGTCGTGTCAGCCTTTATAGTAAGGGTGACACTGTCTGGCATTCTGCTGGGACCCAGAGGCACAGGGACAGGCATGTACGTGAGGTCCACACAAGGAAAAAGGTCCACTGGTTTGGGTCAGTTAAGGTTTCCACAGCATGATTATTGGCCAGGTCAACTCCAGAAAGTGCGTTGTCAGTATTTCTCAAAAGCACTAACATTTTATTTTATTGCTCTTCCTGTTTTGCAAAGCGGCATCATCACTATTACATCAAGCATGACTACTCAAGCAGTGGCTGAAGATTTAAAGGAGCTTCACCACCTGTGCCCAGTAGCAAAATAAGATTTGATCTTTTATAGCATCTTGCTTGATAAATAACAATAACAAGCTTCCCCTGAACTGTGGACCACGTTCCTTTAATTCAGGTTTTAGAAATGAATGACTGTGTTAATTCCACACATGTCCCCTATCATATTATGTCTAACTCACAGAATCAAGGGTAATTTCGGTTGCATAAATGCCGTTGATGCCTTCCAGCCACACCCCAGGAGCACACCTGCAGTTGGACAGCTGGGCTCATGAATGGTTGCAGCAGGGAGGACTCAGCTAGGGGAGCCGTAGGTTGTCAGGAAGGGGTTGTCAGCAAGGACTTACAGGGTTTGGCTTGTGCTTGGTAATTTGGGGGTGGGGTTAAGGAAGCAGGATTTTCTGTGGATTGGATCTCCTCAGGAAGCAGGAGTGATTTTACAATTTGGTCTCAAATATATCCTCTTTAGGAAGAGGGAAGACGAGACTGGGCAGAGCTGGTAAAGATGCAGCCAGCCCTCACATTAGCTGGAAGAGGGGATTGGGGATTCTGTGGCTTGAACAATGTTCCCTTTTTGTCTGTACTCTGGGTGATTACTGGGGGGTTGTTTTTGTCTTAAATCATGATTGGCGTTGTCTGATGTTTATGTTCTCCAAGTTGTCCAACAGGAGAGTACAAAGCATTTCCCCAAGGCACAAGGCCACTCCTGGCTGTCAGGGGCTGCTTTTTCATTCTTAAATTTCACAACTGTGAACTTACAACCCTACGGTCAGATGGCCAGGAGAGGTCAGGTGCTGTGTGGAAGGTTGGATGGTCACCATCTGCACAGAGACCAAGCACAGTCTGTTCTTCCTGCTGACTGTCTGTAGCACTGTCTCCACCCAGCACATCACACAGGCTGTGAGCTCCATGTGTCCTGAGGCCTGAAGGATGACTTCTAACTGGGGCTCCTTGGGCCTCATCGCATTTCCTTTGGAAGTGTTTAGATCAACACATAATGTAATTGCTGTCCACTGCATGAATGACAATATTGGCAGCAACACATTTTACGATGCAGCTGCATTTCGTCCAAAGCTTTATGATTGTAAAAGCATGATAAAACGTGGCACTTCATAAGCTAGTGTTTTGGGATATTTTTGCAAAATCTGCATTTAACATTTTAAAAGCTTAACTTTTGCCCAGCAAATTCATAACTCATATGCATATTACTTTTTCTCCTCAGCCACACAGTCTTACACTATGGCTGGAGCTGAGCAGGGATGGAAGAGATGGCCACACATCCACACTCCACATCTGCATGTTTCCTGCCACTGTGGAACCACTGAAATGCCAAGGTCTCTTTTGAAATTACCACTGGAGTCCCAGACCTCAGGCACTGCAGGCATTTGAGTTGTCTCTGTCTTCATTCCTTTGACAACCAGCCCAAGGATGATTCTAAGTCAGGTGCTCTGGGGCCAGACCAATCACTGGTGTGTTTTCAAGGATTCTCAGCTAATTCCAATGTGTAGTCAAGATCGAGGGCCGCTGCTTTAGGATATGACATCAGAAGACTTCAGATTGAGGACCAGTTCTGCTATACTACTAACAAACCATTTTTCCTGGGTATCATAGTAAGACTCAAATTAACCACGAATGTACAATCACTTTCTGCCCTGCACGGCCTCCAGGAGCCTGACTTATGAATTCCTTCAATAATGTTGGAATGCTGGAACTTGAGGAAAGTGAGGGGCTGGCACATCCACTCAGCTACCATTCTGTCATGACTTTTCAGTTCAGCCTCAGCTTCCGTGTTTGCTTGTCTCACCAAGGGTCTGTGAAAAACTAGCCTCCAAAAATTAGCCAGAAAAGCTGGAGAAGAGCCTGTATTTGAAAGCGTCATGATATGGTTTGGCTTCGTCCTCACCCAATTCTCATCTTGAATTGTAATCCCCATAATACCCATGTGTCTAGGGAAACACCTTGTCGGAGGTGGTTGGCTTATGGGGAATATTTCCCCCATGCTGTTCTCATGCTAGTGAGTTCTCAGGAGATCTGATGGTTTTATAAGGAGCTCTTCCCCCTTCACTCCTCACTCTTCTCTCTCTTGCTGCCATGTGAGAAGGTCCAAGCTTATCCTTCACCTTCCTCCATGATTGTAAGTTTCCTGAGGCCTCCCCAGCCATGTGGAACTGTGAGTCAATTAAACCTCTTTCCTTTATAAATTACCCAGTCTCAGGTGTTTCTTTATAGCAGTGTGAAAATGGACTAATAAGGTAAATTGGTACCAAGATTGGAGTGCTACTATAAATGCACTTGTGCTACTATAAATGTGGAAGTGACTTTGGAACTGGGTAATGGACAGAGGCTGTAACAGTCAGAGGGCTCAGAAGAAGACAAGAAGATGTGGGAAAGTTTGGAGTTTCCTAGAGACTACCAAAATGCTGGTAGTGATGTGAACAATGAAGTCCAGGCTGAGGCGGTTTCAGACGGAGATGAGGGACCTATTGGGAACTGGAGCAAAGGTGACTCTTGCTATGCTTTAGCAAAGAGACTGCTGGCATTTTGCCCCACCCTGGGATCTGTGGAACTTACAACTTGACAGAGATGATTTAGGGTATCTGGTAGAAGAAATTTCTAAGCAGCAAAGCACTCAAAATATGACCTAGGTGCTCTTAAAAGCATGCAGTTATATGCATTCACAAAGAGATGGTTTGGAATTGGAATGTATGTTTAAAAGGGAAGCAGAGCATAAAAGTCTGGGAAATTTGCAGCCTAAGGATGTGATAGAAGAGAAAAACCCAATTTCTGCAGAGAAACTCAGGCTGGCTGCAGAGATTTGCATAAGTAACAAGGAGCTAAATGTTAATTGTCAAGAAAATGGGTAAAATGTCTCCACGGCATGATCGAGACCTTCACAGCAGCACCCCATCCATTACAGGCTCAGAGGCTTAGGAGGAAAAAATGGGTCTTGCTGCTTCATGCATTCTTGGGACTTGGTGACCTGCATCCCAGCCATGGTTAAAAGGGGCCAGTTTACAGCCCAGGCCATTGCTTCAGAAGGTTGTAAGCCCCAAGCCTTGGCAGCCTCCACATGGTGTTGGTCTTGCAGGTGCACAGAAGTCACGAATTAAGATTTGGAAACCTCCACCTAGATTTCAGAGGATGTATAGAAATGCCTGGGTATCCAGGCAGGAGTTTGCTGCAGGGATGGAGCCCTCATGGAGAACCTCTGCTAGAGCAGTGCAGAGGGAAATGGAGTTGGAGGAAAAGGGGTTGGAGCCCCCACACATAGTCTCTACTGGGGCACTGCCTAGTGGAGCTGTGAGAAGAGGGTCACCATCCTCCAAACCCCAGATTGGTAGATCTACCAACAGCTTGTACCATGCACCTGGAAAAGCCACAGACACTCAACACCAGCCAATGAAAGTAGCCAGGAAGTGGGCTGTACCCTCCAAAGCCACAGGGCAGAGCTGCCCAAGACCAGGAAGCCCACCTTTTGCATCAGTGTGACCTGCATGTGAGACCTGGAGTCAAAGGACACTATTTAGGAGCTTTAAGATTCGATGACCACCCTGTTGGATTTTGGACTTGCATGGGGCCTGCAGCCTCTTTGTTTTGGCCAATTTCTCCCATTTGGGATGGGAGCATTTATCCAATGCCTGTACCCCCATTGTATCTTGAAAGTAACAAACTTGTTTTGATTTTACAGGCTCATAGGTGGAAGGGACTTGCCTTGTCTCAAATGAGACTCTGGACTTATACTTTTGGGTTAATGCTGGAATGAGTTAAGGATTTGGAGGACTGTGTTTCAAAATGTGAGGACATGAGATTTGGGAGAGGCCAGGGGCAGAATAATATGATTTGCCTTTGTTCCCACCCAGTTCTCATCTTGAATTGTAATCTTTATAATCCCCATGTGCCCAGGGAGAGACCTGGTGGGAGGTGATTGGATTGTGGGGGCGGTTTCTCCCATGCGATTCTCATGATAGTGAGTGAGTTCTCCCGAGATCTGATGGTTTTATAAGGGGCTCCTCCCCATTCGCTCCTCACTCTCTCCTGCTGCCACGTGAAGAAGGCCCAAGCTTGCTTCCCTCTGCCTTCTGCCATGACTGTTAAGTTTCCTGAGGCCTCCCCAGCATGTAGAATTGTGAGTCGATTAAACCTCTTTGCTTTAGAAATTACCCATTTCCAGGTACTTCTTCATAGCAGTGTGAAAACAGACTAATACACCCACCAAACTAGTTGAAGAGAATTCTAAATACAAAAATCTTCCCAAGCTTCTGAAAAGCTCCTGCAGACAGAGAGAGCTAGGAGAGGCTGGTCCCTCAGGCCCGTCACTGCTGAGGTGCGTGAGGGGCCACTCAGCATCTCCCACGCCTGTGCCAACCTGGACCCTGACAGGCAGGCTGTGAAGACGGAACTCGCTCACCTCTGGCCAGGTCAGTCAGCGGTTGAAGGCAGCCCTCCAGACAGCAGCACTCACTCAAGGACAGACGTGGGCAGTGCCCCAGAACTTACCACGTGCCCCCTCAATATTTAAAACCGATCCGGTGATACACACATTTTTTCCTGATCTTGAATTTTACCACAAACTGGAAAATAACTGGAAAGTTATATTTTTGGTCAGAGGTTCTCTCTCTCTCTCTCCCTCTCTTTGAGGGCTGTCAGGGTGATTTCTTTACCACTATGCCTAGAATTATAAGGCTGTTTTGATAAGTAAATGCACTTTGTCATTATTTTAGATAGTATCAGGGTTCACTCGGCCAACATTGATGAAGGCACCAAGGGTTAAGTCCCTGCAGTTCCTAGTGCCGTGCTGAGGGAAGGATGATGCTGCAGGAGTTGACCCTGCAAGGTGCTCTTGGATCTAGAAGGGAGAAGCCTCACTCCCTGCCACAGGGCCAGCAGGTGCCACATGTCTCAAATCTAGAAGGGAGAGGCCTCACTCCCTGCCACAGGGCCAGCGGTGCCACATGTCTCAAATCTAGAAGAAGAGGCCTCTCTCCCTGCCGCAGGGCCAGCGGTGCCACATGTCTCAAATCTAGAAGGGAGAGGCCTCACTCCCTGCCACAGGGCCAGCGGTGCCACATGTCTCAAATCTAGAAGAAGAGGCCTCACTCCGTGCCACAGGGCCAGCGGTGCCACATGTCTCAAATCTAGAAGGGAGAGGCCTCTCTCCCTGCCACAGGGCCAGCGGTGCCACATGTCTCAAATCTAGAAGGGAGAGGCCTCTCTCCCTGCCACAGGGCCAGCGGTGCCACATGTCTCAAATCTAGAAGAAGAGGCCTCTCTCCCTGCCACAGGGCCAGCGGTGCCACATGTCTCAAATCTAGAAGAAGAGGCCTCTCTCCCTGCCACAGGGCCAGCAGGTGCCACATGTCTCAAATCTAGAAGAAGAGGCCTCACTCCCTGCCACAGGGCCAGCGGTGCCACATGTCTCAAATCTAGAAGAAGAGGCCTCTCTCCCTGCCACAGGCCCACTCAGTGGCTCTCAGATCTAGAAGGGAGAGGCCTCTCTCCCTGCCACAGGGCCAGCAGGTGCCACATGTCTCAAATCTAGAAGAAGAGGCCTCACTCTCTGCCACAGGCCCACTCGGTGGTTCTCAAATCTGGAAGGGAGAGGCCTCTCTCCTGGCCACAGGGACAGCCGATGCCCTGTGTTTTGGAAAACTGGATGCTGGGGTCCTGCTTTCATTTCTCCAATCATGTCAGTCCCAAACATCCAAATCATTTTTGGCCTTCAACCACCAGGGTGAAACTCTAGCTCATATTCCTGTATTTGAATACCCATTGTGGTCTTTATGAGATTATTCCTACAAGTGTAAGAAGAGAGGGAACACCCTAGCATGTATGGAATTTCTACCAGGTGCCTGGATCAGTATAATAATTTTACTTGGTCCAAAGTAAATCCCTCCAGGTAAGTATTAATCTCCCCATTTCCCAGATGTGAGTACTGATGCTAAGAGAAGTTGAAGTGTCCAAAGTCACACAGTCAGTCCATGGTGGGGCGTAGGACCAAACAAAGGCCATTTTGATTCCAAAGCCTGTGTTCTTTTAGAAGACACTTTGTCACCTCAGGTGGAGAAACAAGAAGAGAGACGGAGGGCTGGCCCTGTCAGTGACAAGGAAGGGGTGTGTCTGTGACATCGTTACTACTAATACAAATATTAGTATTATCACTATTTAGCCACTACATTGGACCAGGCATCACACAGGGTGACTTTCAAACACAGACATTTACAATTTTCACAACCACCCTGCAGAGCGGGTGTTAGTATTTCCACTTTTATTTAAAGAAAAACTGAAACCCAAAGCGCTTTGTTTTCCTGGCCCAAGTTTCACAGCTGGGAGGCAGCAGAGTGGGAGCCCAGCCTTCTCGGCCCAGCTCCAGCCTCCACCGCCTTCCACACAGGCCCTGAGTTTGGAGGCAGAATTGCAGACTGCCATTTCTACAAATCCATTGTGTGCATTTTATGGATTTTTCTAATCATCAGTTAATTCAAAATCCATCAGTGACACACCGTGGCCCCAGCCGTGAGGAGCACACAGTCTGAGACAGTCACATTCCTCATGCAGCTCTGGGGCTATGAACCCAGGGCCTGTCCCATCCTCCACAGCCTGGAGGCAGGGACGAGAGACATCAGTGATAGATTATGTCATTAGAAAGATAAGGAAAACTTCAGTGAGACAGCAGAGAAGCACAAGGTGGATGAAAGGTGCCCCCTTACCTCCGATGTGGCCTGGAGACCTGCACAAACCAGTTCTCTCAACGTGCCGCATATTCCTTCTCACCTCCGGATCCTCTTGTTTGTGCCATGCTGTCTGTGGGATGATCTGTGCCTTCTGCCTGGCTGACTCCCCAAAGGGACCCCTTGTTGCCCCCTGAGGCTGGCTGGGGTGCCTGTCTTGAGCTTCAGTGTTGCAGCACCTGTTCTGTAGTCTTGTAATACTGACCTGTTCCATAGCCCTGTGGCCCTGGCCTGTTCTGTAGCCACGTAACCCCAACGTGTTCTGTAGCCCTGTGTCCCCAGCCTGTTCTGTAGCCCTGTGACCCTGGCCTGTTCCGTAGCCGTGTGACCCTGGCCTGTTCCGTAGCCCTGTGGCCCTGGCCTGTTCTGTAGCCCTGTGACCCTGGCTGTCTGCACAGCCCATGGCTTTGGTCCTAGAAGGCCCCGACTGGGGCTTTTAACCCTTGTGTCTCTGACACGTTGGTGTCCAGCAAACAGTAGGCACTTAATTCACATTTGTTGAATGAATAAATAATAAAAAGAGCAATTATTTTCATTGAGCCTTCGATTAATTGAGCTTAAGATATTATAGTTTGAGTTTGGACTGAATGTTGCCGTGGTCATGTTGCAAATACCTGGAATCTCGGGAACTTAAGTCTAGTGAACCAGTTATGACACAAGTCATCTGTTTCTCAAGAGAAATGCTCAAAGGCATTCAGGAGATCCAGGAAATTCACTGATGCCCAAGGGCTGGGTAGCGGTTGATTCACAAACAGAAAAACGATCCAACAATGCCTCATGCCCTCCTGAAGCACATGTTAATTTCTGAGCATAAGAAGAGTTGAGGATGGCTACTGCATTCTGCATTTTTTAAACACTTGGCAAAGTGGTTTCTTTAATTGTACTATTTTCTCCAGAATCAAAATAAAAGAATTCATAGCAAAAGCCTAAACTTACGGAAACGAGTGTTTCTGTTCTTTGGCTTCCTTTTGTGCCTGAACGAATCCCGAATTGCTGTGACGATTTGATCGACCTGCGCAGATCCTTCACTGTGCAGGGAAACACGATCCTCCCTGAGGTGGCCTCCGGGAATCTGGGAAGCCGCACGTGACGCCTCCCATTCCGGGGGAACCAAGAAGCAGCACTCGCAACAACCATCCTCAGTCACCCGCACAGTAACTTTGAAGAAAAATGCGCCAAACTCTGATGGAATCCATTGCACAACGCCGCAGCTTTGGCTTTTCAATATGCACACAGGAGTATAAAAGCATCCACAGAGAAAAGAAAGAAAATCACCCTAAGCCACAGATGACAGACTATGCATGCTGAAAGTCCAAAACAAATTAAGATAAACTGTTAGAATTTAGTAAGGTTTCTGGATATAAGGTCAAAATTTTAAATGTAATTCTATTTCTGTAATCCAGAAACAAAAAATAAAATAGCACTACAAAACATTTAATATCTGGAACAAACTTACAAACCATGTACAGGGCCACTGACTCAATGTTGTGAAGATGTGTTTTACTCCCAAATAAATCTGTAGATTCAATGAATTATCATTAATTGCCCAGAATTTGTGCTTGTAAAGCTTTTTAAATTCTGAAATTTATATGGAATTGCAGAAGCTGAGGACAGGTGAAGGGGCTGGGAAAGGGGCCCAGGGCGCTGGCCATGCCCTGAAGGTCCCAACCATGAGACCAGCAAAGGGGGTGCCTGGAGAAGCCTTGCAGCCAGGCAGGCGGGGACGCCCACCTGTGACGGAATGTCTCTGACAGCCTCCACCCCACGGCGCTGGATCACCAAACGCACGTAGAGAAAAGAAGGAAACTCAACCCACCTCAGGCTCACACGAAACAAGCCCCAGGTGGATTGTGGAAATGAACAGGGAGGGTGAAAAAATAAAGATCCTACAAGATCACCTTGGAAAATGCCTTTATCCTGGGAAAGAAAAAAAATTTCCTGGCAAAACATAAACATTGTGACCATAAAGGAAAAGATTTATAGCCAAACTATATTAAATAGTAATATAAATAATATAAATATAAATACAAGTGCAAATGTGCATGTATTTACACACACACACACACACACACACACCAGGTGCAGGTTAAAATTCTCAAAAGGAAAGATGCAGGATGTAAAATATTTCACAGGCGTCCGCACACCTCCATATTAAAATGGTTTGAAAGCATCACAGTGAATCCCTGCACAGCGTTCCAGTATCTCCCTGTGCCATCCTTCATCTAACCTGCCCTTCCTTAGCTTCCGCAGGTAGAGGGGTCCCAGGCCGTGGCAATGGCTTCCATGCCCGTTGGCGGGGTGGGGAGGTTGCTGGGTGGGAAGACGAGGCTCCACCTGCTCCTGGGTTCCAAGAGGGCACAGGCCATGTGCAATGCACATCTCAGGTTCTCTGTCTATAAAACAGGAACAAATCCTATCTGCCCTATTTCTGCCCAGGATTGATGGAAGAATCAAGATAATAGAATTGCAATACTCTATAAATGCCATGTTAAATTGAATGAGGAACAAGCATGTCACTTTGTACAGATCATTTTAATTTTGGTTGTCACTCTTTCCATTCAGAATTTCAGCAGCAAACTTTCCCAGGCATGTGTCCTAGTCAGCCCAGGATATTGTAACAAAATATCATCCACTGGGCAGCTTGAACAACAGACACACGCTTCCCACAGGTCTGGAGGTGGAGGTCTAAGACCAAGGCACCGGCAGGGCTGGTTCGCCTGAGGCACCTTCTCTGGGGGCCACAGCCACTGCCCTGACTGCACCCACAGGGCTTGGCTTCTCTGTGTGGGCCCAGGAAGAGAGGGAGCCTGTGGGATCTGGTGCCTCTTCTCACAAGGACACTCACCCCAGCATGAGGCCCCACCCTCACGACCTCATCAAACCCTAATCTCCGCTGAGGGTGAGGCTGCAACCTACGAATTTCAGGGCGACATACACATTCCGTCCATAACACACTTGTCTGTTTAAGGGCATATTTTCCTTCTAGTTCTTCACTAGAAATAGAAAACATTAAAAAAAAAAAAAACTAGTAAGAGGATAAAAATCTCAGTCATCCCAGTTGGCCGAAGATTTTCAAAAGCACAATCCTAACTCCGAGAAAACACTTGGGTTTTGTTTTCCTTCATTCTGTACTTATGGTTCCACACTTAGGCAGACTCGGCTTAAACCCATGTGGCTCTGTGGGGCACCTGCCCCCAGTCCAATCAGTGTGTGGCCCTGGGACAGCCACAGGGTGAACAGTCACACTTTTCAAATGCCATTTGCTGTCACTCCACAAAGAAGCCACCTGCAGTGCAATTCCACTGACAGATCCATGACGAGGCCAGAATAACACATCATTAATGACTTAAGCCAAAGGAAAAGGTATCAATAAAGCAGTTATTTTATAAAAAGACAATAATTAACCAAACACCCACGTGCTGGCAGACACTGTTATTTCACAGCAGATTCAATGTGGTGGCAACACAGCTGATTTGGGAGTGAAATAATTGATGCTTTAGGCATACGTGGTGCTGAAAACAGGATTTTCTTCCGTTCGAGGGTGGAGCTGCACTGTTGACTAAAAACATCCATTTCTATAATCAGCAACCTGAAGGCTTTCTTAACACAGAAGGGCCAGAGAATATTCTGTCTCCACGGTCGCCCCCGCCTCAGCATCTGCGTTGAGGCTTCCTGTGTTCAGTTGTTGGACATCACTCAGCTGAAGCAGCTGAGAAATCAGCTCCATTACTGCACCCACAGCTTCGCAACTGGACATTTAAAATGAAGCAACATAGGCCTGGTGCGGTGGCTCACACCTGTAATCCCAGCTCTTTGGGAGGCCAAGGCAGGTGGATCACTTGAGGCCAGAAGTTCGAGGCCACCCTGGCCAACATGGTGAAACCCCGTCTCTACTAAAAATACAAACATTAGCCAGGTGTGGTGGTGCATGCCTGTAGTCCCAGCTACTCAGGAGGCTGAAGCAGGAGAATCTCTTGAACCCGGGAAGCAGAGGCTGCAGTGAGCCGAGATCGCCACTGCACTCCAGCTTGGGCCACAAAGCCCAGGCTGTCTCCAAAATGAAATAAAGGAAAAAAGTAAAATGCCACCATAGAGATTAATTAAATCTAGGCTAATATCCTCCCAAGTAATAAACATAATCAAAGTTACTGAAACAGCTGAGCCAGGCACCCGCCTGTGTCGAGGGTGCTATAGTGAGACAGGTGCACAGTGGGCACCCAGGCAACGTGGAGAGACCGTGAAATGAGGAGGCACAGAGGAGACGCGGGCCCAAGCAGAGGGAGTCAGTGACACGCCACGAAAACACACAATATGGACGTGGAGGGATAGAATATGCCACCACAGGGGAGGTGTCGACTGTGCTGTTAACTGAAGCGTACAACAGGTAAAAGGAACTACAAAGCAATATAATATGTTCAAAAGGGGGCAAAAGCCACTGAGAAAGGTTTTGAGTGTTAGGTTATATTCGCTGCAGATGCAGGGGTCTCTGGTGAGAGGACGCTGTGGAGACCCTCAGAGCCTGACTTCACAGGACATGAGACTCAGTGCAGGGGCCACAGACCACAGCGAAGGCGAGAGCTGGGACTGCCAGCGAGTCCAGGAGCACAGCGGGTCTGGAGATGAGATGAGGCTGCAAATAAGGAAACTGACAAAGCCATCCAGGCTCCATGGCAACGGCACAGCTTCCGGAAACACGTTTCTTTCTGAATGAGAGGCTGCGGGAGGCAACAGGGAGGAAACTGTAGGTGGAGGCCGCTCCATGCGTCTGCCCAGCACCGCCTGGAGGTTGGATCTCCGAGCTGGGGGCCTCATCTGAAAGGGGCTGGAGTCTTTCACAGTTGGCATGGCAATGAAAAAAGGTATGAAAAGGCAGTTAACACATTTCAGGACAAGCAGATCACAGCCAGCCCTGCAGGCATCTAGGCAGACGAGTAGGTACTTTTGGAATGTGGAGTTGGAGTGCAGGCTGCATGAGATCGCTTGGGAGCAGGCACCCTCAGCCCGCCGTCAAGTTTGAGCGCCTGGTAAGCTCGTGCCTGCCGCCTCAGCCCGCCGTGAAGTCTGAGCTCACGCTTACCACATGCCACGTTCCGTGTTAGGCTCCAGCTGCCCAAGAGTGAGCAGGGGGAAGCAGCCGCCCTCACGGGACCCAAAGTGTAGCATGAAGGTCAGTTGTGAGCCGGCGTGAACACGGAAAGCAGCTTCTGGGAGCATTGAGCGAAGGTTTGCCCTGTGAGCAGCACATGCCGCCCAGATGCTGCCCGTGGATCTGTGCATTGCGCCTGCATGCGCCCTTTCCTCTTTGCGGTGACCCTACCCGAGAGGCTTTCTCTTCTGTCCGTCCACACTTCTCAAGCATGTACCGGTTTTTCTGGCACGTGGGAACTGCAAAGGCTCTAGTGTCTTTATTGGTTGGTTTCTTCAGAACCGAAAGCTGGACATGCTGGGGAGATTGTCTGACTCTTGCCAGTCCTGGTTCTAACTTGGGCTGCGTGGAGGTCCAGGCTCCTGGTTGGCTGTGGAGTCCACGCCCAGGGCCTCCCACCTCTGCCAGCCACGGCCCTGAAGGACCCCTATTCTGTGCTCCTCGTCCTCCCTGCTCTGGGAGGCAGGGACAGCGGAGCCACGCATGACGCCAAGAGCTTCCCTGCTGGCCTAGAGTCACAGACACTTAGAGGTGGGATGGACAGGCCTCTCGCCTGCAGGTGGGAGACCGAGGTGGAGACGGGGCGAGCCATTGCTCGATTTCTTCACTGACTGATTCCCATCCCCCTTCGCTGTTTCTGGGGGTGGTCACTGATGTTTCTTTTTTCGGGGCCCATCAGCACAGCGAGTCTGAAATCCCATCCTCCCTTCCATAATCACAGCAGGAAAGGAACAAAAAAGGAATGTCCTGGCATCCTGTGGCCTTTCAAAACTGGGTCTGGGTAAAATGGAAATAACTTTTTGATTTTATCTATATAATACCAGGACTTCCTGGGCGTGGCAGAGAAGCGTTATGTAGATTATGTGAAAGAGAATTGTCCAGGAAGACATCTAGGTGACTTCTATAGTAACAACTCAGGTTTCTACAACTCCTGGGTGTCTGCAAAATGCCCTCACCTGACTCATCTCGTACAACGCCTGCTTTCCCACCCACCTCCCAGCTGTGTATCATCATCTCTAATTTAAAGAAAAAGTACCCCAGAGTGTGAGGGCCTTCCTTCTGCCACACATCACCGAAAACCCAAGCCCAGAATGTAGACAGCACACTCACAGCTGGAACCATCTCTCCACTCACGTCACCGAGAACCCAGGATGTTAGACAGCACGCAGCGCAGCTGGAACCATCTCTCCACCCACATCACCGAGAACCCAGGATGTAGACAGCACGCAGCACAGCTGGAACCATCTCTCCACCCACATCACCGAGAACCCAGAATGTAGACAGCACGCAGCGCAGCTGGAATGATCTGTACGTCTCAGGAACACCTCGGGGGTGGCCGTCGCTTACCAGAGCATTCACCTGCAAGACTCCACAGGGCCACTGAGGACTCGGCTCAGTTCCACTGCTGATGAGAGTGGCGTTCGTCCGTCTGAAATCAGGCATCCCTGCCCCACGATGACAAGCACGGAAGTCCTGGCGGCCCTGGCACCGGCTCTCGCCAGCTCTGGAATGCTGCTCTGTACTGCACCCTCCAGTTTATCCCATTCTCAAAACATGTCCAGGAAAGATGAATAAACAAAGTGAATATCCGTGCAAAAGAGATCACTTAAAGGTCTATTTAAATTATGTGCTCTTCTCTTTTGTTTTCCTTCATATGTGATCTTTCCCCTAGTCATACAGAAATAGCCATCTGCTCAGGGAGATGTGATTGTCAGGGTGGAAATGCAAATTAAAGAAAGAGGCATCACTGCCACCCTGACTGACGGAATGAGATAACTGAGTTCCCACCAAAACACGCGTAAAAGTCATGGCTGTAAAGAGAAAAGTAAGTGGATAAATAAGTACTTGTATGAACACACACACACACACGCACACACGCACACACACACACGCACGCACACACACGCACACACACGCACACACACGCACACGCACACACACGCACGCACACACACGCACGCACACACACACGTACACACACGTACACACACGTACATATACATATGTACTGTCTAAATCCCTTACACACACACGCATACACACGTGTACATATACATATGTACTGTCTAAATCCCTTAAACAGGCACACACACGTACACACATGTGTACATATACGTATGTACTGTCTAAATCCCTTAAACTTTTCTTGACATACCAAGAGCCAGGCCTGGAGGAGTTTTCACAAAGTCCTGGGTGGAAAACTGGGGATGTGATCAAGGAAGTGCCCTGCCCAGAAAGGCCCCTGATGGAGAAAGATGGAGATGGACGTCTGGAGTGAAAGAAGGTGGCACAAGGAGCTCACAAGCCAGTGTCTTTTCTTTCCTGACGCTAACGATGGAATCTGAAGGCAGAGCATTCAGAACAGAGCCTCGGAGCGGCCATGGGTGCCTGGTGGGTGCCCATCGGCCAAGCCGCAGCCCCAGCTCAGACCTGCAGCCGCCTCCGAGTCAGGATTGCTAAGCAAGTCGGGGGTTCCAGTGGGGACCACATGCAGCGGCTGAGGAGGCAGTCTGGGGTGTCGAGGCTTTGCTCCGGAGGGTCCCTGGCCAGAGGCAGTGGCAGGAGCGCAGTGTGCTCAGCCCCCAACGGTGCCCACCCGCCAGGAGCCCCCAGATTTCAGAGACCAGATCCCGGCCTCCATGGCCAGCCACAGACCATGCCAGGACCCCCCTCTCGCCTGCAGCAGGGAAGAAGGAGCTGCAAGAGGTGGAATATTCGCCCCTGGAAGCTGAGTCCCCCTGAAACTCAAAGAACCTGAAATCCTCATAGTAGCTTCTGTCGCCTCCAGCTGCTGCCAGTGTGTGAGGAGGAGTCAAGCACAGAAAAGCCAAGAATACATGAGGAAGCCGACCATAAAATTACGAAAACTCGGATTCTTCTTCCTCTCAATGAAGGCTTAACGTCTATGTGATGACAGGGAGTTACACTTATAATCGAGTTATAAACATGAAAAGCAGATACATAGTTGCCTGTATATTATAGAGATGACTATACCGACGTGTAAGTGTAGAGAAAAAATTAAAAAATTACACTGAAATATTAGTGATGGTTGAATTATGATGTTTGTATTGTTCAAGGTGATTTCATCTTTTTTTCTATTTTGTATAGTTTTTATAATATAAAAATAACATTTCTTTGAGCCTGCATTTTCTCCTGAAAATCAGTTTCATATACATAAAGTTAATTGTGTTTTCCTTCCAGAAGTTGTCTTGCTGTTTACACTCATGATCAGCTGTTTCCTCCATCTCAGACAGAGACATTCACAGAAAAATATTAAGAAATTCGACGGATTACCTTGGTGTGCTGGACAAGTCAGAGAAACCCTTTGGCTATAATAAAATGTTTTATTCAGTTGTAGGTGATAGTTGGTCTAGAATTCTTTCTTTTTAAAAGTATTTTGAATTGTACTGAAAACTCCTAGGAACACACAGTTAGTGTTGAGTAGGGGAGCTACATGAGGATGTAAAATTTAACCAAATCATCTGGTTGTGAATTCAAAAATTAAAAACTTACTGTGGGTCCCATGAGGAGCCAATTCCACTCCATAGTCTGAATTTTCTAAGTAGGAAACTGACAAGTCGGGTAAAGTGATTGCAGTTGTTCTGATCTTGTTGATATTAGAGTTTCAAAAAATCACTGTTTGGAGAAAGTGAGGGGGGGAAGCTGTAGTGGATGCAGAGAGGGGTGAGGGGGGCAGAAGCCCAGGACAGAGAAGGGAGCAGGGCAGAGGGGACAGGGGAGAGGGGAGAGGGAGAAGACAGAGGGGAGAGGACAGAAGGGAGAGCGCAGAGGGCAGAGGGCAGAGAGGAGAGGGCAGAGAGGAGAGGGCAGAGGGCAGAGGGGAGAGAGCAGAGGGGAGAGGGGAGAGGGCAGAGGGCAGAGAGGAGAGGGGAGAGGGCAGAGAGGAGAGGGCAGAGGGCAGAGGGAAGAGGGTAGAGGGCAGAGCGGCCACAGTGTGATGACTGAGTTAAGCCAGGCACTAGCGAAAGAGGGAACTTCCGTCCCAGCCCTAGCCTGGCTCCTGCTCTCAGGTGAGCGGTGAGCAGTGGGGCGCCTGCAGGGAGACCCCTCTTGCTGATTTGCAGGATGGAGTGAAGGCCACTCAGAGCCACCCCAGGACAGAGGACAGGAGTCTGAACCGCCACCTGTGGAAGGGGAGCCGGCGAATGGGGAGGAAGTTGGGCACAGCATGGGGGACCTGGGGCCTCAAGCACAAAGCCCTCAAATCTCCTCTCATGAGGTCAGCCATGGGGAGACATGTTCTAATCATTTATTCTTGTCAAGGTAAAGGTATTGCTGAAGAATTTAATATAAGAATAAAACTGAAGTTCAGAAAAGGGAACGGGTCCAGCTCTGAGAGCTGCTGTTCTGAATCCAGTGAGCCCTGTGTCTGTCAAAATTAGGAGACGTCGCTTCTTTTTCCTATGACAGCTGCACAGAGCAAATATATCCCTCACTGCCCAGCCCTGTGGTCCCACCTCCTCTCAGGGAAACTGGCTCTTTGGACCAGAAATGAATAAATGGTTTTATGTTTGGTGTTTTTTTCATCAAAGAAATGTTTTCTCAGGGGACTGCCTGCCACTTTGGGGATTTGGCCCCAAGGCGGCCTCACTGGGAGGGCTGGATGATTTCTATTAGCCAGAGAGAAGAAAACAAAGTTGTAGAATCCATGCACACTTCCTGGAGCTGCTCTTAAACACTGTAATTACCTTTTCGTTCAGAAAGAGCACTTTGTAAGCCTCCGACATCCAGTAACTCAAGTCCTGAGGAGGCAGCAATGATCCCAGCTGTGGGTCATTAGCCATCTCCCTGTGGGAGGAAAGGGGAGCAGGATTTTAACTCACCCTCTTCCACCTTCCCTCCAGAGAGGGAGGAGAAAACCCTCACCCACTGAGCCCCACACCATGTCCACATGGCTTGTGAATTGTTACAAGACTTTCTAAATGTATTTGGCCACATTATCTCGAAGTATACATTCGGATTTCAGTTTTGCACTCAATTCTTATTCCATATTTTATTTCAGAACATAAGAGGACAACACAATATAAAAGTGCTATTTAAAAATACGATTTCCTTCTTTATAAAGTGCACCAAGTCCAGCACTTTCAGCACTTTATAAAGAAGGAAATCGTATTTTTAAAAACTGTTTGCAATTACAATAGTGAACCATTCACTTTCCAAATGATTTCTCAAAGGGGGTTCCAAGAAGAAAGTCCAGCCACTCACAGACCCTTGACTAAGAAAATGTCCTGTCCTCTGTAACAGTGTCCTCAGCCATCTCTGACTCTCAGGAGGGACAGGAAGGACGGACAGTGGTGGGTCCCAGGCTCCAGACTGCAGGAGCCACCGGGAACCCGTGCAGGCCCCAGGTGCCCCCAGTAATAACATCGGGTGACAGCAGGCGAAAGGCCAAGGACCTTGAGGGAGGTTCACAGTCAGCTACTGGGTGTGTGACATTCTGCAAAGCTTTCTTTATGTGACAAATGCCGAATGCCAGGGTGAGAGGGCTGGCTCAGGGCGGCTGGCTGGGCTGGAGGGGGTTATGGTTTTAGAGGCGTCTTGCCGAATGGAGACAAGAGTTGCCGTGCTCATAGTGCCTCGGTGCAGGTTGACATTTGGGGGTTCAGGTTTGAAGGTGAAGAGTGTTCCCACCCCGCTGCAGCCCTGAGCGGGAGAACCTGAGCAGGGCATGAGTCTCTAGGTGGGCCTGCGGTTGTGCTTTCTGAGATGAGGATTAGAAACGTGGAATTCAAACCTCTCTTTTCATAAACCACCTATTCATTAAAATTATTACACTTAGTTATTTTTTTCAAGCCTTATGTTAGAAGTAATACCTATACATAATTTAAAGAAAAACAAAGCAAAGAATGGCTGCCTCTCTGGCCTTAGCTGATATTTAAACAACATAACTTGATTAGTAAGATTAATTTATCCTAACGTTTGACTACCATAATCTTTTTTTTTTTTAAGACAGGGTCTGCTCTCTTGCCCAGGCTGGAGAGCAATGGCGCCTTCACTGCCCACCTCAGGTTCAACCTCCTGGCCTCCAGCCATCCTCCTGCCTCAGCCTCCTGTGTAGCTGGGACCACAGGCATGCGTCGCCATCCCCAGCTAATGTTTATTAGTAGAGATGAGGCCTTACTATGTGGCCCAGGCTGGTCTGGAACTCCTGGGCTCAAGTGATCCTCCCACCTCTGTCTCATCACAGGTGTGAGCCGTGCCCGCAGCCTGACCTTTTCTATCACATTCTGATTCCTGGTTTCAGAGCTAGATCCTTCTTCATTGGCCCCCAGCTCCACAACTCCAAAACCACTTGGAATCAAAGTACATATACAGTTATTGATTATCTATATGCATTTCTACTTAACTAGTAAGCCCAAACATTCCCCTTCATTATAATCTGCTATAAGAACAATTCTATCCAAATTCTGCACCCTCAAATCCTACTATTCCTTGCATAAAAGAACGGATAAAAAGATACAGAACTTTAGTGTCACTGAGTTCCAGAAATGTCCGTTTCCCTGTATAGGAGGAGGGCAGAGCACCCAGCACATGAGGCCTGGCGGGACCTCCCCGTCAGGGATGCAAGCATCACCACCCACCCGGCTCCTGCTGTGTCACAGCCTCCATCCTGGGCCCTCCCACCTGCACCTGCACCCGGGTTCCTTGCCAGACTCACAGTGCTGGCTGGGTCACCTGGGCTCCTTGCAGACATGCCGCGGCCGCTGAGTCACAGGGTCACAGGCGGCTGCCAGCCCTGCAGGGTGGGGCTGGCTTCATCACGGAGCCACACCCCAAGAATCTGTTGGCCGCCATCTGGAAAAAGCCCAGCACTCAGGACCTTTACCCAGAAAGTAGGAAAACCTGGATGGTAATAATTTTCCTTATCAAATTATACAACTTTCTACTCCCTTTTTAAAAGGACAGAAACACTCTTGCCCAAGTAGAAATTTTCATGGCAGCTTCTTACCAGGCATTATGTGAAAAATAAATTCCTTGACTTTCATCTTCAGTTAAGGCTGTCGGAAGGTAGTTTTAACTGGCAAAAATAATGTAAACTTTATTAGCAGAAAAAGTGCAGTTAAATTGTCTAAGTATGTGTGTATGTGTGTGTCAGAAAAAATATTTCAAATAAATTTTTAAATAATTCAAGTGTTTTGATTACACTCACACAGTCACGCTATTGATTAGACTTGCAATCAATAGCTGATGAATGCCAAACTGTCTTAAGCCACGTTGGCTTACACTGCAAGACAGCGTCAGGGAGGAGAAATCCAGGAGAAAGACAGAAAGCAAAGCCAAGATAGACGCTGCCCTCCTCTTTCCCAAAGAAAACAACGCTAGGGAAAATGGAGCCAATGGCTGGTGATGGCCGTTTTCAGAGCCCGTCCTGCCTGTGTGAGGACACAGTGGCCATCCCTGAGCCGCCCTGCTCTGCCCCAGCTCAGCTCACCCCTGCAGGCTGCTCTTGGCTTCCCGGGTAAAATACCAGGAATTCAGTCCCATCTCTGGCAATGCTCGCTACAATAATGGATCTTTTCTCTTTTGCTTTATTGCATATTTGACTCTGGGTTTTTCTTATTAACTATGTTCTTTTTTTTTTTTTTTGAGACAGAGTCTCGCTCTGTTGCCCAGGCTGGAGTGCAGTGGCGCGATCTCGGCTCACTGCAAGCTCCGCCTCCCGGGTTCACGCCATTCTCCTGCCTCAGCCTCTCCGTGTAGCTGAGACTACAGGCGCCCGCCACCACGCCCGGCTAATTTTTTGTATTTTTAGTAGAGACGGGGTTTCACCATGGTCTCGATCTCCTGACCTCGTGATCCGCCCGCCTCGGCCTCCCAAAGTGCTGGGATTACAAGCGTGAGCCACCGCGCCCGGCCATTAACTATGTTCTTATAACTATTTTCTTATAACTCTTAATTATTTTTATAACTATTTTTTCATGTATTTTTTTCTCTTACAAAGTCAGGTTTGGAATCTCTCAGCCACATTGCTATAAATGGGTATTTCCCGTATATATCTATGTGCCGTATCTAGTTTCCAGGGTTATTCATCGGTGCCTTTAAAAGGTATGATTCTGTGTTTTCATCAACATGCATCTTGGAAAAGCAACGTGGGGAGCTGGGAAGTGTGTGAGCTTCTGTCCGGGACATTCGATGTAAATCCACCAGCACTCCCCAATCGTGTGGACACAGTCGATTTGTTCAGTATGTCTCAGGCTTGGTTTCCTTATCTGCAAAAGGAGAGGGTAGTAATACCTACGTCACAGGATGAAATATCTCATCTCCTGCACATTTATGTTCTGTTTGAAGAAACACACGAGCAAGTCTCCTGGGTTTCAGTGCCTGGGGCTCAGGCTGGGTGAGAGGGGCAGTCCGTGGCCTGTGCCAGGTGCAGGTGCTTTGAGAAGCTTCTGCTTCGGGGATGGCCGTGAGAATCACTGCCTCCCCCTCAGGGACACAGAAACGCCAAGCTCCATGGACAGTCATGGGTTATTATATCTCAAACTATGTGTTTACATTACATCATTTGTAGAAAACTGTTCACAATGTATACCTGAAAGTTTTCTGGCTGGAACACGCATGTGGCTAACTGCACGTCAGCTCCACATTTCCGCTGGGGCTTGTCTGGTGGTTCGGGTGCTACTTTGCAGTCCCTCAGAGCCTGAGAAGTGCTGCATCTCAAACGCCCAACATTTTCACCCCGGCTACAACCCCCAGGCCTCCCCATTTAGGAAGCCTCATGTGAGCAGGTGCTTCTGGGGAGCCATTCACAAAATCCTCTCTCCTGCCAGTTTTTCCACTTTGCTGACTTCCAGGTAATAGCAGTTTTAAAAGGATGTTTTCCCAGAGGTTCTCGGCCCACCCAGTCAGAGGTTGTTATTGTCAGTTTTATTGAATGTGTGTATTTTGATCTCTGTAGGATTTTGCATTCAAGGTAGAGGGGGAGGACTGCACAGCAAGATCCTGTGAGCAGTGCTGCAGCTGTGGGGGCCGGTGGAAAGCACACACAGCCCAGGCTGTTCGTTCGGGCTAACTGTCTACACTTTGCTGCCCATTTTTATTTAATAAGAAATAGGAAAATACCTGCTTTTCTCCATGTTCTGTTTGGACTATTTCCTCAGCTCACATGGAATGGTTTCCAGAGTAAGGCACATTAACAGGTATAGACTATCCCCAATGTAAAATGCTTTCGCTTAGATTTTTTGACTTTATGATCACGTGAAAGTGATGAGCATTCAGTAGAAACTCTTCTGTTTTTCACTTTCAGTAAAATATTCCACAAATCACATGAGAACTCAACACTTTAATATCAAGTGGGCTTTGTGGGAGATGATTCTGCCCAACTGTGGGCTGATGTGTGTTTTGAGCATGTTTAAGGTGGGCCAGGCCAGGCTGTGTTGCTCCCTAGGTAGGGGGTACTAAATGCATTTTCTACTCACAGTATTTCCAAGGAATACGCTGGGTTTATGGAGACACGGATTCATAACCCCATTGTAAGTTGAGTGTCTGTATATTGAGGTCAGTAAATCTTTTATCAGCCTCCTTGGTAGCATGGAAAATCACAGAACCCTTGGGGATGGCAACCAACTGGTAGATGGAACGAACAGAAACTTTAAACAGACTGAGTTCCGATGGCAACCGCTCCCCCAGCCAACCCAGGCAGCAGCAGGGCAGCCTCATGCAGTGGGAAGGGTTATGACTTCTCCAGCTCTGCCAGCTGCAGCACGTGACCCAGCCAAGGTCCGAGCATCCCAGCGCTCAGGGCACCACCTGGAAATGACAGACCCAAAGATCTACTTTACTTTTAAAATTACACCATCCTAAGAGTGAGTCGTCCATCCTGGCAGGCCGTTCACATAATGGAGCTATTGGGTTGCCTCTGTTTCATGCTCTAAGATGTATTCACATTTATTTCCACGGAGTTGTTGTTATTTTTATTTATTTATTTTTAAAAAATCATTTCATTTTTTCCAGCTTTATTGCATAAAATTGACAATGTGATGATTTGATATATGTGTACATTGTGAAATGATGATCACAATCAAGTTAATTAAGACATCCATTGCCTCACATAGTGACCTTGGGGTGTGTGTGTGTGTGCGTGTGCACGTGCGATGAGAGCACTGAACTTCTACCCTCTTAGTGAATTTCAAGTATGCAATACAACATCACTAACCATAGTCCCCCACTGTGCCTAGGATCCCCAGGAATTAGTCACCTGCATAACTGAATCTTTGTACCTTTGACCAATGTCACCTCATTTCCCCACCCCAGCCCAGCCCGTGGGAACCGCCGTCTACTCTCTATTTCTGAGTTTGACTTTATTAGATTCTACATGCAAATGAGATCATGCGGTGTCTGTCTGTGTGTTTCTGGCTTACTTCACTTAACATAGTGTCCAGGTCCATCCATGTTGTTACAAACGGCAGTATTTCCTTCTTTTTAAAGGCTAAATAATATTCCCTTTTATGTACGTATCACATTTCTTTATCCAGTCTTCCTTTGATGGACGTAGGTTGATTACATGTCTTGGCTACAGTAACATGGAGTGCAGACATCTCTTCAAAATGTGATTTTCTTTCCTTTGGATAGACACACAAAAGAGAGACTGTTGGATCATATGGCAGGTCTATTTTTAATGTTTTGAGGGAACTCCATACTGTTTTCCATATGGCTGCACCAATTTACGTTCACACCAACAGCAGGCAAGGGTTCCCTTTCTATCACTGCCTCCTCTAAAGTTGTTACTTTTTGTCTTTTTGATAGTAGTTCTAACAAGTGTGATGTCATAGCTCATTGTGCTTTTCATGTGCATCTTCCTGATGATCATATTGAACATTTTTTCATGTATCTATTGGCCATTTGTATGCCTCTCTTGAGAAATATCTTTCAGGTTCTTTGCTGATTTTTAAATTGGGTCTCCTTGGGTCTTTTTCGTCCTGTTATTTTGAGACAGCTTCTGGCTCTGTTGCCCAGGCTGGAGTGCAGTGGCACAGTCTCAGCTCCCTGCAACCTCCGCCTCCCAGGCTCAAGTGATCCTCCCACCCCAGCCTCCCTAGTAGTTGTGACCACAGGCGCATACCACCACACCAGGCTAATTTTTGTAATTTTTGGAGAGACGGGGTTTTGCCATGTTACCCAGGCTGGCCTTGAACTCCTGAACTCAAGCCATCTGCCCACCTCAGCCTCCCAAAGTGCTGGGATTACAAGCGTGAGCCACTGCGCCAGCCTAGCCCTTTGTTTTCTTGTGATTGACTTGAGTTCCTTATATAGTTTGGATATTAACTCCTTATAAGATGTGTGGTTTGCAATTCTTTTCTCCCATTCTGTAGATCATCTCTTCACTCTGTTGATCATTTCCTTTGTGTGGGCAGAAGATTATTGGTTTGGTGCAATCCCATTTGTCCATGTTCACCTTTGTTGCCTTGTGCTTTTAGTGTCATATCATTACCCACACCAACGTCAAGAAGTTTTTTCTCTCTGTTTTCTTCAAGTAGTGTTGCCATTTCAGGTCCTATGTTTATATTGTTAATCCATTTTGAGCTGATTTTGTGTGTGATGTAAGAAGAGGTCCAATTTTGTTCTTTTTCATGTGGATATTTGGCTTTCCCAACATCATTTATTGAAGAGATTATTCTTTCCCCACTGTGTGTTCTTGATGCCTTTGTGAAAAGTCAGTTGGCTGCAGATGCATATATTTTTTCGAGGCTCTCTATTCTGTCCCATTGGTTTGTGAGTCTGTTTTTATGCCAATACCATGCTATTTTGGTTACTACAGCTTTGTGGTATACTTTGAAGTCAGGTAGTGTGATGCACCCAGCTTTCTGTTGCTGTTTTTATTGTTGTTTGTTGTTTTTTTCTTGCTCAAGATGCCTTTGGCTCTTCAGGATCTTTTGTGGTTTCATACGAGTTTTAAAATTACTTTTTTTTTTATTTCCATGAAGAACACCATTGGTCGTTTGGAAGGAATTACATTGAATCTGTAGATTGCCTTGGGTAGTATGGACATTTTAACAATATTAATTCTTCCAGTTCATTAACAATGGATATCATTCCATTTATTTGTATCCTTTTTAATTTCTTTAATCAACGTTTTATAGTTTTTAGTGTAGATATTTTTCACCTCCTTGGTTAAATTTGTTCCTATGAGTCTTAATTCTTCATCGCTGTTATAAACAGGATTCTGTTTTCTTGATTTCTCTCCCCCCCCGTTATCTGTTTCTAGTTTCATACCATTGTAATCAGAAAAGATACTTCATATGACTTCACCTTCTTAAATTTGTTAAGACTTGTTTGTGACCTAACACAGGATCTATCCTGGAACATTTTTCTCATGTGCTTGAGAAAAGTGTGTGTCCCACTGCTGTTGAATGGAATGTCCAGTACATATCTGTTAGGTCCATTTAGTCTGTAATGTTGTTCAGGATCTCTGTATGCTTATTGATTTTCTGTCTGGATGATTTATTCATTGTTGAAAGTGGGGTACTAAAGTTCCCTACTATTACCACATTGCAATTTTTCCCTTCAGTTCTGTTAACATTGACTTTATACATTTAAAGTGCTCTAATGTTGAGTGCATATATATTTGTAACTGTTATATCCTCTCAATGAATTGACCCCATTATCATTATACAATGCCCTTCTTTGTCTCTTTTTACAGTTTATTACTTAAAATCTGTAAGTATACCCCCCTTATCTCTTTTGGTTACTATTTGCATGGAGTATCTTTTCCTTTCCTTCACTTTCAGCCTGTAAGCAGCAAAGAGTTGTATCTTCTTTTAATATCCCTTCAGCCACTCGGTGTCTTTTTGCCAAGAGAAGTCAACCATTTACATTTAAACTAGTTATTGATAGGTAAAGATGCACTATCACCATTTTGTTTTGGCTATTCTGTATCTCCTTTCTTCCTCACTTGCTGTCTTTCTTTGTGATTTGATCATTTTTCAGTGGTATGCTTGATTCTTTTCTCTTTATCACTTTTGTTCCTACTATAAACATCACTGTCCTTTTGGAGACTTATGTATGTGAGGAGACTTTTTTCTCTTGCTGCTTTCAATATTCTCTATTTGTCTTTCCCTTTTAAGAACTTGATTGTAATGTGTGTCTACGAAGATCTCTCCGTGTTTAACCTCTTTGGGGCTTCTTTGGGCTTCAGGCATCTGGATGCTCATTTCTGTCTCTAGATTTGGAAAGTTTTCCATCACTATTTCTTCAAATTAGCTTTCTGCCCCCCTTCTATTTTTCTGCTTCTTCTGGAATTATCATCATGCATATATTGACTTGTTTGATGGTGTCTCTTAGCCCTATAGACTTTTTTCAATCTTTTGTTGTTGTTGTTCCACTGAATAATTTCATTTGACCTGTCTTTGATTTCACTGATTCTTCCTTCTGCTTGTTCTAGTCTCCTGTTGAAGCTCTCCATGGAATTTTCCAGCTAGTCATTTTGTTCTTCACCTCCAGAATTTCTATTTGGTTATTTTTAATGATTTCTATCTATTTCTTAACTTCTCATTTTGCTTATGTATTTCCTGATTTCATTCAGTTGTCTATCTGTGTCCTCTTATCACTCATTGAGGTTCTTTAAGATGATTGTTTTGAATTATTTGCCAGGCAGTTCATATATCACCATTTCTTTAGAGTTGTTGGGCCTAGAGCTTGGGGCTTCAGGGGCTAGTCTGGCCCTGAAATTTTTGGAGGTGGGCCTGGTCCTGGGGCCCATGGCAAAGTCAGATGCCTGCTGCATCCCCCACCCCCCGGCAACAGAGGGTATAAGTCTCTGTGCTGTGCTGTCCAGGTTTGGTGGAGGAGTGACAGGGGTAACATGAAACTGTCTTTCCTACCTTCTTAAATACATTTTTGTTTCTTTATTCCACTAGGTACTTTAGTGTCTAACATTAGCCCTTATGAAGGTATTTTCACATGTGGATCATTGTCCAAATTGATGTCTCTGTGAGGGGAAGAGCACCGGAAACTCCCATTCCACCATCTTGCTAACATCACTTCTTCTATACAGTTGTTTTTAAACCCTGCATTTTTATAATTCACTGAAATTTAATGGATAACCTACATTTACAAAATGTACTTCATAAAATTACTACATTATTCTTAAAGTTCTGACAAGAATTCTTCCTGTTTAGAGAGATTCAGAAAATGTACATTTGTGGTTTCAACAATGACAGGGAATACCTACTTCCCAGTTATAGCCACCTGCCATAAAAATCTGATATTTCCTCCATAGCAGTAGAAGAGTGGGACCAGAATTGTTATTTTTCAGAATCTTTTCTAATTCTTTATAATTTTAGTGTATATGTTAAGAGCATAATGTTTAAAAGAAAATAAAATACCAATTGGTAAATTTATATCTACATCAGAAATATCCATTTTGTAAGAGTATATATGTCTGAAAATACATTTTAAAAGACAGTAACAGGCCAAACAAAAACATCAAACTTTTTGAGCTAAAAATGATTCTTAAGAAACAAGTGACAAGCAGATTGAAGATGATGGGTAAAGTTCACAATTATAATCTTT
This sequence comes from Symphalangus syndactylus, assembly GCF_028878055.3. Classification (NCBI taxonomy): domain Eukaryota; kingdom Metazoa; phylum Chordata; class Mammalia; order Primates; family Hylobatidae; genus Symphalangus; species Symphalangus syndactylus. The sequence goes on from NC_072440.2 coordinate 111,602,192, forward strand.
ATTCTTCCAACAGAATTATGCACATTTGGTTTTTAAGAGAAAAAAAGGAAGTATTACAGAAGTTCTTCATTTTATCTGTGCCAAAAACAGACTTATCTTCACAATAACGATTAGGTTTCATTAATCCGATGTTGTTCCACTATATAAGTGCATTTCAAAAGTGAATTTTAAAATAATCGTCATCATCATAAATTAAAAACCCAAGCTTTCATTTTATTTTTAGTTGTCTAAACTTAGCCTGAACCCTCTGGCTGGTTTTTGTAAGCTTGAAAACAAGCCAGACTCTTTAGAAAAAGAATTTTTTTTCCTTAGGGAGTTCATGGCTCAGGAGATCAGTAACAGGATATGTAGACTTTTTTGCGTATTACACATAAGCCCTGAGCATACCCTAGTTTGAAGCTTCAGAGAAATGTACCATAAATTGAGTGCTGGACACCAGTTGTGTGTGGTTTGATCTGTGATGCTCAGCTCGGTCACGATCATGTAGTCAGCATGAAGTCAAGGTTTGTCAAATGGAGGAACGAAGGAACTACTTAATGCCGTTCGTCCTCTGAGAAAGTGTCTAGCGGCTGCTCCGTGCACAGGTAACAAGTTAGCGTGACAGAGACTGATGACGGAGGGCACCGGAGCCTTCAGCACAGAGGGTCCTCGGCCTGGCTGCCCGGTTTCAACTTCTGGGGCCTGAGGCGACAGCATCTCAGGAAAGGGGAGGCCACGTGGGGAATGTCTCCTCTGTGAAGTGCCAACAACACCAAACATGCCCTGAATTGCCACTGTCCTCAGATCCACAGGAAACAATAATGCATTGTTACTGGGAATAATATCAAAGAGGGAGAAACAGGGAGGGAATTTTCTAAAGAAAAACAAAAAAAAATCTCAGTGTGCCAAGACTTTAGGGCATGTAACAAATTGGAGAGATTCCCACAGATTTACCTAAAAATAATTTGGCCCAATAAAATTTGCTTGGTCTGAGAAAACTACAAAAGCCCTCTCACTTAATGAAATCCCAGCCAACACAGCACTAATAAATCTAACCTCATCTTTCAAAACTGTGTTTTTGGACAGGAGAACTTCAGAATATTGGATAGAATCCACAGTAAACTGATTCTTCTGAAGGCGTTAGTGAATCTGTGGTCCTTTACCATGTGAAAAACACACAGTTTGGGGTGTTAGGGTTTTGTAATTGAATCAAAGCTCAAAATATGTTGACTAAGATAGACACTGGTGTGAAAAATATTAATTAATGTTCAGAGAGAATAAATGCCAAGTAGGCTGTTATTCTAAAAAAATCTCAGAATCAGCTTATTAATTCAATATAAACATGGTGTCTTTAGTCTTTATATAGCGACTCTTTGTTTTCCAGATGTCTTTGTGCTTATGAACTGCCTTTGACACACATCTGTAAGAGATCCATGAAGCAAACAGCACTAAGGGAGCCAGCTGATGCTGGGGATTGGTGGTCAACCAAAGGAACTTTTAGAAGAAAACACCTTTATACTCTTTGCTCCAAGGCTTATAATGAAAGCAAATATCTGAATCAGAATTCATGTCTCTAAGGAGAAAACGCTTCATGTAAGACTTGGTAGTGTGCTATGGAAAGCAGTGATTTTCTAGGGAGCAGCCAGTCTTTAGCCACGTGTGACAGCAGGAACACGGAACTCGGAATTTGGGCGCCTGGTTCAGGATGGGGTGTGGAAGACACAGATAGATGTTGAAGGAGGAAGCGAGACCTTGAGTATTTCCTAGAGGAAGAGGAAACCTTGTTTCAGGTTGGCTGGTGTGGGAGGGTGTGGACAGCCATGGAGGGCTGCTGAAGAAGGCACACGCCCTTAGAAATGTAGGTGAGTTCAGGATGCAGCGTAAGTGCAGAACCCACTTGGGGTGTGTGTTCATAGAAATGTGCTTGCACAACGTGTGACACAAAGACGCCACTAGGATGCAATACGGTCAGTATTCCACCTCACTGTACCACACGTGAGCTGTATGAGACAAAGACGCTATTGGGATGCAATACGGTCGGTATTCCACCTCACTAAGCGTCACAACAAAAAATCTCAATCCGCTGATTTCTTTTGCTCCTGCAAGGTGGTTTCTCTGTCCTGCTTTTTATTGGTTTTGTCCCCATGGCATGCCCTCCAACCAGTGGTAGCTTTCCAACATAGTGTTCACCTTGCACTGCTATTCTGGGTATTATGAAAAACTAAGGCCATGGGTTGCTGATGAGGTATCTTCCTTTTGTTTATCTTGAGACTGGTCTGTATCTGGGTCACTTTCACGTAACTGCCTTGTATATATACTACACCTAACTGCTGTGGTTCACAGAGCAGTTGAAGAAGCTTCCTCAGAGCACAGAGCACACAATGGCCATCCACTCCACCCCACAGAACCTGTATGGTAAACAGGAATGCTGTTGGCCGGGCGTGGTGGCTCACGCCTGTAATCCCAGCACTTTGGGAGGCCAAGGCGGGCAGATCACGAGGTCAGGAGATCGAGACCATCCTGGCTAACATGGTGAAACCCCGTCTCTACTAAAAAAAAAAAAAATACAAAAAATTAGCTGGGCAAGGTGGCGGGCGCCTGTGGTCCCAGCTACTCGGGAGGCTGAGGGAGAAGAATGGCGTGAATCTGAGAGGTGGAGCTTGCAGTGAGCCGAGATCGCACCACTGCACTCCAGCCTGGGCGACAGAGAGAGACTCCATCTCAAAAAAAAAACAGGAATGCTGTCGTCTTGTGGGTCAGAGTGGCTTTGGATAACCATAATTTCAATCCTAATACTGCCATCAAGTTCATTTGTGATTTTGGAGCAGTCGTTTATATTACTGGTCTGGCTGGGTGCAGTGCCTAATGCCTGTGATCTCGGCACTTTGTTTCAGAGGCTGAGGTGGGAGAATTGCTTACGCCTAGGAGTTTAAGACCAACCTAGGTAACACAGGAAGAACTGTCTCTATAAAAAATTAAAAATCAGCCAGGAATGTTGGTGCATGCCTATAGTCTCAGCTGCTCATGAGGCTGAGGTGAGAATTGCTTAAACCTGGGAGTAAGAGGTTGAGGCTGCAACGAGCCATGATTGTGCCACTGCACTCTAGCCTGAGCAACAGAGTAAGATCCTGTGTCCAAAAACAAGACTGTTTACCACTTGTTTGTCAAAAATGCAAACAATGAATATCGGTTGAGCCAAATACTGATTTCTAAGCTAAAAAAAAAAAAAAGTAGACTTACTCGTTGTTATTTGATACAGAAATTTAAAAGTACTAAAAAGATGTTAACAGGACACCTACCTGAGTCCAGGCTGGCCAAGGACCTTAGAAGAGATCCGTTACCTTTGCAGACAGTGTTACCTGCTTGCACAGGAGTCACCCACTTTTATATCCCAAATCCACCTCAAACTCAGCGATCTCTGATCAAGTGCAGCACCTTCACCTGGCTCCTGATGACCCCGACCTTCTGTGAACTCCCTGCTTCTGTGGTATCACCATCCGCCATCCAGTTACACAGACCATGTCCTCTGCCTTCGTCCTCATGGTCCACTTTCCACCTAAATATCTCTTAATGCCACTCCTTTCTGCACACCTGCTCATCCCAGCCATCATCTCATGCTTGTATTGGCCCAGGCTTAACTCTCAACATTCCTTTGAAATAAAGACGGTTCTGCTAGAGTTGCTAGTGTGGGCCTTGGGGTGAATTCTCAGTACAGCTCTTTGATTTAGTCAATAGTCTTTCTAGTGCCTCAGGAAAATTAGAATAACGAAAAAAGTTAATACAGCAGGAGGGGGCATGTCAGGAAGACTGGGTTTGTCAAAGGTCCTGATGGCTTTGCCAGACATTTGTACAATGCTCCTCTAGTCACTACAGGGACCTGCTGACAAAGCACATGAGCCATTTGTCAGAAATCACTCAACTTCATGATGCATGTGCACAAGTGAATACCATCCAATAGCTCAATCTAAACACTGTCTGTGTCCTGGCATCTGGTAAGTCACTCTTCCAATGCGTAAACAACTTCCCTGAGCAGTAAATTTACCCCTTACTTTTTAAAACTTAGGTAAGATCTCTCCTGTAGGGAGAAGCTTTGTTACAAAATAGCATCCCAGCACACTACTTCTTAAGAAAGTTCAAGGAAATCAACAATCTGACCAAATATTATTCCACGATAAACACCTGGGAAGCCCCAGCCCTCCACTCTCAGAATCCCCTCAGACTCCATCCAACCTTCTTTCTCCTCCTTAGTTACCCAAATCGTTCAGTGAAAAGAATTCGTGTGAAGAAGATAAGTGAGACATCCCAGTCACAAACCTAGGAGGTGGCAAAGCCAGGGTTCCAGTCCAAGTCCACACAATGCCAAAGTCATGCTCCATGCCCTGTGTCATACCTTTGAATTGTCTGAAAATAACCTGTATTAATCATTAAGGAGAAGAGTCTAACCTGAACCTAGGTAGTCATCACAGCTGGTGGCATTTTTCAGAGGTAATACTTGTAGCATAAACTGTAGCATGTGTAGGAAATCACAAGGAATACAACATCTCAGGGCCCCAGGATAAGGATGCATCAGTAAAACTTCCTTAGGAGCCACACTCCACCTGTGCTCGTACATAGCAGTCCCCCCACAGCTGAACACAGCTTCTCCTCAAGCACACGCAGAACACTCTTCAGGACAGAGCACATGTTCAGCCACGGATAAAGTTCTAACAAACTTAACAAGACTGAAATCATAACAATCACCTTTTACAAACACAACAATATTAAATTAGAAATCAGTAACAGGAGGAAAACTGGAAAATTAAAAAAATGTGGAAATTAAACAATGCATTTTTGAACAACCAAAGGGCCAAAGAAACTTTTTTAAAAATTAAATATCATGAAACAAACAAAAGTGTTTTCATCCTCCCCAAAACTTTTATGCAGCACAAGCAGTTCTGAGAAGGAAGTTTTTAGTGATGAATGCCTACATTAAAAAAAAGATCTCGGCTGGGCACAGTGGCTCACGCTTGTAATCCCAGCACTTTGGGAGGCCGAGGTGGGCGGATCACAAGATCAGGAGATCGAGACCATGGTGAAACCCCGTTTCTACTAAAAATACAAAAAAATTAGCCGGGCGTGGTGGCGGGCGCCTGTAGTCCCAGCTACTCGGAGAGGCTGAGGCGGGAGAATGGCATGAACCCGGGAGGTGGAGCTTGCAGTGAGCCGAGATTGCGCCACTGCACTCCAGCCTGGGCGACAGAGCAAGACTCCGTCTCAAAAAAAAAAAAAAAAAAAATCTCAAACAAACAAATTGGATAAAACAAGTTGGATAACCTAGAAGAAATGGATAAGTTTCTAGAAACATACAACCTACCAAAATCGAATCATGAAGAAAGAAATCTGAAGAGATTAATAACAAATGAGAGAATCAATAATCAAAAATCTCATCAAAGAAAAGCCCATGATCATATGGCTTCAGGATTGAACTCTAACAAACATTTAAAGAAAAATTAGTGCTAACATTTAAATTATTCCAAAACCTGAAGCTAGAGAAAATACTTACAAATTCATTTTATGATCCCAGCATCACCCTGATACCAAAGCCAGACAAAGACACCACAAGAAAATGATGATAGTCCAATATCTCCAAGGAACATAGATATAAAATTCACCATAAAATACTAGGCAAAGAAATTCAACAACAAATTAGAAAGATTACACATCATGACCTTGTGGGATTATCCAGCAGATGCAGAATTGGTTTAATATACAAAAATCAATGTGATACCCCCCTTTAACAGAATGAAAAATAAAAAACTCCCTCTCATCTCGATAAATACAGAAAAAACATTTGATGAAGTTCAGCTCCCTTTTATGATGAAAACTCAGCAAAGCAGGTTTAGAAGGAAATTTCCTCAACATAATCAAGACCATTTATGAAGACTGCAGCTAACAGCATAGTCAATGGGTGAAAATGGAAAGATTTATCTCTAAAATCCAGAAGAAGGTAAGGATGCCCACTCTTACCACTTATTCTCAACATAGTCCTGGAAGTACTAGCATGAGCAATCAGACAAGAAAAAGGAATAAAAGGCATCCAAATCAGAAAGGTGGAAGTAAAAACATCCCTACTGTGGACGACATGATCTGGTATGTACAAAACCCTAAAGGTTACACACACACCGCCCCCCCCCCGCCCACACACACACACTGTTAGAAGTAATAAATGAATTCACAGAAGTTGCTGAATACAAAATCAACATCCAAAAATCAGTTTAAGTTTTTTTACATGAATATTGACCTATCCAAAAAAGAAATCAAGGAAATAATTCCATTTATGATAGCCTCAAAAAGAATGAAATACTTACGAATAAATTAAACAAGGAGTTGAAAGATACATACCCTAAATGTAAATTAGTTCAACCATTGTGGAAGACAGTGTGGCGATTCCTCAAAGATCTAGAACCAGAAATACCATTTGACCCAGCAATCCCATTATTGGGTATATACCCAAAGGATTATAAATCACTCTACTATAAAGACACATGCACATGTATATTTATTGCAGCACTGTTCACAATAGCAAAGACTTGGAACCAACCCAAATGTCCATCAGTGATATACTGGATAAAGAAAATGTGGCACATATACACCATGGAATACTATGCAGCCATAAAAAAGGATGAGTTCATGTCCTTTGCAGGGACATGGATGAAGCTGGAAACCATCATTCTTAGCAAACTAACACAAGAACAGAAAGCCAAACACTGCATGTTCTCACTCATAAGTGGGAGTTGAACAATGAGAACACATGGACACAGGGAGGGGAACATCACACACTGGGCCTGTTGGGAGGCGTGGGGGTCAAGGGGAAGAAGAGCATTAGGACAAATATCTAATGCATGAGGGGCTTAAAACCTAGATGATGGGTTCATAGGTGCAGGAAACTACCACATGGCACATGTATGCCTATGTAATAAACCTGCATGTTCTGCACATGTTTCCCAGACCTTAAAGTAAAATAAAATTTAAAAAAGAAAGATATGTACCCTAAAAACTGTAAAACATTAGTGAAATAGAAAGACATAGAAGACACAAATAAATGGGAGGGTATTTTATGTTCATAGATCAAAAGAATTGACATTGTTAAAATGTTCAAGAGGCCAAGGCAGGCGGATCATGAGGTCAGGAATTCGAGACCATCCTGGCTAACGTGGTGAAACCCCGTCTCTACTAAAAATACAAAAAATTAGCCAGGCGTGGTGGCAGACGCCTGTAGTCCCAGCTACTCAGGAGGCTGAGGCAGGAGAATGGTGAGAACCTGGGAGGCAGAGCTTGCAGATTGTGCCACTGCACTCCAGCCTGGGTGACAGTGAGACTCCATCTAAAAAAAAAAGTCATAATACCCAAAGTGATAAAGAGATTCAATGCAATGCCTATCAAAATTTCAATGGTATTTTCCACAGATATAGAAAAGTCCTAAAATTCACATGTAACCATAAAAGACCACAAATAACTAAACCAAGTCTAAGAAAGAAAAATAAAGTTGGAGGCATCACACTTCCTGATTACAAATTATATTAGAAAGCTAAAGTAATGTAAACGGCATGGCACTGGCATAAAAACAGACACATATGCCAGTGGAACAGAAAAGAGAGCCCTGAAATAAACCTTGGTCAACTAATTTTCAACAAGGGCACCAAGAAGACCCAATAGGGAAAGGATAGTCTTGTCAATAAATTGTGCTGGGAAAACTGAATATCCACATGCAGAATAATGAAATTAGATCTTTGTCTTGCACATACATGAAAACACACTCAGAATGGATTAAAGACCTGAAACTGAAAGACTCTAGAAAAACAATTGGTTTTGGTCCTTGACATTGGACTTGGCAATGATTTTTTGAATGGGACAGTAACAGCACAGGCAACAAAAGCAAAAATAAACAAGTGGGATTACATCAAACTAAAAAGTTCCACACAACAAAGAAAACAATAAAAAAAGGCAGCCTACAGATTAGGAAAAAATATTTGTAAACCATATATCTGCTACAGGTTTAATATCCAAAAATATAAGAAATTACACAACTAAACAACAACAAAAACCCATGATCAAACTTGACCCCCAGTGTGGTGGTATTGGGAGGTGGGGCTTTTGGGAAAGTGATTAATGCCCTCATAAAAGAGGCTTCAGAGAGAGTTCATACTCTTCCTGCCCTCTGGCCCTCCTTCATGTGAGGACACAGTCTCCATTCCCCCGAAAAGCAGCAGCAGTAAGGAACCACCTTGGATGGAACCCCTAGAGCCTCACCAGACCCCAGTCCTGCCAGTGCCTTGATATTGCACCTCCAGCCTCCAGAGCAGAGAGTTAAATTGCTGTTCTTTATAAATTACCCCATCTGAGGTATTTTATTATAGCAACACAAAGAAGCCAATGCAGCTAGAAAGGAAATGGGCGAGATCACAGGAGGAGGTGCTCATGCAAGACCCTCTATGTGAGGGCACACAGGCTTGGTGGGAAGAGCTAAGGAGGGCGTCTCACGTCAGCTGAGAATATTCCTCACCAGTCCCTGATAACGCGGCGCTCTCGCTGGCAAGAGGCCAAGCATGGCTGTTTCTCCAGCTGTCAAGAAGCATTATAAGAGTTACATGAACATGTATTAGTCTGAACCATATGAAATTGCTATTTGACCATTTTTGATGCCAAAAATATGGATTTGATAATATCCAACTTTGTGTGTCTTCTTGACATTTCAGTATTTTTGTTGTTAAATAAAATTGTTATTATTATATTTTTTCATACTTCATAGTTTATATTGATTACTAAATATTAATTTTTCAAATCATAATCAATTCTTATTTATTTTTGAAATTTGCTATTTTTATTTTAAAAATAACTTACTTTCTTGTATATATAGTAGTTTTGTAAATGTTATACTTTGAGACAGAGTCTCACTCCCTGACTCCTTCAACCAGGCTGGAGTGCAGTGGCGTGATCAGAGCTCGCCGCAGCCCGGACCTCTCGGGCTCAAGGGATCCTCCTACCTCAGCCTCCTGAGAAGCTGGGACTACAGGCATGTGCCACCATGCCCTGCTAATGTTTGTATTTTTGGTAGAGACAAGGTCTCACCATGTCACCCAGGCTGTTTTCGAACTCCTGAACTCAAGCAGTCCTCCTGCCTGGGCCTCCCAAAGTGCTGGGATTACAGGTGTGAGCCGCCATGCCTGGCCACATTATAGTTTTATAGCTCTTTATTCTCTAGTTTCAACTCTCCTTTTATTGTAATTTCATTCTGGTTGTTGTGTTCCTGACAGCTCTGAAGCAGCACCAAAGGGTGAAGATTGCAGAGGCTTCACGCCATCGACGGGGCTGCCCGAAGCCTCTTCACTGCTCACCCCCACCCTTCTGTCTCCACCAATGATCAGTGATAAATTTTAAAAATAAAATAAAATCTTAACATGGAGAATCATAACCCCTAACTGCATATATTCTCTCCATGATAAAAGTGCCCTTGAGCTCCTGTTACATCCCACGCGTCACCTGGACTTGGATTTGCAAACTCAGACCCCTGCAGGCACAGGCAAGGAACGACGTGCATGCGGCCGCTGGTCTGTGGCTCTGGCCAGCTCAGTCAACACTGGGGCGGTTCGGATATTCTGGAGTCAGAATCATCCTGTTTCAAGGAACACTGGCAATAGAGTTTTTTACATAAACTCCTGATTTCTAAAAAATGTTAGCTTATTTTTAATGCAGTGAGGGCCAAGCAAAATATGTGTGTAAGCCATATTTGCCCCCGAGGCCTCCAGGAGGCCCCGATGAGAAACTCTACGACCCTGAGGGCCTTGGTGGCCTTCTGCCATGCAGATTTCTTAGACATTGGCTTAGCCAGGGAGAGAGCTACCCAAACCCCTGATAATCAGGTCACAGATGCTTTCTCCAGGTCAGGATTGAGGAGGTTATTCCTCCTATTCCATAGCAAAATGCACGAACCAGCACTTATTAAGCAGGGAGAAATGGAGGCGGGGAGGGAAAAGGTAAAACAAGTAGAATCAATCTTTGCAGGTTTCTTCAAGGCGAAGTGCACAGAGGTGGCAGCCGGCAAACGCACGCTCTGGGCTGCTGGGAACAGGGCCATCCTCTCGTGAGCTAGGCCAGCCTATTTGGAAGCCTTGAAACGCCCTTTGCTCTTTTAGTTTAAATCCAGACAGAGGCTGGCGTGCCTTGCTCCAATCTTTCCTTGGATCAGTCACTGTGTGGGAAGAAGTCTGACCAAATTAGACCCATGGAGATGGTAGAAGGAGGAGCTCCAAATACAAGCAGGGTTTGAAAGGAGAAGCAGTGCAGACAAGGATGCAGGCTCGGCTCTCTTCAGAGCTGCCTGTTCATCCTCGCCTTCCCTGGAATCACCCGGCTCATTGGCCACATGGCCTCCTTCGAACCCTGTCGGGCCTTGATCCACAGCTGAGGGCCTAGGGGCAGTGGTGGAGAAGGGGAGGCGAGGGATCAGCCTGATCCTGCCAGGCGCAGTGGCTGTGCATACCCTCCGTCAGCCTGGGCACGGCTCATCTCCACCACGCGGTACGACAGCATGGCTGAGGACACATCCACTGTGAGACTGTTGATCGTGTCTTCCTCAAATCTCACTTTTAGTCAAAGATAGTAGGGGGTAAAACTATTGTTTTTTATTTGTTAAAATTAAAGTACTGTGAAACAAGAGACAAAATTCATATACATTTTAACGTAACATATCAGTGTTCAAATAATCATCTTAACGGCACCCAAATGTTCTCTGGCCTCAGGCTCTGCGGATCACAGGTCACTCCTCACCTTCAAGCACATCAATAAATTGATGCCAGACAGCACCTTCCCCACAACCACAAGTTTCTCGTTTGCTGTCAACAAAGAGAAAACCTGTTTTCTAGAATCCGTGTCACAGAGAAGTCTGGGGGAACCCTTCTGAGAGTTTGTTCCCGACAGCCCATCAGGATTCACTTCGGGGGTGGCGTTCAGTCATGGGAAGGTGCTCAGGAAATCTGCCGGTCTGCACCGAGGATCGGGTTTTGGTTTTGTCCGTGCAGGCAGGACCCCCGCGATAACGTGGCCCCACCCGAGTCCTGGCGAGGACGCTGCCTCCGGCTCTGTCCGTCTCCTGCCCACCGGCTCTTCCTCACACCTGACCTCTGACTCCACCCCTCACATCGGCCGCCCTGGCTCAGTCTCTGCTGTTATTGGGATGCACACAGTGTGTGCCCGTGGGACCCCCCACTGGTGATGACAGCCAAGGTCCTCCAGCCTCCGCTTCTGCCCTGAACTCTTGACCTCAGCACACAGTTGTCCACCTCGCCTCTCCTCTTGAATATCCAGTCACCTAAAACTCAGCGTCCCAAACACGGTCCTGGCCTTGGCCTCGCCCCAGCCTGCAGCCCCTCCCGTCTGGCTCATGGCAGCTCCGTCTTCCAGGTGCTCTGGCCAAGTGCTGGAAGCTTCATTCCTGTCTCTCTGCCCCCCAAATCCAATCCCACCGGAAATGCTGTCTGCTCTGCTTTTAAAACATTTCTGGGAGCCAGGACACTGCCCACCTGGTTCATGGCACAGCGCCCAAAGGCTCTTCCTCTTCTGCCCTTTCAGGCTGAACGTAACAGCGCAAACCCACCGTGAGGCACAGCCAGTCACTTGTGCGACGTCCTCAGGGCTTGCTGGGGTAGGGACGGCGCTTCTGATCTTACTCAAAATACCAGTTACATCCTTTTCCTAACTTCCCTGATCTGGTCATTCTTATAACTCTCAATTCCTCGAACACGAGCGTGCCTGGAACACCAGTGCTGGACACTGATATACTGACACTTCCCTAGAGGAGATGCGACAGGGTATTGAACGTGCCTTCTTTCTTGACACATGCAAATAAATGCGCAAGAAAACAAAAAGATGCACAGAGAGCCGCCAAGGCCTGGAGATGCGAGCTCCGTCCCCTCCCTCCCTGGCCTGAGCTTCCTCATAGGCAACGTGAGCGGCTGCAACCGGGATTAGGTCATCACCGGTCTCTGTTCTAGGTCAGCCGTGTCACCGATCTCTGTTCTAGGCCAGGCGTGTGCGACTTATGAGGCTTCTAAATCTGCTCTAGGCTCATCTGGGTTTCTCAAATGCCAGGCAGAGAATAAGGTGACGCTGGAGACCCTGCTGGTGGTGAAGTTACCTGCGTCTCCCTCTCTCTGTAAACTGTGGACTCTCAGTTTCTGTTTGTGGCTTGTCTCTGTAATTAATTAAGATTGCACCGCATTGATCGGGGCTCAAATGATGTTTGCAACAAAGTTTAATGTATCGATGGAGCTAATCAATGTCACTTGGCATTGATTTCACAGCCCGGTTCTCAGGGCTTGTATTCATCCACTGATAGGCAGTGTCTGGGCACGGTGCCTCTAGCTAAGGGTGTGGCCCGATGGAAACATTTGGCCTCTCACCTCAGGGTCGCCTTATCCAGGAGGCAACATGGGCATAGTCACCCCCAGAATCATGAGCACTTCAAAGTTAAAAAACGGCGTTTTAGACATGAAGTCCTTGCCCACGCCTATGTCCTGAATGGTATTGCCTAGGTTTTCTTGTAGGATTTTAATGGTTTGAGGGGGGAGGGACAGCATTAGGAGATACACCTAAGGCTAAATGACGAATTAATGGGTGCAGGAAATCAACATGGCACATGGATACATATGTAACAAACCTGCACATTGTGCACATGTACCCTAAAACCCTAAAGTATAATAAAAAAAAAAAAAAAAAAAAAAAAGAAATTGCTACAGACAATGCTCCTGTAAACCTTTTACCTTGCTTTGAAAAACCATGCTCCAAATAAACAGTTGGAAATCATAAAAAAAAAAAAATAAAATAAAAAAACGGCTTCAAAACCGGAAAAATAAGCTACAAACTTAAAATTAGCACCTTAATTATTAGTCAAAAAACTTACTTTTTTCATCTTAGCCACAATTGCAACTCAACGAACATATTTCTTCATCAGTTGTATTTATCCTGTGATGCCACTGCATGTGACGTTCAATCTGCTGTGAGGTTTGGTGCTCAAGGCCTGGGAAAGCCTCACAGAGGTCCTCCTCCAGCCACCTCCCTACCCATCTCTACACTCTAAGTCAGGTTCCATCATCAGCCGGGAGACCAGCCGTTCAAACCCATTCACTTTCATCTCTAACACTCCAAGTCAGGTTCCACCATCAGCCGGGAGACCAGCCATTCAAACCCATGCACTTTCTGCAGCCCCATGATGTCTTCTTGTATTTCCACATCAGTTTGGAGGCAAGTAAGTTGCTGACTTAAGGTTCTGACATTTTCTTGCTCTTAATCTTATTGTTCAGGTTAAAACTCTGCACTGATAACTTCGTTCCTAAATTTGAGTAAAAAGCACATCAGACTCCCTGTCTAATCCTAAATGCTCTGAACATTCCATGCTTGAAAATTAGGTGGTCGGTTTTCAAAATATGCGTAGCAGACAGAGGCAGCATGATATAAAGATAGAAAACGGTTAACAATTCAATCGTTATGCACGCTTCTCTCTACTACACAATCATTACAGACGTTTATCTCTTCACTTCCTTAAAGGGAAAAAGTGGAATCACTAAATAGAATTACCAGCTTAGGCAAGTTAGGCATTGATTTGCCAAACCACTTTCCAGATTAATAATAAACTTCAAGTTTCTAGGATGTTGGACTCTAAGATCAATACCTTGTACCTTTAAAATACATCTTTCATCGCTTTCGCTCACATTAAAAGGCATTGTTTTCTGGCTTTAGTCCAACAGAAGTCATTATTTTAGAAGCTGAAATAGTCTTTCTCAGTAGATATTAAAATTGCTTTGCAGAGAAGGAATCATGCGTCTCAGGCCTTCATTTCACAAGCCCTTGTCCTCAGTTCCTCACAGCATAAAATCCGAATGGTTTGTACCAAATCCCCCAGGGACTGGCACTGTGCCGAGTAGAGCTCACGAACCTATTACATAGCCAAGTCAGTAAAATAGAACAGGTTATGAATGAACAGGCTGTGATGTCTGAAGATGGAGATGGAAAGTGTAAAAGGAAACCTTTTGTGTGAACCTTTATCATATGCGTGAACTTTTATCTTCTGCATGAACCTTTGTTTTCTGCATGAACCTTTATCTTCTGCGTGAACCTTTCTCTTCCGCGTGTCCCTTTATCTTCTGCATGAACCTTTATCTTCTGTGTGAACCTTTATCTTCCACATGTCCCTTTATCTTCCGCATGAAGCTTTATCTTCTGCGTGAACCGTTATCTTCTGCGTGAACATTTATCTTCTGCGTGTCCCTTTATCTTCTGCGTGAACCTTTATCTTCTGCGTGAACATTTATCTTCTGCATGAATCTTTATCTTCTGCGTGAACCTTTATCTTCTGCGTGAAACTTTATCTTCTGCGTGAACTTTATCTTCTGTGTGAACCTTTATCTTCTGCGTGAACCTTTATCTTCTGCGTGTCCCTTTATCTTCTGCGTGAAACTTTATCTTCTGCGTGAACTTTATCTTCTGTGTGAACCTTTATCTTCTGCATGTCCCTTTATCTTCTGCGTGTCCCCTTATCTTCTGCGTGAACCTTTATCTTCTGCATGTCCCTTTATCTTCTGCGTGAACCTTTATCTTCTGCATGTCCCTTTATCTTCTGCGTGAACCTTTATCTTCTGCGTGAACCTTTATCTTCTGCGTGAGCCTTTATCTTCTGCGTGAACCTTTATCTTCTGCGTGTCCCTTTATCTTCTGCGTGAACCTTTATCTTCTGCGTGTCCCTTTATCTTCTGCGTGAACCTTTATCTTCTGCGTGAACCTTTATCTTCTGCGTGAACCTTTATCTTCTGCATGTCCCTTTATCTTCTGCGTGAACCTTTATCTTCTGCGTGAGCCTTTATCTTCTGTGTGAACCTTTATCTTCTGCGTGAACCTTTATCTTCTGCGTGTCCCTTTATCTTCTGCGTGAACCTTTATCTTCTTTGTGAACCTTTATCTTCTGTGTGAACCTTTGTCTCTACCTTGGCAGGCACCTACCTCTCTCTTGGCCTCTGGTTCTCCCCCACTCTCATAACTGTACTCAATTTTCTCTTTAATATATTGAACAGTTTGTGTTAGGACAGTCCAAAGTTGATGCCAAGTGGCAAATTTTCTAAAGCTTTGGATTTTTTCTGTATATACATTAAGATAAAATACAGAAGAGGGATACAGGAAAGAATTGCCAAAATATCTATCACATAATACTGTAACGTTTAAAACACATGCTTTATGTATAGTGCAATGTTGAAAATACCTTCAGAAGTATCAATAGTATTTGTGAGAAAGCCCTCATTTTTACTGTATAAATAGATGTTACATAATGTTTATCATTGTAACCATTTTTAGGTGTGCAGTTTACCAGCATTAAGTTCATTCACACTGCTGTGCAATCAGCCCCACCCACCCCCAGGGCGTTTTCATATTCCCGAAGTACAACTCTGTATCTTTAAACCATCACACTTTTCCCCCTTCTCCCAACCCCTGACAGCCTTCATTCTACTTTCTGTCTCTGTGAATTTGACTCCTCTAGGGAACTTTGCACAGAATCACACATGTTATGCCTGGCTTGTTACACATAATGTAGTGTCTTCAAGATTCATCCATGTTGAAGCACGTATCAGAGCTTCATTTTCTAAAGGCTGAATAATATTCCCTTGTATGTATACATCACCTTGTGTTTATCCATTCATTCGTTGATGGGTGTTTAGCTGGTTTCCACCCTTTGAATATCACGTGAAGTAGTGTTTTGAACACTGGTGTACCCACGTCTGTTTAAGTTCCTGCTTCCAATTATTTTCAGTATATAACCAGAAGCAGCATTACTGGATCATGTGGGGATTCTATATTTAGTTTTCTGAGGAGCCCCGATACTGTTTTCTGCAGCGGCTGCACCATTTCACATTCTCATCAGTGTGAAAGGGTTCCAATTCCTCCACATCCTGGTCACACTTGCTATTTTCTGTTTGCTTGATAAGAGCCACCCTGATAGGTGTGAGGTGGTATCTCGTGGTGGTTTTGATGTGAATTTCCTTCGGCTAGTGATGTTAAGCATCTTTTCATGTGCAATAAAGTTATTGGCCATCCATGTGTCTTCTTTGGAGAAATGTCCACTCAACTCCTTTGCCCATAGTTTAATTAGGTTGGTCGTTTTCTTTACTTGTTGTGCTGTAGGAGTCCTTTATATATTTCAGAAATTAATTCCTTATCAGATTTATAATTTGCAGATATTTCTTCCAGTTATATGGATTGCCTATCCACTATGTTGATAATTTCCTTTGATGCACAAAAGTTTTCAATTTTAATAAAGTCCAATTAATCTATTTTTTCTTTTGTTACCTGTACTTTTGATGTCATAACCAAGAAATCACTGCTAAATTTAATATCATGAAGCTTTTCCCTATGTTTTATTTTAAGAATTTTATACCTTTACTCTTACATTTAGGCCTTTGATCCATTTTGAATTACATTTTTGTATGTGGTGTGAGGTAAGGCTCCAACTTCATTCTTCTGCATGTGGATATCGAATTTTCCCAGCACCACTGATTGAAAAGACTGTCCAGAAGGTTCTCATTTAAAAAAATAATATTCAAAGGATGCATTGTTACCAGTTTTTGATTTAAATGCTAATTTTTATATTAAAATACAAAAATGTTTATCATTTTTCTGCACTTACCCTATGCCAGGCACTATAGTAGACACTTTGTACCTATAATCCCTAAGGCTCACAGGAGCCCTAGAAAGTTTATTCTTTTAACAAATATCTGTTCAGTGTCAGCTTATTTACCAGCTACTTTTATGAACACTGGATTTAGCATTGATTAAAAAGCAAATGAAAATCCCTGGTTTCTTGAAGATTAATTCTAGTTGGGGATACAAACAATAAATCAAGAAAACATAGAGAATCATAGTTAATTAGTCCTGGGAAAATTAACAAAGGAAAGGTGATAAGGAGTGCGGGGCAGTGGGGGCGGCAGTTTAAAACGCAAGCCCTGGGGCTCACAGCAGATGCCTCTGAGTGTGGACCCGGAGCTGGGAGGAAGCTAGCAGGGGAAGTGGGAAGGTCATGGTATCCACAGCCTGGAGAGCAGGTTCAGGGAGGGCACAGGCCAGGTCGGCTGCAGCAGAGGAGGTCAAAGACAAGGTCAAAAAGTTAGTGGGGTAGGGGAGGGTGCAGACCTACCGGGCCTGGAAGCTGATTCAAAAGACCTCGAGAGACAGGGGTTGTCATTCTCATCATTCTCCAGCACCCCACTTTATGCACCCCACACAGCTTTGAGAGGTTTAGTATCATGCCAGGATGCCACAGGGAGGAAATCCTGCAGGTGGATGAGAGCCAAGGTTGGCCTCACTCCACAGCCTACACTTCTTTCCACTGGGCCCTACTAACCAGCCCCAGCTGAGAGGGACACAGTGACTTTTAGAATGTTGATTAAATCACAATATGTTCACTGATTGCAGAGTGAAAGAGTAGCTTCTATTTTTTATCACCCAATGCAGGGAATGTCATGCCTTCTGCCTGGAGCGCCCCTCTGGCCCTCTCTCACTAACTAATTTGTATTAATCTTTCAAGTGACACTTTTTCCAAGCACTGTCCTTGACCACTGGATCTAAATCAGTGCTGCTAATCACACCTGCCTGTTTACTAGAGCCCTTGTTATAAATTTCAATTACATCTTGATCTCTGGCTTCATTCGAGTAACACATTCCACCAACACTGGGTTGGGAATCCCTAAGACCAGAGCCTGTGACTTGCTCCCAGGGTCTCCAGTGCGTCCGCTGCTCCAGGGTCACCGTGGATGCTGGGAAAGGCAGAGCTCAATGACGTGTACAGGAACATACAACGCCAGAGACAAGCCACATTGTTGAGCCCTGTTAAAACACTGATACCTGGTATCTATTTAGAAGATCGTGATGTTTACACAGCAGCTTTTATTCCATGCCGTTGCCGTGTGCCACTCAGCCCAAAAAATGCTTCCTTTCATCTTGAATCTCAGCCCCAGCAAACAGGACACTCCCTTAATGCCACTGAGCAGGACATCAGGGACACGGCTAGCTTAAAACACAGGAATCCTTACTATAATGAGCTGTGTTACAAATCCTACTGCATCTTGACATGAAATTCTATTTTCTCAACAACCACATCTTTGATGTGTGTGTTTTAGATACAATAAATATATTTTAGGATCAGGTAATGTCAATTAGCTTTGAAAACATACACAGGAGTGAGTCTGCTTCCTAAAACTCTTTTTTCACAACGGAACAGAGGAAGCAGCTCGGTAGGGATGAAGATGACCTGCAGACTCCGGGGCCCTGGCTCCACCCTGAGTACTGTTGGGACTGACCTTAGGACTTACCGTTAGGACTTACTCTCTTGGACGCAGATACTGGACCTAAGATACTGGGACAGTCTGGCTGAGCATCTTGAATTCTGTATGATCCCTAAACCTTTTTCCAGCTCAAAATTTTCACGATTCTAGTTATACCACCCTTTGAAATTCCTGGTAATATTGTCATTTGAAATACGATATTGGTAAGGTCTCAAGCTAAAAAATATTCATGAAAGAGCCTTTTCCCCCTTTCCATGTGGACCATATGGATTTAGAGTCACTTTCAATTATAATATTAGGGTTTGGGGACAAACTGCATTATTTTTTGGAACAACTAAAGCATTTTTATTATGTGTACTTTGAGCATTTGTGGAAAAAATATACATACTAAAAAAATTGAACTGGTCCTCTGTGCTATTGAAGCTTTGTAGCTACATCAAGGATAAATTCAAAGGCATCAGTTGCCCAGCAAAATGACAGACATTGGAGTCATCAAAGGCAAAAAGAACCACATCACAGTTCATTGACCCACATCTGCCTCTCAGCCTCAGCACTGCTGACGATTTGGACTAGATGGGTCGCTGTTGTGGGGGGATGTTCAGCCACATCCCTGGCCTCCATCTAGTAGATGACAGTGCTGCCCCCGGTGTTCCCAAACAAAATGTCTCTAGAACGGGCCAAACGTCTCCTGGCAAACCTGCCCATAGTTGGGAACCCCTGGGTCACATGGAATAACTACAGGCCCCATACCCTTGGAAGAAAGCCCCCTACCAACCCTCCCACAGACTTACAAAAGTGAACACAAGTCCTTGTCCCCACACGAATGCTCAAAAGACCATTTGCTGTTGCAGATTGTGGGTGAAATGAGTCCAGGACCTGCTGCCCAGTGCAATTGGCCATACCCACGTAAAAAAGTCAGTTGCTGCAGCCTGTATCTGAGATTTAATTAGAAATCCAGAGAGGCTGACACAGCTGTCAAAAGTCACACAGCCAGTTAAAATTATTAATGTAATCTGTGGTCTCTCTAGATTATAAACTAAACCTATAACTAATCAAGTTAACAAAGTAGCTCAAACGCATAGCGAAAGCCTTTTCTTTATCATTAGAAATTTAAAATGTTACTGTTTTTGCACACTTAAATCTTTATGTAGTAAAATATTTAAAAAGTTTAAGTTCTGTCATATGAATTGACATTTATCAAATAATTACATGCCCAGGTTTTCCTAAATATCAATAGAATTTTGACCTAATTCAATTGTCTTTTCCTTCTCTAAGCTCCCCATTCCAAGCAAGTGAGAAAGGGTGTGGGCAGAAGACAGTGAGCGAAAGTGGCAAGTAGGAATTTAGGGAAAGATGTAAATGCAATCGTGACACCTCTCCAGACTCCCTGAGGTCTCCCCCTCCTCCCCATGAAGCCATGAGGGAAAGGGAAGCCAGAAAGCAGGGTCCACCTTGCAGGGCACAGGCACACAGCATCTTTCCTCATTGTGCGGCCGAGGGAGCCGCAGTACAGAAAACATGCCCAGCTGTCCCTCCTCCCTCCGAGAACTCCTTCTCCTACAGAGAGGAAAGGGGCCTTGAAGCTCTCAGCAAACCTCCCTCCCTATGTCCAGATGCCTGTCATCCTCATTCTGTCATGTTTTGAGCTCTCACAGCAGCCAGAACACCACCTGCCTCCTGGCCTGCACAGCCTTTCTTGGAATACTCAGAGGCCACAACCTCAAGCAAACTTTGGGCAGGAGCGTGTGTGTGAAAGCCATGAGGGTGGTATGGACCAGCAGGGCGCGGACCCTGGGGAGGGACAGTCATCACAGGTGCATGTGTGTACGGGGGCTGGGAAGAGACGAGAGGGTCAGTAGCATGTGTGGGGACCACGAGCAAGAATTCCATAGCAGCAAGAGGCATGCTCAGAAAGTCATGAGAATGAAGTGGGCATCTGTAAGAACAGGAAATAGAATCTTCCCCAGGATCACCTGTGATCCATGGAAAGGGACTGGAGACATGGAAAGACAACAGGCAAAGGACGGGCGACTCCCCGGCATTAACTCACATTCCCGCCGGCGGTGCACCAGCAACTTTTCTATCAGATGTCCACAGCTGTAAGCCTCTCTTGGGCCAGAAGAAAAGTGGTAACGTAACAGTTGACCTTCTCATTGCAAAATTATCCCTTGAAGACACCCAACCAGTTCCTCTTTCTGAAATCATTCTTGGAAGTGTGGATTGTGTGATTGTACCCCGTTATTTCTTCTCCTCCTTTAAGATGATGCACAGCTCTGCTCATTGTCACCTGACTTGCAAGGCTTTATTTTTTATTTTCTTAATGCACATAGTTTATTTGGTGATTAATTATCCTTCTGTGGGGGAAAATCTTGCATCTGATGCTGTGTTTCTAGTCTGGTATGAATTATAGAGGCTTCTCAGGAAACTAAGAGTAAAATAGAACTTAGAAAAAATATGATCCAGCAATCCCACTGCTGGACATCTCTCCAAAGGAAAGGAAATCAGAATGTCAAAGGATGCCTGCACCCCATGATCAGTGCAGCAATATTCACAATAACAGAGACCTGGAATCAACCTAAGTGTCCACCAGCGATGGACGGGCAAAGAAAATGTGATATACATATGTACACACAAAAACATGCACGCACGCATACACTCATGTGCATGTGCACACACAAGCACGCACGCACACAGACACACACATGCACACACAATGGAATACTATTCAGCCACAAAAAAAGAATGAAATTCTGTCATTTGCAGCAAAGTGGATGAAACTGGAAGCATTAGGTTAAGGGGAATAAGCCAGGCACAGGAAGACAAACATCACGTGTTCTCACTCGCATGTGGGAGCTGAAAAAGGCGATCTCATGGAGGTAGAGAGTAGAACGATGGAAACCAGAGGCTGGGAAGGGTGTAGGGGTGGAAGGATGAAAATAGGCTGGTTAATGGACACAGTTAGATAAAAGGAACACGTTCTAGTGTCTGTAGAACAGTAGGATGACTATAGTTAACAACAATATATCGTGTATTTCAAAATAGCTAGAAGAGAAGAATTACAATGTTCCTGATACAAAGAAAGAATGAGTATTCAAGGTGATGGGCATGCTAAATACCCTCACTGGATCATTGCACATTCTATGCATGTATGAAAATATTGCATGTGCCCCATAAATATGTACGTTATGTATCAATAAGAAAATAAAAAACCAACCATCCTGAGCTGAAAAGCAATGTGTGTCATCATTCCAGACAAAAGCAAAACAAACCAAAAATAAAAGATCAGTGAAGACTGACAACAAATAGAGTTATGCGTACAGTAATAACAAAGAAAGTCTAAAATCTACCAGCAACTGGGCAAGGGGACAATTGCCTACCCAGCAACCAAAACTTCATTTTTTCCCCTAAAAGTTAAATGTCAAAATGTCATGAAATAAGGCCTCCCAACATTTGGAAGAGAACGCATGGCTACAGAAAGTTTTAACCAGCAAGATGTGTTTCGTCCAATAAGCATAGATAGCAGTGCTCAAAAACGCTCCCACTTGTGGGCCCTTCCTGAAAAGTGTTCTCTAAGGGAAGTTCCCCTCCACCATGACGTGGATCAAAGTGAAAAGACCAAGAATGAAAAAATCATGATAGGAAACAACTACTAGTGAAAATCAGAAACAACTTAACATAGACATGTCTAAAGAAATCTGTTGGCCGGGCATGGTGGCTCACGCCTGTAATCCCAGCACTTTGGGAGGCCAAGGCTGGTGGATCATGAGGTCAGGAGATCGAGACCATCCTGGCTAACATGGTAAAACCCCATCTCTACTAAAAATACAAAAAATTAGCCGGGTGTGGTGGTGGGCACCTGTAGTCCCAGCTACTCGGGAGGCTGAGGCAGGAGAATGGCGTGAACCTGGGAGGCAGAGCTTGCAGTGAGCCGAGATCACGCCACTGCACTCCAGCCTGGGCGACAGAGCGAGACTCTGTCTCAAAAAAAGGAAGAAAGAAATCTGTTTACAAAGGCAGATTCAGACTTCAGAAGTTTGTTCAATCATGCACTAGATGATGAGGAATATCAGACTGTCTATTAAGGAACGGGCTGCGTCTGCCTCCCTGCAATTTGTGTGTGGAAGTCCTGAGTGCCCTATTGGAGACGGGGCTCTGAGGAGGCGTAAAGGTTCCAGGAGGGAATCCAACAGGACTGGTGTCCTCATAAGAACAGAAAGAGTCACCAGAGATTAGGAGCGCAGAGGAAAGGCCAGGGTAAAAAGTTAATTCTAAATCATTATTTAAAATGCAAGCAGTTGACCCTTATACAAACTGATATTGAAGTGTATTTTAAAGTTACAATAATTTTAAAAGTATTATAATTGTACAGTAATTGATAAATATATAAAAAGAACACACTTAAAATACATCCAAGGAAATATATAAATGTTTTTATATGGTTAATATAGTTTTTCCTCTCAATATATAACACGAATTAAAGCATTAAGTATAATAGATGAAAAACTCAAATTATTTTCAGAAAGATCCATGACTACTGGAGTCTAACTGTAAGGAATTTATTTTCAGAATGACAGATTCATTTCTTTGAAAAGAGAAAAAAGTCTAAATGAATGAGACTGTGGAGCTGTTAGGAAACACATAACGAGAATTGTTTAATTTTACTCTGATGATAAAAGAACACATTGATTATAGAAGATCTCCAACCTGTATGAAACTATAAGGTAAGAATATAAAAAACATTGTAAATAAGAATTTACAGTGTAATTGTAAAAATAAACATTGTAAAAAAGAGTAAGCTAACTGCTCAGAGTAGCCATTGCTAATATTTGGTGTGTATTCGTATTTTTTGTTTAGGAATAATAATGATAATAGTAATGAGAACTATAATAACAATAAAAACTACCATTCATTGAAGAGTTGCTGTGCACTGGAAGCGAGGTCTGTGATTTCATTTAATACAACAACAATTCAAGGATGCAGGTAGCAGATGGGGAAACTGAGGCTCAGGAGGCGAGAGAGGCTCCATTCAGTCAGGCTGCAGGGGCTAGGAGCCATGCTTAGAGCTCCTTCTGACCACAGACTCACTCAGCCACAGCAGCATCCCCACATCCTGCAGGCATCTTGGAAGTCATTGAAAATTGCTCTGCATACATTTTTTCTGATTTTTTACTAGGCAATCTGCCATGAGCAATTACACATGGCTTTAAATGGTTTTAAAAAATATTTATGTCTGTACAGCATTCCATTTTAAGCTGTGCCATATTATTTTTACTCTTTCTTCTATGGCTGGACAGCTAGGTGATTTTCCATGCATTAGGCTACAAAAATGCAACACTGAACAACTTTGTAAATATATAAACCCACAGAGATGTGCACATGCCTCTGACTATTAAGATATAATTCTAAAAATGGAATTACTAGGTCAAAAGGTGTGGACATGTTTAAGACTCTAAAAATATTTTGTCTAATTACCTCCCAAAATTTTGGCCAATCTGCATTCCCACTAGCTGTTTATGAGAAGGTGCATTCCACTGTGTCCTGCAGCACTGATGATGACTCCTATGAGAACCATCCACTTGGCGATGTAGCCAAATTTTAACTTTAATGTATTTTATTTCTAAGAAGCTTACATTTTTTCTTACTTTTTAAAGCAATTTACTTTACTTTTGAAATTTTTGGTGATTCATTTGTATTTTTCTTATTAATTTGCAATGGTTCATTATATATTATGGAAATTAACATTTCTGTCATGCATATGGACAAATATTTTTATTACTCCATTATTCATTCTTAAAACTGTTTTGATGTTTTGAAGACAGATTTTAAGTTGTAATATATGTTAAGCCTTGATGTTTGGTTGCTATATATACCTAAGCCCTAAAATATATACCTTACCAAAAATCTAAGACACAGGCCACTGCTTTCAAAAGGTTGTGGTTCCCTACTTTAATAGAAAGCAATTCCATCTTTACCAGTCAATAAATTAATACATAAAAATTAGCTGGGCGTGGTGGCACCTGTGGTCCCAGCCACTTGGGAGGCTGAGGCAGGAGACCTGCTTGTGCCCAGAAGTCTGAAGCGGCAGTGAGTCGTGATCACACCACCGCACTCCAGTCTGGATAGAAAAGCCAGATCCTGTCTCAAAAAAAAAAAAAAAAAAACGAATGAAAGAAAAAGAAAAAAGCAATTGAATTTCCAGATTTTCATCCTAAATTTAATTTTTAAAAAATCCCAACCAAGTTTTATAGCTTTAAGCCTCATGTCTTTAGTCTATTTAACGTTGATTGTTGTCCATGGTGTGAAAAAAAAGCTCTAACTTCATTCTGCTGGACAGCCAGTTTCCCAGCACCGTTTGCTGAAGAGACTGTCCTTTCCCCATTGTTGTGCTCTTGGCACCTTTGTCGAAAACCAATAAACTATAAATGCACGAATTTATTTCTGGCCTCTCAATTCTGTTCCATTGGGCTTTGCGTCTGTTTTTTTACTAGTATCATCCTGTTCTGATGTGTATATATTTATAGGTTTGTAATATATCTTGAAGTCAGGTAATGCAATGTGCCCAACTTTGTTCTTTTTGCTCAAGACTGCTTTAGCTATTTGAGGTCTTTTGGGGTTCCAAATTAAATTTTAGGAATGCTTTTTCCTATTTCTGTGAAAAATGCCAGAGGAATTTTGATAGGGATTGAATTGAATCTACAGATTGCTTTAAAGAAATTATGGGGGACACACTCCATGACATTAATCTGGGCAATGATTTTTTGGAGATGACCCTAAGAGCATGGCAAAAAAAGCAAAATAGACAAATGAGATAGCATCAAATTAAAAAAAAAAATTCTATACTGAAAAGGAAACAACAGCATGAAGAGAAAACCCATGGAATGAGAGAAAATATTTGAAAACCATACATCCGATAAGACTTTAACATCCAAAATGCATAAGGAACTCAAAAACTCAATAGCTATAAAACAAATAACCTAATTTAAAAATAGGCAAATATCTGAAGAGACACTTTTCCAAAAAAGACATACACATGGCCAGTAGGTATACTTTTTTAAATGTTCGTCACTAATCATCAAGGAGATACAATAAAAATCACAGTAAGATATCATCTTACACCTGTTAGAAAGGCTATTATCAAAAAAACAGAAGATGAGTGTTAGTAAGGAATTGGTGGAGAAGGAATCTTTGCACCCTGTTGGTGAGAATGTAAATTGGTACAAGCATTATGAAAAGTGATTTTTTTTTGTTTTTTTTTAGATGGAGTCTCACTCTGTCCCCCAGGCTGGAGTGCAATGGCACTATCTTGGCTCACTGCAACCTCCACCTCCCGAGTTCTAGCAATTCTCCTGCCTCAGCCACCCCCCCACAGTAGCTGGGATTACAGGTGCCCCCCACAACATCTGGCTAATTTTTGTATTTTTATTAGAGATGAGGTTTCACCATGTTGGTCAGGCTGGTCTCAAACTCCTGACTTCAGGTGACCCACCCACCTCAGCCTCCCAAAGTGCTGGGATTACAGGTGTGCGCCACCATGCCTGGCCCTTATTATGAAAAGTTTTGAGTTTCCTCAAAACATTAAAAATAGAACGACCATATTACCCAGCAACTGCACTACTGGGTGTATTCAAAGGAAATAAATCAGGATCCAAAAAATATCTGCAGTCCTGTGTTCACTGCAGCATTGTTTACAATAACCAAGGTGTGGCATCCACCTGAGTGCTCCCAACGGATGAACTGATCAAAGAAGCATGCATGGTACACAATGGCATACCATTGCCATTCAGCCTTGAAAAGAAGGAAATCCTGTCATTTGTAACAACCTGAGTGAACTTGGAGGACATTATGTTAAATGAGATAAGCCAGGTACAGAAAGACAAATGCCACATGATCCCACTTCAACGTGGAATCTAAGATGGCTGAACTCAGAGAAGCAGAGAGTGGAAGGGTGGGTACCAGAGCCAGGGAGAGGGCAGGGGAGATGTTGGTCAAAGGATGCAAAACTCAGCTGCACAGGAAGAATGAGTTCCAAGGTCTGTTGCACTCAGTACGGTGACTATAATTAGTAGCAATGTAACATATACTTGAAAATTGCTAAGACGGTATATTTTAAACATTCTAACCACAAAAAAATGGTAAGTATGTGAGAAAATGGATGTGTTAATTAGCTTGATTTAGCCATTCCGCAATGTATATATATAAATATGTATCAAAACATCATTTTGCCCATCATAAACATATAAATTTTCTAATTAAAAAATTAACTACTGTTAAAAATTTCAATGCAATATAAAATAGTCATTGAAAAATAATATCACAGTCAAGAAAACGTAGTAAAAATTGATTTGTCTGGGTTTTGTCATCTGGAGTTCTGTTACTTCTAAAATTGCATATCTGACAAATTATTTTGACATGAAGAGATAAATTTTAGGTAAACAACCGGACACTGGGGTTTTGGGTGAGGCAGTATCTCCTAGGCTGCATGACGGCGTCACTGCAAATAGACCAGCTTTCTCCCGAGCATGCTGACCTGCAGCAAGACTCTGAATTACTAAAAGAAAGTCAAATTATGTGCACTGTGTTGTGGGTTCTCTGTATTTTCATATATTTGAATTATTTTTTTTTTGAGACAGGGTCTGTCTCTGTGGCCCAGGCTGGAGGGCAGTGGTGGGATCACAGCCTACTGTCGCCCTGACCTCCTGGCCCCAAGTGATCCTCCTGCCTCAGCCTCCTGAGGAACTGGGACCACAGGCACACACCAACACACCCAGCTAATTTTTAATCTTTTTTAGAGATGGGGGTCTCACTATGTTGCCCAGATGGTCTCAAGCTCCTGGGCTCAAGCGATCCTTCCATCTCAGCCTCCTAAAATGCTGGGATTACAGGCATGAGCCGCCATGCCTGGCGTCTTTGAATTCTTTGGGAACGAACCGATGGTGACGTCTGGGCTGTAACGTAGCCACTGCTCTTCCCTGCGCCTCTCTCCTCGTTCCACCTCTACCTTCCTTCAGGATTCAAATAAAGCATAGTCTTCATCAGAAATAATTGCTATTATATTCTTAATTATTCAGATAATTTATCTTCCTCAGCCAAGCTTGGAAAAATATTATTTTTTACTTCAATATGAGTGTTAGAGTTTGAATATTTATTTTCAAAAATACAGCTCCCATTTTCCAGGGTATATTTTTATGAAAGAATTTGTCTGTTTCAAAGACACATGGGTGGTGTGGTTTTTTATGGCTTTGGTAAATTGCAGCTGACAAAATAATGAGGATATTAAGCCTGCGTCCTCGGAGAATATGAAGGATGGCGAGGAGGAGAAGAGTCTGACCGAGTGTAACATACAGCCAGCTCTGGCTCTCGGTCTGACCTCTGACATCTGAGGTTTGGATTTGTTACACTTGTGAATTCCTTGTTCTAAGAACAACTTGAGAAAAAATGAGGGATGTCTCCTAGGCATTGAAGGGCTCTTGAAGGTCAAAGGCACATGACTCAAATTTGCATCAGACGAACAGTTCTTTGTGACTAAAGGAAATGTCCTAGATAAAATATGCTGTTGCTGTGTTTGACTCACGTGTGGAAAAGCCATAGAGTCACCCACAAGAAATCATGTTTGAAAGGGTCTATTTCATCCTAGGTGCCCTCTTGGGTGTAAGGAGATTTTACCGTTTTCTAATACCCAACCAATTATATCTCAGTTGTCAAAACAAGTAGGCTTCAGCCTAAGAATGAGGATGTAACCAGAATGTAAAGGATGTAAAGCAGTTACCAAATTTTCTTCTGGTAACAAATCAGGATCATCAAGGTACATTTATTATATTCTCAATTATGTTATTTTTTATTTTCGCAAGATACTGTATGAGAAGTATAGGGATACTATGAAAAGGAAAGTATTTCCCTAAAACTTAAAGTATAATAATAATTAAAAAAAAAAAAAGAAAAAAATAGCAACAAATGTTCAGCCTGAAGGACATTTGAAGACAGCAATTCTAATTCACATTAAAAAACAAAGTGTACCAGTAAAGATAATGTAATTATAAAAGACAATATATAAAAAAAGGAAAGTATTTCAAACAATATCTGGAACTACCTCCTGGGTACTGCAGAATTTATAAAATTCATTATTCAATTCAATCAAGCAAACTAAATATCATAGTATTTTAGGATACAATCAAAGGCATGTATTAAAATAGATTATCTGGATGGGAATAAGATATAAAATCACTACTTAAGGTACACGATTTTTCAACAAACATGTAGGAAGTAAAGGTGGCAAAAGAATGGGAGAGTTGAAGAAAAACAAAGAAAAAATAAGAAGAAAAGAAACAGAAGATGAGGAGGAGGAAAGAAGGAACGTACCCCATGCCAAGCCCTGCACTAACTTAGAAGTGGAGACAGGTGAAGACCCAGCCCTGAAATTAAGAAACTGACATTGGAGCCAAGTGTCAGACACTGGAAAAACTCACAGTGATACAGTGTGGTAAGGAGGGAAAAAGACTTTACATACACACATATTTCATTTTAATTATTTTAATTGTGCCCATAGCAAAACTGTGTAGTATGATAAATCAAATTCTAACAGATAATTACCTAAAATTAAAGGAAATTAAAAATTGTGTTTGATTTTCACCTATTATTGGAAGAGATCACTTTCAAAAGTGTAAAATAAGAGTTTTACCCTGTAATATCTTCAGAAGCATATGAGGAAAGAAGAAATACACCAACTTAAAGAAAATAGATATAAATTTATATGCATGCACCGCAGTTTTTTAAAGAACATCTTGGGAAAATATAACTACTTTAAGAAAGATACTATTTTTTTATAAAGCCCTAAACATTATTAACAAAGACATAACTGTAAGAAATCGTTACTTTGGTAACCTAAGTGATAAATGTAAACTAACATCAAAAGGAAAACTAATTCAATAGCTGAAGATAATGTTACAGAGAAAAATCAAAAATCAATGAATGTTATGTTCTTGATATGTATAAAACAAAAGCATAATAAAATAATACTTAGGAAATATTTAACAAGAAAAAAGCTAAATGTGATTCGAAATTGCTATTAGAAAAAAGAAAAAGTAACAGTTCATATTAAGTCAGATTTCATATGTCTATATGGTCTGTAAAAGAAGTTAGATAAAAATGACAAATGTTTTACTATTCTCATATTTTAAAACCTATAAATCTAGTGTGTATTCATTGCAGCATTATAGACTTGCTGAGCAGGTATAGTAAATAATCTATTATGGAATTGAAAATGCCTAGAGACAGAAATCCATTTGTGGATGCCTGTTTTCCTTAATTTGATTAATATCAATTTCCGTGAAATGCCCAACTAGCAAATGTGTGACCAATGGCTATCCAAGTAACTAGCTTTGGGTCTTCACCTGAGTTCTTTAAATAGAATTCAATCTAGGTGACATGGCGAAGATGTTAACATTTTTAAAGATTAGCACCATCACTTAGCACACTGAATCCATCAACACATCAAAAGTATTGTATACCATAAAGGGATTAGATAACAGGAGATTTATCCCCAGAATTCAAGGGTAGCGCAATACAAAAAAAATCAATCAATGTAATCACATTGATAGAATAAAGGAAACACACACACAAGTAACTCAATAGATGAAGAAATAGCATTTGACAAAGTTCAATGACATTTTATGATAAAAATACTCAACAAACTAGGAATAGAGGGGAACATGATAAAGGATAATTGAAAAGTCCACAACTAACCTCATATTTTATTGTGAAAGCTTTCACCCTAAAGTCCAGAACAAGATAAGAATGAACATTTCATACTTCTATTCAATATTTTCCTGGATATCTTAAGAGCAATAGGTAAGGAAAAGAAATAAGAGCATCACATTCAAATTGGAAAGGAAGAAGTAAAACTATATTCACAGATGACAGGACTTTGTATATAGAAAATCCCATAGAATATACACACACCACACACATGCCCACAAAACAAACAAGCAAAAATCCACTAGAGCTTCTAAACAAATCCAGTGATGTTTCTGGGTTCAACATCAAGATCAACACCCAAGAAACAGCTGCGCTTCTATACCACAGCTATACATAATTTGAAAAGGAAAGTAAGAAAGCAATCCCACTTACAATAGTATCCAAAAGAGTAAAATACCTAGAAAGAAATTTAACCAAAGAAGTGAAAGACTTGTACACTGAAACTACCAAACATTGCTGAAATTAAAGATCTAAATAAATGGGAAGATATCCCATGTTTATGAACTGCACTTAATATTGTTAGTATGAGAATATTCACCAAAGTGATCTACAGATTCAATGCAATTCCTATAAAAATCCAATGGTCTTTTTTGCAGAAATGGAAAAGGTGATTCTC
The DNA here is from genome assembly GCF_028878055.3 of Symphalangus syndactylus. Lineage (NCBI taxonomy): Eukaryota > Metazoa > Chordata > Mammalia > Primates > Hylobatidae > Symphalangus > Symphalangus syndactylus. Next base: position 111,632,897 of record NC_072440.2, read on the forward strand.
AAATTCATCTGGAAGTGCAAGGAGTCCCAAATACCTAAAACAACCTTGAAAATGAAAAACAAAGTAGGAAGACTCACACTTACCAATTTCAAAACTTTCACCCTAAGCTCAAGAACAAGATAGAAGAACACTGCAGATGAGAATGTCATATGATGCAGTTACTGTGGAAAGTAATCAAAACAGTGTCATCCTGGCATAGGGATAGATGTGGACTAATGGAATAGAATTACAGTCCAGAAATAAGCCCAAACATCTGTGGCCAAATGATTTTTCGCAAGGGTACCAAGACTGAATGAGGAAAGAAGTCTCTTCAATCCCCACCTAACATACACAAAAAGTTAACTCAAGATTAATCAATGGCCTAACCATGAGCTAAAACCACAAAACTCTTAGAAGAAAGCACAGGTAAACCTTCTGATGTTGGATTTGGCAATGAAGTCTTACATTTGGCATGAAAAGAACAGGCAAGAAAAGAAAAAAATAGATATATTTGACTTCATAAAAATTGAAAACTTTTGAACATCAAAGAACATTATCAAGAATATGAAAAGGCAATCTACAGAATGGGAGAAAACACTTGCAAAATTATGTATCTCATAAAGTTTTCATATTTAGAGCAATTTTAAAGAACTCTTACAACTTAACAACAAAAAAGGCAAAAAAAATTTTTTAAATGAGCAAAGGACATTTCTTCACATAAAATATACAAACGGTCAACAAGCACATGAAAAGATGTTCCCTGTCACTGGTCATTAAAGAATTGCAAATCAAAAACCACAATGAGATACCTACCACTTCACACCTACTGGAATGGCTTTCATCAAGAAAATGAAGAATAAAAAGTGTCGACAAGGATGTGGTGAAACAGAAGCAAGAACACTGCAGATGAGAATGTCATATGGTTCAATCGCTGTGGAAAACACCCCAGCAACTTCTCAAAAAGTTAAACAAGAGATTATTACATAGCCCAGCAGTTACTCTGCTAGGTATATATCCAAGAGAAATAAAAACGTGTCCACACAGAAACTTGCACACAAATGTTTGTAGCAGAATTATTTACAATACCCAAAAGGTGGAAAGAGCCCAGATGTCCATCAATAGATAAATGGATGAACAAGTTGTGGTACACATGCAATTAAATATTACTTAGTCATAAATATTATTTTCCTATAACATGGATGAATCTTAAAAACATTATGCCCAGTAACAGAAGCCAGGTACAAAAGGTCACATAGTGAATTACTTCTTCTATGCAGTTTATCTCGAACAGACAAATCCATAGAGACAGAAATAGATTAGAGATTACCAGGGAGCAGAGAGTCCCTCTATTTCCCATCCTCTCATTCTAGAATTCTGGTTTATTAAGATAGTGGAGTGCCAGGACTAGTTGTCTAATTTGTGTATGTTTTTCTCCCCTATTTTTTATCGCTTTTTCTTTTAGCTCTAGCTTCCAAAAGATTTCAACAATGTTTTCCAACTCTTTCAATGAGTTGTAACTTTTTGTCATATATAGTTTTAATTTCTAAATGTTCATCTTTATTCTCTGAATGTTTCTGTCCCATAATATCTCACTGCATTACATGATTACTTAGGTACAAAGTGCTTTTCTGGGGTAATAAAAACATTCTTAAAATACGAGTTGCTAGAAATTGCACAACATGGTGAATGCGCTGTCACTGAATTCCACTTTAATATGGTTGATTATATGTTATGTGAATTTCAACTTGATAAAAACATAAACATAAATAAATAAAAATGGAATATTTTTAAAATTTTCCTTTTAAGACAATCTTGTTTTCTGATAAATGCCATAGGTTAAAATTACTACTTTGAAGAAAAAAGAGACAAGGATTCTGTTCTTGCATAAAATAACCATTCTGTGGGGAGCAGTACAGAGCCACCTGGGACTAACCTCAGAACTTTAAAGAAGAGAGGGTGGGAAAGGAGGAGCGGGAATAGGAAACCAATTTGACTCATGAAGATGAGCTCCCTAAGTATGATTCCACCAACGCTGTCCACACATCGAGACTTAGTCCAATGATGCCTGTTTCCTCTCGATATGCTTCATGTAAACATATTACATATTCTACATTACTTAGACATATACTAGAGAAATAAATTTTAACAGAATAGCATAAAACTGTAAAATTATACAAGTATGAAATAAGCTGAAGAAATGAATCAGAAAGAAAAATGAAATCAGAAAATGGCACTAACTGACCCCACCTTTGGCCCTAGGATGGAAGGTATTTGAGAATTCACCTGCTCACTAGAATTTGGTGGTAACTCCAACATCAACATTTGCAGTGCTTCCTGGGTCACTCACGGACAAGTGCAGAGTGGTGAAAACTCTGAGCCTCCGGCATGCATGTTCACATGCCTGCCTCTTGCTTCTGTTGCCTTCTGTAAACAAGCATCCTTTTGCAGCATATTTCCTGCCACATTTTTGCATTTTTGCAGTTTTTGTTGCTGATTTCTGTCTAGCGTGCCTTCCCCAGGCCTGATGCTGAAGTGCTGTCTAGCATCCCTGAGCACAAAAAGGCAAATAATGAAATCACACTCACATACACACATATACATATCTTTCGTTTGTCTTCATGTATTTTTAGTTTTAATCTTTATTTTTTACCAAAGCTATCCTTGCACAGAGGCAACCCTTCTTCCTCCTTTACCAACACTTCGGACAACAGCTCCCTGTTTCTATATCACATGCTTGCAATGACCCTTTTCTCTTGAGCTCCTACCCAGGCAGCCCCCAGGACTCAGCCTGCTCCTGCCCCCAGCCCCCATCATCCTCAAATGGTTGCACTGTAACTTGGGTTAGATCAATATTCAACATTTGCGTTTTTGTGGTTATACAAATTCAGTTGACAGATACAATGCGGAATAAACCATGAGCCTGTTATTTAACAAAGATTTTGTTGTTTCAAGAGTTAATAATTGTTTTTAATTTGGTTATTCTCAACTAATACAATGCTAAATCTTCTCTCAAAGATTTGAGACACATGCAATTTCTCCCATTTCTTCCTGAAGAGGGGAGCACCTCGACAAGCTATCCTCCACTGGATGCACAGACATCATTCTGAGACCTCCCTGACCCACCATCCTGGGAAAGTCCTTTCCCCTTTCTCAAATCCCTGCTTCCTTCCTTCCTGGTCTTCCCTCCACTTTGGTGAGATGCCTGCTCCAACGGCTTCCTCAGAAAGGGTGTAGAGGTGAATGTTGTCTGAAAATGCCTGATAATACCTGAGAATGTGTGTAGGCTGATTGAGAGTTGGGCTGGCTATAGAATTTGCAGGTGGAAACCCTGTCACAGCCATGCTGGGCTGGCCTCATGGCGCCCTGAAGATGGCTCATTGCTGGGCCCACGTGTTTATCTGCAGCCTCCACAGCTTTGCACACTAAACTGAAGTTTCCCAGTGTTGTGTCTTAGGTTGGGCTCTTGTTTTTTTATTTCAATCAGAAAAATAATGCCTTTTAGTTCTGGAAATTTTTTCTTGAATTATTTTAATGATGTAATTCCCTGTATTTCCTCTGCCTTCTCCTTCTGGATTCCTTATTTATCAACATAATGAACCTCCAGGACTAGTTGTCTAAGTTTTGTATTTTTCCTTTCATATTTTCTGTCTTTGCCTTTTAGCTCTGGCTTCCAAAAGATTTCTTCAACAATATTTTTCAACTCAATTTTTAACTTGTGATCACAGGTTTTTAATTTCTAAGAGCTCCTCTTTATCCTCTGAATGTTTCTAATAACATCTTGTTCTCATTTGATGGTTATGACATCATCTCTATTCCTCCTCAGGATATTAATGATTATGCATTTTAGTTTTCTTCTGCTTAAAACGTCTTCAAATTTTTGTATTTGTTCTTTATTGTTTATTCCGTTCTCTATCTTTCCAGCTATGAATTTTCCTAATATGCCCAGTAACTGTTGGTGCTCTGTTCCTAGTTTAAATGAGAAGTATTAAACAGCTAACTGATCAGGAAATACAGACACACCGCATTCCAAGGCACCATGTCCACCCTGCAGTGGGCCCCAGACACATTCAGCCCTTCAGAGGCAGAGCACAGACTTCCCTTCAGTTGCTCATTGGACACAGTTCTATCAATGTTCTTTCTCTTCAAGCATCTCCAGGACTAGATTTGGAAAACACACCCTCCCTGCTTCCTTCTTTAAGGCGACCGACTCCCTGAGTGCTGGGAGGCTGTCATTAACCCCTCTCCAAACACAGCTTTCTTCCTCTGGGGCCAGTGGAGTGAATGCTGCCATCCAGGGTGCCGAGATTCATCTGTCCCAGGATCATCTGTGATGCAGCCTGCAGTGTCTCTTGCTAAAAAGAACTACAAGTTAAACTTCTCTAAAGGGAGTGGGAGGCTGGGCATGGTGGTGCACGCCTGTAATCCCAGCTACTGGGGAGGCTGAGGCGGGAGAATCACTTGAACCCAGGAAGTGAAGGTTGTAGTGAGCAGAGATTGCACCACTTCACTCCAGCCTGGGTGACACAGCAAGACGCCATCTCAAAAAAAAAAAAAAAGAGTGGGTGTAGGTGGGAGAGGGGAGAGAGTGTGGGGGTGGGGAACAGCTCAAGTGCGGGTTGGCATCCCCAGAAAGGGACTTGGCCTGTTGGTCCCTGCACTCAGGATCAGCCATGCAGCTTCCTGAAGCCCCCACACCAGCCCACCCAGAATACGCTGGCAACCACCCAAGTCCAGGCAGGCACCTGCAGGGAGATGCTGCCAACAGGAAGAAGATTTGGATGCTCAGTCGATTTCAGAGAAAATGAAATTTTATATAAAATTCATATGCACACAAAGAGTTTGAGAATCACTGTCAGGTGGAACATTCTACAGAATCAATACTGTAAATAGGAATCAGTCCAGCGACACTTGTGCTGCCTGGCACGAAGGGCTGTCAGTCAATGTACCTGCCCTTTCTTCAATCGCAGTAAACAGAGGTACCACAGCCGTGGAGTGCAAAGCACCGGCTTTTTAGGAGAGCCAGCTGAGAGGTACAGATTGTGTATCCATAGAATTACATTTTTAAACATGTTCAAAGTTATTTTTAACCTTTTATACTCCTTTCTGGTTTTCACTGTTCAGAGGCTATTTTAAAGCTCTTCCTCCTTCATTAACTATAGGAATGCAGAGGACACTTAACTGCAAATTGTGCATGAAGGAGGAAGGGGCCACCACAAGCAGGGAAGCCTCTGAGCTGACTCCAAGGAGAGAGGGGCACACCTGAGTGAAAGGAATAGCACACCTAGGTCAGGGGAGGGGCACACCTGGGTCAGGGGAGGGGCACACCTGGGGCAGGGGAAGGGCACACCTGAGGCAGGGGAGGTGCACACCAGTGTCAGGGGAGGGACACATGTGGGTCAGGGGAGGGACACACATGTGTCAGGGGAGGGACTCATCTGAGGCAGGAGAGGGCCAAGGCTGTGGACAACCCCCTGGATCACCGTCCATCCAGACCCCATCCCAGCTCTCGTGGCCCCTGGCTCCAGTGTATCACTTGTGCTGTGACCCTCTTGGTATTCTGTTCCCATGCTGGCCTGGGGCACTGGCCCCAGCTTATGTCTGCCTGCAGTGATTGTATCTGTGTGACGTGCAGTAGCAGCGTCTTAGATTTTCAAGTTTGTCCTTTGTTTCTCCCCCTGCAAACCAGACTGCATCATTGCTGGTGGTTGCCCCACTGCACTCTCTCTCACTGCTGAGCCTGGCCTCCTCTGGGGGGTGGTTTCAGTCTGCACTCTGGAGCCTCTTCACTGCTAGATTTGGGGTAGGCGAGGGGATACAATTCATGCTTTCTCATGTAATAAAAACTGAGTAGCATCTTGTTTTTGTAAACATTCTTTAGGAATCTTCCAATCTGGATGCATCTTCTTTCCCCTTTAAATTCCTCCATGCTGTGCTCAGGCCTCACCTCTGCCCTTCCACTGCCTGGGCCTCCTCTCAAGGAATCTCACTCCTTCCAGCTTCACCTTCCCTCCTCTTGGATGCAGTGGTTCCGCTGCTTCTTTGCAGAGCATCAGCTGAGGAGAGACATTGTGGACTTGGATGTCATCGTGAGAGTTTGGAAAGTGGATGGAGGGGAGGGAGTCCAGGGAGAGAGAGGTGCAGAGCACTGTTCCCCCTACTCCTACAGTGGGGGGCTGACCGGTTAACACAAACTGGGATGGAACCCAGCAGTGCGGGGGCGTCTGAGAAACTGAGAATGAATATTAAACAAAGATGTGATGATTGGAAGAAAGTGAGATTTGACAGGTCCAGCTGAAGATTTATTTCACTTTAAAGCATAAGAACCAGACACAAAAGTAACGTGTCTTAATTCTCTTCAAAAGCGTGCATCAGTCATTGTGGACTCCTATTTTGTGTGAGTGTGTGTGTGTGTATTTCTGTATCTAAGTACAGATCAGATGCTGTTACTTATTTTTTGTGGTTTTACTTATTTTTTGAGATACTTTTAATTATTTTTTGTTTTTACTTATTATTGTTTTTCAGAGTTTTTCTTTTTCATTGAAGTAAACTACTCATGCAGTCAAATGCCCGTATCTGAAGGGTACATGTTGGAGTTTGGTGAACACATGTATTCATAGAAATACCGTGCCAGTATCTGAAGAGTACATGTTTGAGTTTGGTGAATGCATGCATTCGTGGAACTATCATCCCAGTATCTGAAGGTACATGTTGGTCTTTGGTGAACACATGCATTCATGGAACTACCATGCCCGTATCTGAAGGGTACATATTTGAGTTTGGTAACAACACATGTATTTATGGAACTACCTTGCTAGTATCTGGAGAGTACTGTATTAGTCCATTTTCATGCTGCTATGAAGAAACACCTGAGACTGGGTAATTTATAAAGGAGAGAGGTTTAATGGACTCACCATTCCACATGGCTGGGGATACCTCGCAATCATGACAGAAGGTGAAGGAGGAGCAAAGACATGTCTTACAGGGTGGCAGGCAAGAGAGCATGTGCAGGGGAAATGCCCTTTATAAAACCATCAGATCTCATGAGACTTATTCACTATCAAGAGAACAGCATGGGGAAACCCACTCCCATAATTCGATTACCTCTCATTGGGTATGGAAACTACAATTCAAGATGAGATTTGGGTGGAGACACAGCCAAACCATATCATTCTGCCCCTGGCCCCTTCCAAATCTCATGTCCTCACACTTTGAAACCAATCATGCCTTCTCAACAGTCCCCCAAAGTCTTAACTTATTTCGGCGTTAACTCAAAAGTCCACAGTCCAAAGTCTCCTCTGAGACAAGGGAAGTCCCTTCCACCTATGAGCCTATAAAATCAAAAGCCAGTTAGTTACTTTCTACATACAGTGGGAGTAGAGGAATTCGGTAAATACACCCATTCCAAATGGGAGAAACTGACCAAAACAGAGGGGCCACAGATCCCATACAAGTCTGAGATCTAATAGGCAGTCATTATACCTTAAAGTTCCAAAATGATCTCTTTTGACTGCATGTCTCACATCCAGGTCTTGCTAATGAAAGAGGTGGTTTCTCACAGCCTTGGGCAGCTCTGCCTCTGTGGCTTTGCAGTGTACAGCCCACCATCCTGACTGCTTTCACAGGCTAGTGCTGAGTTTCTACGGCTTTTCCAGGTGCATGGTGCAAGCAGTCAGTGGATCTGCCATTCTGGGGTCTACCTAGACCCCAGCTTCACTAGGCAGTGCCCCAGTAGGGTCGCTGTGTGGGGGCTCCAATCCTACATTTCTCTTCTACACTGATTTAGCAGAGGTTCTCCATGAGGGCTCTGTCCCTGTAGTACACCTCTGCCTGGATATCCAGGCACTTTCATACATCCTCTGAAATCTAGGCCAAGGTTCCCAAACCTCAGTTCTTGTCTTCTGCACACCTGAAGGACTGGAATCACGTGGAATCTCCCAAGGCTTGGGGCTTTCACCCTCTGAAACCATGGCTCAAGCTGTACATTGGCCCCTTTTAGCCATGGCTGGAGCAGTTGGAATGCAGAGAACCAAGTCCCAAGGCTGCACACAAAAGGGGGGCCCTGCACCCAGTCCAGGAAACCATTTTTCCCCCTAGGCCTCCAGGTCTGTCATGAGAGGAACTGCTGTGAAGGTGTCTGACATGCCAAGAGACATTTTCCCCAGTGTCTTGGTGGTTAACATTTGGCTCCTTGTTACTTATGCAAATTTTTGCTGCCAACTTGAATTTCTCCCCAGACAATGGGGTTTTCTTTTCTACTGCATCATCAGCTGCAAATTTTTCAAATTTTTATACTCTGCTTCCTCTTAAACTCTTTGCTGCTTAGAAATTTCTTCCACCAGATACCCTAAATCATCTCTCAAGTTCAGATTTCCACAGATCTCTAAGGCAAGGGCAAAATGCTGCCAGTCTCTTCGCTAAAGCATAGCAGGAGTGACCTTTACTCCAGTTCTCAACAGTTGTTCATCTCCATCTGAGACCACCTCAGCCTGGACTTTATTGTCAATATCACTATCAGCATTTTTGTCAAAGCCATTCAATAAGTCTCTAGGAAGTTCCAAACTTTTCCACATCTTCCTGTCTTCTGAGCTCTCCAAGTCTCTAGGAAGTTCCAAACTTTCCCACATTTTCGTATCTTCTTCTGATCCTTCCAAACTGTTCCAACCTCTGCCTGTTACCCAGTTCCAAGGTCACTTCCACATTTTTGGGTATCTTTACAGCAGCACCCCACTCCCAGTACCAATTTACTGTATTAGTCCATTTTCATACTGCTGTGAAGACATACCTGAGACTGGGCAATTTATAAAGGAAAGAGGTTTAATTGACTTACAGTTCAACATGGGTGGCTATGCCTCACAATCATGGCAAGAAGGTGAAGGTAGAGCAAAAGCATGTCTTACATAACAGCAGGCAAGAGAGCATGTTCAGGGGAACTTCCCTTTATAAAATCATCGGATCTGGTGAGACTTACTCACTATCATGAGAACAGCACAGGAAAAATCCACCCCTGTGATTCAATTACCTCCCACCAGGACCCTTCCACAACATGTGAGGATTATGGGAGCTACAATTCAAGATGAGATTTGGGTGGGGACACAGCCAAACCATATCAAGTACATATTTTAGTTTGGTGAACATATGCATTCATGGAACTATCATGCCAGTATCTGAAGGGTACATGTTGGTCTTTGGTGAAAACATGTATTCATGGAACTACCATGTCCATATCTGAAAAGTATATGTTGGGATTTGGTGAACACATGGATTCATGGAACTATCATGCCAGTATCTGAAGGGTACATGTTGGGGTTTGGTGAACACGTGTATTCAGGGCACTATCATGCCCGTATCTGAAGGTTACATGTTAGTATGTGGTGAACACATGCATTCATAGAACTATCATACTAGTATTTGAAGGGTACATGTTAGTGTGTGGGTGAGCATATGCATTCATGGAACTATCCTGCCAGTATCCGAAGGGAACATGTTAAGGTTTGGTGAATGCATGCATTCATGGAACTACCACTCCAGTTGTATTAGCTTCCCATGGCAGCTTTAACAAATTACTGCAAATTTCATGGCTTAAACCAACACACATTTATGCTCACAGAGTGCTGGCAGCTAAATGACCAATGGGTTTCACTGGGACAAAATCAAGGTGATGGCAGGGCCCTGCTTCTTGTGGAGGCTCTAGAGCCCATCTGCTTCCTTCCCTTCTCCAGCATCTGCAGGTCACCCTCATTTATTGGCTTGGGTCCCTGAATTGCATCACCTTTTCTTTCTTGTGTCCATTGTTTTCTCATCTTCTTCCTCATCTGTCTGCAAATCTCCCTCTGCCCCCCTTTCATAAAGACACATGTGATTACATTTAGAGCTCACTGGGGTAACCCAGCGTGATCCACCAATTTCAAGCTCCTTAACTTAATCACATTTGCAAATTCCCTCATCCATGCAACATTCCCAGGTTCTCAGGATGTCTTTGGAGGCCATTCTTCAGATGACCACACTAGTCAAGATGGGTAAACATCTCTGTTGTCCCAGAACATCCCATTCTGCTCTAACTGCATCAGGAAACAGCCATCAACTCCTGCAGGCACTGAGGCTCTGGTTCCTGTCAAGACAGTGTCTGTTCTTAAACTTCCTATCAAGAGAATCATGCAGTACATACTCTTATGCCTGGGTTTTTTTTCCTCACCATATTTTTCAGATTGTGTTGTTGTGTGCAATTCCTTTTTATTGCTCAGTAGTAGTTTGCTGTATGTATGATTGTATCATCTTTTTAAAATCTGTTTTCAGGTTGATGGGTACTTGGATTGGTTAAGTCTTTGGCAATTATGAGTAAAGCTACTACAAACTTTCTTGTACAAGTATTTTTGTGGATGGTTATTTTTATACTTTTTGGCTAAATACCAGTGCAGTATAAGAGTCATAGAGCAGGTGTATTTTCACCTTAATGACAAATGCCAGTTTCCAAAGTGCTTGCAAGGTCTATGGCCCTTCCTGAGCATCTGTGAGTGTTTAAGGTGCTTTGCAAGCACCTCAACAATCAGTGTGGTTGAATTTTTAATCTTAGCAAATGGTATATACTATGCAAAGTGGTATCATCTGACATTAATTACATTACCCTCATACCTAATATTTTTGATATTTTAATGTTTTTATTGAACACGAATATATTCTTTGGTGGAATATATGTATAAGTCATTGAATCATTTGTATTTATTTATTTTTATTTGTTGGAGCTCTATATGTTCTTTACAGAAATGTTTTGCATGACATGTGTATTATGAATATTTTCTCTAAGCCTGTTTTGCTTTTGTGTTGTCTTAATGATCTGTTTTAAATAGAAGAATTTTTAACTTTGATACAGCTTAATTTTCCAATTTGTTCCTTAGGTAAATGCCTTATTTTGTTCTCTGTAAGAACCTTTTGCCTACTCCAATGTTGCCAGAATATTCTCCTATGTTTACTTTTAGAAGCTTAATAGTGATAGCTTATATTTTGTATTAATCTATGAACCACAATTTACATGTGTAGTGAGAAGTAGGGATACAGGTTACTTTTTCTCCACGTTTTCTTTCAGTTATTCCAGCACCATTTAAAAGAAAATATTCCTTTCTCCATTTAACTTTTCTAGAACTTTTGTCAGAATTCAATTTACTTCCCATGTGGGTGTCTATTCTGTGCTTCTGCTTGTTTCATTGATGGAATGGTCCATGTGTGTACTAATATAATATCACACTGTCTTTATTGCTGGAGATCTATAGTGAGTCTTGAAATTAGGTAGATTGTGTCCTGCTGTTTTGTTCTTCCTTATCAGAAGTATTTGGGTTATTCTGAGTCCTTTGCATTCCACATAAATTTTAGATTTAGCTTGTAATTTTTTTCAAAAGCATACTGTTGAGATTTTGATTGGGGTTGCATTGAATCTAAAACCTATTTGTGGATATTTGAATTCTTAACAAGATTGAGTGTCTAAATTAATGAAAATAGTTCTATCTCCATTTGCTTAGGTCTCCTTTAATTTCACTGTATATGTTTTGCTCATTTTTATAAAATATGCTCCTAAATACTTTGTTTTTTCATTCTATTATAAATAACATTTAATCTCACTTTCCACATGATCAATGCTATCATATGGAAGCATCAATTTTTACATTTATTTTGTATCTTATAGCCTTGCTAAATTCACTTACTAATTTTCATAGTTATTTTGTATATTCCTTAGAATTTTCTGCATAAATAATTGTGACATATGTGAGCAAAGACAGTTTTGCTTCTTTCCTCCCAATCTATATACCTTTTTATTTCTTTTTCTTGTGTGACTGCACTAAAAGCTCTGGTTCAATGTTGACTTGACATAATCAGAAAGAATATCTTTGTCTCGTTCCTGACTGTGGGAGGAAAGCCTTCAGCATTTCACCACTAAATGAGCTGTAGGTTTTTCATAGATGCCCATTAACAGATTAAGGATGTTTCTTTTTATTCTATGTTTACTCTTGCTGAAAGTTTTCTTTAACATGAATCCATGTTTAATGTCATCAAATATTTTCTACGTATATTAAAATGATCATATCATTTTTCTTCTTTATTCTGTTAACATACTGATTTTTATTGATAGATTTTTCAAATGTTAAATCAACCTTGTATTCCTGGGATATATCCCACTTGATAATGATCTTTTATCCTTTTATTTGCCAGTACTTTGTTACAAGGCTTTTGAGATTATGTTCCTGGAGAATAATGCCTGTGTCGTGTTTGGTATCAGGGCTGCGTGGGCTCACAGAATGTACTGCAACATGTCCTCCACTGTCCTCTACTTTCCGTCAGAGTTTAAGTTTCTGTTATTCCTTCCAGCGTATTATTCTAGATAGCGCCACCTAGACTCAAAGCATCTTTATGACAAGGTTGTTTTTAGAAGCTTCAATATCCTTTAATACAAAGGTCCAAATTTTTTACTAGATATACGGTTATTCAAATTTTTAACTTATTTTTGTGTCATTTTTATTAAGCTGTGTGTCAAGGAATTTCTCCATTTTCTCCAAGTTATCAAACTTACTGGAATAATTTTGTTCATAATATTCCCTCATGATATTTCTAAATTTTTGTAGAAATTGCAGTGAGATCTGCTTTTTTATTTCTGATGATAGTAAGTTTGTGTTTTACCATTTTTCTTGATTGGTATTTCTAGAGGCTTGTATTTTTTTTTCTGTTCAAAGAACCAACTTACAGTATTTATAATTGTCTTTATTGTTTACATTTCTCTATTTTACTTATTTCAGCTCTTTATTACTTACCTTATTCTATTTATTTGGGTATAATTTTTTTCTTTTTCTCGTTCCTTAGGTGGAAATATAGAATACATTTATTGTTATTTTCTAATATCAGCATTAAAAGCTGTGGATTTTCTTATAAACACTGGTATTGCTATGTTTATTTTCATAGAGTTCAAATATTTATAAAAATGTTTCTAGGGCTTTCATCCTTTTCCCATGAGTTATTAAAAATGTGTTGATTTAATTTCCAAGAATTTGGGTGTTTTCTAGATTTGGGGGCAGTTGTACCAATTTCTGAGAAACGATGTTAAAAATCTTCACTGTAATTTTGTATTTGGCTTTTTCTCCCATTAATTCTATCATGCTTCTTTCATTTATTTTGAGGCACTACATCACTAATGATTATTTGGTCTTCCTACAAACTTGAAATTTTATAACTATTAAACACTCCTTTTTATTTCTTGTAATAATTCCTGAATTTAAGTCTACATTGTCTGGTACTAATATAGCCAATTTAACTTTCTTATATTGATTTCCTGGTATTTTTTTTTCATCATTTTACTTTCAACTTATGTTTCTTTATATTTAAAGTCTCTTGCAGGCAACATGTAATTAAGTCTTACATTTTTATTCAGTCTGACAATCTCTGCAATTTAATTGTAATATTTGGCCCATTTACAATTAACATAATTATTGATATAGTTGGGTTTCCAACTTGGAATTTTAAGACTGGCATGTGAATGAAGCTAAGCTATCCTGATAAGTGAAAAAACAGATGGTGAATAAATAAAAAACCTCAGCTAATAATTAGCTAACCCCTGGCAACACCCTGCCAAACACCAGACTCTTAAGTGAGGCCATCCTACATCATCCATCAGCTACCCCTGGCCACCAACAGACCTGCCAACTGTCCACTGAATGAAAGAGCCCTCGAGAGAGTGGCCAAAGAACCACCCATCTAACCTACATAATTGTGAGCTGAATACAATGACTATTATTTTAACTACTAAGTTTTGAAGTCATTTGTTACCTAGCCAAAATTAACTGATACACTATCTCACTGACTACTGTTTAATTAATTGACTAATTTAATTATACTTTCCTCTGATTATCCCACCTCTAATTTAGTCCAAAGTTTTTTTTTGCCTGACACATTTCCCACATTATGGATCTATCAAAAAATCTGTCAAGCCCACTTTTTGATTAAAAAAATAAACTTTTCCTAAATTTCACTTAGTGGATGATTTGAGATTGTTTGAGATTGTTTGATGTCTAAGACTTCTTCCCATCTTTGAGAGATGACATGTTTTCTCACATCATCACACTTCACCTACCTAAGCTTTCATTCTACTAATTAGGAGCCCTATTTTTCTTTTACTATATTTACTCATCCTTTACATTTCCCGTTCTTTCAAAAACTTATCTTCAATATTTTATCAATTATAGCACCTTACCTAGGCAACCAAAACTCTCGCTCATGTCTACTATTGAATCAGTACTTAGGTAGGGACTATAGTGTTGCTGAGAAGAATTAATGGCTCTGAAAATCAAAATATATGGGAATATTTGTATATTTATATGTGGTCATCCTGAAAATATCCCAGGGAAAGAATGAGACCCTTTAAAAAGTGTTGCTGGTCATCAACCCACAAATATGTCTAAACATAATAAGTTTGTGGATATAGGTCATGGGCACATTGTCATCAATATAGGTCACTGATGAGAAAAACTAGCTCTCAAGCTTACTTCCATCCTACAGATAAATCAGGATATAAACTGAGAACTTTGCCACAGCCAGTGCAGAGGGCACTCAACTGCAGTCACAGCCTATCAATACCGGTGAGAGTCCCATGTTGTTGCTGATTATGGCATAAAACAAGGTTTTGCACAAAAATGTATTTAACATTTTATTTTATATATATATATATATGTTAGTAACACGGAAATATTTATATATTTATATATATATAAATTTCCGTGTTACTAACATATTTGGAGCCCCAGAATAATTTTTTACTATAAAATTCAGGGTGCCTGAGAAACAGCTCCAAAGACAAGAATATGAGGTATTGCTGTTGGCTAAACTATATTTGTTTTCATGCGCTCGCATTCTCAAAACACAATGTTTTATTTATGGGAACGCTATATAAAACTTGGAAAATTAAACAAAAACAAACAGATATGGTTTGATTTTGAGTTATGGGAGTTCAAAAATTACCAGCTCAAAATGTGTTCATGGGACCTTCATGACTCTCATCTTTTAAAACAATATCATGATAGACATGGCAAAGATACTTAACACATGCCACCAATCCCACACCTTCACTCCACTTTTGAGCCATTAAACGTTTCTCTTGGACCTGACATAGCAAGAGAGAGTTCCAGGTTCAGCAAGAGGTATCCCAAGGGTGTGGAAAATAAGAAACCATGAAACTTGGTACATCTGGAAACATTGAGCTGTATGTTGCAGGACAGGGGTGGAGAAGTTGACAGAGGCCTGTGAGTAATCTTTGCCAGCCAATTTGGCTGTATGAAGAACTATCTCTCTTCATCCATCTTCTTCTTATGATAGCTGTTGGGCATAACTATGGAACTTTAGAACTTAAGCTAAGTTCAGCAAGCAGAGATTCATTTTCATATTTACCCTCATAGACTCTAAAACACCCACTAATTGTTTTAGGTATTCTAATTATTTATATAACCCTGTAAAGTCTAGAGACCTGCATACAAGGACTGAAGGTAATGACAATGTCCCCTAGCTGCATAGGATCAGTTTAAACCATTTTTAGAATCTTGTTCTAGGTACCAAATGCCAATCTGCAAATCTCTTAGAGAGCCTGGGAACCCATGCTTAACCAAAAAATCCACACAAGAACACAAAAGCTCCATCTAAAGGAAAGATGTTTCCTGACAGCATGCTCTCTGAACTCAGCAGTTGCTGTTCTCTGACACTGATGTCCACTCATCTCGTCATGTGGCTTACTCTCCTTTGCATATCCTTCTTTCCCTCCATTTTCTCCCAAAATGTAGAGAATGACAAACGACATAAAAAACAAATGTGGGCCCTGGGACATGAAGAGGACAGAAATGGAACACTTTATCCTTCACACAAATGTCTATAAATTTCTGAAATAAGTTGGCTTTTTCACACTAGCAGTATCAAGATTTTGTAGAAACAGCACAGGGATGGGAGGAGGAAGACAGAAGCAGAGGAGATAAAAAAAATGGCAGACAGGAGGCAGGATTAACTTGCAGCTCCCACTCAGATGGACAGAACAGCATGTGGAGACCCACACTGTGAACTTTTGCTCCAAGAACTACTGCAGAAACATACCAAGAAAGCCGAGAGAATCCACAGACTCTTTGAAGGAGGTGGATTGCTGCTGCAGGCTCCATGGAACATCTGAGGAACTGTGAGTCTGCTTGCTTTCTTAGCAGGAGGCTTGTAGCCTGGGGCAAGTTCTCAGCCCTGCTCACCAGCTGCCTAGAAATAAATTCGGTGCATTTGTGAGGCACAGTGTGAGTGAGACTAGCCTTTCAAGCTGTGGGCTGTGTAAAAGCTGGGTGAGGCTTGGCTGCTGGCATTTGCCCACCTCCATGGCAGCTTGTGTGATACAACAGAGATGGCCCCTGGGAACATAACTCCATTGGCCTGGGAACCACACCCCTGTCCCCCACAGAAGCCACAGCAAACCCCGCCCAAGAAGAGTCTGAGCTCAGACGTGCCTAACTCTGCCCCCACGTCATGGTCTTTCTTTACCAGCCCTGGTAGCCGAAGAAAAAGGACATAATCTCTTGGGCTCTCGATGGCTCCACCCACCACCTGATCCTCCCTATACTACCACAGCTGATGTGCTCTTGAAAGCACCACCTCCCTGATGGAGGCCAACCGACACAAAACCAGCACACTTAACAAAAATACAACCAAGGACCCCTCACAGAGCCCACTTCAGTCCCCTACTACCTCCACTGGAGCAGGTGCTGGTATCCATGGCTGAGAGACCTGAAGATAGATCACATCACAGGGCTCTTTGCAGACAGTCCCCAGTACCAAGCCAGAGCCCAGTAACTACACTGGGAGGCTAGACCCAGAAATGAAATAACAATCACTTCAGTTCAGCTCTCAGGAAGCCCCATCCCTAGGCAAAAGGGGAGAGCACCACCTCAAGGGAGTATCCTGTGGGACAAAAGAATCTGCAAAGTAGCCCTTGAGTCCCAGATCTTCCCTCTGACATAGTCTACCCAAATGAGAAGGAAGCAGAAAAACAATTCTGGTAATATGACAAAGCAAGGTTCTTTGACACCTCCAAAAGATCACACTACCTCACCAGCAATGGATCCAAACCAAGATGAAATCTCTGAATTAACAAAAAAAGAATTCAGAAGGTCAACTATTAAACCAATCAAGGTGGCACCAGAGAAAGGTGAAGTCTAACTTAAAGAAATTTTTTTTTTTAAAAAAGATACAGGACATGAATGAAAAATTCTCCAATGAAATAGATAGCATAAATAGAAAAATCACAACTTCTGGAAATGAAGGACACAGAGGATTGTAAAATGCACTGGAAAGTCTCAGCAATAGAATTGAACAAGTAGAAAAAAGAACTTCAGAGCCTGAAGGCAAGACATTTAAATTAACCCAATCCAACAAAGACAAAGACAAAAAAAAAATTAAATGAACACAGCCTCCAAGAAGTTTGGGATTATATTAAACGACCAAACCTTTCTCTTCTTCCTGAGGAAGAAGAGAAATCTAAATGTTTGGAAAACATATTTGAGGGAATAATCAAGGAAAACTTCTTAAGCCTTGCTAGAGACCTAGACATCCAAATATAAGAAGCTCAAATAACACTGGGAAACTCATCACAAAAAGATCATTGTCTAGGCACGTAGTCATCAGGTTATATAGAGTCAAGATGAGAAAGAATCTTAAGAGCTGTGAAGCAAAAGCATCAGGTAACCTGCAAAAGAAACCCTATCAGAATAACAGCAGATTTCTTAGGAGAAACCCTACGAGCTATTATAGAAAGGATTGGGGTCCTATCTCTAGCTTCCTTAAATAAAACAATTATCGACCAAGAATTTTGTATCCAGCGGAACTAAGCTTCATAAATGAAGGAAAGATACAGTCTTTTTCAGACAAACAAATGCTGAGAGAATTCGCCACTACCGCACCAGCACTACAAGAACTGATAAAAGGAGCTCTAAGTCATGAAACAAATCCTTGAAATACACCAAAATATAATCTTCTTAAAGCATATATCTCACAGGACCTATAAAACAACACCACAATGAAGAAAAAAACAGGTATTCAGGCAACAAATAGCACAATGAATAGAATAGTACCTCACATCTCAATACTAACATTGAATGTAAATGGCCTAAATGCCCCACTTAAAAGATACACAATGGCAGAATGAATAAGAATTCACCAACCAAGCATCTGCTGTCTTCAAGAGACTCACCTGACACATCAGGCTGACATAAACTTAAAATAAAGGGGTGGAAAAAGATATTCCAGGCAAATAGACACCAAAAGCAAGCAAGAGTAGCTATTCTTATATCAGACGAAACAAACATTAAAGCAACAGTACTTAGGAAGACAAAGAAGGACATTATATAATGATGATAAAGGGACTAATCCAACAGAAAAATATCACAATCCTAAATATATATGCACCTAACACTGGAGCTCCCAAATTTATAAAACAATTATTACTAGACCTAAGAGATGAGATAGACAGCAACAAAATAATAGTGGGGGTCTTCAATACTCCACTGACAGCACTAGACAGATCATCAAGACAGAAAGTCAGCAAAGAAACAATGGACTTAAACTATACCCTAGAAGAAATGGACTTAACAGATATTTACGGAACATTCTACCCAACAACTACAGAATATACACTCTATTCATCAGCACATGGAACATTTTCCAAGAAAGACCATATGATAGGCCACAAAACAAGTAATTTAAGAAAATCAAAATTATAGCAAGTACTCTCTCAGACCATAGTGGAATAAAACTGAAAATCAACTCCAAAAGGAACCCTCAAAACCATGCAAATGTATGGAAATTAAATAACCTGCTCCCAAATGATCATTGAGTCGACAATGAAATCAAGATGGACATTAAAATATATTTTTTGAACTGAACGATAATAGTGACACAACTGTGGAGCTCAAAGGAAAGCTCATAGCACTAAATGCCTATGTCAAAAAGTCTGAAAGAGCACAAATAGGCAATCTAAGGTCATGCCTCAAGGAGCTAGAGAAACAAGAACAAACCAAACCCAAACCAGCAGAAGAAAAGATATAACCAAGATCAGAACAGAACTAAATGAAATTGAAAAAAAAATACAAAAGGTAAATGAAACAAAAAGCTGGTTCTTTGAAATGACAAATAAAATTGATAGGCCATTAGTGAGATTAGCCAAGAAAAGAAGAGAGAAGATCCTAACAAGCTCGATTAGCAATGAAATGGGAGATGTTACAATTGATACCACAGAAATACAAACGATCATTCAAGGCTACTATAAACACCTTTACATGCATAAACTAGAAAACCTAGAGGAGATGGATAAATTCCTGGAAATATACAACCCTACTAGATTTAACCAGGAAGAAATAGAAACTCTGAATAGACCAATAACAAGCAGCAAGATTGAAATGGTGATTAAAAAGTTACTAACAAAAAACAGTCCAGGACCAGACGGATTCATAGCTGAATTATATCAGACATTCAAAGAATTGGTATCGATCCTACTGACATTATTCCAAAAGATAAAGAGAGAATCCTCCCTAAATCATTTTATGAAGCCAGTATCACCCTAGCACCAAAAGCAGGAAATGACATAGCAAAAAAAGAAAACAACAGATCAATATCCCTGATGAACATAGATGCAAAAATCCTCAACAAAATACTAGCTAACTGAATCCAACAGCATATCAAAAAGATAATTTACTGTGATCGAGTGGATTTTATACCACAGATGCAGGGATAGTTTAACATCCACAAGTCAATAGATGTGATACACCACATGAACAGAATTTAAAACAAAAATCACATGATCATCTCAATAGACACAAAAAAAGCATTTGACAAAATCCAGCATTCCTTTAGGATTAAAACCTTCAGCAAAATCAGCATAAAAGCTACATATCTTAAGATAATAAAACATATCTATGACAAACCCACAGCCAACATTATACTGGATGGGCAAAAGCTGAAAGCATTTCCCCTGAGAACTGGAACAAGACAAGGATGCCTGCTTTTACCACTTCTATTCAACATAGCACAGGAAGTCTTAGCCAGAGCTCAGACAAGAAAAAGAAATAAAGGGCATCCAAACTGGAAAAAAAAGAAGTCACGCTGTTGCTGTTTGCTGATGACATGATTGTATACCTAGAAAACCCTGAAGACTCATCCAAAAAGCTCCTAGAACTGGCAAATGAATTCAGCAAAGTCACTAAAGCAGCATGGTACTGGTATAAAAAAAAAGACATATAGACAAGCAGATCAGAACAGAGAAACGAAAAATGAAGCCAAATACTTACAGTCAACTGATCTTCCACAAAACAAACAAAAATGTAAAGTGGGGAAAAGACATCCTATTCAACAAGTGATGCTGGGATAATTGGCAAGTCACAAGTAGGAGAATGAAACTGGATCCTCCTCTCTCACTTTATACAAAAATCAACTAAAGACGGATCAAAGACTTAAATCTAAGAACTGAAACTATAAGATTTCTAGAAGATAACATTGGGAAAAACCTTCTAGACATTTACTTAGGCAAAGACTTAATGACCAAGAACCCAAAAGCAAAAGCAACGAAAACAAAGATAAATAGATGGGACTTAATGAAACTAAAAGGCTTCAGCACAGCAAAAGAAATAATAAGCAGAGTTAACAGCCAGCCCACAGGTGGGAGAAAATCTTTGCAAACTATGCATCTGACAAAGGACTAATACCCAGAATCTACAACAAACTCAAACAAATCAGCAAGAAAAAAAAAAAATCGGCCGGGCGCGGTGGCTCACGCTTGTAATCCCAGCACTTTGGGAGGCCGAGGCGGGCGGATCACGAGGTCAGGAGATCGAGACCACGGTGAAACCCCATCTCTACTAAAAACACAAAAAATTAGCCGGGCGTGGTGGCGGGTGCCTGTAGTCCCAGCTACTGGGAGAGGCTGAGGCAGGAGAATGGCGTGAACCCAGGAGGCGGAGCTTGCAGTGAGCCGAGATCGCGCCACTGCACTCCAGCCTGGGTGAAAAAAGCAAGACTCCGTCTCAAGAAAAAAAAAAAAAAAAAAAAAAATCAAAAAGTGGGCTAAGGAAATGAATAGACAATTCTCAAAAGAAGATGTACAAATAGCCAAAAAACATATGAAAAAAATGCTCAACATCACCAATGATCAGGGAAATGCAAATCAAAACCACAATGCGATACTACCTTACTTCTGCAAGAATGGCCATAATCAAAAAATCAAAACATAATAGGTGTTGGCGTGGATGTGGTAAAAAGGGAACACTTTTACACTGTTTTCAAGAATGTAAACTAGTACAACCACCATGGAAAACAGTGTGAAAATACCTTAAAGAACTAAAATTCCTTAAAGAACCACAATTTGATCCAGCAATCCCACTCCTGGGTATCTACCCAGAGGAAAAGAAGTTATTATATGAAAAACATACTTGTACATGCATGTTTATAACAGCACAATTTGCAATTGCAAAAATGTGGAACCAGCCCAAATGCCCTCAATCAATGAGTGGATAAAGAAAATGTTGTATATATGTGTATATATTATGGAATACCATTCAGTCACAAAAAAGAAGGAAATAATGGCATTTGCAGCAACCTGGATGGAATTGGAGACCATTATTCTAAGTGAAGTAACTCAGAAGTAAGTGAAGTAACTCAGAAATGGAAAACCAAATATCGTTTGTTTTCACTCATAAGTGGGAGCGAAGCTATGAGGATGCAAAGGCATAAGAATGATACAATGGACTTTGGTGACATGAAGGAAAGGGTGGGAGGGGGGTGAGGGATAAAACACTACACATTGGGTATGGGGTACACGGCTTGGGTGATGGGTGCACCCAAATCTCAGAAATCACCACTAAAGAACTTAATCATGTAACCAAACACCACCTATTCCCCAAAAACCTACTGAAATAAAAAAATAGAATCTAAGCCACACATACACACACACACACACAAAATAAATAAATACATTTTTTAAAAGTGAAAAAAAGAAAGAAAGAAACAGCACACTCATCGGTATGAGCACCGCAGCAGAGCAGGAGATCACGTTGGAGCTTCTGCCTGCCTGCCACACCCTGCTCAAAAACAACTACAAAAAAAAGAAGGCTCCAAAAAAGAATAGAGGTCTCTAAGGTTTCCCTGTAGCGCTAAAGGTTTCTGTTCTCAATGCCTGTTGTGTCCAGCCTGCCTCAGGGCTCAGAAGGCTGCGTGGGAAGAGCTGACCCCTCTCAGTCCAGAACAGCTCAGTGCCCTTCATAACTGAAGGAGCCGTGAGACACCATCATTGTCACTGAGATGCTCATCTGGGAAGCTGACTCACAGGTTCTTTCTGCAAAGCACCAAGGACAGTTTGTTGAAGAGAACCTGAGAATTCTAGTTGAAATTCATGGGAATCGACTTCTGACGAAACCTAGTGCTGTAAGGGATAAACAAAAAGGCCCTCAAGTGTCTGGCCTTAAAGCATCAGAGGCACAGGGCATCTGGAGATCCCAAAGAACCGACTGCTGAGCGGAGTGTTCCTGGGAGCCTGGTGACATGGGTGGTGACAGGCCACGTGTGGGTGGCGAGTTGACACTGCTCGGGTGTGGCTTAGAAAAGGTAAGGGAACGAGAGCGTGTCAGCATGGTCCGCAGGGTCCCACAGCAGGAAGACTTCCCATAGCTGATCATCACTTTAAAGTAGGTTTGCCACTCTATCTTGAGATTCTCATCCTTCTCACCAATTTCCCGAAGTAGCAACACGTTTTCCCTACCTGTTTGCTTCATGTGATCTCAAAATCAAAGTATCACATGCGCAACGCCCTTCCTCCTGCACGCTCTCCACCAAGAGCTCTCTGGAGCAGGGCAGTCCTGGTGAGCCTGCCCTGTGTCTTACAGCGGTATTTATAATGGCCAATCCACAGGCTGGGCCCACTTTCCCACGCACCCTCCTTGTCACATGGCTCCTCTCGCCTCTCTTGCCACCCGGCTGCTTCCTGGAGGTGCAGCAAGTGAAGGTGGGCGTGATGACTGAGACAGGTTTTATACTAATCTTTTTAGATCCAAAGTAAATGTGTTTTAATGTCTAAACATTAATATTATTTTAAATGCTTAATATACTTTTAAATTTATTTTATGGCACGGCTAATAGCCTGAAAGAGAAACACCACACTACCAGTTGCACTGGGAAAGAGAATAAATTACTACCAATTTGTTCCTTTAGGTCAGACACCAGGTTAAACATTTTTCATTTATGAGCTAACTTCATGTACACAATTACGCTGCGTGATAGGGACTCTTGTCCCTGTTTTGCAGACGAGGAAGCTGGAATGTAAAACTTGCCTAGGGTCACATAGTCTGAATACAAGTCTGGGATTCTGACTCCAAAGCCACATCCCTCCTGCTCCTCCCCACCTGCCTCCCCCCGACATCCTCCTGTCCCCCTGAGCACATCCTCTGCCATCCATGGCTTCCTTCTATCTGGGGACACAAAAGCCTCTCTTTATGCCTGGCCAGACATCAGAGACGAGTATGGTAAAAAATGACCTTACACATCACAGTTGACCTTTTCTCTTGGTTTGCCGTAGGTGGAGTGGGTGGAACCTGTACACACATTTCCATTTTTCACCTGTGGGATTCAAGGACTGTAGAGAACAGTGATTTGCCCATGCTTGTTGTCAGTAGCAAAGCTAGGGTCTGCTTCTCAGTCTCCATCTCTGTGATCACCCACAAGCCAAGTCCTACTCCAGCCACACACAGGACACAGGCATCCACACAGGGACAGAGCACACTTCCCTGGAAGCAAATGGTGTAAGTATTGGCATGTATCACTGCAATGAGACTTTTATGCAACTTCTTTTACCTTACCTTTTCAGATCCAAAGGAAGTGTGTTTTAATGTCTAAACATTAATATTATTTTAGATGCTTAATATACTTTTAAATTTCTTTTATGGCATGGCTATCATATTGTCTATAAATACAGGAAAATGTTCTACCAAAAGTATTATTACGTAGGCCATGGAACCTCATGGATTGTCTCAACTCTTGCCCAAAACGTCAGCACTGGGTGACTTCCAAGTTGCAGGGACTCTGTGACTCCCATGGAACCCTGGGCTTTTGGGGCCATGTCACTGGGGTCATTATCCAGCACCCATGGGTGAGCACGACCCTGGGCTTTCAATGCTGTGTAACTGGGGTTCATTATCCACACCCACAGGTGATATATCTGTGTGTCTCAGGCTGTGCTGGTCACCAGAGAAACGAGAAGTGAGGTGGGATCCTTGTCTATTGAGGGCTCGGAGCTGAGTGGAAATCTGTTCCATCCATTTAGCCTGGTCCGTCGCTCCAGCTGCAGACGTGGTCTCCGTTGCTGCAGATGGAGCGGAAGCTGACATCTGTGCTGCAGGACAGAGCATCTCCACATGGGCTACCTCGCACTGGCTGTCAGGGAGACCTGCATGTCTAGAGGTTTTCTCTCCCCAGTCTTTTTCTCTCTTGCTGTGGCCTTTGCCTTTCTCAGCAATGTGCAGAGCTTCTGAATTGACAGGCTTAAGAGATGGATATGGGTCTAAGCCAGCAACAGTTTTGATCGCCCATTGTGACTAACCTCACATCACCTGATGACAATTTCCACAGCAGCCTCCCCAGAGCCACTTCCGAGAAGGATGTGGTCAAGATCAACATCCATTAGTTGGTACCTACAACCAGGCAGGTGCGATTCAGATGTCACATTGCACTCAGGACCAGCAGGCTAGGTTTGACTGGGGCAAAAGCATGAGCCCCATTGACTGGGGTGAAAGCATGAAATCTCCCTGTGAAAAGCACTCAGAGATGAAGAGAGGGTGTGGGGAGCAGCCCATGGCAGCTGGCATCACTCTGTGAAGTCAGGAGGCACCTGCTCATCCAGGAATACAGACGCAGTGCCCCAGGCCCACCAAGCAAACCAAGTTGGAGCAGAGACGCAGAAGCCTAGGGAAAAAATGTTTTCTGCTTTTGTTTCTTTATTTTACGCGATGATAAATGGGGGAAGAGAAAGAGTGGCCCAAGTTTATAGAAAAGAGTTGGGATTCCTATTACTAAGGGCTTGCTAATTCTTTTTTATTTCTTTTATAAAAAAATATATCAATCAAACTTTTAAAATATATCCATGGATAGAATGAAAGGTACAAAGCCGTGCGGTAGACAGTTTCTCAGCACACCTCTCCGTGGCCAGCCCCTGCCTGGAGTCACCATGGCACTGCCTGGCGCTTTTCCTCCAGACCAGGCCTCGCTCGCTGAATCCTAAACCCAGGAAGAGCATCCCAGGCTCTAGGTCCTGCCGTAACCAGCGTGGATCAGGAGTTTCCACCGGAAATTTACCTCTTAAAAACTTAGCAGTGAGCTGTGACCACACCACTGCACTCTAGCCTAGGCGAGAGTGAGACCCTGTCTCAAAAAAAAAAACTAAACTAAAAGTTTTCCTTCGCTGAGCTCTCCTCCTCCACTGTGTAGCTGAGAACTTGAAACATGAAGGAGGCGGTGACCCCACCTGCCTTTAATTAAAAGCTCAGTCCCACTGCACAGCACCCTTAGAGAACAACTTCCTCAGGATGTTTGAAGTGTCAAGTCCAATCTAAAATGGAACCCGCATTCTAATCTCCGCTTCATAATGAGCACATGCTGCATTGACCGCACGTGATGTCCAAGGTGAAGGGGGTGTGGGCCCCGGACGTGCCGCCTCAAATCAAGCAACCCTGTGGCAGGTGCGGAGAGTGGCTGGCCCCCTCCAGCCTCCCTGCAAGCATAGCGCCGGCTGTTTACACCCTGGTGCTGTTCTGTCACTTACTAAGCCACCAGGAGAGATGAAACATTCTAGCTTTGGTGGTGCACAAGCGAGCGCCAGCTGTTTACATCTTGGTGCTGCTCTGCCCGCACACACACCCTCACACACACACGCACCCCCGCACACACGCCCACACACGCACATGCACACACACACACCCTCACACACACACGCACCCACACACACATGCCCGCACACACCCACACGTGCACACACACACGCACACACATGCCCGCATACCCATGCCCGCACACACACACACGTGCCCCCACACACATGTGCCCCCACACACGTGCCTGCACACACACCCACACGTGCCCATGCACACACACACCCACACACGTGCCCACACACACACGGCCACACACACGCCTGTCCACACACACCAACACACACACGCCCGCACATATGCCCACACACACACCCGCACACACAGCCACATACATGCCTGCACACACGCCCACACACGTGCCCGCACACACATGGCTGCACACACGTCTGTGCACACACACCAACATGCACACTCACACACGCCCCCCACACACACGCCTGCACACACGCCCACACACGTGCCCGCACACACACACCCGCACACACGCACGCCCGCACACATGTGCCTGCACACACGCCCGCACACATATATGCACTCACACATACACGCCCACACACATGCACACCCGTGCACACACACCCGCACACACACACACACCCACACACACATGCCCAGATGTCTTCTACCAGCAGCGGAACGTGGGCAGCGAGGCCTGTCTCCTGTGTTCCTAAAATGTGGACACGCGAGGGCACATCCTTGCCGGCCTCCCTCGCCATTCAGCCACGTGGGCTCGGCAGCGAAGCTCACTGCCTTCATTCACATTCACACTTGAGTTTATTCAGAGCAAGTGAATAAACGTGTCCTGATATTACACTGTAACTGGTTAGTTCTTTTTCAAAAAGATAGGGAGAATTCAGTATTTTATTATTTCTGCTTATTGAAACAGGCTCTTTTTTGGCTGACACCAGATTGTACAAGCATCTGCTTGTTGCTCCATTCTGAAAGCAATGTAAAAATCTGGTTTCTTAGTCTTTCCTGGTATTATCACTATTACAACCATGACTTGGATTTCAGATTCGTGCATCCCTAAGCTTGGAGGTCCATGTCTGGTGAAGCTGATTAGCTGCAGGGCAACAGGAACTGGATCCTCGGGGATAACAAGAAAGAACAAGTCTCTTTACAAACAAAGAAAAACTTTTTGCCAAAATGACAGACAAGTTCTCCTGAAACCGAGAAAGTGTGTCACCCTGACACCACATCCCGTCTCTGACTCATCAGGTGTTTCTCCTGCAATCCCCCTGTTGAAAGCTGGTGCAAGGGGCTGTGAGAAGCTGGGAGCCTCCAGGCAAAGCCCAGCTCCTGCCAGACCCTGAAGCAGCCGTAGCCATCACAGCACCATCGCGCCAGCCCTGACCTGGCCAACGTCCTTCCACCCTCTTACCTGAACCCCAGTGTCTGCGCCAGGACAGGAGAGAGACTCTCAGCTTCCAGTCCTTGGAAGCTCCCTTCTGCTTCCATATCCAGGTCATTGTCACACGGTACAAAGCCTCTGCCACCAGCAGGGCCGAGAGCTGCGGGCTCTGATGTTCATCCCATCACATAAATGTGTTCATCAAACTAAAGGCTCAGACTCTCCTCTTTTGTGTGGGCTGACAGCTCTGACTGTACAAGAGAAAACGGTTTTGCCGAAAAGTGAAAAATACCATTTACTTGGGGGAATGGTGAGTCATTCTAACTGAATTTGCACGGAGCCTGCAGGGGTCCTACGGGATCCACCCATTTCACATTTGCAGGACAGAGGTCAAGGAGGTCACGCTGCCGGGGTCATATGCTAATTAGTGGAACAGCCAGGACCACAACCTGCTTTGAATGAGGCGAGCTGTGCAGAGCCGCTGGATCAAGACCTGGCTCCACCACGCTCAGGAAACGAGTCTGCATCTCTCGTGCTGCTCGAGCACCACCTCCTACAACACTCCTCCCTGACTCAGCTCAACCAAACTCGTCCATTTTCCACTATTAGGTGGAATTTCTTTTCACTCGTTTCAGCCACACTGGCCCATGCCGGGCAGCTCAGGACCGTCCAGGCCTCCCTCAGGCCACCTACATTCAAGTTTCTGAGGATGCTCTCAGACCAAGCTAGGTGGTGACCCTTGTGCACCCGCCATTTCCACTCCATAACCATCTATTCAGCAATGAGACAAAAATCCGATCTGAACTCTATTACATAATATGCAAAGCATATGCCCTAAGTTACAAGTGATATTCAGTTTTCATACAGGAAACACTGTCTGGGTCCCCATAACAAATATAAACATTCTGGGCCTACCCCGTCTTTTGGTGAGGGCTTGCTGGTTGTCCTAATAAAAGAGAATCTTCCTCTTGGAATATTAACTGCTATTTTTATTAATTAAGCTCTTCTGAACAATCTTTCTGCAATAACCATTGTAACACTGTTTAAATCGCTTTTTGTATTAAGACAGGGCCTTCAATATCACCTAAGTAAACAGTTTTGATTTAAAGATAATTAAAAACCTTTGTGACTGAAAATTTTCCCCAATGTCCTGTTTAAAATTTCCACTCTTGGTCAAATGAAGTAAATGAATTGATTTAACCATTAAAAATATTTATTATCTACCATGTTTCAAACATTCAGCTAAACAGAGCAGTCTATCAGAAACACAGTAGGTGCATTCCAGTCTCACCACACAGCTTTGCTGACCCCACAGCCCCCTAGGTGCTTGCTGGCATCCTAGCCTGTGGGCACTGACCTGCTGCCATGGCCGAAAGCTGCGTATCCTCAGGAGAACATGGGAGAGCATCGCGAGGGACGCATCCTCGGGAGAAGGTGAAGAACATCGCAAGGGACGTGCTAGAAGCCGCTGGCCTGTTTTCAACCCACAGCCCCAGGAGCCACTGGCTCGAGACTCCTGGGCTGAGGGGCCACGGGGCCACCCCTCTGCCTTCCCGCACCTTCGGCACTGCACGGCCGTCCACTTTGCAGTCTTGGCTGCACTTTCTCCAGCTACTTGTCGTGGAAACTATAATAAAGTTCAGTCTTGAAGGCACTGGATAACCTCCGTTTTACGGTTTTTAAAAAATCATTCCTCTTCTTTCTCCTCTCCTCAATTCAAAGACATCTGTTTCATAAAGACCAAATAAGAAAATTAGTTAAGTGTTAAATAAATGCATGTAGAAACTGTATTAGTCTGTTTTCATGCTGCGGATAAAGACATACCCAAGACTCGACAATTTACAAAAGAAAGAGGTTTAACTGGACTCACAGTTCCACGTGGCTGGGGAGGCCTCCAAACATGGCAGAAGGCCAGGAGGAGCAAACCACATCGTATGTGGATGGCAGCAGGCAAAGAGAGAGCTGTGCACGGAAACTCCCGTTTTTAAAACCATCAGATCTCGTGAGACCCATTCACTATCACGAGAACAGCATGGGAAAGACCCACCCCTGTGATTCAATCATCTCCCACCAGGTCCTTCCACACACGTGAGGATTATGGGAGCTAAAAGATGAGATTTGAGTGGGGACACAGAGCCAAACCATATCACGAACAAATACACTAAAAACCAAAACCAAAGCAACCTCTAAGCCTGACACAAGTCAGCTGTCCAGGGACCACTGCCCCCCCGCGCACCCAGAGAAGCTTCCTCGTGGCAGTGAGATGCCGCCAGGACAGGGGACCAGAAGACAGGAGGGTCTGGCCGCAGTGGTGAGGGACCCCCAGCAGGTGCCTGGGCTTCATACAGATGCCTCAATGTTTTCAACTTGGGGAACAGAGCCACACCATCAAGACAGACAGCCTTTCACTCCCACTGCAGCCAAGCATCTCCACACCTTCCCTGTCAGCAGCAGTTGTTTCAAGAGATTTCAAAGAAGAAACAGGTTCAGCCTTGATGCCAGCTCTACACAGTAGTGACAGAATAGCCCCAAGGTTTAGTCACCTAAAGCCAGTGAGAGAGGAAGTACAGGCGAGCCCCCAAAGCTCCTGTCCAAATGGACAGAAACGTATTTGTCTTGGTTGCCTCCTGATCCCGGCCTCAAACAGTGCTTTGTAATCTCTGTGTTTTCTTTGGATTCACTGAAGTGGGGGATTGTTACGCATTTGCGAGCTGCACTAAATGCTACCTCTTTCAGTAACAACTCTCCTAGGATTAAAGACGATAAAAAAAAAACCACTGGCTGGCAAGCCCCCAAGCTGAACACAGACCTAGATGTGTATCACCCTCCCCACAAGTTATTTTTTCCACCGAATTAAATCCCAGATGTTTACAAGCACAGATATCTGTGTTTCTCTGGTCAGAAACGTGATGTGGCCCATTGTGTGGAAGCCCAGAGAGGCGCTCGGAGGCCCCATATCGTGACTCTAAACACGGAAATCCAGTGAAACCATCTTTGCGGAAAACTGGCTCACTTTGCTTTTTAAGACGCGGTTGTGGTGGGAGCTGGGGCACCTGCGTTCCCCGTGAACCGAGTCCATCTCAGGTCCTTCTAGTCAGCCTGGCTACGCGCCCAAACACACCCAGGGTTAAACTGGGGCTCTTCCAGCTGTCCCTCACTCCCACCCACACTGGGGACTTCACGGAGGGCCCACGCCTGACCTCCAGCGTCGGTGGAACCAGCCTCACAGCCCCGCGGGGCCCGTGCCCGGCCTCAGCTCACAAACGCCGGCCCTTCTGCCTGCCCTTGTCGGGCTTTGCCTTTCTCCTGAGCATTTTGTCGCCTGACACGCCGTGTGCTCGATTTGATTTCTGTCCTCGCTGGGACGGAGGTTCCATGAGAACAGGGCTTTCCTCTGCTGACGACGGAGCTCCCGGCACCCGGACGAGCGCGTGGTGCGTGGGAGCAGGTGTGTGCTGAGTGCTCGGTGCAGGTGCTGGAGCCTGGCTCTAGCAGTGCAGACACCTGGGAAAGTCGGGGCCCAATCAGTGAGCTGCTCCTCCCCCTCATCCCCTCCAAATTTTGAGTCTGTGTCACCCACTTGGCAGTTTTTCCATCTGCTCTGACAGAATCGTCTCGATAGCACGATGCATATTCCCGTTTTGAATCTAAGTACTAACCCCTGCATGGGTCACAAGGCCGAGCCCTGGCCACCGAGGCCTCCCCGTTCACCCAGAGACTGCCACTTTCTTCAGGGCTATCAGATGAAGGCACAATGAAAACGCCACGACAAGGCCGACTTCAGGCTGGAGCTGATGATGCCACACGGGCGCTCCAGCTCGCCCTGCGCGCTTCACCCCTTTTTCCCTGCGGGAAAGCCCCAGGCAGTCCTGCCCAGTAGTCAGGGCTTTGCTGCAGCCCCGGGGGTGGGGGTGGGGACAGCGAATGTGTTTGTCCACAGGCCTTGCTCAGGTCACGTTCTGAGCCTGCTTCTCACTCCTGCCCCCTCCCACCCTCCTGGTTCCGCCACGGACAAGCTGAAGTCTCTCTGGGACCAGGGGACCCGCATGGCCCAGCCGCCCCACCCCACCATCTCCCAGGCATGTGAGAAAATATCACATTCTCTGTGTTTTGGAGATTTCTTCTAAATGTATTTTCTAACTATCATTTCATAGCAAATCAGCAAGAAAAAAGATAAGTATGTGTGTTCACCTGGCCATCTTAAACCAAAGCCACTTAACCACCTCATTTTTTTTTCTAAGTATGTTTTAACACTGCTGTGAACAATTCTCTCTCCTTATTCTTTCATTCTCTCTCAGTACACACACACACACACACACACCCCTTCCCTACTTATTCTTTCATTCTCTCTCAGGACACACACACACACACACACACACACACCCCTTCCCTACTGAATAGGATCCCACTGCTATAGGAACAATGTCTTACTCTCTCTGGTATCATTCTTAGTTTGCATAGGACCCACCCGGCATGCTTGTTTAAAACATAAAGGGCTCTGGGCCTTAGACAGTTTGATGCAACAGTCCCAAGCAAGCCTAGAAATCTGCATTGTAAGAGCTCCTAGTTTTTTCTGATGCTAGGAGTTGACAGCACATTTTGCAAAATATACTAGGGTGTTCTGTATAGAAGACATGCTATAAACATGTTGCCTTCTTAACATAAAGGAACTAACATTCTTTGTGCCTATTTACAAACAAGAAAATAGACTCTACTTAGAAACGAAACTCAGCTGAAGGTAAAAGATGTCAGGAACATCTCCAAGAAAGCCAGAGTCAGCCTCTAAACTTTGCATCAAGAACGGCAATGGCTTCCCTGAGGGCTCAGGGACGCTTGGCAGCTGTGAGGCAGCCCCTTCTCGGCTATCAAGGAACTGGACACTTCTCCTGTCCCTTCCCACAAGGTGGGTCTCTGCTCATGGCCCCTCCCCGGGGGCTATCCTAGGTGGGGGAGATCGTAAGCCTACCCGCTGCACGGGGAAAGCCTGAGAGCTGGGAGAGAAGTCAACAATAGTTAACAGCCTCTGTAACAACAGGCCAGCACCACAGTGTACACTAAACTTAGAAATTCAACTCCAGTGAAATCTTCTTTACTTTATGGAAATCATAGACCACTTAATATGATTGAAATACATTCAAGATGGTTGTAGTCACTGGTTTCCCCAAAAGGATGTAGTTATCCAATATTTCATATGTATTCATAGTCGGAAACATGTCAGGCAACAGAAAGCAACTGGCCAAGTGCTGCATGCATGTCAGCATAGCAGAAAAATCAGGCCAATAAATCACTGTGACGCTTTGCTGCCAAACCACAGCTAAAGGTGTTCGTCAGCACCACAGGCCACCTCTCAGTGGAGCTGAAGGCAGAAGAACACTTTGGGTGGGTAGAACTTTGATACAAATGTAAATAACTTTTAAAATCTCTTTTGGGAAGTATACTTTCTTTTGTGGTTATAATGCATCTAGGTCATTAACAGCCATGAGACTTCTATTACAATACATAAATGTAAGCAGAGAGGCGGAACAAACCTGTCCAGTCACAGAGTCCTGGGAACTCGGGAAAGCAAGTCACTCTGGAGGACGGGGGTCATGATTATTTAATTTAAAATATGTAGATGTTAAGTAGAGTCATCTAACTCCCTGTTCAGGGGGAGGTTTTAAATCGCAGGCTTGCGGCTCTTATGTTTGATCTGATGTGGACGGTGTTGACAGGTAACAGCAGATCAATTCTTAAGACTAACACTGACTATTTCTAATCCACTTTAAGGAAAACTTGCCATTCTCTCATCACCTTTACGGGGGTGGGTAGTATTTCTGATGAGAACAAAATGCATTCTCGTTGGATATCTGAAATGAAACTGGGAAGTCAAGCAGTGCCTCAGCCCCAAGCCTCTGACATCATCACCTTTCCAAGGGAATCAACTCACTGTGTAAAACCCACAGAATTACACCACCTCCATTATTAGTGAGAGTAATTAATGCCCTTTTCAATTTATTATTTTGATATGTTTATGGAACCGTTTAAGGAGACGTGTTAGCCTCTAGAGGAGGAAAATCGTGTACATCAGAGGCATGTTCTTGAATTAAACAGTCAATCTCATTCAGTGTGGATTTCCAACCAAATTCTGAGTCACAGCCTGACAAGGAGAAATACTGATCTCTGGATAAGTTAGAATGTGCAGAAAAAATGCTTGGGCAAAATAGATGAGTTTTAGCCATAAAAGATTCAGGACTTAGTGCTTGTGGTTGGGGTTGGGGACACGGCAAGACAGGAGCGGAAGAGAGAGACGGAGAAGACGCAGGGGAACTGCATCTGCCTCTGCTGCTCAGAACAGCGTCGAGACGGGCGCAAGGACCATGAGTGAGAGAGTCCTGATGTGCTCAATGTAAATACAAATTGTGTTTCTTTTACAGTGAAAATGTATTCTTCATGTTACTGGTGTCATTTACCAACATACAAAAGTAAATACTACATCATGCTGTGTTCTCTTAGGCATATCTCTGTGAAGGCCAACCACTGACACAGCACAATAAATAACTGTATACACTGGAAAAAATACTCAGGAGGGGAAAACACGCTATGTTAAGCAGAGCAATAGCTGACTGTAGAATCCCCAGATTGAAGTCTCATGGTCAGCAGAAAGAGTAGAACTTAATGCTAATTAAAGCTTCATTTAACAGGAAGGATAAGTTAACAGGTGGTCACCATGGTAACACGAGGAGCTAAGGGTGTCTGTGTCCCCACACTGCACACCTGTGCATCACTTTGTCTCCACAATCCATTGCACAGACCCTTACCTGACAGCACGTTGCCCTCCCTCAAACAGGTGGGGTCATAGTGGAACAAAGCATTTTATAGATTATGTTAAGAAATAAACTCAGAAAATACTACGTTCATAGAAGACAGTTCGATGGACTGCCGATTTCAAACTCATGCGCTTCACATCCCATTGATGGTGGGCACCGTGGGATGAATTTACTCCTGTTTGGCAGCCTTGGCTTCTCAGCTGCTCAAGCTCCGGAGCCCCATTCACAGCTTGCAGGGCTCACCTGTGGGGACTCTGGACTTCACCTTTCCTTCTGCAGCTTTTCTGGAAGGCCAGAGACACCACCTGGGCCCCTCCTCCATCTTTACCCAGCTGGTCCCCCAAAAGCATCGTTATCCACTCAGCTGTCCCAGCCTCCTTCTTTTATAAAATAAGCCTTTTTACCATCTTCTTTGCGTAGTTACCTTTAAAAGCCAGCATAAAAAACAAAAGCCTTGATTCTGCTACTTAGTAAAGGGTGCCATCTTAAGTAATTTAACTTCTCTGAGAGCATAAGAATAAATCAGTAAATTTTTTTTGAGCAGTGAAATGCTTTTTTTTCCCTAGGTACAATATTAGGCAGAAACCCAATTTAAAACTAAAAGCAGAGTTGTAGATTCGGCGAGGTTGGGGACCTGATCCAATGGGCCATCTCCCCGTTCCCACAGGGGCTTCCTGGGGCTCCTGCAACCCCAGCGTTAGTTCCAGCGCGGTTCTAGGATCAGATCAATTCACAACAAGAGAAACAAATGGAGATTCCTACACAAAGACTTGCAAGCACAAAGAAATCCTGCTGCCTATAAAGCGGAGCTGCCTCAGCTCTTGATGAACGACAGAAAATGTAAGAGTAGTTGTCACTTTCATAAGCAGTAACCTAGATTCATATTCATAGAAAAGATAAGAGTAAGTTGTCATTTTCACAGGCAGTAACCCAGATTCATACTTGCAGCAGCAGCGCTAAGTCACATTAATTGATTGAGTAGTCAGTGGGTTCACTGATGGGTTAAATTCGTGTATATTAGGGTTGAGTTTGGTAATATGTACCAGAAAACCAACTTGAAGTGGCTTGACCAAATCAATAATTACCTTTTGCATAAAACCAGCAGCCCACAGTTAGGCAAGGCAGATTGAAACAGCAGCTCCACAATTCATTTAAGTCCCAACGTTTTTCTTCTTCATACACCCTGGGTTAGCTTTTGTCTTAATGGTTTTAAAGTGGCTCTTTGTGTGATAAGAGATCATGTGTGCAGCTGCCCAAAGACCACCCTCACAATTAGGCTTTGGTAAGTAAGGAGGCAAGGTTTACCTGCAGGCAGGTGTGCTGAACACCTGTGTGACCACAGTCAGCCCCACATCCCCTGTGTGACCACAGTCAGCCCCACATCCCCTGGGGCCGCTCCTGTGGGCTAAACAGGTCCCCAAACCTTGCTGCCTATTCTCACTGCTCCCTGGAGAGCTGCCCCAGCAGACTATCTCCACACTGGAGATCACCCCTCCTGGCCATTCCCTCCCTCACCCCTTCTGGTCTAGAAGTGGGCGGGGCCCCTGGGTATTACAGCAGCCCTGTTTCCCTATAGGCTGTCCCTCCACTCTGTAGATGATGACATCACTAGCCCCTCCCCTGAGTATTCTGGCAACAAAGGAGCCAGCAGACAAACCTCTTCTCTTCCACAGACCACCTGCTGCCAGACCTCAACGCCTCACAAAACTCTCACCCACCTACTGCTTTTAGCTCAAATTCCAGGAATTCAGATGAAGTGAAGTGCTCTCATGGGGACCAAGGCATGGTTATTCCAGTCCATTGCCCTGCAAGCCTCAGGGGAAGCCAACTGCCCGACAGCAAGTCACACGTGCTTTGGTGGAGGCATTGACTGGAAGTGCCACACGCTACATGTCCAGTACTGAGTGGGAGAACCGGTGTAGGGACGTTCTGTGGATGCTGGCTATGGCTAGATCAAGTCCAGCTACAGAAGAATAATGAAGACTCCCCCTGACGGCTGGAAAAACAAAACCTCAAGTGTGAGGCAGCCAACCTGTTACCTTGAGGGACTGTCCCCCAGCACAGCGGGGCCCTGAGAACAGCAGGAGACACCCCGGCCTCCTCACTACCTGTGTGTGTATTAACACCCCGGCCTTCTCACTACCTGTGTGTGTATTAACACCCCGGCCTTCTCACTACCTGTGTGCGTATTAACACCCCGGCCTCCTCACTACCTGTGTGTGTATTAACACCCCGGCCCCCTCACTACCTGTGTGCGTATTAACACCCCGGCCTCCTCACTACCTGTGTGTGTATTAACACCCCGGCCTCCTCACTACCTGTGTATGTATTAACACCCCGGCCTCCTCACTTCCTGTGTATGTATTAGACACCCAGGCCTTCTCACTACCTGAGTATTAACACCCCGGCCTCCCTTATAAAGGTGGAATCTCTTCTCCAACTTAAATGTTCCCACTCTGGGGAAAGCAATAATCACTCACTGCCATCTGTCAACACCCCACTCATGCCAGACATTGTTCAAATCTCAATGTAATGGTGCTACAGCTGACCATTATTATTCATAGTATGAAAATTTTCTAATGTCTATTTTTTAATGTGAAATAATGATTACATATAAAATAAAAGCAATATCCTGCCTCACCTTGGAGATAGTGCAGGCTCAGTTCCACGTCATCTCAAAAAAGAGATACTGCAATAACATAAGTCACCCAAATACTTTGGTTTCCCAATGCATACAAAAGTGATATTTACACTATAATGTGGTCTATTAAGTACACAATAGTATTATGTCTAAAAAAAGTATAAATATTAATTTTAAAATGTATTGCTAAAAATGCTAACAATGCCTTCAGTGAGTCATAATCTTTTTGCTGGTGGAGGTGTCCTCCATGTAGATGGCTGATGAATGATCCGGGTGGTTGGGGTGGTGGTGGCAATTTCTGAAAATAAGACAAAAATAAAGTCTGTTGCATAGATCGACTCTTTTTTTTCATAGATGATTTCTCGGTAGCATGTGATGCTGGTTGATATAATTTTACCTAGAGGAGAACTTATTTCAAAATTGGAGTCCATCCTCTCAAAACCCTGCCACTGCTTTATCAACTAAGATGATAAAATACTGTAAATCCTTGGTGATCATTTCAACAATGTTCACAGCATCTTCACCAGAAGCAGATTCTATCCCAAGAAACCAGTTTCTTTGCACATTCATAAGAAGCAACTGATCACCTGTTAAAGTTCTATCATGAGATTGAAGCAATTCAGTTCCATCTTCAGGCTCCACTTCTAATTCTAGTTCTGTTGCTATTTTCACAACATCTGGTTACTTCTTCCATTGAAGTCTTGAACCCCTCAAAGTCACCCATGAAAGTTAGAACCAACTTCTTCCAAAGTCCTGTTCATGTTGATATTTTGACCTCCTCACATGAATAATAAATGTTCTGAATGGCATCTAGAATGGTGAATTCTTTCCAGAAGGTTTTCAATTTACTTTGCCCAGCTCCATCAGAGGAATCACTATCTATGGTAGATACAGCCTAGTAAAATGTATTTCTTAAATAATAAGACTTGAAAGTCAAAATTCCTCCTTGATCCATGGACTGCAGAGTGGATGTTGTCTTAGCAGGCATGAAAACAACATCCGTCTTCTTGTACATCCCCATCAGAGCTCATGAGGGACCAGGTGCATTGTCAATGAGCATTAATATTTTGAAAGGAATCTTTCTGTCTCAGCAGTAGATCTCAACAGTAGGCTGAAAATACTCACTAAACCATGCTGTAAGCAGAAGTGCTGTCATCAGGCTTTGTAGTTTTATTTATAGAGCACAGGCAGAGCAGACTTAGCCTAATTCTTACAGGCCCTGAGATTTTGGGAATGGTAAATCATCACAGGCTTCAACTGAAAGTCACCAACTCTATTAACCCCTAACAAGAGAGGCAATCTTTCCTTTAAGCTTTGAAGCCAGGCATTGACTTCTCCTCTCTAGCTATGAAAGTCCTAGATGGCATCTTCTTCCAATAGGAGATTGTTTTGTCCACATGAAAAATCTGTTGTTTAGCATCACTACCTTCACCAGTGATCTCAGCTGGATCCTCTGGAGAACTTGCTGCAGCTTCTCCATCAGCATTTGCTCCTTCACCTTGCACTTCTATGTTATAGAGATGGCTTCTTTCCTTAAACCTCATGAATAAACCTCTGCTAGTTCCATACTTTCCTTATGCAGCTTCCTCACCTCTCTCAGCCTTCATAGAAATGAAGAGAATTAGAGGCCTTGCTCTGGATGAGGCTTTGGCTGAAGGGGGTGTTGTGGCTGGTTTGATCTTCTGTCCAGGCCACTCAAACTTTCCCTAGAGCAGTAATCCAGCTGTTTTGCTTTCTTGCCGTTCATGTATTCACCAGAGTAGCACTCTCAATCTCCTTCAGGAACTTTTCCTTGCACTCACAACTTAGCTAACTGGTGCAAGAAGCCCAGCTCTGAACCTATCTTGGCTTTTAACCTGCCTTTCTCACTAAGCTTAATCATTTCTGGCTTATGATTTAAAGTGACAGACATGAGACTCTTCCTTCCACCAAAACACTTAGAGGTCATTGCAGGGTTATCAACTGGTCTAATCTTAGGCTGGGTGTGGTAGCTCATCCCTGTAATCCCAGCACTTTGGGAGGCATAGGCGAGTGGATTGCTTGACATCAGGAGTTCGAAACCAGCCTGGCCAACATAGTGAAACCCTGTCTCTACAAAAAATACAAAAATTAACTGGGTGGGGTGGTGCATGCCTGTAATCCCAGCTGCTCAGGAGGCTGATGCAGGAGAATCGTTTGAACCTGGGAGTCGGAGGTTGCAGTGAGCCAAGATTGTGCCACTGCACTCCATCCTGGATGACAGAGCAAGACTCGGTCAAAAAAAAAAAAAAAGAAAAGAAAAGAAAAAGAAAAGAAAAATGACCTAATCTTAATGTTGCTGTGTCTATGGGAATCAGGAGGCCTGAAGAGAGGGGAGAGAGACAAGGAAATTGTTATTCATCGGAACAATCAGAACACACACAACATTTACCAGTTAAATTCTCAATCTTATACGGGCATAGTTCATGGTGCCCCAAAACAGTTACAATAGTAACATCAAAGATCACTGATCATAGATCACTATAAAACACATAATAAAAATGAAAACATTTGAAATATTGCAAGAATTCCCAAAATGTGACACAGAGACGTGAAGTGAGCACGTGCTGTGGACAAACGGCGCTGATGGACTCACTGGATGCAGGGTGGCCACAAGCCCTTGATTTGTTAAAAGGACACTGTCTGTGAAGCACAATAAGGCAACATGCGGGAAACGGTGAGCACCTGTCGTATGTCAGCATGGCAAGGAAGGTCAACGCCTAACGAGCGCATGTCATGTCCCACTTGGGAGCCCACCGTCAATGTGCAGACAGCAGGAACCAAGAGATCCTCAGGCCACTGCACATCTTCTGAAAGGCTTTGAAAAGGATCCACGGGCATAATAGCTGCCATATTATTGTGGTAATTTGTTCATAGATGGGGAAAAAAGGTAGATATGAAATGAATATTTTCTGAGCATCTAAGAGGATATGGGTGGTGACAACGCACACAGTGACGGAGGTTTTATTTATTTATTTATGTCTTTTATGATGTTGACTTTTTTATTACACTTTAAGTTCTGGGGAACATGTGCACAACGTGCAGGTTTGTTACATAGATATACATGTGCCATGTTGGTTTCCTGCACCCATCAACTCATCATTTACATTAGGTATTTCTCCTAATGTTATCCCTCCCCCAGCCTCCCCACCACCCCTGACAGGCCCCAGTGTGTGATGTTCCCCTCCCTGTGTCCATGTGTTCTCATTGTTCAATTCCCACTTATGAGTGAGAACATGCGGTGAGTGAGAACATGAGGTGTGTGGTTTTCTGTCCTTGTGATAGTTTGCTGAGAATGATGGTTTCCAGCTTCATCCATGTTCCTGCAAAGGACATGAACTCATCCTTTTTTATGGCTGCATAGTATTCCATGGTGTATATGTGCCACATTTTCTTTATGCAGTCTATTATTGATGGACATTTGGGTTGGTTTCAAGTCTTTGCTATTGTGAATAGTGTCACAGTAAACTTACATGTGCATGTGTCTTTATAGTAGCATCATTTATAATCCTTTGGGTATATACCCAGAAATGGGATTGCTGGGTCAAATGGTATTTCTAGTTCTACATCCTTGAGGAATCGTCACACTGTCTTCCATAATGGTTGAATTAATTTACACTCCCAACAGTGTAAAAGCATTCCTATTTTTCCACATCCTCTCCAGCGTCTGTTGCTTCCTTTTTAATGATCACCATTCTAACTGGCATGAGATGGTATTTCATTGTGGTTTTGATTTGCATTTCTCTAATGACCAGTGATGATGAGCATTTTTTCATATGCCTGTTGGCTACATAAATGTCTTCTTTTGAGAAGTGTCTGTTCATATCCTTTGCCTACTTTTTGATGGGGTTGTTTTTTTCTTGTAAATTTGTTTAAGTTCTTTGTAGATTCCCTTTGTCAGATGAATAGATTGCAAAAATTTTCTCCCATTCTGTAGGTTGCCTGTTCACTCTGCTGATAGAGTCTTTTGCTGTGAAGAAGCTCTTTAGTTTAATTAGATCCCATTTGTCTATTTTGGCTTTTGTTGCCATTGCTTTTGGTGTTTTAGACATGAAGTCCTTGCCCATGCCTATGTCCTGGATGGTATTGCCTAGGTTTTCTTCTAAGGCTTTTATGGTTTTAGGTCTTACATTCAAGTCTTTAATCCATCTTGAGTTAATTTTTGTATAAGGTGTAAGGAAGGGATCCAGTTTCAGTTTTCTACATATGGCTAGCCAGTTTTCCCAGCACCATTTATTAAATAGAGAGTCCTTTCCCCATTTCTTGTTTTTGTCAGGTTTGTCAAAGGTCAGATGGTTGTAGATATGTGTCATTATTTCTGAGGGCTCTGTTCTGTTCCATTGGTCTATATCTCTGTTTTGGTACCAGTACCATGCTGTTTTGGTTACTGTAGCCTTGTAGTATAGTTTGAAGTCAGGTAACACGATGCCTCCAGCTTTGTTCTTTTTGCTTAGGATTGTCTTGCCTACACGGGCTCCTTTTTGGTTCCATATGAAATTTAAAGTAGTTTTTTCCAATTCTTTGAAGAAAGTCAGTGGTAGCTTGATGGGGATAGCACTGAATCTATAAATTACTTTGGGCAGTATGGCTATTTTCATGATATTGATTCTTTCTACCATAAAATGAGCATGGAATGTTCTTCCATTTGTTAGTGTCCTCTTTTTTTTGTTGTTGAGCAGTGGTTTGTAGTTCTCCTTGAAGAGGTCCTTCACATCCCTTGTAAGTTGGATTCCTAGGTATTTTATTCTCTTTGTGCCAATTGTGAATGGGAGTTCACTCCTAATTTGGCTCTCTGTTTGTCTGTTATTGGTGTATAGGAATGGTTGTGATTTTTGCACGTTGATTTTGTATCCTGAGACTTTACTGAAGTTGCTATCAGCTTAAGGAGATTTTAGGCTGAGACTATGGGGTTTTCTAAATATACAATCATGTCAATGATGGAGGTTTTAAGCTTGTGAGCTGGGGGAGGGAGTGCGCTTCTGAAAACCAGGCCTGTTGATGGTGTCAGCACAGCAGAAATACTGCCAATGCTGCCTCAAAACTGTAAAGAAAGGTGAATTTCCATTTGAATATATATAGAGAGAAATACATGAAATACATCTGATGTATTGTATTGATTTTTGTCCATTCAGCAGCACAGCCTGGGAGTCACTACTGATGGGGACCCCAGATTCTGTGAAAGCAGAGATGACAACTAAATGGGACCCAAATTCCTGAGTCAGAACGAGGGTGGCACATGGACTGTGACACTCTGAACGAAGTTGTAATCGCTACTTCACCATGACAGGTTCTAAGACAACAAAAACACAAAATGTTACCACATAAACACATTCCCTGAAACATAGGATTCTTAAAGGAAAACCAGGAGTGTATTTGGTCAAAGTCAACTAAATTATGAACAGTATGAAAAAAAAATAGCCAGCTGCTTAGTTTATAGAGAACGTTTATATTTACTAAATTATTAAATCCTTTAAAAAGACCTACACCCTAAAAAGAAAGGGAGAGCAGCCCTACTTTGCTCATGAGGAGATTAAAACCCCAGAGCCTCAGGGACTGGCTGTGGCCACACAGTGATTGTTGGAGTAGGAATCAAAATCAGCTGCCCTGGCTGGTCTCCTCTGACTCAAAGCCTTTCCTTAACTCTTACACACGACTGGTGGGAGTGTAAACTGGTACAGCCACTAAAAAGCTAAAACTGAGAACAGAGCCTCCATATGATCCAACAATCCTTCTACTGAATATATATCAAAGGGAATGGAAATCGCGATATGGAAGGGATGTCTGCATCCCACGATTACTGCAGAACTATTCACAATAGCCACGATGCGGATTCAATCCAAGTTTACAGCCACAGCAGATGAATACAGAGGAAATGTGGCTAAATACACACTGGAACACTACTCAGTCCTAAAAAGAAGAAAATCCTGTCATGTGCAACAACATGGATGAACCTGGAGGACATTGTGCTAAGTGAAATAAGCCAGACACAAAAAGAAAAACACTGCATGGTCTCACTTATATGTGGAAGCTAAAGAAGAGCTCACAGACATGCTGAATACAACAGTGGTTACGGGAGTGGGGTGCTGGCAGAGGGAGCTTGGTTAACATGAACAAACCTACAATTACAAAGGAAGAAGTTCTGGTCTTCTCATAGGGTGAGTAATTGACTGTATATTTTCAAGCAGCAGAAGAGAGGATTTTGAACGCTGTCAATACAAAGAAACGATAACTGAGATGATAGATATGCTTATTAGACTAATTTGATTATTATACATGGTACACATGCACCAATATATCACACTGTACCCCATAAATACAATTATTACATGTCAATTTAAAAAATCCATGGAACCAAAAAGTAGAATGACTTCTGTCAGAGTTTTGGGGAAGAGAGAAATGATGAGCTAGTGTTTAACGGGTCCAGAGATTCTGGTCAGGATGATGAGAAGTTCTGCAATTGAGCAGTGGTGATGATGGTTGTACAAAATTGTGAATTTACCTAAGGCCACAGGGCTGTACTCTTAAAATGGTTAAAATGGTAAGTTTTATGTTACATATGTTTTAGCACAATTAAAA
The DNA here is from genome assembly GCF_028878055.3 of Symphalangus syndactylus. Taxonomy (NCBI): domain Eukaryota; kingdom Metazoa; phylum Chordata; class Mammalia; order Primates; family Hylobatidae; genus Symphalangus; species Symphalangus syndactylus. The sequence goes on from NC_072440.2 coordinate 111,676,220, forward strand.
GCAAAAGAGTATATGCATTCATTTTGAGACAAAACAAAAGTCTCCTCCTTCACTTTGAAGGTGTCAGCTACTAGCACATAAGGACAAAGAGAAAAGCTCAGGGTCATGTTTAAACATGTCTGATTTATACTGAGGACAAATTAAAGAAAGTAATTTATATAATGAAGAGTAAACTTACGGAACTCATTGCCGAAAGAGGAGGTACAGACATAAAAATATTTAAAGACGTCTACAAGAAATTGTTCAAACATTTATTGACAGCAGCCTAACAGAACATGGAGCACCAACAGGTTTGGAGTCACCCTGAGGTTCACATCACAGCACACAAAGAGCTTTTTGCCCCACTGCCACTGTGTCCTAGTGTGTTTCTGATGACAGGAATGGGGAGCTGGATGGAACTGCAGGTCCTCCCCATCGCACAAACGCTGCACCTTGCACACACCTGGGTCCCTGCCATGTCCAGCCCCAATCTGTGCACAGTGAGGAGAGCACACCTGGTTATCAGGACAGGGTCATCCCTAAGATGCCCAGTGCTTTTACATGGTGAGGGCAGCATACCTGGTTGTCAGCACAAGGTCACTTCTAAAATGCCCAGTGCTTGTACATGTGAGGGTATCACACCTGGTTGTCAGCACGGCATCACCTCTGAGATGCGCTCCCATTTACATGTGTAGCAACAAAAAAAGTCTGGCTTAACAACTGTCATTCTCAGCTCCCAGTCAAAGTAGAATAGGGTGTTGTGCTCATATTTAAAGCTTTATTTTGTATTACATCTGTTTTTAGAAATTGTCTATTTCTTTGTCCAGGTAGGCTAAAGTTACATCTTCAATAAGCCAAGTAATAGGAACGTGCTTTGCTCACCACAGTATGTGTGCCTGCTCCTAGAATTATGCTCAGGATGTGGCCGGCACGTGGTCAGTTTTTGCTGAATGGAAGAAAGATTTAACTTTTGGAGCCTACACATGGTCCCAAGCTCAAGGCTATGTTTTCAATGGGACTTTTAAATGCTCTTACAGAAATGTTCATACTGGGAATGCCAATGTCAGGATGAAACAGGTGATTTCTAAAAAAGATGATTTTCTTAGGAAGCCAAGACTTTCTCTACTCTCCATCCTCATCTCCATGCCCCAGTTCTGAGCCTCCTCCTTTTTTCGCCTGCATCACTACAAATGTGGCTGCGTCCGTGCTGAGGTTTCAGTTCAAATACCTTGTCCTCAGAGATGATTCTACAACCATCTTATCAGATGTAGGTCCCCTTCACCCTCACCATCTCATCTCTATCTCAGCATTTGTCTCTCTTCCTTCTTCCCTCCTTCTTCCATCTTCTTTTTATAACTTCTTACTATTTCATATAGTTATCTGTTTGCTGGTGTTTACCTTCGGCAGCAAGAAAACCATGCAGGAGGGACTGTCACACCTGCAGCACCTGGTGCAGTGCTGGACATGGGGGACACTTTGAATCTCTCTGCTTAGCGACAGCATCTGACGGAGGAGGAGGGTCAGAAAGCCCGCTGCTCGCCTGTCTGCCCATGGGAGAGGGTGGGCAGAGGGAAGCAGGACTGGTCTGTCTGCCCACGGCCCCAAACCCTTTTGGTCCATCATCCATCATCCATAGCTACCTCCATAAAACACAGATCTGATCATGTTGGTCCCCTGCTCAAGACTTGTCAATCATTTACCACGGCCTGCAGGATGAAGTTCAGAGTACTGAGAGTGGCGCTGAGAACAGCTTCTTGTCCCCTTGTCTCTCCTACACTCTGTTCCAGAAGGGCCCCTCACACATTGCAAGCACACTGTGACCCGGCACCTTGGCTTCTTTACATGTGCCTTCCCTGCCCCCTTCATCCATAAACCAGCCTCAAGGGAGTGGCCCCACACCCTACACTCCATCCAGTCTCCAGGAGCACATGACACATCGGACACACTACACCAAACAATACAGGTTTCTTGTAGATAGAATTTCTCCCCTCTGTCCCCTGAGCGCCCGAGGACTCAAGCAATGGCCATGGGATGTGTAAGCGAATCAAAGCTTTTCAGCACAAATTCTCCCTTCCTTCCTGGAGGTGCAGATTGTTTCTGTTTGATGTCCATTTCCAAGCATGTCCAACCCATGGCCCATGGGCCACATGCAGCCCAGGACAGCTTTGAATGCGCCCAACAGGAATTTGTAAACTTTCTTAAAACATGATATTTCTTTGGTGATTTTTTTTTTATTTTTTTTTAGCTTATCAGCTATTGTTAGTGTTAGTGTATTTTACATGTGGCCCAAGACAATTTTTCTTCTTCCAGTGTGGCCCAGGGAAGCCAAAAGGTTGGGCGCCCCTGCCTCCGGTTTCTCCCGGGACCAGCAACTGGCATGCCTTACACTGGTGCTGCGTATCTGCTGTGGTCTCAGCGTCTGTGTCTCCCCAAAGTGCTTGTGCTGAAACCTAATCCCAAGAGTGACGGTGTCAGGAGGTGGGGCCTTTGGGAGGTCACAGGGTCCTGCGGATGGAGCCTCATGAATGTGATTAGTGTCCTTAGAAAAGGGACCTCAGAGAGCCCTCTTGCATCTTCCACCACGTGAGGACTCAGTGAGAACGTGCCATCTGTGAGGAAGGCGGGCCCCTGTGAGGACTCAGTGAGAAAGCGCCATCTATGAGGAAGGCGGCCCCCTGTGAGGACTCAGTGAGAAAGCGCCATCTGTGAGGAAGGGAGGCCTCACGTGAGGACTCAGGGAGAAAGCGCCATCTTTGAGGAAGGCGGCCCCGTGTGAGGACTCAGTGAGAAAGCGCCATCTTTGAGGAAGGGAGGCCTCACGTGAGGACTCAGTGAGAAAGCGCCATCTTTGAGGAAGGGGGGCCTCACGTGAGGACTCAGTGAGAAAGCACCATCTGTGAGGAAGGGAGGCCTCACGTGAGGACTCAGTGAGAAAGCGCCATCTGTGAGGAAGGGGGGCCTCACCAAACACCCGGTCTGCCTTGATATTGGACTGCCAGACTCCAGAACTGTGAGGAATATGTTCCTGTTGTTTATAAGCTACCTATGTATGATATATTGTTCTAGGAGCACACACAGACTAATACAGTGTCTCAAGCACTCTTTGCCTAATGGACTGCATTATAATAGTGGCAAAAATATCAGAGACAGCAGTCTTGAAATGTCCCCATGGTTTTAACGAAGGGTCAGGTGAGCAAAATATAGACTGTTCTTATGAATTCATAGCTCTAGTATATCCTAGCCAACCACACTTATATACCATCCTAACAGCACAGGCACCGTGCCTCAGGAAGCAGCAGGGGCCCTCACCCACAAGTCTGAATCCTACTCCACTGGACTGAGCCCTCACCCACTGTTCTGAGTGTTGGTCATATGGAAATTTACTAATTCAGGATATTTCAGTCCACTTCTAACTATAGATTTTCTATGCAGCTGTGAACAAGTCACCAAATTCTCATGCCCGAGACATTCTCTAGGATTGGATAATGCTCTCTTTCATGCCATATTGTAAGGGATAAAATATAGGAAAAAAGAGGCCATTATGACAGCAGACACTCTGAAAGGCATTAATAGCAATAATTGGTCAGTTAAAAGAAATTTAAACTATACTAAAAAGTTAACGTACTTTATCTTATTTAATGTTTATAAAACCTCTGAGGTTGTACGTACTCCTGTCATTTTAGACATGAAGAAACTGGGCTCAAAGAAGTTGTCTTGCCCAGGTTCACACAGACGTGAGCAGGAATCAGAACCTGAGCCCATTTCTGTGGCTTTGAAGCCCACATCCTTTGCACTCCACTATGCTGCATTCTTGAAAGAAAGTGGAGTTCAGGTGAGGTGACTCTCCATCTGTTCCTCCCACCCTCTTCCTACAGCCCAGTCTTCCCAGCAGATCCAAGAGGTTCTGGGGCCTCCTCCTTGGGAGTTTGCAGATGCAGTACCCTCTATCCAGGAGGCATCCCCATCACCGTGGTTAGCTTATCCTAGAAACAAACAAAAACCCACTTTGGTAGGTGGTACCTTTATGACACTTCAGATGTCTCTGCGATGAACCTAGATCATTGCGTGTGTCACTTCTGATCAGGATATTTGATTTCCTGCAGAAAACAGATGGAATGAAGATACATTGGTGTTGTTACTCAGCATCTATGACTATATTTTGTTGAAATATTGTCATGGATGAGTTTGACTGTTGATGTAGCCTTTATAGCAAATAAAAAGACCTTTTTTTTTGATATGTTGATGATAGGTGTGTTCTTTCAAATTTATTCTTACTACTTCCATCAAAAGATGTCAGATTGGTGCCTCCCAATGGCAAGTAAGCATCACAGTGGTTTTAGATTTTATAACTAAAATCCAGTTTGAAGGAACAAGGTAAAGTCCATACTTCCTTTATGCCTTTCCCCATGAAAAGTCCTCTTTCTCTTGGCCTTGGAACAAAACATTTTTTAAAAAGTAAATCAGCCATGCTATCTTATCCCAACCCTTTAAATAAAACTTTCACCTAATTTCTCTCCTGAACATGCATAGCCGTGTGCATTTGCAGATGCAAAAGCGGTGTTGAAGAATGAGAAAGGGGTGGATGACCATGTTTTTGGAATCATCTTCTTCCTCCCTAGAAGGGGAGAAGTGTTACATAGAATGCTGTACTTCATTGATCTAGAATAAGCTGCAGATATCATGCATACATTATCACTTATAAGAGTCTATATTTATTACATTTATACTAAGAAAATTAATCCTGTTAGAAAGCTTGTCTTCCTAAATGCTTTAAACACTGTCTAGTATGTGCCTAGCATACTAATAGCATTTTGATAGCTTAAAAAAACAGAATTGGCAAATATTAAACAGTAAGCAATATTTGTTTATAGTACATGATGCTATCCTTTATGAAAGGTGATTTTTTTCTACAATACGAACTTCCTTAGATTGTTAAATGTTTGACATAATGATTGAAAAATATAACAATTCATTTTAAAGCATGTGGTTAATACATAGGTGTTTTAGAAGTCTTTGAAGGCAGCTAATATTCATCTAAAATTAAATATGTACCCTCAGGATGAAGAAAAAAAATGATTGCAGTCAAAACATCAGAACTTTAACCTGTTTATGAATTGAAAAAAACAACTCACCCATCTCATGACCTATATATAGTACTGTTAGAGTAGATTAAATACAGGTTTTTTTCCTCTGCTCTGTTTTCTTCCTATGATCCAACACAGTTTTCTCAAAAAGATAACCAAACTAAATCAAATCTAGAAAAAAATTTTTTCCAGTAATTCTAGAATATAGTTTGTTGCTAATTTTATCTCTTTTCTTTTTGGCTTCCTGCTTGAAAAGCACGGGTTTGAAGGGGTCCACTTACAGATTTTTTTTCAAACGTGGGTCGAAAACACAACAGCTGGAGGATGCGAAACGCACGCAGAGGGAGGGCAACTTTCCGTATATGCGTGTTCCACAGGCCCCACTGTGAGACGTGAATGTGCCTGGATTTCGGTATCTGCTGGAACCAGTCCCACGCTATACCAAGGGATGACTGCACACGTATTTCTGATGACTGGAGAACTCCAAGGGGTTCGTCTTGACAATACCATTAACTTAAAAGTTCAATAAAGATGAACAAATCTGTGGTACACTCTAAGTTTGTTAGTCTGTAAAAATTGTTTCTGTAATATAAAATGAGCAGCACCTAGATAATTTTAGCACAGAACTTTGTAAAAATAAATGAACACATAAATTGTCTGACTCTTAATTGTAAGATCTCATTAATCCAAAGACCAACCAAGCATCAGCTCTGTTGCTGTTGATTATCCACCAAACCTCTACTAAGCTGGGCGGAAGTCTTGGCCCACACTTGGATGGTAGAAAGGGCTCATTCAAGGAATCCATTTGTCCCATTAAAAACTGCAAAAGAAAAGAGATAATATTAATTACTAGCAAGGCTTCCTCTGTGGGTAGAATTTGTGTGTGTGTTGGGGGGAAATGGATCCTACTGGTATTTTATAGAAGAAATTTAGCTTCTGATTTTATAAAATACTATTCTAATAGTCTATGTAAATTTAAAATAATACGTGAAATGTGTTTTCTTCTTTTTACCATACAAAGATTTTTTTAAAAACTGTCTTACACCAAGCTATTTTACAACAGTAAAATCTTCTCATGGTTCTATTTTTCTGAGAACTGCGGTGTCCACCAGCTGCGAGGTGGGCCCGGCAAGCAGGACCCGGAGCATGGCCGGGGAGGGCCGGTTCCATCGCCAGGCGTCGCTCTTGCCAGGGGAACTCCAGTGTCTTCTTGGACATGGGAAGGCGAAAGGGAGAAAGGAAAAATGCCTCCTTTTATGTGCCTAAGGTCTGTTTGACATAAAATTTTACTTTTTCCTGAGTGTATTTTAGCAGAAATGTTCACATTTCAGTCATGTAGTTTGCAAAAAGAAAAAGAAGAAAAGCCTCGCTGTGAAATCAAACCATCTGTTTTTCAAGGGAGCAGAGAGAACGTACATCCCAAGGGCGTGGGGCGGGGTCCTGAACCGGCACATTTCATATCTTCTCTCTCCACGCTGCCTCCCCGCCCAGCTCTGCCGGACACTTTCTCCTCCTGAGGAAACAGACCCCGTGCAGGGAGAGAGCGAGGTCGCGGGGACGGGCGCAGACGGAGCCTCGCCGAGAGTTCGCGGGACCGGGGCGCTGAGCCTTCCGCCCGCACCGCCCGCGCTCACGTGCGCCTGGGCCAGCACCTTCCCGCCGCGGTCCTGCGACTGCCCCGATCATGGTGCAGGCCTTTAATTCTCGCCCACTCCGCCTCTCTGATTGCACTCAGAACACCTTTCCCAACCAGATAGCGGACTTGGAAGACGTCCAGCTCTTGCCCAGAAAGCACCAATCGAATGGGAAAGTGCGCAACTGATTGATAATACATTTTACAAGAATAAAATAAAAGAGGCAAATTGCTGAACTTTCACAGATGTGCCGGGCTTCGGCCAAAGAGCCAAACAGCCAAACTTTCTTAAAGACGAGCCCGAGAGGCAAGTGCCCTCCTGCGGGCGTTCCCTGCCGGGGCGCGAGGGACCCGCCGGCCGAGGGTCCAGCGCAGAGGAGAGCGCAGGCGGCGCGGTCCTTGCCAAGGAAGGACCTTCGCTCGTCCTCTCGCAGGGGATCTGGGCGGGGGGAGGGCAGGTCCTGCCCCTCCTCGGGTGGTCAGCTGTGCGCACCTCGGGGGCCCTGGAGAGTCCTCGCCTGCCCCGCTCGCCCAGCTCCTGCCTCCCGGCCGCCCCGCCTCGGGAACCCAGGCTTGGGGACCCGAACCTGGGGACTGGGCTTGGGCGGGGCAGACCCCTCGAGGTCCCGAGAGCAGATCCCTCCAAAACGGATGGACTCTAATTGACTTATTAGATGTCGAAGCAATCAGGCAGCTCCCTTTTTAATAGCCCAAGATCTACATTTAGACAAAAACAGAACCGAGTTCCTGGTAAAGGCGTTTCTTCTCATCCTGTCACAAGTGACAGGAACGGAGGGAAACAGACTGGGGGAGGGGCGGGGGGAGGAGAACGGGGGGAAGAGGAGGAGACGGGGAGTGGGGGAAGGTGGGGCAGGAGAGGAGGAGACGGGAGACGGGGAAGGTGGGGAGGGAAGGGGCGAGGGAGACGGGGCGCGGGCGAGGGGGAGACGCGGTGGAGATGCGGGTGGGGGGACCGGGCGGGGGCGGAGTGGGAGGGGGGCAGGAGACGGGGGGAGGCGAGAGCGAGGTGAGGCGGGGGGACTGACGAAGATCCGCATGGGGGTACGAACACTTCAGCGCCTTCTAATTAAAGGCCCGCTCGGAGCCCTCGGGGACCCGCCTGACGTCGGCGGGCGCGGGGATAAGAAGCGCCCCGAGGTCTGAGGCGGGAGTCGGAGCCGGCGCACCCCACGTCGGCCGCGGGTCCAGCGCTCGGAGCGGCCAAGTCCCCGCGTCCCGTGCGCTCCGCCCGCCGGGCATGGAGTAGTGGCGCAGCTCGGGGCGCGGGGACAGACGTGCGCACAGACGGCGGCGACTCCGGCGGCTCCAGGTAACCGGCCCGGCCACGACGCGCAGGTGGCTCCCGGGTGGCGCGTGGCAGATGCGGGCGGGCGCCACGGCCGGGAGGCGGAGGGGCTTCCAGCACGTGGCGCGGCCGGGGCCAGCGCTAGGGTCCGCACCCGGCCTCCGCCGTGGGCTTCGGGGACTCGGCGCTCGCCGGCGACCACCGCACAAAGGCGACGCTGCAAACTTGAGCGCGGCCGCCGGGCCCGGCGCGCGGCGCCGCGTTTTTGGAGAGAGGTGGGAGCGGAGGCGCGGCCCCTCCGAGGTTCGCCTGCGGCCGGGGAGCTGCCTGGCACCCGCGGCTTCCGAAGGGGAAAGAAAGTTGCGCCCGCGCCAGGCGCAGCGCGCTCGGCGAACGCGGCCTTTCGGGCGAAAGTTAGGAGGGGCCGGGCGGGCGGGCGGGTTCCGGGGGCTCCTTTCGGCAGCAGCGGCGGTCGCTCCCCGTGGGCGGGACCTCGGGCGCGATCGTCGAGGAGACCGCGGCCCCTTCACCTGCCGGCTTGCTCCTCGGGGTCCGCGGAGGTGAGGGACCGGGTCCAGCGCCAGCGGCTCCTCCCGCCTCCCCTCCCCTCCCCTCCCCCGCCCCGCGCTCCGTCCCCCTCCCCCGCTGACTTTCTCTCCGGCCCCCCGCGCCCCTTGTCTCGCAGCGAGCCCAGCTCCCGGCGCGTGTCGGAGTCTCCCAGCCCCGCGGCCCCGAGCGCACGATGCGCGGACCCGGGCGCCCCCTCCTCCTGGGGCTGCTGCTGGTGCTGGGGGCGGCGGGGCGCGGCCGAGGGGGCGCGGAGCCCCGGGAGCCGGCGGACGGACAGGCGCTGCTGCGGCTGGTGGTGGAGCTTGTCCAGGAGCTGCGGAAGCACCACTCGGCGGAGCACAAGGGCCTGCAGCTCCTTGGGCGGGACTGCGCCCTGGGCCGCGCGGAGGCGGCGGGGCTGGGGCCTTCGCCGGAGCAGCGAGTGGGTGAGTGGGGCCGAGCGCGCCCGAGGGCCGGGGCTGCTGGGAAATAGAATTGTCTTTGAGAAACACGTTTCAAAAGGAGACATCAATTTTGACCACTGAACAGCAGCATTCCTTTTTTTTTTTTTTTTTTTTTTTTTTTTTTTTTTTTTAAGAAAAAGAAAACAGCAATAGGTCCGCTCGTGAGGCCTGGCGGAGAAGCGCCCGGTCTCCTCCTGGCGCAGAAGCGCCCGGTCTCCTCCTGGCGCGCGTGAGCTGCGGCGCTAGTCGGTGGTTTCCGCACGAAACTGTCACCCGTCACTTTGGAAATGGAAGCATTTCCAGCAAAGCTTTCCCAACTGAGAAGGAAGCATCCAGCCTCCTTCATGGCCCTGCCCAGAGTAGTGGCCCACGGGGAATTTCCCAGGAAAGCATGAAAGCTTCTAATGCTTTTGTGACACAATCAGGTCAAACATGATAAGGTCAGTTTTATCCCGGCTGCGTCAAGTTAGGAGTGAATGAAGACTCTCACTAGGGGGTCAGATGTGGATGCGAATGCCCCTCTTCAGAGGGCCTGACTTCACACACAGTCGGGGCTCAGCCAGGAGCCCTGAACGGGGGAGTGAAGATGCAAAAACAAAGCGGAACTCAAGAAGAACGCCCTTGCAGGGTTCTCCCCACCCACCGTGTGCAGAGAACCCTGGTGGTAGAAGTTTGCTTGGCAGAGTCTTTCCGTGGGATTCTTACCCTACAAACCAGGTTCATGCATATTCCCACTAATTTACACCTCACTGAAACGTGCTGTTTTAATCCTTATTCTAAATATTTATCTAGAAAAAGTAATGTTCTATAACCCATTTTTTTGTTTGAAGGGTCAGGTTTTCTCTAAAAACTTTGAAGTTTTGTGGGATTTGATTCCCAAGGTCCTTAAAACTAAAGTGCCTAAAAGTGACTTATTCACTGGAAGTTAAATGTTTAAAAGAAAAAAAAAAGTTTTCCTACCTCTGTAACTTCGTGGTCTCTGTCTGCATCCCACGGGGTAGAGAGCAGACATAACCCTTGAGCTTCAGGAGTAGTTACCGTTATTTCAAGGAAAGTAAATGTCCCTGATATTGAGTCTTCTTCACTGTCGTGTGTTGCAATCCAGGGCCCCAGTCTTTTTTATTTTGTGCAAAGCAACTTGGCTAATATGGAGCTCCAGTTTTCTTCAACATTCACTTAAGATCACATTTTTAAAAAATGCTTCCTTCAGGTAATATAATACTTTCTTTTCCCTGAAACAGAAATTGTTCCTCGAGATCTGAGGATGAAGGACAAGTTTCTAAAACACCTTACAGGTAAGTTTTCTCCTCGTTCCTCACCTCTCCCAGAGCTCCTTTTCACCTGTGTGTCCTCATGATCTGTTTCTTCTTCCGTGTTCCAGGCCCTCTTTATTTTAGTCCAAAGTGCAGCAAACACTTCCATAGACTTTATCACAACACCAGAGACTGCACCATTCCTGCATGTAAGTAACAGCATTGGATTTTTATAAAATGCAAGAGCAGTGCAGGCAGCGGTTCCCCTCTCTTTCCATTTCCTCATCTAGGCTCCTGCCTTCTTAGCTCAAATTTGCCTATTCCTTCCTCACTATGGAGTTAGGGGCCAAGATCGCCAGACCATTGCAGAAGATAACTAACTTCTGCATCAGCTAACGCCAAACTGGAAATTATTTACAGTCACTGGAATAATAGGCTCTTGGGATGGGCTGAACTCCGATTCTCCTCCTGTTGTTAATTCTCCTCCAATGCCCATGTTTGTGTGTACTCTACTATGGCAGTCAAACAGATGTTAAGAATGAGTTGCTAAACTGACTCCAAGAATAAGATCGACCTGGATCATCTCCACTGCTCTGACCAGAGACTTTTTCTTCCCATCAGTAATTATAACCTCATCACCCAAGAATTTCATTGTGATTTCAAAACTCTTTTTCTGGCTGGCTCCATCACTCCTTCAGAAATGCAGAGCTGCCCTTATCAACATAGCTCTCAGCAGTAGCTTTCTCTCCTGTTTCTTTTCAGTCTTCCTAACCTGCTTCTGGCTGTTTATTCATAACAAAACATTTTATTTCTCCAAAAGTAGCTCCTTGTTCTCTTCACTGAAGCCTTATTAGCTACAGTGATAGGGCCCTAACCCATTTTTTTAAATTCGGACCCCAACTTTCATTTCATTTAAGGCTCACAGGAGAAAAGTCATGCAGAAACACTAGGCATCCTGCTAACTGCTGTCATCAGGGCTCTCCAGCCAGACCAGGCAGCAGACTGGATTTGCTGTCCTGCCTTCCCTCTCCAAAAACAAACAAAAAGCCAATATACACAAAGTATAAGTGCTTTTCTTTGTTTAGGCAGCAAAATTACTTCAAATAATTATAACCGTCATTTATAGGGCTTCTTCTGTGTGCCGGGTGCATGCCAATGAACCTTAGCCCACTGAAGTAGCATCACCAGCACGTTTTGGACAAGGCTAAGGCACATGCACATTTAGCATTCACACCACCAGCACAAAGATGCATGGAACGCAGCCTCGGCCCCTCTGACCATACCTGTAGCAACACCATCCTCACGCCAAGGCCAGCAGCACACACTTCCTGAAGAGTTTTTATATTCTCGGTGCTGGGCCTCACCCTTCCATGTGGACCTGGCACACTAGTACTCTCCTGTTTTCTTCTTTTGGAATGTAATCACCTGTTTGGGAATCATTAATGTGGCTCCTGGGGCCAGAAAATCTTGTCATTTGTATTGTTTTGATGTGCATATATTTTATATTACCTATTTCCGTACAGTAATAGGATCATAGATTCCAAATTTGGAAGTGACCTCTGAGTCATTCAATCTCATCTTTTCAGTTATGGATGAAGAATTGCTTTTGTGCTGTCAGATATCAGCAAAGCTAAAGCACAGATCTCATGGTTGACTCTGCAGGCCTTTTTCCAAGGCATCATGCTGTGCCTGCATTGGATACCTCCTTTTGCTCACAGCAGCTCGGCTTTGTCATACTAAGCTCCTGATCACAGCTCACCCTGGGCCATGCAGAGGGAGAAGGCTGAGAGATCTGTGCCTTGAGATGGGTGGCCACTTTGTTGCTTTCTGCCTCTTCTTAGCCCATAAAGAACTGCAGAGCTGAAGTTGGACCACTTTTTTACTGCGTTAGGCTGTATAAAAGAAAATCCTTGAGATCCTGGAATATCAGACCTGAAGGAACTTTAGTGCCTTCTCAAAGTGTGGTCCCATGGGGAGCTTGTTGGGAATGCAGAACTAAGTCCCATCTAGACTTGCTGAACAAAATCTGCATTTAGTAAGATCCCCAGATGATTGGTCTGCACATGAGGTTTGCAAGACATTGCTGAAAACACCTGGGTTGGGCTGGGTTGAGCAGGATGTGGTCAGCTGGGACCCTGGACATGGCCCAAGTGGAAGTCTTTACAATTCATTGATTAGATCAGCCATTGAAATCACACACTCCACTGCATCCATGATGTGGAATCAGTTTAGGAAAACTACATTCTAAAAAGCATGGTGCTGCTTATGAAAGAGAAGGCCAGGCGTTCAGATGACCCAGTGCCACTGCTTGGCACCTTTGAAAAACATTTTCTGTTTGAAAAATCCCTAACAATATGTGCCATAAATATTTAGAAGGCATATTTTTGGAAGTAGAGCTGGCTACTTAACTAACATATTGTACACATTTATCATTGTCAATCTTCCCATTCAATTCAGATTTTCAATTGGGGATAAATTCTTCCACTTTTAAGTAGGATTTTGTTATTCAGAAATAAACTGTAATAATTTACAAACGATTGCAGCTTTCCATAGATCTTCACCCTGAGGACATATTTTCCCTTATGGCCATGCCCATTACACCTTCTCAATTTCCATAGGCAGCACGGTCAGAATAGTGGAATGGGAGACTGTGTACGATACCAAGGAGTATCAGCCAGCGCTTAGAAACAGGCACATTGCTTCTGCTTGCCTTCCACTCCAGGCCTCTGCTCTGCTGCCTGACTTTTGACCCACTTTCTTTAGAATTTACAGGCAGAAGGCTTTGTCCTATGGTCAACTCAAGTTGGGATTCAGCCTGCACATGACCTCAAAGTAGCACAAGGGTACGGAAGGATTGTCACGTAGGAAGCGAAATGAAGTTATTTCTGAGAGAAGCAATGGGCAGCCAGCTCAGCCATGCAGTCTTCGTGTCTGTCCCTCTTCCCTCCGCAGCCCCACTTACATCATCCAACTTCTGCCATTGAAGCTTAAGCCCTTGAAACACCATAAATTATTAAGTCAACAACTTAGAATGCATGCCTGCAGATTAGACTCCGTATTGCTTCCAGGGAATTCAGATATTTAAAGAAATAAATGGCTTTAGTAGCTGATATACTTGCAAAAAAAATGCGATTTGTTTTTTAAGGAACTGACAAGGGTCTGATATATTTTCACCATAGACTATAAAAGATGCGCCAGGCTTCTTACCCGGCTGGCTGTCAGTCCAGTGTGCATGGAGGATAAGGTAAGCTTGGACAGACACGCACTGGAGCACATACCAAAGATGGGAATCCCGCTTGGGACATGAAAAATTCATGGGAGTTTAGGAACACTCGTTCTTTGGCTGAGGTAGCCATATTCTAAGTAGAGATGGCACAACACTCTTATCTCAGTGCTGAAAGCCGCCCTACTGGCCTGTCTACAGTGCCCAGGCAGCTGTTGTTAACTGCTCACTGCATGGCACATGTGCACTAAGTGGGTCCTGCTCTGAAACACAGCAAGTCAGCTAGTTTCAGCATGTGACTGAGTGCATAAGCCAGGAACAGACTAAAATTGTCCCTGTTTACTTCGAGGCATTCATTCATTCACTAACACAAGTGAGTAGATGACCAACATTGTCCATGTAAATTCAAATTATCACATCTGGTAAATGTTTGAGTTGTAGTCATAAGCTCATAGATAACAGCTATCCTCTTTAAATGTTTCTATCAATGTTTTTTTTCATAGCCTCTAATAGTAAAAATGTAAGTGCATACCACGTTTATGAACTAAACTTTGCATCTTGGCCCCTTGAGGGTTGATATGCAACATGTAATACCAACCATCAGCGGATGTTTTGAAGGGTAAGGTTTTATTTTCCTGACACAAATGCCACAGAATTCAGTCACTTTAGACAGCAGGATGCAACTGTAATTTCACCAATTTTATACTTAATACGTGTCTTGTATGTCTGGGCACTGCCAGATGCTGGCTACACCAGCACAAGAAAGACAGGCTTCCTGCCCACTGATAGCTGTCTGGAGCACATTCATGAAAAGGGAATATTTCTCTAGTGGTTACTCTAGTTTGTCTCATGTAAAATGGATGAGGGTAGGGTAGTGCTCTTTCCTATACAGATGTGCTCTCTATGGAGAGGCAGTGCTTATGAACATTTAGGTAGCAGCAGCAGAAGGGTTGGGTGCATGACCCCAACACCGGCAGGAGGCATGGTGGGTCCTGCCTTTGCATCCTCCACTCCATCTTTCCCAGTAGAAGAAACTGCTGCTAATAAGAGGAATGGCACTGGGGGAGGGAGGCCAGCGGGTAATGGCGGGTTGAGACTGCATTTTGCACAGTTTCACTGCACTTTTTCTTTGGAGATAGTGAAGGTATCAATGCCAGTCAAAGCTGGTAAGTGCTGTGTAGTAATGTCTCCCCACATCCCTGCTCTTTCCAATTCTCTGGAGCTGCTCATCCACTGCCAATGTGTCACACGGACTTTCTTCTGTTTAAATCAGTGAACAGATGTACATTCCTGTCACCCAAGGTGATATGCCAGGGGAGATGAGAATTTTTTTTTTTTTTTTAGGTATTTCTTTATAATTAAACACATTGTTCCCAGAGATGGGCCAGGGACATCCTTGGAAATTTTCCACTTACTTACAAGTGAGAAAAGCCAATTCCCCACTGTCTCAGCCACTGGAAGAGCTACTCTGTCCACATGCCCATTAGCCGACCCCTGCCTCCCCTCCGCTGGCTGCTGCTGGAGGCAGGTGCAGTTACACCGAAGGACGTGGTCATGTCAGTGGGACTCAGGCTCCTGTATGGGTCTCTGTGTGGGCACGTCATGCTTTGCAAACACCACAGTGATGGCCCGCAGACAAGCTGTGGCAGAATCCCCTTGATAGTCCCCAGCACCCTTCACATCACTCTCCCCATCACCGGACAACCACATCAGAGCCTGACTGATGATGAGATGCAGGTAAAGGTAACAAGACAAGGCCCAGGCTCGCAAGCTTCTGTTCCCAAAAGGCCACCTGCTTGACAGCCACAGGTTCCACAGCTGTAACTGGGTTCATTTTGGCCAAGAGATAGGTAAAGTTTAAAATATTGATACCCTGTTAACTATAATTTCATAACTTCTATTTTTTAAAGATAATTTCTTCAAATTCCAAAAGTTTTAAAACAGCAGCAGCAAATTGTTACTGTGGCTGGTCACCACAGTGTAGATACAGTCCAGGGTTTCTCTGTGCTTTGCAGACCTCAGTGAGACACCAGAGGGCAGGGCAGGCATCCCAGGGTGCCCACACTCGTGTTGACGGTGTGGCATCAGGAAGGCCCTGCAGTCCCGGTTCTGCTGGTTAACCACCTGCCACATGCACTTCTGTCCTGACACACAAGGACCGCAGGGCAAGACTGTAAACCATGACCTTGTCTTTGTAAAGAAAGGCCCAGAGCCTGAGAAAAGCAGGCCGTTAGCAGGAAGGGCTCTGCCCTCCTCATCTCAGAGCAAATCCATTTGCCGTGTTCTGAAGCTCATTAATAGACCTCTTCAGGCCAAAGAGAACAATGTCCCTACCGACCCTCCCTAACAGTCACAGATACACTTCATTGTCCGGACTTACAGGTCAGTTAATCAGAAGACTGAGCTCTAGAATATTGTCAAAGAAATGGAGTTTTGAGTAGCGAGTACCTAGTGTACTCTCCCAAATGCAGCCTAATCTTAGTAACCTTGAAATTTATCATTCTTTTAAAAATAAATACAATACCAATGGTTTAGATATTCCAACAAAGAATGCTAGAAACAAATGTCTAATCTTGATTATTAGCTTTACCAACCCTGTGAACACTGAGGTTGCAGAACTTCCAGGTAAATCCCTGTGGCCTGGACTACTGAGGATTCTGATAGCACATGTAAGACTAAGCATTCTTCTTCAAGCTTTAATAAGCATCCACATGTATCTGTGATGATTTTCATTGCTTTAGCATCGCAGCCATGTAATAACTGCAGAAAGAAGGCATTTTTAAAAACACAATAGACTACACTTTTTGGAACACAGAGAAATACAGATGCACTCGTTTATAAACATGTTGTGTCCCCTAACTGAAGTGACAGGTCTTCTGGAATTCACAGTAAGAAGTGTGGATAGTCATATCAAAAGCAATGTATTTGTTTTCAGCAGTGAGCAGACTGTACAGGAGCAGCACACCAGGAGCCATGAGAAGTGCCTTGGAAACCAACAGGGAAACAGAACTATCTTTATACACATCCCCTCATGGACAAGAGATTTATTTTTGCAGACAGACTCTTCCATAAGTCCTTTGAGTTTTGTATGTTGTTGACAGTTTGCAGATATATATTCGATAAATCAGTGTACTTGACAGTGATATCTGTCACTCTTATTTTAAAAAAAAACACAAAAGGAATGCTCCACATTTGATGTGTAGTGCTATAAAACACAGAGAATATTTCATTTTCTTGATTAGGTAAAATCGCAAAAAAATATTTCTTTAGAAACGTAAGCAGAATCTTAAAGTATATTTTCATATAACATAATTTGATATTCTGTATTACTTTCACTGTTAAATTCTCAGAGTATTATTTGGAACGGCATGAAAAAATTAAAATTTCGGTCATGTTTTAGAGACAGTGGAGTGTAAATCTGTGGCTAATTCTGTTGGTCCTTTGTATAATAAATGTAAAATAGTATTCCAGCTATTGTGCAATATGTAAATACTGTAAATAAACACAAGTAATAAATGAAGTGTTTGCTATAATGAATAGTCTTTCAAAGTGACTCTCTACCTCTTTAACAGGTTCACTGTTGGGAATCCGTGACTTCTGATTTACTGAGAGATCATGACACTGGCAAAAGGTCACAGAATATAAAAGCCATAAACAAATGAAAACTTGAAGCCTAAGAATTTCTCGAAGGGATAATTAGCATTTTTTAAAGTAGAGGCTACTATATATTGGTGACATAATTTCCTAAGATAGTCCCTGATTTGCTGGGAAATATTCCAAATAAGGTTGTATCCATTATTTCCCAAGCGATTCTGTAATCATGAAAATGCTAAACTAGGAGGAACCTTAAGACTTCTAAGCAGTCTCAGAATTTTACATGTAGATGTATTTTAAACAAATCTAATCGGTTCCAATTTAAAAAGCTGAATTCGGCAAAGCAATGAGTTTCTCCATTCATATGAGCCCTTGTTGGCAGATGGTATCATCTGGGTGTAGTCGTAAGGACAGAATAGTCAAGAGTCCTAGGATTTGTTTGAGGATCTGTATTTATAGAGATAAATATTAAAGAAAAACTATAGGATTTTATTTCCAAACATAAAGGAATAGAAGAGTAAGAAATTTTGACTTTGAGATTAAAAGCAATTACTGAATGAAGCAGGGTGTAACTTTTGAAGTGCTCTTATTTAATCCTGTTTTCTAATTACAGCTCATTACTTGACCTTTTCTTCCCAATTTCTTATGTTTTAAGGATATCATGTTCAAATATCCAATCTATTAATATTTAATCCCCTCAGTTTTCTGTATGTCTGAGTAATTCCAACAAGAGCAAGACTCACTGGGTTTGCAAACTTTCTTCCTATGAAGACAGCCTGGCACTTCCACGTGGTACAGTGAGGAAACTACTCACTTTCATCTGGCAACAGCTCATCCTCCAGGCACTAGTGAGTCAAGGATCAAACGTGTCTCCTCCCCCTGGCACTGCCTGGGACCCTCATGATACTGAGGTCAGGAGTGCAGATGTCCTGGCCAGGCAGCTGTGCGTCACTGCACAGGAGGGCACAGCGTAGAGGCAACATGTCCAGAGGATGGTATTAGGCAAGGACATTTCCAGCTATAGAACCTCAAACTTCCTTCAGAAACTAGACATGATGATACGGGGCAGCAATGTGCTTATTTTCATCCTTTTACTTCCTCATCCTGAAGATAAAATATGCACACCTAACATCACAGATCATGTAAAAAGGACAATACAATGTTTTCAAATGCTTCCTTACTTGTCAATAAAAAAACAGGCAGACACCAGATTTATATCTCTAGTTGTATTTTTATAACTCCCCAGTTTATTTTGAAATAATCATGATTTTGACATTATCTCAAAATACACAGAAATTACCTTATATCTGCCTATACATTTATTAAATGCTGATGAAGAATACTTATTCAATATTTAAGCATGCCAAATAATAACACTTTTCCCAACTTTTAAAATTATTTTTAAAAATAAGCCAATTTATATTGGACATTTGGGTTACATGTGCATATAAAAACAGTCGTATTCCTCAACTGACCATAGACTAGCATACAAGTGTCCTTTCTGGATGTAATTAAGTTTCAGAGGCAAAGTGGATGGGAGCCAATGAGCTGACCTCCTCGTGAAGTAAACTCAACAAAAATCATGAAGTATTGAAGGTGCCAACGACTGATTCCATAAATGTTTCTCTCTTCCCTATCTTTTCAATATACAAGTGTGCACTATGGGCATGTATAAATTAAAACACTTCTAATCTAGACTGTGAGCTCCTATGGAGAGGGCTACTGTCAATCTATAAAAGGCCCTGGGGAAGAGAGAGGTAGGACTGGGGAGCAGAGGGCACCTGCCCTCCATCAGGCCATCCACACAAACCTACTGAAGAGGTAGACTCGATTATCTAAGTCTCAACGGGCTTAGATGTTGACCTAGGCCTTCAAGTGAGGTTTCCCTTCATTATGTTGCTTGTTCTACTATTTTTGTAATTGGGGCAAAGTGAGATGTTCAACTAGTCTAAGAATGCTTGATATACCCCATAAACTGTCTGAATCAAAGATTTTTATTGATTCTTCTGCCAAACACAACTGATTTCCATCTACAATTACTTTTTAAGAGTCAACTGAACAAAGAGCTGGGGCTTTGGGCTCTGGAACGTGATTACACACTGACTGAGAAATGCAGGACCTCAGGGTGGGGTCTAGTCAGGCTGGCCGCAGCAGGGCACGAACCTGCCTCAGTGGGCCTTCTCCAAGAACGCTCTGCAGCACCTGACACACTGCTGGTACACCGTCTCAAAGTCAGAGTCATTCCCCTAAATGGACAGGAAAAAGAGAAAAATGGCAAAACCTGCATAACAAAAACATCCTTAACACAATCTAATCTGTTATTTAATATGGCAGGATACAGACGTGTTGAGTCTTCATATTAGCCCTAAAACGTGAACTGTACTTACATAATAGGGATCTTCAATAATAAGTTGTTTTTGTGGGTCATAGCTCCCAAGTAGTTCAATTTTAGCTTTGCAGGTTTTAACTTGATTACTTTTTCTATTCAAATCTCTGTAAAATTGAAATATGAACTTAGTTTTCTGATCTATGGTTTCAAGTTAAACAGGGACATCTGCTAGGGTCTTATGAAACATCCATATCAAAATCAAGACAGAATGACCTCATTTGAAATGAAACGGAACACTCAGCAGGCCCATGTGGCCCCTTCTGCAGCTGTATGCCACTGCTCTCTCTCTAGACAAGAGAGTTTGTAACAGCAGCTTATTCTGATTCTGTTACACAAAATATACAATAATTATATTTTCTCCCACAAAATACATTTTGAGACAATCAAGTTTCAGAGATAAAACAAAGGTGATAGAAAGGAACCCAAAACACCATCTGAACCAGTCCCAAAACAGAGGGCTACCAATTCCATCCTCAGGTGTCTTGACACAGCACTTCCCGCAACATGACTCATTCCTTAATTACTCTTCCATCTTTTATTCCTCAAGCCTCTGCCCAAGCTGAAAACTCAGCTTCACTCTAGACTTCCACCCTTAGCTTTCACATTGCTACAAAAGAAAAAGGCAAACTTAACTAAGGGCCTCCATTTATTTAACAAATTTCGACTGAGCACCTGCGACAGATGAGTTGATGAGTCAGGCATGTGCTTTATGTGGGAACGGAAAGCCAAGAGCTCCCGTGCACGAGGTTCTACAGGTCAGGAGTAGGTGCAGGGACGAGAACTGTGCGCAGGCCTAAGTCTAATGCACAATCTGGCCTAGTGACAGGGTAGCAGAACACCTCTATCAAGAAATGAATTTAAGCTGATCCACGAGGGGCAAATAGGAGCCGAATGACCCAAGAAGCAAGGAGGAGCTTCCAGGCAGAGAAACAGCACGTGCAAACGTGAGGCTGCAGGAACTCCGTTTGCCCCACACACAAAGAAACACAGTGCTCAGTGCCAGTCAAAGCAAATGGGGTCCCTAAAAAGGTGTTTTTACAATGCCCATAAGCTATGGTGTCAGCGAAAACAGAACAGAATAAGGACTGAAAAATAAAAATTAAAAAATGCATACATTTTAATGAAGGTCCTAATAAAAAATAATTGCAACTGGTGCATCCCTATCTGTTCATTTGTACAAAAGTAATTAAAAGCACAAATAGTTTATCTTCATCAAAAACATGAAATATTTATGAATAAGTAGTGATGCAAATCAGAATCCTGGAGTGACATTACATTATGATTTGTTCCTGACGACGCCCTGAACAGGGGACTGGGGCAGGTCCAGAGGGTGGTGACTGAGGCAGGGGTGCATACAGCAGGGCCCTTCCTCACTGAGCCTAGGCTTAAATCCCACGACATCCACCACACGCTAGCTGTGTGAACTCGGGGACATAACCTAACATTACCATTTCTCATTTCCTTCTTTCACAAGATGGGGTAATAATAGGAACCTATGGTTGCAGAGCTTTGGCCTCAGAATCAATAAAACACTGCCCTGTCCAGGAATCATTACAGCAAAAATATCAAAATCATTCTCATGCAGAACAATGTGCCTGATACAAAACTATCACAGCCAAGCTAGTTTTCTAATTAAATCACACTACTAATAACCGGGCTTTCCCTTTCCTAAGGTGTATTTCCTTGTAAATACCTAAGAGACAATTCTAGATTACTAAGTTTTTTGCTGTTCTAATTCTACATATGGTGACCATCACTGACTATTAAAACCTTCAAAACAGAAAAAGTAAATCTGGACAACAAATTACTTTGGCCCATTGCTGAATTGAGAGTTGAACAGAAATATTCTTCAAAAACAGGATTACCTCAGATTGCTTTCATCCATACATAGTATATAATCAAATGTGGCAAAGTCTTCTTTGGTAATCTAAAATTGAATAAGAAGTCAAAATACAGTGTTTATACCATTCAAGCCTAGAGGATGCAAAGCAATACTAAAAGAAAAAAAAAACACTGCAATATTTGAGCCTGTTGCTCACTAATTAACAATTAAATAAATAATTTTTAGGGTACTTTTAAGTTAAAATAGAGTTAACCTATTTCTCAATGTTGTACTGCAAAGAAATTTTGTATTATAAAGTTCCCTACAATAATCATAAAATAGTATAATGTGTAGACACAATGTTTATACAGCAGCTTCGATTCCTTAGTAAGTGTATAATACAGTCAACATACTAAAATGTCACATATTTAATCCCCTTCATTATTCTACTCTATTTTTCATTCCACAAGCACTGAACATCCTGGGCCCCAGTGACAAACACCAAGCTAAGCGGACAGAGCCATGTCCCATGGAGCTGCCCTTCCACACGGGGGCAGGCAACACACAGGAGGCACAGATGCCCTGGAGGAAATAAAGCAGAGAGGAGATACATACAGCTTTGGGGCAGGGAGGAGGAGAAGTATTAAGTTAGGTGGTCAGAGGTAGTCACTAAGAAAGAAACACAAGAGTAATAACCGACAATCCTCCTTTATTTTGATCGAATAGCCATAATTTAAACCTCACACAGAAGAGAATGCCACTCAGTATTTCTACTGATTGTAACCTGAAAGCTTATCGTTGTTTTCTGATATAATCTATAAATACACCTACTTAAAATACAAATGAAAAGATTATTTTGTGAATTTCGACTACTATAAATAATGGCAGAATAAGAAACACAAACATACAATACTGCGGAACAAAGCTGGAAAGTGCAACTTTCCTAATATACTTGTTCTTCTAAAAAATGAGAAACTTTGGCTTTTAGTATGCACCTCCAGTAACTAGAAAAGACTGTATTTCGTCAACAATCCCATGACATTGACTTATTTCAAAATCGAGAATAAGTACAATACTGAAATTTTTTTTCTCCTTTTTGTTTTTAGAGAAAACGTCTCACTCTGTCACCAATGCTGGGGTACAGTGGTGTGACCACAGCTCACTGCAGCCTCAACTTCGTGAGTTCAAGCCTTCCTCCTACCTCAGCCTCCCAAACAGCTGGGACTACAGGCATATGTCATAGCACCCAGCTAATTTTTTAAATTTTTTTGTAGAGATGGGTCTCACTATGTTGCCCAGGCTGGTCTTAACCTCCTAGGCTCAAGCAGTGTTGACCTCCCCAAGTGTTATTAGGATTATAAGTGTGAGCCACCATGCCTGAACAGTATTATATTATTTCTCCAAATTAGTCATGTGAGAAATGCCCTAGGATTTAATACTAAACTTGTTTTAAATTCTGGACTAATTGTAAATTTTTCATAAAAAAAGACTTAGTTAACTGTTACATAATTTTTAGATGTTACAATAATTGAGAAAGAAACAGCTATAACTTATGTAACAAATGCACAGTAAAGGATTTCCACTTGCAGCTATAAACGAAACAGCTTGTGGCAAATCACCCCTACTACTAAAAACAACTAGAAACCCCATATAAAAAACCAGTGCTCCAGTGACAATCAGGCTTTGTGGGCCACGAGGCCGCTCCAGCTCTGCTGCACTGGCACAAAAGCAGCCACACACTACAGGTGAATGAATAAGTCTGGCTGTGTTCCAATAAACACTGTTCATAAAAAAGGTGCAGGCCCCAATCTGCAGACTCCTGCCACTTGTCTTCCCGCTAAAACTGGAAAGTGACGAGACCTCAGAACAGGGATCTCAAACGGTTCAGTAGCAGAACTCTGTAACTCTGTAAAATTATTTAAATCCTATGTTATGGTTTGGATGTGTCCCCCAAAGTTCCTTTGTTGGCAACTTCATCCCCAATGTGACAATAGTGAGAGGTAGGATCTTTATTAATGCCACTATCTTGGGAGTGGGCTCCTGACACTGATGGGTCCTCTCTCTCTCTCCTCTGTTTCCCTCTTCCTGTTTTTCTAGTTCTCGCTCTCACTCACTCTGGGGCAGTCTCTTGACTCCTCCACCTTCTACCACAGGATGATGCAGCAAGAAGGACCTCACAGCCTCATGAGCCCCTTGACTTTGGACTTCTCCAAATAAATATATTTTCAACAATGGCCAGTAGAAACTGGCAAGATATGCAAATCCTGAAGAGATTAGGATGGATAAATTGTATAAAAATGTTTAATCACCTGACCAACGAAGATTCCATTTCTGAAACAGTCAGTCCCAGAGTACTTCATTTAAATAAAGAACTCTTAGAAAAATCAACTTTAGCTTCTAATTTATAATATAAAGACAAGATTACCTTCAATTGAAATTGCAGAATTTGATTGTGACTTTATTAGACTCCAAACTTAAGTGTGGCACAATAGGCTATAATTATGTGCCCATAATGTTGTTGGTATTACCCTATATTACTAAGGCACTTTACAGTTGAAAAAATGTTTTCGTGTATATTCTATAACTTCATTCTAGCAATAAACTTGCAATATTGGCAGGATAATTACTATGGCCTAAATGTTTAATAAAAATTATGCAGGAAGGAACAGAAGACAGAGCACCGCTCAGCCCCAGCTCGCAGTCAGGCTCTCTCATTATAAATTACCTAGCCTTTATGTGCATTTTAATAAGTAAATTCCAAAGTCATGCAAGTCTTTCAACACCGTGCAACCAGAAGTGAAACAAAATGGACACACTGTAGCTGGTTAAGCTCACCCTAAATAAACACATTCATTAATATACAAGTCTGGTTAATCCTTCCACTACTTCTCAAGTTACCGGACTCTACATATTAGAAATTGAACAAGAGCTTGTCTACCTGTCTTGCTTTATGGGCTGTGTGAATGCCATGATTTCTTAGGCAGCTCACAGCTCTTGGGTCTGGGGACCGGCCCACGTTCCAGTCAGAAACAGCACCGCTGTCAATAACCCACTGAAACACAAAACACACATCTTCAAGTCCAAGGACGGTACCTGCCGGGCAACGTGGCTCATGGGAATGCCGTGCCTCTTCATGCAGCTCTGCCCTCGGTAGTCAGGGGGGTTCCCTATCTCATACCCGGAAGTCGCCGCGCTGTCTACCCTCCACTGCAGGGGAAGAAACATGGAATTTTTTTTTTTTTGGCAATTTCCTGCCCAGAGGAGTTCAGGTTGGCCTCTTTAAGATAATGAATGGTACTTACATTCTCTGAGATGTTTTGATCGGTTACAAGTTTCCTGAAAACTGCTTCTGCAATGGGTGATCGACAAATGTTACCTTTAAAAAAAGGGGGGGGCAGGGAAACAGAGGGTTAGGTTGGATGGAAGGGCACATGTCAGCTCCCCCTCTTCACACACCTGACACGCGGGGGCTGTGCTATCCCTCAGGAAAAACAAAGGCCAACACTATCCTCTGACGCCTTTGTCCGACCAGTGAGGGTAGACCCTGCTGGAGAACAGCCCGTCAGGCTCAAGTTCAGTGATTTGACACCAACCAACCAAGTACTCCAAGTATAGATGACAAAGATATCAGAAAAACAATTTCAACCAAAATTATTGTTTAAAGAGTTGCTACTAATGATCCAGGAGTGAATCACGAAAATGAAGTGGGTTTTGAAACCAGCTTATTTTAAAATGAAATACAACAGAATAAAAATAAAATACAGTGGTCTGTCCCTCAGTAGACTCAGGGAGCTGGTTCAGGACCCCCTCCCACCCCTACCCAGTATACCAGAACATGCATACTCAGGTCCTATAGTTGGCCCCTGCGAATGTGGAGCCCAAGTATAGGAAAAGTCGGCCCTCCGTATAGATGGTTTCTCATTCATAGAACACGATATTTTCCATCTGTGCTTGGTTAAAAAAAATTCCTCAAATAAATCCTTCGAAGTTCAAACCCCTGTGGCTGAAGGGTCAACTGTATGTATTTTCAAGTATGTCACACATAAGGATGACTACTGTTTCACAAAACAATACACAAACACACAAACATGCATTTAAGCATAAACAGCGATTCAACACCTACATTTACTGAGCGATCACACGCAAAGCCTTGAGCCCAGGGTTACAGATCCAGGCATCAGCAGCCCAAGGTCAGGGACACCACTCTCCACACCACGACGTCGACACCAGGGCCACCCTTACTTCAGACCAGCAAGTGAGAAATCCAGGTTCCCCAGGGCTCTCTCAGGTTTGATAATTCCCTAGAATTACTCCCCAAACTCAGGAAAGCAGAACACTTACCATTATAATTTCATTATAATAACAGTAACAAAAACAAACAAACAAAAAAACCAGCCAAGGCAAGTGACCCATAGGGCACATTCTGGGAGGTTCCCTAACAGGTAGCTCCACTGTCCTCTGGGACACCTTACTCTCCTGTCATCAACATGAGACAATATTCAAAGAGCACTGCCAACCCAGGAAGCTCCTCAGAGCCATAGTGCTCTGAGGTTTTATTGGGGTTTTCAGAGGGAGACACAATGGGTTGAATCACGGGCCATTCAGCTGAACTCTATCTCCACTTTATTTATTATATTTATTATAATGAAAGTGGGAAAATGAATGCTGATAAGCAATACACTACAGTAGCACAGAAAAAGAACGATGGTACAAAGCAAAAACAAGATATAAGAAAATTTCTTACCAGAAAAAAGAAAGATTAGAGATGATATTAAAAGGATGATCAGGATCTTAATGGACAGAGGAAGGGAAAGGCATTTAACTCAGAGGGATTGTGGCACTAAGCAGGTGAGGCTGCGATGCTTCAGGTACAGACAGCCAGTGTCTGGAAACTGACGGGCTGGTTTACAGGAGCCCTAAAACACTGGGCCAACATTTGGACTTTGTGTAGCCACTATGAGGAGAAATAGTCCTATGGAAAAGGGTAATATGACTTATTCAACAAACGTATTTTGTATGCCCACTCTATGTGCTAAGCACTGTGCCCTAACCTGAAGACAGAAAGTTGTTTAAAACACAGACCCTTCCTACAAGTTACCAAAATTACCGGCACAGCTAAGGAAACGCTAGAAGAGCACATGACTGAATTGGAGAGGCCTTGTAAGAGGCTCGTATGAAGGAGCAAATACAAGACAGCGTCAGAGTGGAAAGGTGTGGCAGCTTTCCTCACCCATCATAAAGGTCATGGAAGATACTCCTGTAACAAAAGACAGGTTAACAAGAGCCTTCAGAAACGAGACCCAAAGACCCGGGGAAACGGTTTTGATGCTTAGCTGACCAATGCACAGCTGTGTAGAAATGGCACTGGACAAAAGGGAATGATCCAATGGTAGCAGACTGAGGGACCCAGCAGGGCCACAGCATTTCCTCCCCCAGGAATGAGGCAGGGCCCCTCTGGAATGCTGTCTTCAAGAGAAGGCAAAAGGGAGAGAGTGACCTTTCTAGGTTTTATGGCTTGCTTTGCGGGAGAGGAGTTCTAGTTTCTATGATCTGCATTGGGGAAGATAAATGATGGTTTCTACGACCTTGCTTCTGGGGCTGCTCTGAGGCCTTCCAGTCTCCTTAATGCCAAAGCACCATACTGAGTCCAGACATTAGGAGCTGAATTTAGGAAACAGATACGAAAAAGAGGAACTGTGAGAATAGGCAGCACTAAATAAGAGTTTACTCTTTATCACTATTAGAGTCTTCTGTTTATGATAAACAAGTACAATGAGGATCTTCTAGTGTTGTAAAACACAGCTAATTACCTAGTTCAGAAAACCAACTCACTGCCGTACTACAGCCTTCAGTTTCTACATTGTAAGACCTAAGCATATTATGTACTTTTTTCCCAGAGACTGTAGTTTCCACAGCAGTAAAAAATCTTACCTACAAACCATAAAGGGAAAGACAACAAATTAGCCTTGAATGCCCTCTATATGCTAATCTGTGTTGTGAAGTTTTTCCTTTCAACATTCTAAATTTTGATTAGTTTTTTAAACAGGTATTGTCATCAGCACTATTTTAATTATTGAAAGGCTTCCCATGGGTGTGTAACTCTTTTACTTGTCACCATATACCCTGGGAATATTTTTAACAGCAAACATTGTATTCCAAATTAAGACAATTATTATTTTGGAACTGCAGAACAACAGATGCCTAATATCTCAGAATCTAAAAATATAATAAAGACTAGCCCCACACGTTTACAAATAATTATCTTTAACTGTAAAATAACAGCTTACTTTCCCCACAACAATACGAAAACTTGCATTATTAACTGTCCTAAAGGCTAGCAGTAGCTTGCCCTGTTGATTTCGACAGTTGATGCCACCAAATTGTGTTATGAAAAAATGGAGCACCCCAGTCATCAATGAAACACTGTATGTACTTCAGGTTTCACCTATCAAACAAGTTCTAAAAACAGAACATTCCATCTTCAAATGCCTTTAAAAAAATATTTCAATCTGTAAAGTCTCAAGTTTGTCTTTTCCAAATTAGGCAGACTACTTTATACCCTTCTTCAGCATCTTCAATTCAAGGATGGAAACTCATAAAAGGCAACAGATAGGCTCTGGGAGGGTGGGGCTGTGTCTGCTATACCTCGTAAGAGACCCAGCACCCAGTATGGGTGTAGCCCAGAAGTAAAGTGACTCCACCAGCATGTGCTATCTCCACCAAACATGCTGGCTGGGTCATGGCTCCTGCATCATCTTCACTAGTAAGTCTCTGTCTTACAAAAACATAAAGCACCCTTCATAACTGTGCTGTAGTAAGGAGCTCAACTGTTTTCCATCATTAGCTTGACCAATGAAAAACCTCTGATGCTTTTCTACACTTCAATCTCAATAGGGTCCAAATAAATGCTTTGAATGAACAAAATTTTTTACATTTCAAAAGCATACAACACTTACTGTCCTCTATACAGCTACCAAGTAAAATGCCATTTACTGCTCAAATTCCCTCAGAATGCAACCAGTAAGGGCATGCTCCACCTCCAGTTTAATCTCAAAACAACAGCTGAAACTCTTCTTTTTAAACTTAAATTTGATCATTTCCCACCTCTGCTCAAAACTCTCCAATGTTTATTCAGAGTAAGCCCAAGTCTTCACATGGCCTCCCAAGATCTGGACCTAAAACAGGGGTCTGAAAATTGGCTCATGGTCCACTGCCTTTAGCCCACAGAGGTAAGAATAATTTTTACATTGCTTAGTAGTTGGAAAAAATCCAAAAGTAGAGTATCTTGTGACATGTGAAAATTATACAGAGTTCCATCCAATTCTGATGTCCACAAATGAAGATCCACTAGAACACTGCCAGGTACATCATATGGATGGCTACTTTGTGCTACACCCTTTCTGTATGACATGTGAAGCAAATCTAAAATAATTATAATCTGGTTCTTTTAAACAAAGAGTTTGCAGACTCCTGCCCTAAAGGACCAGTGTATATAAGGAATTAACTTCTCCCTATACATCTACAATGGAAGCACTGAGAAAACAGGCGCTCAAATTATCTGCTAAATTTTCAGGTATAGATGAGGAATCCTGACTGAGAAAAGGTATCTGGCCACTAGGCCCAGCCACTGAAGCTTCCCTGCGGTTCATGACCATGGCCAGTATTCTCCCTTCAAAACCTTTACCTGCTTTCCTCTGGGTTCAGGATGCTTCTCCAAAATATCCTAGGCTTGCTTCCTCACCTCCTTCAAGTCTTTACTCAAAGGTCATCTATCAGGTGGGGCCTTCCCTGACCATCCCACTCAAAACTGCACTCCACTCCCATTCCCCTTTTCTGCTCCATTTTTCTTAATCTTCATAACAACCGATTGAGCACGTCAATTAATACTTGCTAGTGACTGAGAGAATGTGAGCTCCGTAGAGGCTGGGATTTTTGTCTGTTGTGTTCACCACTCCATATATCCCTACCAATTAGAGTTCATGCCACATAGTAGATGCTCAACAACAACAACAACAAATTACTGAATTGTATTGAAATACGGTAGTCATCCCTTTTCCAAGGTTTTGCTTTCCATGGTTACCCCGTCGTCAGCTTCAGTTGGAAAATATTAAATGAAGAATTCCACAAATAATTCCTAAGTTTTAAATTGTGCACTGTTCTGAGTAGCAGGATAAATTCTCATGCCATCCCATTCCGTCCTGCCCCAGAAGTGAATCACGCCTTTGTCCAGCATATCCATGCTGTCTATCCACCTATTGCCCTCTAGCTTATCAGATCCATTATGATGCTATCACAGTGCCTGAGTTCAAGTCACCCTTAGTTTACTAATAATAGCCCCAAGTCATAAGAGTAGTGAAGCTAGCAATTCAGATATGGCAAAGAGAAGCCATAAGCACTACCTTTAAGTAAAAAGGTGAAAGTTTTTGACTTCTTATGGAAAGAAAAAAACATCTTATACTGAGGTTACTAAGATCTACAGTACGAACAAATCTTCTATCCATGAAAATGTAAACAAGGAAAAAGAAATTCCTGATAGTCTGCTGTCTCGCCTCAAACTGCAAAAGTTGCGACCGCAGTTTTAAGAGCTTAGTTAAGGTGGCAACGGCATTACATTTGTGGGTGGAAGAAATGAGCAGACACATGTTCCAATTGACAGCAATTGGGTTTGGTACTACCCACGGTTTCAGGATCCACTGGAGAGTCTTGGAATGTATCCCCTACAGCTAAAGTGGGACTACTGTATATGCAAGGATACACTTCCCCATTAACAGCAACCATGATACATTATACCAGCATAATCGACAATACCAACCAAAACTATATAAGGGAATGGAATATTATTTAGTAACCATCCTTAACCAAACTACTGTTTAATAAACTTGTTGATTTCATCATTCAGCCTTCAATGAGTCTTAAAAGTCAAATGATGCCCACTACCAATGTGACACAAGGTAAGCCTTCTAATTCTTCTTCCACAGAAATTAACTTCTACAAAACCCAGTCGGCGTTTATCATATATTGTCCTAAAGCTGGAAACAAAATGAAAAATAAGCCACAGTTATTGCCCTCAACAAAACTAAACTTAGCTGGGATTTCAACAGACTATCAAATAATTATAGTAAAATTTGTGTAATAAAAGATGTAGATAAGAAATCACAAGAAGCAACTCATGATCTGAGAAAGCAAAGGAAGAAATATTTGGGTTTGACTTTATAAAATAAAAAGGCTTTCCAGGCAAAATGCATAATGGGCACCCAGCAATGAAGGCTCAGTAAGCATGTGAAGTGCCACCGAACAACGAAAGGTTCTGGAAGGCAGTGTCCCGAGGGTGTGGGCAGGAAAAGGTACAGGAGATAAAGCGGGGAGTCTGTAAAAATAAACAGAAACTTTACTCTGCAGGAAATGCAAACTCACAGAAGGTTTTAAGTAACCAGACTACTGACAATTTAGGCCTTCCTCTCAGGGTGGAGGCACCGAGGAATATAACCTTGTAGTGCTACACCAAAGGAAGATCCCTGAAGACCAAACGGAAAGTAAATTATGTTTGAAGTAAGCTAAGCTAAGTGTTGAAATTCTAGGAGTGAAAATAATTTAAGCTGGAAAGTTCCTGAAAAGCCATTCATAAAATACACTTTCATTTTATCATGGGCCAAAGTTATACAAGGACCTCCAGGTCTCCTTTGCTTGGCTTTTACAATCAAAAAACCCGAAACCGTAAAACTCCACTTCCCTTTAACTCAGATCCATATCTAAGCATGGGCTAAGGAAACTAGCAAACAAAACAATGTTGTCATAGGACTCAGGAGGCCCCTAAGAGACCACATCAGTCCGACAACCTCCAGGCCTACCTGGGCCCATTGGAGGAGAACGGGAGGGATTCTAGCAGGCGCAAAGAAGAACCTTGGCTTGTAGGGGCTGTGGCTGCAGATGCCAAGAGCCCCGGGCGAGGGGCCCCAGGTTTAGAGGGCAGGCTGGGCGGATGCACGGGGCGGATGGGGAACGGGCGCTGCGGGACACTCCTAGAACACTCCTAGAACACTCTAGGCCTCCCAGTCCCTGGCCTCCTCCCCCTCATTGTTCTTAGCCCGGCGGCACAACCTACAGCGCACAAGCCCGATCCAACTCTCGAGGGGACGTCAGAACATGAGTAAGTCGGCACCCTCTTACCCAAACACACAAACAGCACGGATTTGGTAGCCTGTTCCGCCATCTTCCCGCGCGCAGAGGCGCCGAGAGACCGCGACGTTCCGCCCGCTGACGCGGCGCAGGCGCGCTGCCAGCCTCTCGCCCCGTGCGCCTGCGCAGTCCCGCACCAACGCCACCAGGGCGGCGCGTGGGAGAGCCACGCCTGCGCAATCGACTCCAGTGCGCCTGCGGAGGCGGTCCTGTGACAGTCTTAGGGCGGGCGGGGAGGGTCCGCGGGTCACCTGCAGGGACGGGGCCGCCGTTCACCTGCAGGGGCGGGGCTGCAGGTTTTCCGGAGGAGGAGGAGCCGCGGGGGTGGGGTCACCTGGAGGGAATAGGGCCGCGGAAGGCGAGGGGGTGTGTGTGTTTTGCGGGGGGGGGTCACCTGGAGGGGGCGGGGCTGCGGGTCGCTTGGAGGGGAAGGAGCCGCGGGAGGTAAAGATTACCTATAGGGGACGGGGCCGCAGGAAAGGGGTACCTGGAGGAGGAAGGGCCGCGGGTCACCTGCAGGGTGGGCTCAGGCCTGGCGGCTCCGCGGGCGGCCCACCTGGGTTGGCGCACAGCGCGAGTCTCGCGCACGTGGCGGGCTGTGGTGCGTGTAGTCCGACTTTGCCTAGAGGGGCTGGGCGGGTCAGTGGGGGGAACCTGCCTTGAGCACCGCAGGGTCCACGCCGGACCAGGGCGGCCTTGGGCCAGCGCGCCCCTTGAGACCCCCCACCCCCAACGCCGTGCTTGGAGCCGCCCCGGGGCCCTGGGCTTTTCGATCTTAAGGACGGGGCGGTTCCAAAGTCCCTGGGGGCGAAGGCCCGAGCGCGGTCCGGCGGGCGCGTGGTTTTTGTCCCGCGAAACGTACATGGCAGGTGTCCTGCGCCGCCTCCTCCGTCACCTGCTGCAGGTACGCCCTCGCTGGGGCCTCCCTGTCCGGGGGGCGGGGCAGCGCGCCTTCCTCTTCCTGGGCAACCTCGGGACCGGGCGCCGCGGCCGGGCGGGCACCAGTGAGTACCCGGGGGCCCACCTGTCCGGCCGCACTCTTCCCTCTCAAGAGCTGGGCGGTGGTGGGAAGAGGAGGACGGGGAAACCGGCGATGCCTCTGGGGTTTCTAGGTCGCGCGTCTGTTAACCGCAAACCCCCCAAAGTTAAGATAGAGCAGCTCCCAGGACTTTCTTGACCACAGCGATTTTGATTGAAGTTTAGCCACCGTCTTTTCCATTTTTAGAAAAGCTATTCCGAAGTTTGGAATGTTGACGATGGTCGTGTTATTTTTAACTTCCTGATATTTGAACGGCCAGGTGTCAGCGACCATCCTTCCGTTCCACAGAAGCGGCTCTGAAGTTTGGGTCGGATGCGCGCGCTTGGAATGTGCGTGGAACCCGCGGCAGGCGCGGGGAGGAGGCCTTGGCTAGGGCGCCGGCGAGGTTCGAGTTTGCCAGCCCCCCAACCTGGAAGAGAAGGGCCAGCCCCTCACACCCGGAAGGGAAGGGCCAGTCCCCCCAACACCTGGGGCCAGGGTCGCAGGGTCGCGGGGCCGCAGGGCGAGCGCGGGGTCGCGGCGAGCACGGGTCCTCTCTGATCGCTGGGCCTGGGCGCTGGCTGCTGAGTTTTTCCTTCTTTAAGGAAGTGTGAAACTGGTCTGAATCGGTTGACCACCGTAAGGAAATGGGATTTACACTGTGGACAGAGATGTGTCCTTTTCACTTCACTTGAACCAATATGCCCGTGCCCCCGTGGAGGCTGAGTTGGAAAGTGACACGAAGCTGCCCCCACAAGAGAACAGGTGCTCGGTTTCTCTTCTGCTTACAGGAGATGCATGTCCTGATTTCTTGTTCTCCTAGGTGTTTTTATTGAGATGTAGGGAATATCTGAATTCATAACGACTTAGAAGATCTGTACACACAGTTGAGAGAACAGGTCTCGAGGATAAGGTGCTGTTTACTCCCGTGGGCTGGCCTGTTATTAAAATACTTGTGCAGCGACTGATGTTTACAAATTACTATGTTGGAGGTTAAAATGATCAAAGTGATAGCCTCCATCCTGTCTATCATGTTTGAGGAGAATTGGTTATTTGGTTCACTAATGTTCTATTTAAAGAAAATTTCTGTAAAACTAGTAAATGTTACCCCTCATCTTTTGTAAGTTAAAAAAAAGTTTAAAATAATGTTTGCTCATCAAAAGTGATTTGATACTTTCGTTCTGTTTAGGAAAACTTTATTCTCAAGAGATTTCTCATTCCGCAGAAATAAGGATCTGGCATGTCAACACAAACATAGGAAGTTGATGCAGTCAAAGGGAAATAACTGCTGCCCTGACTCTGCTGAGACCTTCACAAGTCCCTGTGCACACCAGTTTATTTGCCAGTGAGTGGCGTCATGATAAGACATAATTCTCTGCTCTTTGAGACCTAAGCACAGGAAGTTTTTAAAAAAATTCTCTCTGGGAAGATCCCATATTTTACTCTAAAAGATCAGACCGGTGTGGCATTTGTGGACCTGCTCTGTACCGAGATCACACTCTTCAGCTGGAGAAGAGGGATGGCAGGAATAAATAAAGGGCTTCCCTGTCTGCTGAGGGAGCAGAGAAACCTTTCTCTGTCCTCTTCCTTCCCCAGCCACAGCCTGGGTTTGGGGGACTGGAAACAAGCTCAGGCTAGCAGTTGATGTTCAAATGGTAGTCTGAAAGTTTGACTAGGGAAGTTAATGATCTGACCAGAGAGACAGGTTTTTATTTTGAGAACTGACAAGCTTTGTCTCCTTAAAACAAAGAAAGTAGTTAAACCAATGCCACAGAAAGGTAAGAATTAAGAAACAAAGGCCATAGTTGTCAAGCAGTGGGGTTCAAAATACAGTTTTGTTAATAAAAGTAGCTTAAGGCAACATTTGAAAGCCTCTCTAAAGATTAGATACATACGCTTTCTTTTGGCTAAGATTTCTTCAGTTTATTCTAAATATATCTTTAGCAGCGTTCTAGTTCCTTTGATCTTAGATGGAATTTTATCAGTTTAGTGAGTTAACCTCCATTTCACGTAAAGTATAAGGTTTAATAATTTGATTAATATGTAATCAGTAAGAACTTGGAAAACCAAATTTACTAAGCTTGCTTTCCTATAAGTATTCATTTCATAATTAGAGTCCATTGAAGAAAATAATATAAGGGAAGCAAAAGTTTGGGAATCTGAACTCTGGTAATGAAAGTGGTGGAGAGGGGCCCTTGGGTCTTCTTGCTTTCATTCCTGACCCTCCGTGTATGAGTAGATTGGAAATCGTAGTCAGCTTTCTCACCTCAGGTGGCAATTTACTCCGAGTAGAATTCTCATGTCCCTGTTTGCCCCCAGTGACTCTAGCATTGAGTTTATAGGCCTATGATCAATACCTAAAATTATTTCCAGATCTTAAGCTGATTTACGCTTTTGAGGTTTCCAAAGTAAAAATTGTCTTTCCCGTATTTTATAAGCCCTTCTAATTAAAAAAAATATATGTTACTATGAAAATTTTAAACACTTTAACTTTTGTTTTAAAGAAAACTTTATCTGAAAGTTTCTTAGCTTGAGGTTTGGCTCTTTTTTTAGGAAAAAACTTAAATATAGAGATTTTGCCTGATTCAAGGGACTTAAGACGTTTATGAGAGTGCAGATGCTAACCATGATGTGAGGTTTAAGAGGCTTCATTAGTAATGACCTGTGTCTTCGTCAGTATGATAGAATGGGACATCAGCACTCTGATCAGGTCATGCTCTATATGCCTTATGGTACAGCAGAGGAAAAATGGGTGAGCCATCATTTGATGCTGAGGATGGGATTTGAGGCTTATGTCTAAATTTTTATTTGCATATTCTTTTTGTTCTGACGGAGAAATTCACTGCATGTGACTATAACCAGGCATGATTTTATCAGAAGTTGATTAGAATCTGTAACATTTTCTGTAGTTCAGCTGACACACTGAAGATGTCCTCACTGTGACCAGCCTTGTCAACAGCTGGATCACAGTGACATAGGCTGGGTCTAGGATGAGTCTTGTGGTCTGCAGCCGTGCGAGGCTGCATCTGATTCCCAAGTCCAATGGCTCTCTTCCCATGTTTACAGATCAGGCCATGACCCTTCCCTACAGCAGGATGTTTGCAAGATTAACTCAACTGAGGAATTTGCTTGTTTGACTGCTCTAATACTGCTTGGTTGAGAGAGTTCAAAGTAGAAAGTCTTCTGAGGAGATAAGATTCATGTATTATTTACAGTGCTTCAGTTGCATGTATCAGAAAATCTAGTCTAAATTGCTTTAACAGAAAAAGATGTTGCTGGTCCATTTGACGAAGAAGTCCAGAGCTGCTTGTGACTTCAGTCTGGCTCTGCAGAGCCCAGGTGCTCTCTCCACCTCCTGCCAGGTTCCCCTACGAAGGCTTTGCTCTCAGACTCCCCTTGTGGAGACAAAAATCCCACAGCAAGTGGAAACAGAAGTGCCTTGGAAAAAGTTCTTCTGGCAGCTCCTATACAAGTCCCCCATCAGATGCTGGTATTGGACCAGCTTTGGTTATAAAGCCCTGCTGTGGCACAAAAAGGAATGTTGTCGTGATACAGCAGCCTTGGGTCACTCAATCCACTCCAGATACTATGGCTGCAGCATCAATGGAAGCAGACAAGTTGTGCTGCCTCTGAAATAAAGTAGATGAAATATTCAGCAGCAGAAAGAACAAGTTTCCACTCCAGTGAACTAATTCAAATGTATCCAGCATCTAGATGTATGTATAAATGTAATTAAAATGTATTGAGCATCTAGAGCATCTCTCCCAAGATAATTACCACCTGACAGTAATGGCTATAAAAGCTAAAAGTGGAATCAGTCTACATGTTTAGCAATAGGAATCAATTGAAGCATACATCAAAATGCAGACAGTAGTATTGGTGAGTATTAATGTTATAGATGCTTTTTATCCTTCATATTTGCATATCTGTACTTTTTCCTGTATTTTACAATGTACTTGTACGTTGTACAAATAATTGCTGATCATGTAAAAATAAAGAAATTTTGTTGCCATACTTGGGTCTTTTCCACTATGAAATTGAAAAAAAATTCTATAATTCCTGGTTCTTTTATAATTTGATATTTGACATTCTAAATCTTCAATGAATTTGGAGTTTATCTTTCTGTAACACAAAGCTATGAATGAATTTTTGTTTTTCTTCCCAAATGAACATTATCTAGTATGCAATACATCATTTCAACATAGAATTGAGGTGTCATTTTTATTATATACTAAATTTGTAAATATATTGGGGTTAATTTCTGAATTTTCTTCTTTGTAAATTGATTTTTCTCCTATATTTACATCTGCTATTATGTATTAATTATTGAGATTTTGTAATGTGTCACAGGTTCTGTCAAGGCTGGGCTCTCATTGTTCTCCTATTACGTATTTTTTCCTAGCTCTTCTTGCTTGTTTATTTTCCCATTTGAACTTGAAAATTACTGTGTTTTGTTAAAAGACCCTTGTAAGATAGAAGACAGATTTGATTTCATTAAGAAAAAAACAGAAAAAAAAGCAAATTCAAAAGACAAGTAACAGAGTCAATGTTTTTAACTCATATTCCAAAAAAATATTAATTTTTTAATGTATAAATTAGTAAGAAACAGAGAGAAACCCCCTGTAAATAACAAGGTGCATGAGAAACCTTTGATAGAGAGAAATGTAGTCAGCATTGCTCATCATAAAAGAACAAATGGAAAATGCACTGAGAGCTACTGGCCATGGCAGTGAAATGGCTCCTGTTACTCACATTCATGGTAAACAGCTAGGAAACTGGACAGCTGTGTGTAGAGCACTGTTTGCACATGTTGGACATGTCTGAGATCCACAAGATAAGGGGAACAGGAGGTGAACTCCATTAGTGACCGTTTTCTGCCTGGAGCACTTCCTAAACTGCAGGACAAGGAGGGGGCACCCAGATCCCAGGCTCCTGCTGAAAAGAAGAGGCAGAAATCGAGTCTGAAGAGGCTGAGGTTAACTGGAATTTGCAGAGCGTGTTACTAGCAATGAGGGACGGCTGAGAGAAAGAGCTCCAGAAATCTGCAAAGGGATCCCCCGAGCCTTCTGCTGAATATTAAGTGCTAGCTGTGTAGAGTGAAATTTGCAAAGCAGGGCAAGAACAACTGCCATGAAGCTTTGAGGGTGAACTATTCACAGTGCTTGCATCTGGCTGGAGACAGCCATTCCAAACAGCCACAATGGAGACAGCTTATTAAACAACTAGGGCACCCAGGAGACAGCCCAGAAGGGACACACCTTGATGGGTAAAATAGTTCTAAAGGCTACTCTAGACACACAAACAGAACACAACAACAAGCCAACAAATGATCGAGCTGATCTACAAGTAACTCACTGCCTGCTAACACAAGTGTCAACACTTTTAAGGGAAGCAATGAAATCTAGGCACTCAACATGGTAATATCTACAATGCTGTTTTACTAGAAAGGAGTAAAAACAGGAAAACATAGTCCATAGCTAGAAGAAGAATCAGTCAAAAGCAGATCTAGAAATGGCAGATTATACAATTTAAAACACCTATTTTACACAAAAAGAATAAAATACCTAATACAGCTAACCAAGGAGGTGAAAGATCTCTACAACAAGAATTACAAAGCACTGCTGAAAGAAAGAGATGACACAAACATGGAAAAACATTCCTTGCTCAAGGATAGGAAGAATCAATATTATTAAAATTGCCATACTGCCTAGAGCAATTTATAGATTCAATACTATTCATATTATACTACCAATACCATTCTTCACAGAATTAGAAAACAAAACTACTTTAAAATTCATATGGAACCAAGAAAGAGCCCAAATAGCAAGGCAATCCTAAGCAAAAAGAACAGCTGGAGGCATCATGCTACCTGACTTCAAACTACTACAAAGCTACAGTAATGAAAACAGCACGGTAATGGTACAAAAACAGACACATAGAACAATGAACAGAATCGAGAGCCCAGAATTCATGCTACACACCTGCAATCATCTGATTTTTGACAAAGTCAACAAAAATAAGCAATGGGGAAAGGACTCCAATAAATGTTGCTGGAATACGTGGCCAGCCATACGCAGAAGACTGAAACAGGACCCCTTCCTTATACCATATGCAAAAAATCAATTCAAGATGGATTAAAGACTTGAATGTTAAAAACTTCAGCCGAATTAAATTTTAAGGAGTTTAATTGAGCAATGAATGATTTGCAAGTCAGGCAGCCCCCAGAATCACAGCAGATTCAGAGAGACTTCAGGGATGCCTCGTGGTCAGAACAAATTTATAGACTTAAAGGGGAAGTGACATACAGAAATCAGAAATGAAGTGCAGAAACAACTGGGTTGGTTACAGCTCATCATTTTCCTTATTTGAACACTCAGCAGTGTATGAGTGGTTGAAGTATGGCTGCTGGGATTGGCCAAGACTGAGGTATTGTTACAGATGCATACTCCTAAGTTAAGTTCTCAATCTTGTATACATATTAAGTTAGGTGGCAGTTCATCTACAAGGACTCAAATATTGAAGTATGGAGTTCTTCTCGGGTCACATTTAGCCTGCTTTAACAATGTAAACCTAAAGCTATAAAAACTCTGGAAGATAACCTAGGAAATTCCATTGTGGACATAATCCCTGGCAAAGGTTTTATGATAAAGATGCCAAAAGTAATTACAACAAAAACATTGACAAATGGGACCTACTTAAACTAAAGAGCTTCTGAACAGCAAAAGAAACTATCAACAGAGAAAGCAACCTACAGAATAGAAGAAAATATTTGTAAGCTATACATCCAACAAAGGCCTAATATCCAGAATCTATAAGAAATTTAAACAAATTAACAACCAAAAAAACAACTCCTTTAAAAAGTGGTTAAAGGACGTGGACAAAAGATTTAAACACACTTTACAAGATACAGAAATAGGAAAAAGTGTTCAACATCGTTAGTCATCTGAGAAACGAAAATTAAGTCCACAATGAAAGGCCACTATGTACCCACTAAAATAACTAAAATTTTAAAAACTGAACATTGCAAGTGTTGGTGAGGATATGGAATAACCAGAACTCTTATGAAAGTTTCTGGTGGAAGCCTAAAATGTATAATCACTTCAGAGAACTCTTAGGTGGCTCCTTACATTGTTAAATACACATTTACCACATGAACTGGCAATTCGTATCCTAGGTAATTACCCAAGAGAAATAAAACATTTTTTCTTTTTGAGATGGAGTTTCGTTCTTGCTGCCCAAGCTGGAGTGCAATGGCGCCATCTTGGCTCACTGCAACCTCCACCTTCCAGGTTCAAGTGATTCTCCTGCTTCAGGCTCCCGAGTAGCTGGGATTACAGGCATGCGTCACCACATCCAGCTAATTTTTTGTATTTTTAGTAGAAATGGGGTTTCACCATGTTAGCTAGGCTGGTCTCGAACTCCTGACTCCAGGTGATCCCCCCGCCTCGGCCTCCCAAAGTGCTGGGCTTACAGGCATGAGCCACCGTGCCCATCCATAAAACATTTTTTTACAAAAGGCTTACAAAGGAATATTTATAGCAGTTTTATTTGTAATAGCCAAAAGCTGGAAACAACCCAATTGTCTATCAACAGTGACTGGAAGGACAAATTGTGCTATGTCCACACATTAGAATACCAGCTGGCAGTCAAAAAAGAGCTTCTGATCTATGCAGCAATGCGAGTGAGTCTCAGTAATTTCATGGTGAGTAAAATAAGCTAGACAGAAAAGAACACACACTGATGACTATATGAAGTTCTGGCACAGACAAAATTCATACTCAGTGACAGAAATCAGATTAGCACTAACCTGAGGCAGGGGCTGCGTATAGGAGTGACCACTACAGAGGGCATGGATGGTGTGGTCAGGAGTGGTCTCTACCTCTGTCCATGCGCACTGAGCTATACCTGTAACAGGTAGATTTCATTTTGTAAATTGTATCTCATGAAGTTGATTTGAAAAGCCTACACTGAGAGGCAGTATTTTAACTATTCTGAGATAACATTGATTAAAAAATGCAACATGCCAAAATACACTAATGCTGTGATGCCACTTGTTTTTAAAAGGAGTAAAGAGCTACACACATGCATCATACACACTTAATTTTGCATAAAGTATCTATGGAAATACCTTCCTCTATCTGACAATACCATTGATAATTCTTGGGATGGATTTTTTCCCTGGTTTGGGTCTTGCTAATACTCCTGTGTTGAGCCACAAAGAACTGATACTGACATCTTTTAAAGAAATTAAAATAGAACTCCAAAATAACCCTAAATCAGTTTTCACTTTTTAAAATTTTATTTTATTTTGAGGCAGGGCTTTGCCCTGTTGCCCAGGCTGGAGTGCAGTAGCCCAGTCATAGCTCACTGCAGCCTTGAACTCCTGAGTTCAAGTAATCCTGCTGCCTCAGCCTCCTGGGTAGCAAGGACTTCAGCAAGGACCATGACTGGCTAATTTTTAAAATCATTTTATTGGTAGAGATGGGGTCTCACTATGTTGCCCAGGCTGGTCTCAAACTCCTGGCCTCAAGTGATCCTCCTCCCTTGGCCTCCCAAAGTGCTGGGAGTACCCAGCCAGTTCTCACTAAGATAAATTACATCTTTTAAACATTCTAGGCACCAAAATATATCACATTTTATTGGAGATATTTATATTTTGCTAAATAAAAGAAAGGGATTTTTTCTCCTATGCTCTTTGAGCATTTGATCTGTCGAAAGAATAAACCATGAGTTTATACATGAGCTCTGACACAGGTCTTAATCAATTTTAAAAGTTTATTTTGTCAAGGTTAAGGACAGCCCATGACACAGCCTCAGGAAGTCCTGATGACATGTGCTCAAGGCGATTTGAGTATAGTTTGGTTTTGTAAATTTTAGGGAGACATGAGACATCAATCAATAAATGTAAGATTGATTAGATCCAGAAAGGCAGGACAACTTGAAGTGGGGAGTGGGCTTCCTGATCATAAATAGATAAAAGACAAACAGTTGCATTCTTTTGAGTTTCTGATGAGCCTTTGTGATTTACAGGAATGTCACTTAGGCTGTAGTCTGGCTTAGTGAAACAACAGGGCAAAGGAAACAATCAGATATGCATTTGTCTCACGTGAGCAGAGGGATGAGTCTGAGTTCTGTCTGTTGTCCACAGGGAATTTCCTTGTGGACAAATTGTGAGGGAGGTGTGTAGCTTCTTACCTTTGTAGCTATCTTTTTAGGAATAAAATGGGAGGCAGGTTTGCCTGACAAGAGTTCCCAGCTTGACTTTTCCCTTGGCTCAGTGATTTTGGGGTCCTGAGATTTACTTTCCTTTTACAAAAGCAAGCTTCCATTAGTGTACTTCATCTACGTTCTGTAAATTACCGAGGCGAAACAGTGGAAATGAATGCCTTCAACCTTCCAGATCCTGGCGTCCTGCAGTCAGTCATGCATGTGCCTCTTAATTGTAGACAGTGAGACAAGAACTTCTCAGCCTCAGGGCACTCGTGGTCCTACACTGAAGCTATTCAGCTTCTTCGCTCTGCTGATCCCTCGTCCAGTGACAAGAGAATAGTCCATCTTCTCTGATATACTTCAGAGCTGGAAGAATTATGTGAGCTTTGTTATGACAAGCCCTCTGATGAGTGTATAAATGTCCAAGCGACCCCGTAAACGTAAAGTGCCATAGAAATGCAGGCCGGCATTACTTGTAGACTCAATTCCCAAGTCTCCTAGAGTTTTACTCATAGGAAAGTCTACAGGCAGCCAGTTCCAACATTTTTGACAAGAACAACAAAATATATTAAATTTTATACTATATATTATAGTTACAAAATATATTTTTAAATTTTAAATTCTTAAATTAGTATTGAAGTCTGTTAATTGCAGGAAGAACATACATAACAGAGAGGTTTGGCCAGGTTTTGTTTAACATCCTTTGGAGCCCAAGGATTTTATAATTTCTGAGATTCTTAGAGTTTAGAGTTTCCCACTCTCAGCATGGATTTGATTTATTAGGAGAAATAGAGATGATACTGTCAATGAGGATTTCCAGTTCATTTCCTTTGATAGCCTATGCTGTGTTAATGCTTCGTTGTGTTACCAAAAAGGGTCCCAATCCAGACCCCAAGAGAGGGTTCTTGGACCTGGTGCTAGAAAGAACTCAGGGCAAGTCCATGAAGTGAAAGCGAGTTTATTAAGAAAGTAAAGGAATAAAGAAGGGCTACTCAATAGGTGGAGCAGTGGCATGGGCTGCTCCACTGAGGATACTTAGAGTTATTTTTCAATTATATGCTAAACAAGGAGTGGATTATTCGTGAGTTTTCTGGAAAAGAGGTGGGCAGTTCCCGGAACTGAGAGTTCCTCCCCTTTTTAGACCATATAGTGTAACTTCCTGATGTTGCCATGGCATTTGTAAACTGTCTTGGCGCTGGTGGGAGTGTCTTTTGGCAGCTAACGCATTAGAGTTAGTATAATGAGCAGTGAAGATGACCAGAGGTCATGTTCATTGCCATCTTGGTTTTGGTGGATTTGGCCGGCTCCTTTACTGCATGCAGTTTTATCAGCAAGGTCTTCATGACCTGTATCGTGTGCGGACCTCCTGTCTCATCCTGTGACTTGGAATGCCTAACCTCCTGGGAATGCAGCCTGGTAGGTCTCACCCTTATTTCACCCAGCTCCTATTCAAGATGGAGTCTCTCTGGTTCGAACACCTCTGACAATTGTATATGAGAAGAATGAAATAATAGTAAATTTCTCACTGCTATTTAGCAGAATTTTTCATTAAAATATCTTTTTTTATCTTTCAGTGAATAACCCTATACCTTCCAATTTGAAATCAGAAGCAAAAAAGGCTGCCAAAATATTAAGAGAATTCACAGAAATAACTTCCAGAAGTGGACCTGATAAGATCATTCCTGGTAGGTAAATAGGATGAGTGCTGTTCGTCTCTAAATGTTTTTTTCTAAGTTGTTTTTTGCATTGTTCGACACTCCATTTCAGGCAGAAGCCTCCATCAATGCCAACAAATGGTTCCACCACCTTTTGTTCCGCCACCTTTTTTCTCATGGCTGATCCAGGGATGCTTTGGAAACTACTACCTGTTCATTACAACTTCTGGTTATTTCCAAAGGGTGTTCACAGCATAACTTGTTTCATGCAAAGGAGATCCAAATGCCAATTCACTTTGGCAATGTTACAGACCAACCTCCCTCTTAATTAATCACAGCACATGACTCTGAGCTCTGTTTTAAAAATTTGTTGTTGATAGAATAATCTTAATAATGATAAAATAATGATATTAATTATTGTTGCATCCCTGCCACTTCTCCCATCATGAGAAAACAGTCCTCATAAGGCCTTGCTACTTCTAGGTGGAAGGGGTCTGGGCAGGGCCAGCTGCAGACCAGGCAAACCGGCAGGGCCTCTTCCCTCCCTGTCTCTCCCTTTTGCATAGGCTTTTTCTCCTGCCTCCCATCCCGGGGGGCCAGCGCCCTGAACACCACATGTTCCTGCTCCACTTGAGCTCTCTGCAGCCTCGCCTGTCCTTTGCGTCGCGTGCTAAGAACTCTGCAAGCTAACCTCGCAAACTCACCAGCTAATCTCATACATAAATTTTAATTTTGTGTTTCCTCCTTCCACATAAGACATTTACATTCTCTAGCGGTTTAAGACATTAATCAGTAATTCCCAACACAGATGTGCATCAGTATCCCCTAGACCATGAAAGCACAGCTTCTTAAACCTCACTCCAAACCTGCTGACTTAGACTTTTAGTGCAGTGTGTCCAGGAATGCATGTTTTAAACATGTTTCTCATGTAATTCTTAAGTAGTCAGTGACACCTAAGATCAGTCCAGAGGGGAGCCTTTGAAAACCACTATCATCACCACTTCTAGTTATTTCCAAAGGGTGTTCACAGCATACTTGTCTCATGCCAATTAGCCTGGACAATGTTACAGACCAGCCTCCCTCTTAGTTAATCAGAGTGCATGACTCTGGGTCCTGC
The DNA here is from genome assembly GCF_028878055.3 of Symphalangus syndactylus. Lineage (NCBI taxonomy): Eukaryota > Metazoa > Chordata > Mammalia > Primates > Hylobatidae > Symphalangus > Symphalangus syndactylus. Next base: position 111,720,692 of record NC_072440.2, read on the forward strand.
ATTAAAGAGATAAATTTAATTTTTCTAAGCCAGATATCTAAAGTTATTTAATAGAACTTTAAATAATGTTTTAAAAATTTGTTGTTGTTTTAATAATCTTAATCATGATATTAATTATTGTTGCATTGGTCCGGTGACCTCTCCTGTCTTGAGGAAACAGTGCTTTGTAGAGCCTTACTACTCCAGGTGTAGCCTGAATCTGCAGCTTGGCATCCCCTGGGAGCTTGTGAGAAATCTGCTCAGATGTCACAAATCAGTCTGCATTCCTCCCAAGGTCCCAGTGAGGTGCACACACACACTAGTTTCAGAAGCGCTGCTTTAGAGCCTAAAGAAGACTCAACAAGAAAAACTAGATTTTCAGTATCAGTATTCTGAAGGAGCCCCTCTCAGTGGGTGAAGCTCAGAAAAAGAAATTCTGTTTGCATGTTAGTCTAAGTAAGAGATTGCCCCAAGGCATGGGTGTGGCAACGACGGAAGTTCCACAGCCAGCAGAGATCCAGGCCCACTTCTCCTGGGAGTCTGGTGGGGGGCATTATGTTTACATTAAAACAAAGATGCTATTTCATAGGATAAACAGTTGCATCTATAAAACATTTAAACAAGACATCTAGATCTCGAAACCTTCCCAGTGGTGTGTTTGGCCTCCTCTAATGTTAGGATTCTAAGAAGTAAGTGAAACTTAATTTAGCAATTAAATCTATAATCGGTACATTCTATGTTATAAATCAAAAGCTAATTGGCAGATTATTCAGGGATTATTAATATTTTAGTGTCCCTGAATTTGAGTGGAAATCTGTAAAAATATAATTGACATGTGGAATATGTCCATTTTAAAATGTGCTTTTGTTAATATCTAATATTCCCAATAGGGGCAATAGCAACTCTAGAAGCATCGAGAACAGAATGTGAGGAAGACATTCTGCCAACAGGTGGCTGTAAAAATAACCCTGCACAACATATAATACAGCTTTCAATCTTGTTACAATATAATTATAACCTTTTAAAATACAAAAATAAAGTACACTTAGTAGACAGCCATCCAGGATGCAACCTTATTTTCTGTAGCTTTCTTATTAAGAACAGCTCCACAAATGTTCTGCATGCAAACTTCATGGTGTTGGATGAATTATTTCCAAGAGTTGGTTCTTAATTTAAACTTTGAAATGGTGGCATAATTACATGAGAATTTTAGTGTTCTGTTGGGGCATCTGCAAAGCTTTTGCTCTGTGTACTAGAGCCCCATGTCTGACTTCACTTCCTTGGCAGAATATTTGATAAAAATAATAAGTTAAACTACCTTAAAGTTATATGTTAGGCTTCCCTCGTTAGTTTGAATGAGGTGTTATTGTGTCGTAAATTCACAGAATTGTGTGGCACTATATTCAGTGGATACATATACTAATAACCCTCATTTTATGTAATGAACATCTCTGAAATGTGAATAAACCAATATTTTTAAATGAAATTATATTATCAGTGTACTAATAGTTAAGTGGTACTCAAATGCTATAGCAGATCATTTTATAAAGTTAAAAATGTTTTAACATTGAAAAATTACTTAATTTTTCTGTTTTTGAATCCAGATTTTTATATTAATACAAGGTTAATTTAGCTACGTGGCTTTAAGATCAAAGTTCTAATTCATGCTGCCTTTTCGTAATTTTTAAAGTTTCTCCTTAATACTATATGGATCTTAATTTCTTTGAAAATGTAACTTTTATCTTTTATGTTGTGTACTATATCCTAAATTAATTGAAATTGCAAAAATATTTGCCCTGCTAATAGATAGCAATAAAATCTCTTTCAAATATCTAATTTATTTGGTCAGTTACAGGATGTGAGGATATTTATGATGTGTTTAGCACTGCAAAAATAGCGAACACAAAAAACATGCATGGGAATAGAGAGGCCTTGTGCCCATCTGTTGAGTGACTGACTTTTGTTCATTGCTCCTGTGTGCCCCGAATTCCTAGAGATAACCTCTGTGTACACTGACTCTGTTTAACACTTGCTCGTCTATCCAGGCACATAGATCAAAATGCTTACCTTCCCATTGTTTTCCACGTTAACAGCTCACGTAATTGCGAAGGCTAAAGGCCTTGCAATTCTGTCTGTGATCAAAGCCGGGTTCCTGGTGACTGCCAGAGGAGGCAGCGGGATTGTAGTGGCGCGCCTTCCAGATGGAAGTAAGTTGGCGTCTGTTCACTGGAGTAGAGAATCTTCATTCTTTGTTCTGTCTGTTTTCATGTGAACACATTGCATAGCGAGTAGGACAGGTTCCCTGCATATCAACTAAAACTTATGTAATAAGGGCTACTCGACTGAACGTGCAGTTTGGTGTCAGTGAACAAGCCACAGGAACCAGCCTTTCTGTCTCTCTCTGTCCTCAAAATATTAGACAAGACACGACAGGTAGATATAACTTTGTTTTGCATGAATTTTGTAATTCTTCCATGGAGCAAATATTGAAACGTGGCAGTATGTGCATTTCTTTTGTTTAATATGAATTCTTATTCCTCAACTTCATGGTGTAGCTGCTTTCTTTTGTTTTATGGAAATTGATATGAAAATAAGGGGGCCATGTGTGAATTTCTTTGTTTCTGTGGTAGATCATAAAAACTGTGGCATTTGAACAGTTTTCCCCAAGGCAGAATCATATCAAGAGCAGTATCATTGAGTTTTACTTTCTGGGATGAAATCTACTACTTGATTCTTTAGAGGTGAAATCAAAATATTTTTCATGAATCCCAAGTACTAACATTTATAGTAATATTTAAAATAGACATAGGTGTGTCAAAACTAACTAAAATGTTTTTTATACCAATTTAACATTTGCTGTTCAGTGAACGCATTTTTCTATTAGTAGCAGTTTTTTAGCATAATTTTATTTTGAGAGAGCATGGGACACTTACAGACAATAAATGTATAATATATGCATTTGTGAAGTATATGGCCTTGAAATAGCAGTCAGCAGATTCACCATTTCTTACCAAGGTATCCCCACAGTCAACAAAAACCTCTTCCTTATTATGTGGATCAGTTTTCATAGCTCAGTAGTGTGGCTTTGAAAATGAGAAGAAAACAATTCTCTTTTTCTCAAGCATTATCCAAATTTCCATGGGCAGACTTTTCTCAGCAGTAAAACCAAACAAAATAGAGGCACATTCCAAGGGGGCCCACTGTCAGATGGGACTCAAAGTCTATGAGAAAGTCCCTGCCTGTCTCAGATCTGCGACTGCTCCATTGACGGGTGACTTGCTCACCAAGGGAAGGGACAGTCAATACCAAGACCTGGGCTCCTCTCAGAGCCCCAGCGAACCTTCCTACTGGTTTCAAAACCTGCATTTCTCTCCCTTCTTCCTGAGCTGCAGCTGCTGACTCTGCTGAGAGTAATTTAAAAACTGTCCAAATAAGGCACAACGTGTTCCCCAGGATCCCGGCCAAGACCAGCCGTCTTAACACAGGGACAGTTCCTAACACAGGGAACGAAAAATTATCAGACACTAATTTCTGTAAGCCAAACTTCTCTAAGCCTGAGTAGGATAGTTCTGGATATATTCCAGCAATATTCTATTATCTAGCATGCATGGTAGCAACCATTTTCAAAAAGTGCTTTGGCCAGACCATCCCCCCACCAAATTGAAAATACATTTTTCTAGACTTGTTTAACATGACTGTTTCTATATCAAGAAAAATAAGCATATAGTAATCCTAAAATGTGCCGTATCATGGCAAATGGAATTACTGTACTTAGTTTCTAAATGTGATTTATCTTGTTAGAATTTTAATAACCTTGAATTTGTAGCCTATTTCTTCTGCTTAAGCACGAGAGGTGTTAAAACAGTTTTTGCCCTCAGAAATTTACAATGGGAACAATTACTATGTTACCATTAGATAATAAACTCTCTTGAATCCTTCTGATCTCTTAAATCTATGACAAAATTCTAGCTGAAAACTAGAGCTACAGCTAAGTTGTTTTATAAAAATATTGACAGTTGAAGTTACCAAGTGCTCTGTATGGCTAATGGTTAGGGAACCAATAGTTTGGTCTTATGCTTGTTGTTAGAGAAAGATTAGAGGACATGGGCTTGTGAGGCTATGAGACTCATAATGAATATCTAATACTTTTCAGGTATTTTTAACTTTTTAAAAATTACATATTCTTTTTGAAGATCACTTTAAAATGGGGAAAATACCAAGTCTCATTATTTTAAATAGAAGCACTCTTTAGATTTTAGCATTTTTCCTTCCTATGTTTACATGTCGAGGGTGTTTTAATGTTAGGATAACGTTCGTTTGTTTTTTTTTATTAGAATGGTCTGCACCCTCAGCCATTGGGATAGCTGGCCTTGGTGGGGGATTTGAAATAGGAATTGAGGTAAGTAGCTTGTGCATTTCCATACAACTGCCATGTCCTCTGAAGACACCTAAGATGCAGCCTGTGAAAACTGAGAGGTTTCCTGCTGTTCTTATTGTTACCATTGGCACCTAGGAAAAGTTGTTTCCTTTATTTTCTTGATGAGTGTCTAACTAAGGCCACCTGATGGTTCCCATTTTCTTTCCTTTTCTTTCATTAGGAGTAGGATTTCTTTCCTTCGCCATTTTATCTGCTTCTGTCTCATGCACATTTGTATAACAGGCATATCCCAACACCTGGCCAGCTGTCATTGGCAGTTTATGGACTGCTCATGGCATAGCCACTGTTCTCCTTCAGTGGGCATTGAAATCACGTGGGCAGTGCATCATCATCTGTGGCAAAATCCAGTTTTGTAACATATGATATTCAAATCCCTCCAAATTCTTTAAGTAAAGAAGAACTTCACGTTATTTCAGTTTATAATGTTGCTCCTGGGATTCTGGCATCTGTCGGGCAGACGTGCACACTCACAGAGGTCTCCTACATAGGGATCCTCTTAGGGCTGATGCTCATCTTCAGTCTGTCGTTTTGCCAGGGACTGGAAATTGAATCTCCTGGTATGCTCAACTCATTTTCTTCTCAAATTTCAGTCCATTTCTTCCTAAGCTATCCTTTGTAGATTTGCCCTGTTGACATAGTTTTAAATTCCCTCATCCTTATTAGGAGGAAGTATTTCTAACTCTTTTTTCATCTTTATTCAATCTTTCTTACTCACTGCTGTATAAATCTGTGGTATGAAAGGAACATAGTTTAGTTTTGCTTATCATGACTGCATTTTTGTACCGTATGCAACCAAATCAAAGCTTTCAAAAATATCGCCCTCTGGTGGAAAGTGCATTTTCATCAGGGATTGTGGCTTCCCTCCCCTTCCTCCTCCCTTCCCTCCCTCCCCTCTCTTCTCCTTTCCCCACCTCCACCCAGTCCCCTGGCCCTCCTTGTAGAAGGGCCTTTTTCTCTCAATAGATCATGCTGCTAAAATGTGCTACGTCACAACCTGTTCTTCCCACAACCCTCTGGCTCCTTGTGAGGCTGGGGGCATGCTTTGAGCATTTATTTCAAAAATGATGAGAGACTCAGAAATGATGTCTGTATTAAATTTCAATATGTTAGAGACCAAAAATTGAGAGTTTCCATGGTAATTCTTTGAAAATTTTGGACTTTTAGCCATAGGGCACATTAGTAGCCCTGAAAAACAAGTGCAAGTAAAATGTAGTCCCTTCATCCAGTAAATGAAATAGAAAGACTTTAAATAAGCATTTTATATACTGATACATAGTATTTTTTTTCTTTTTTCTTTTTTCTTTTTCTTTCTTCTTTTTTTTTTTTTTGAGATGGAGTTTCGCTCTTGTTGCCCAGGCTGGAGTGCAATGGCGCGAACTCAGCTCACTGCAACCTCCACCTCCCAGTTTCAAGCGATTCTCCAGCCTCAGCCTCCCGAGTAGCTGGGACTACAGGTGTGCACCACCACACCCAGCTAATTTTGTATTTTTAGTAGAGATGGGGTTTTACCATGTTGGTCAGGCTAGTGTCAAACTCCTGACCTCAGGTGGTCCGCCCACCTCGGCCTCCTAAAGTGCTGGGATTACAGGCGTGAGCCACCGTGCGGGGCCTTAGACTGATACACAGTATTATTTTTTAAAAGACAATACGAGATAATGGTGAGCTATTAGAGAGAAGACTGGATCAGACCATTCTGGCTCCAATTCTGACCCGGGTGCTTCCACTCTGTGATGTTAGGAAGTAGCTTTTCTTCTCCACACCTTAGCTTCTACATTTGCAAAACACAGTTAAAAATAGCCTTATATGAGTCTCTGGGCTTATATTGGTGATTAAATATGGATTTATACAGTAAAAGCACTTGAAATAACACAAAATATAATTTTATTGTTAATATCTTCTTCATCTTTGCAGCTTATTTAGGCTTGCCATTTACAGAAACTTTTTATTGCAAAGCCTGTCTTCATGACAGTATGGAAATTAACTATGGAATTTCATTTAAATAACATAACTATAAACTTTTAAATGTCAATTTCAAACAGAGATAAGAAGCATCTCCTAGGGATTGGAGACATGAGTTTTAAACTTCTTAACTATGATCTGACTTTGCTTCTCAGAGCCCCACAGATAAGTCTCTGCGTGTAACTGTGAGCGTGCAGTGATGTCACAGCAGTCGGCTATTTTTCGATGTTAACAGAAAGCACTGTTTGCTCTCCATGAAGCACTCTCAGATTCTGTCTGAGCCTGCATCCTAACAGCACTCGCGCCTGCTGTCTGAATGAGGGAGGGAGTCAGAACGGGAGCATGGGGTATCCAGAGTGGCTCCCTCAGGCTGTTCTCATCACAGCAGATCTGGTGCCCACCGAGACCATGGGGGCGCTGGAGGGTGGACACGTCCTTCCTGAAGGGACCACCCTCTGAGGGCACTTCTGACTCAGGTCACCAGCTGAGCTGAGCATCCCCTTTGGGCCTGGCTTCTCTTGGAACTTGCTCCTACCATGTCCTAGCAGCCACAGATAGTAAGGACCAGCCCTCAAGTGGACTGTGAGTACTGGAAAGGCAGAGACTTTCCCAAACTTCACACCTACGTCCACAGAGACTGATGAGACACCCATGAATGCTTCCTTTTCTGTAAAATGGGACAATGACAGGGCCTGTAACCACACAGGGTTTTCCTTTCAAGCACATAGATGGCACACATGTAATCGGTTAGTACTATCCAATATTTGTTGAATAATTTAACTATCTGCCTGCCTGCCTTCCTTCCTTCCTTCCTTCCTCTCTCTCTCTCTCTCTTTCTTTCTTTCTTTCTTTTCTTTATTTTGAGGCAGAGTCTTGCTCTGTCGCCCAGGCTGGAGTGCAGTGGAGCAATCTCAGCTCACTGCAACCTCCACCTCCTGGGTTCAAGTGATTCTCCTGCCTCAGCCTCCTAAGCAGCTGGGACTACAGGCGCCCGCCACCATGCTCGGCTAATTTTTTGTATTTTTAGTAGAGATGGGGTTTCACTGTGTTAACCAGGATAGTCTCGATCTCCTGACCTCGTGATCCGCCTGCCTCAGCCTCCCAAAGTGCTGGGATTATAGGTGTGAGCCACCGCGTCCGGCCATTTTTTTTTTTTTTTTTACAAAACCTGTACACATGCTATTATGGAATCATTTTCATAGCCATGGAAGGTGGTTGTCATCGCTCTCATTTTATCCATAAAATAACCAAGCCAGGGGAATTCTCCAGTAGGAGGCAGCCAGAGAGGGGCAGATTGGGAAGCGTCTGCTCCCACATCCAGGCAGCATGTTATTCGAAAGACAGAGTTCCTTATAGTCTGTCTTGTCTGCACATCCCTCAATAGGGAAAAAAGGAAGGTTCAGGAAAGTTACTTGTTCTTGGTTTCACAAGTGCTTGGGTGGTAAAGTAAGGCCCACCTCACTGTAACATTCATCTGCATAACAAGCCATTGTTTTTAGGGCACTATACAAGGTAGGCAAAGCACACATTATTTTCAATATACAGAGACATTAGCGTCTTACCTAAGATCACACAGCTAGTGTGTGGTTGTCAGACTGGGTTCACTAGAAGCGGAGCCTGATACCAGTTCAAGTGCATGTGATATACTGAGCAAATGTTCTTCGGGGGAAGAAACTTAAGGTATAAGGGAAGCAGGGTAAAGAAGGGGAAAGGTCCAAGCAAGGCTGTTGCTTAAAGTCTAGTTAAACTCTTCTTCATCCATATTGATAGGTAGTTCAGGTTACTGACTCAAGGTCTGTTTTTTTTTTAATAGACACATTTATAGCTACATATTCCCTCTAGGCATTGCCCTGGCTGCCTTCCATGAGTGTGGGTATGTTGTGCTTCATTTTCCTTAATCTCAAAATATTATCTAATTTCTCATGTGATTTCTTCTTTGACCCATTTGTTATTTAGGAGTGTGTTGCTTAATGACCACATATTTGTAAATTTCCCAAATTTATTGTCCTTGATTTCAAATTTCATTCCATTGGGGTCAAAGAAAATATTTTGTATAATTTCAGTCCTTTTAAATGGGGTAAGGCTTCTTTTATGGCCTTACATATAGACTCTTGTCCTGTACAATGTTCCATGTGTGCTGGAGAAGAACGTGTGTTCTGCGTTATTGGGTAAAGTGTTCTCCAGGAGTCCATTGGGTCTAGTTGGTTTACGTGGTTGTTTAGTTGTTCCATATCCTTGATAATCTTATGACTAATTGTTCTCTTCATCATTAAAAGTGGGTTATTGACACATCGAGCTATTTTTGTTAAATTGTCTATGTCTTCCTTCTAGATTGTCAGTTTTTGATTCATGTATTTGGGTCTCCGATATTATGTGCTTATATAAATACATGTGTATTACTATGTTTATAATTGTTATATCTTTTTGGTTGATTGACCATTTTATCATTATAATATGTCCCTGTTTATTCCTAATTACATTTTTTGTTGTTTTAGGTCCATTTCTTCTGATATAAATATTGCCACTCCAGCTTTCTTAGGTTGCCATCTGCATGACACATCTGTTTCCACCCTTTTACTGTCAATCTAATGGTAACTTTGAATCTGAAGCATGTCTCCTATGAGCATATAATTGGATGTTGTTGTTGTGGTTGTTGTTGTTGTTTTATCCATGCTAATAATCTCTGCCTTTTTATTTGGTTTAATTCCTTCACATTTAATAGATTATTGATATCATTGGATTTATATTAGCCATTTCACTTTTTTCTATATCTCATGCCTTTTTTGTCCCTCTGTTTCTACTTTACTGTTTTCAATTAAGTGAACATTTTGTACTATGGCATTTTGATTCCTTTTATGATTTTTTAACTGTATTTTTGAGTCATTTTGTTAATGGTTGTTCCAGAGCTTACAATATGTCTTAACTAATTCTAACTCTCATAGGGTTCTAGTCTTTTTTCTCCTTTTTTGTGCTATTACTGTTATACATATTAAATCTATATATGATACACACTCAGCAATTCATGATGATAGTTAATAATTTATATAGTTTTATGTCTTTTAGAGAAACTCAGAGAATAATTGAGAGCAAGTATTTACTCATTGAACTTGCTATATTAACCTTTTTTATTTACCATTTTTGGTTCTATTCCATTGTTTCTGTTCATTCAAGTTACCATCTGGTGTCATTTCCCTACTCCAAGATAACTTTGCTCCCACCTGACTCTTTTGTATGGTTATTGTCTAGTATATAATATTTCTATATGTTACAGACTTAACATATAGAAAAAATTTATTTTTAAACCAAGTAAGAGAAAAGAGAAGAACTATGCATTTATACTATTATTTATAGTTAGATAATTATCTTTACTGGTGATTTTTTAAAGTGTGGATTTAAATTACTGTCTAGAGTCACTTGCTTTCAGCCTGAAGGACTTCGTTTAGAATTTATAATATTTCTTGTAAAGTGGTTCTACTAGCAATAAATTCTCTCAACTTAAAAAAAATTTTAATCTGGGAATGTCTTTATATCCCCTTCATTTTTGAAATATACTTTTGCTGATAATAAGATTCTAAGTTGACCAGTTCTTTCTTTCAGCATTTTGTCATCCTACTGTTTTCTGAAGTCTACTGTTTTTGAAGAGAAATCTATCTGTTATTCTAATTGGGGTTCCTTTTATGTGATGAGTCATTTTTTCTTGCTCTTTTCAAGATTTTCTCTTGCATTTTAAGATTTTTTACGATCATCTATCTGGAGTGTATCTTTTTACATTTATTCTACTCAGAATTTTTTGAGCTTCTTGAGTGTAGGTTCATGTTTTTCATCAGATTGAGAATTTTCAGCCATTATTTCTTTGAGAAAATTTTCTGCTTCTTTCTCTTTTTCCTTGCCTTCTAGTACTTATATCACACATATGTTGGTGCACCTAATGGTGTCCCAGGTTTCTTGTGTTTCTGTCAATTTTTCTTCATTCTCTTTCTCTTAGTTTTTAAGACTTTCTATTATTCAAATTTACCAGTTCTTTGTTTTGCGTGCTCAGATCTACCGTTAAACTTCTCTAGTAAATTGTTCATGTTGCTTAATGTACTTTTTACCTCCAGAATTTCCATTTGGTTCTTTTACATAATTTTATGTTTTTATCAATATTTTCTATTCGATAAGATATTCTCATTGTACATTTTCCTACTTCTTAACCATAGTTTTCTTTAATTCTTTGAACATATTTATGACAGCTGTTTTAAAGTCTTTGCTAAATCTGATAGCTGGACCATCTGAACAGCAGTCATTCTCATCTGCTTCTTTTTTTAATTTTTTTTTTCTATGTATGGATCACACTCTCCCACTTCTTTGTTTGTCTTATTATTTTTGGTTGAGAATCAGAAATTTTAATATTATATTGTGTCAACTCTGGATGCTCAACCTCTCCCCCTAGGAGCCTCTTATTGTTTGCTTGCCGTTTGTGCAGAGATAAACGGCTGGACTGTTTGAATGAATTCTGTGCCCCACTACTGTGAAGCCTCCAGTGTTGTCTATGGGCATGCATATAGTTTTCCTGAGATGACAGGTTCTGACTATCCCTGTCCCTGACCTGTCTGTTAAGCTGTCTGTCCCCATTGGTATTACACACTGTTGTTAGCCTCCACTAATTGCCTGCTGGTTGCTCCATTGTTTCCAACAATGCCCTGGGGACATAATTGCTCCACAGTTTGATCCAGTTAAAATGTGCTCCTGTGCACTGGTAGTCTTTGAGGCTCATTTCTATTTCAGGAGGGCTCTTCTTAGCTATCTCTGTCCCTGGTTCTCCCTGATAATTTTCTAGATCACCCATGGTTTAGCTTGTTGCTATCATGGAGCTAAATACCTCATCTTACCTGTTTATCACCAAAAGCAATATTTTTGACAGCACCTTTGAACTTCCCCACTCTCTGTTCCAAAACCTTTCACTTCCCTTGGGGAGAGCTTTGGAGCTCTCTGCTCTTGCAGCCTGTCTCTCTCTCTGCCCAAGATCTCTGTGCTGTTGCTCCAGAGCTGGAGGCTGGGGCAGTGGCTCCCTTCTCTTGGAGTGACATCCCTGCAGCCTTGGGCAGGGTAGTAGCTTGGCTTGCCTCTGTCAGGGTGGAGCTTTTGCCCCACAGGTGAACTGGGGCAAGAGTGAGTGCGGCCCTGGTGCTCCTGGACTGTCGTGCTAGGCTGGAGCCTCCACTTACACATGGGTTCCGGGTGGAGGAAGGAAGCTCCAGACCTCTCAGCTGCTCTTGCCTGGAATGGAGCTTCTGTACAAGGAGCTGTGGGAAGAGAGATGCTGGCAAAAGCCTCTCCTGTGGAGATACTGCAGCCCTGAGCAGGGGCTGTGGGAAGGAAGTCTGTGTTCTTGCAAACCCCCTTCCCCAAGAGGAGCTTCCATCAGGCTGACCTGCAGTGGGGCACAGGTTGTAGCTCAAATGTCACCAACTCTCTCTGCCTTACCAATATTTAACAATGTTCATTGAATCAATGTGTCTTCATTTTCTTCACTTGCCATATGCCCTTAGGACAATTTCCAGAAGTGTTAATTTTTAAAATAATTTTTACCAGTTATGGTTATTTTGCTGTGGAGAGGGTCTGTGGCCTCTTTATGCACCATTGCAGTGGCATTCTGATTTGTAGATACGTTCTACAGTGGGATGGAGATTCAATTGTAATTGTTAAGTTTTAGCTCTTCTTTTGTTAGTTATAGAACATTGAACAAAGTACTTAATCTTCCTGAATCAAATCTGTAAAATAAAAAATTTTTAAGTTGAATAAAATGGTCTTTAAGTACCCCCTTTCCCTTCTGATATTTGTGACTGGCAACAAAGCTTGCCTGTTCTGGGCTAAAGTTGTGGTGCATTGTTTTGTGCCTGGGTCAGTCTCAGTTTTCCTCCAGACATCTCCGGTACCTTCCACATGGTGTATCCAATGCTGCAAAAATGTTACATTTGCTCCAGGTTCTTCATCTGACCTTCCAAACACAGAAAGGGATTGGAGTACCACCTTCTTAATTATTTGTACTGTTATTCTAGAATATCTGGGGAGATGATAACCTATTAGTTGCAATGGATGCCTTAGGACATTCGTGCTTAATTCTCTTAGAGAATCCTGGTGGAAAAAGATTGCAGTCTTAATTGTGTGTTCATTAATGCCCTGTTCTTAAGTTCAGTTCTCTTAACTAACAAGGTCTAGTTGTGCAAAGGATGCTGCTTAACAGCCACTGCTGTCTGAGGCTGCTCCTGGATAGCTTATTGCATTGTGCCGTGGTTTCACTGGAGAGTGAATGTCAGACTCATTCTTCTAGGAGCATAAGTGTAAGTGACCCTAAGCTTAGCCAGAAGGCCGGCATGGGGTTAATTTATGTTTGATGATCTCAACCTTTAGACTCCCAGATGCTGCAGGGTGGAGAGTTCCCTGGTTCTTGGGACATCAGAGGTACTGAATAATTGTCTAAATTAGTGGCTGAATACCTGTATCTGGGTTAGGGATTAATTTGGGGGAGGGGGAAGTTTTTGTGGTAAAGAGAGAGAGATTAGTAAAGAGAGTTGAGATTATGAGAAGTGAAGATGTGAAAGTGGTCTGAGGAAAGATAATGCTACATTTGCTTTGAATACCACTAACGGTTTCTTTTTGGATGACAGTTGTAGCCAAGCGCAAAGCTCAGAAAGTCCTGCTGCTGGCTTGGCTTTGGACGTGTACAGTCCTTTGCTGTGTTTCCAGAGCCAGAGCTCACACTGGGTCATCAAGCCAGAGCAGTCTGGCTTTTACTCAAGACTGGAATTTGAAAAAACAAAAATGACTGCTTTTTCCAGGGAGAATTTAGATGGGCCCTTTCACTTTACTGAAGAGGAAGGTATTTGGGTTTAAGTTGAGGATAAATTATTGTTAGGGATCCGAGTCCAGTTTCTAAGACCCCTGAGAGCGGGATGAAGGAAAAGATCTGTTGGTCTGAGGAATGGAGGGTGTTGCTGGAAGGACCCTCCACTTAAGCTTGGTTTGCATATTGAGACTGGCCATGCCACACACACACACACACACACAAGGAGGGAGGAAAAGGTTTATTCCCCATGTAGTGAGGCTTTTGGGGAGATGGGGGCAGGCTCCAAGGCCAGCCCAAGAGTGGGGTGAGAGAACGGCAGGGCGGAGGAGGGAGCCCAGCTTTCTTAGCGGGTTGTCCAGGTGTGGGGCTTAAAGGCTGACAGCAGTCAGTCATCCAAAAGGGGTAAAGCTCTGACAGGACGACAGCCCGGGACTCAGCTGTGTGGGTGTGAAGCAGGCTGACCACACGAGAGGGACATGGGGTGGCACCCTCTCAGGAGCTGCTTTCAGGAAATTCAGTCGCAGAGAAGAGGGACATTTCTCTCCCGCAGCTTCCCCTGCATGGCAACTGTGGTTTTTCACATTCTGATATTTAAGAATTTATTTAATTGAAACACTTGCATCTGAGTTACTAAGTTTTATTTTTTAATTTTATTTTTTGATTTATAGTGGACTACGTATTTTCCTGGTACTTGAAATAATTTAATACATGCATATGATTTGTAAAGATCAAATCAGTATGATTGGGATATCTGTCACCTTAAATATTTGCCATTTCTTTAGGCTGGAAGCATTCAAGTTCTTTTCTAGCTATGTTGAAATAGTTAATAGATTATTGTGAACCATAGTCACCCTACTGATCTTATAAATAAAACACAAGTCTTATTTCTTCGATCAGACTGTTATATAGTTGAGTTTTAATGCAGACTTCTAAAGAAGTCTTATCAAATGCTTACAGGGTTTTCTGAGAGTGCTGTCCCAATGTGTTGTTCAGCTCCTCCAGATTCCTGCAGGAAATCTGTCTTGCTCCTTCTTCTAAGCTGTGGAAATAAACTGAGAGCCATTGCTGCTCACAGGCCCGCCAAGCTGTCTGCAGAGCTTTTGACCTGGTTCTCGGGCTAATTGATTGTGTCACCAAAAAACACAATATTCTCTTATTCTTATTTCAAAAGAACTAAAGAGAGATCAGACCAAAAAAAATCAAAAGATTTTTTTTTTCCTTCAGCTGCCTCTCATAGCTTGGCCTTACTTAACTGTACCACGATGTACCAAGCAGAAGTGGAACATAAGAACCAGTGTAGCTACAAGGTCATGGGTAGAAATTTGTATTTTCCGAGTGTGTATGTGGCAAGCATTACACAAGGCAAATTTGTTATCTAAAAATACGTATAAGATACAGGTTATACAATCACTGGTGAAAATGCTTAACTTTGCGTAAGAAAAGCTAAATAATTATCTGCCATTCAGCACCATAATCCTCAGAAATTGTCTATATGTAAAATAAAATGAACAGTTGGCAAGAGTCAAGCTGAAGCATCTTGTGTGGGTCAGCTATCTGGTAGATTTAGTTTGCCCTAGAGATCTGAAGTGTATTTTATTTCATAAAATGGTTCAAATTGAACATTATTAAGAACATACTTGTATCAGGAACTCTCTTAGGGCCTTTCAAGTATAATCTCATTCGGTTATAACAGGATTTTTCTGTCACTCATATGAAAATGTTGACTTGAGAGCATTGATTTGATTAAAAATGTGAATAACTGTATAATGAAGGCATATTTTAAACACGAGTCTGCTTGACCTTTGCATGTTTTATTGAACTGATTTCAATTCATCCCTAAACAGCCTTGAATGTGTGCCACTATTATTACACCCATTTTCCAGAGAAGGAAATTGCAGCTTTCAGCAGCTCAGTGATTTGCCCAAGGTCGCACAGCATGCAAAAGGGAGTAGTCGAGTTCCCACCTATTTTTAATTTTGAGTCCAAATTCTTGGCCCCATGCCAGCACTGTTTCAACTTCCCAGGTACACTTGACGCCTATACCTGATTCTCACAGTAGTTCCATGAGTTATAGGTCCTAGTAAGCAAATTTTAAACACAGAATGGTCAGAGACACAAAGACTGGTTAAATGACCCCAAAGTCCACAGCTCTTGAGAAGTGGAGCTGGGATGGACATTGGTTCTCCACACCCAGGGGTGCCCTGGCCCATGCTGCCTCCCCTGGCCCATGCTGCCTCTCATTTGATGGGTCATGTTATTTTTCAGTTCTAACTTTGGGCTTCCACACTGCAGTGATGAATTTGAGAAACAAATACTTTCACTATGTTGACTTGCCTTGAGCATTCAGTTGAATCTCGTTGTAGTTTCTTCTTTTATTTAGAGAAAAATTAAGACAGCTGGGCTCAGTGGCTCATGCCTGTAATCCAGCACTTTGGGGGGCCGAGGCGGGTGGATCACCTGAGGTCAGGAGTTCAAGACTAGCCTGGCCAACGTGGCGAAACCCCATCTCTACTAAAAATACAAAAAATTAGCCGGGTGTGGTGGTGAACGCCTGTAATACCAGCTACTCAGGAGGCTGAGACAGGAGAATCACCTGAACCCAGGAGGCAGAGGTTGCAGTGAGCTCAGATCACGCCACTGCACTCTAGCCTAGGCAACAATAGTGAAACTCTTTCTCAAGAAAAAAAAAAAAAAAGAAAAATTAAGTCATGGAAATAGACAGTCCTAATGGAAACTACTTTGCTTTCTGATATGTTGAGCTTCTGTGACCTACAGTGAAGTGGCCCAGGTTCAGCTTCCAGCAAGGAGCACACCGCTGGCTAGAAGGAGAGTGTAGAAAGTCTCTCAGGACCTTCAGCCCCATCGTCCCTGGTGCTGTGCTCTTCGGGCTTGGCTTTTACGGAGTGTTTAATCTGATGAGATCAGAGAGCATGTTGGATCCCTTCCAACAACCTTTGTTTGACTTGTTAGCACTGACAGTTTACCTAACCCCACTAAACCTTAGGATCACCACCTACATGACCAGGTTGTGTGGAAGATTAAAGGACATGATGCAGGTAAACCTCATAGTATACACATGGTGCACAGTAAATGCTCGCTGAGGTTTGTTGTAATTACCTGTGGCAATATTGGCTTCATAATTCATCAGCTCAAAATAAAAATATGGCTCTCGTCTCACATTCTTTCCTGTCTCTGTTGATGTTTTGCTACAATGCATATGGTGTAGTTGAGTGTTAGTCAAGATGAATTTTAAATGATATTTAGTCTTAATGATTTTTAAATCAATGAGTTTCTACACTTTAGGTATCAGACTTGGTGATAATTCTGAATTATGACCGTGCTGTAGAAGCTTTTGCAAAAGGCGGAAATCTAACCCTCGGAGGGAACTTGACTGTGGCGGTTGGGCCCTTGGGAAGGTGAGTTCTTTAAATAGATGTTAGACAGTAAAGGTTTAACAACTGCATATTTTATTTTGCATTAATAGGAACTTGAATTAAAATGAACAGATTTGTACATCCCCAGATTTATACGTGCCCAGAAGATTCGAGGTCATCACAAATAGGAAATTTGCAAAACACAGCCAGTGAGATAAGCTAGAAAATCTGAAACCAGAACACACGAGAAATAATGAAATGTTTTAGAAGCATAGGCCATTGTATCTGTCAGACTTGAACATAAAATCCACCTTAAGCTTTGAGAGAGCCAAAGGCAAGTCAGATTTTATGATAAAGTTCAGCTTTGACTAGGAAAGAAAGAGCTTTTTTCAAAGTAAATCATAAAAATTGGATATGGATTTGTTTTTTTGAGCTGTGTTTACAGTACTTAAAGTGTATTTTTCTTCTCTATTAATGAAATGCTAGTCTTGGATTAATTGTGCAGTGTAGAGATATTTTATACCCACACTATTTATAGAAGTTACACAGTAAAATCATCTAAAAATGTTTCTTGGTTCCATGAAAATACTCAATGCAAAAATAATCCAAATTCTTTAGCACTCTTGAGATGTATTTCCCAGTTTTAAGAGTGGAAGATCCAGTTGGAAAATACCAGAATTACAAATTTTTAAAACATATTTACACATGCTGCACTGTATTCTTTTGCAACACAGTTCTATATTACCAGAGCCTTCTGTAATAATTTCATGTATGTTTTTCCCCCTGGCCTGTTTTTCCTCTAGGCCACATTAAAACATCTAATTTAGGCCTACAGTAAGTAAAACATAGAAACAGCTGAAGAAGGTACAGAACAAAATAATTCATTTGATTTTTTTTAATTTTAGTATTATTATACTTTAAGTTTTAGGGTAATAAAATTAAAAAAAAGGAAAGTTAAAAGAAAAAAAGACTGTCAAAAAAAGAAAACAAAAACCAAAAAACACTAAGTGATGACTGCATGAAAAATAAGTAAAAAATATTACAGCATGCAATACAGGATTCAATGAAGTATATTTATTATTAAATGTGTTTCAATATCAAAAAAATAATAATTCATTTGAGCTAGAAGGAGAGTGCTATTTAAATAGTTATCCTCGGGCTTAGAGCTGCTCACAGCTTTGTGATGCAAAATCTTGTGCTTTGCAGGAACTTGGAAGGAAACGTGGCCCTGAGAAGTTCCGCTGCCGTCTTCACATACTGCAAGTCAAGGGGACTCTTTGCAGGCGTGTCTTTAGAAGGGAGCTGTTTGATTGAAAGGAAGGAAACTAATAGAAAGTCAGTTCAAGTTAAAGTGATTTTAATTGAAAGCGTGATGAGAAAATAGTACTTCAAAAGTTGATACAATTTGCAGATTACATTTATATATTCTTTTTACAACATGTGGTTTTAAGTGTATATCTTACATTTAAAAATTAAATATAGAAATAATATATGCTCATAGAAAATGCAGAAGACACACGAAAAGTAAAAAAACATTCGATCCCTTTAAAAGACTAACACAATTCACATTTTGCTTTACTGCCTTCCAACATTTTCCTAAGCATAATTTTTTTTGTTTTGCCATATGTGATGGTAATCACCGTATATATTCAATTGTAAATGCTGTTTTTTCCACTTCGCATTTTAAGATAGCTGGAAACCATCATTCTCAGCAAACTATCACAAGGACAGAAAACCAAACACCACATGTTCTCATTCATAGGTGGAAATTGAACAATGAGAACACTTGGACACAGGGAGGGGAACATCACACACTGGGGCCTGTCAGGGGGTCGGGGGCTGGGGGAGGGAGAGCATTAGGAGAAATACCCAATGTAGACGACGAGGTGATGGGTGCAGCACACCAACATGGCACATGTATACCTATGCAACAAACCTGAACATTGTGCACATGTACCCCAGAACTTAAAGTATATTAAAAAAAAAAAGAAACATAAGCATAAGTTAGTAATACTCTTAGTTGGATGCACCAATTTCAGTGATTTTCAGATGTTTGTGGAAAGCACACCAGTTACAACTCATGGGTCAATCAGTATTCCTTGTTGTGAGGTTTCCTGTTCTACACTCCACCTTTGTCTTTTCTCCATGTCAAATAGAGACCAATTTAAAATACAGAAATACAGTTTGATTTAAAAAAAAAAAAAAAGAATTTGGAAGTATCCTAAGAGGTAAAGGGAAACTTCTACTTTAAATTGACATCTGGCTAATTTTTCCCAAAGATGCAAATTAAGGGGCTCTTACAAATTGCCACTAAAATATGTGTAAAGGCCCAGAAAGAGATAAAAAGCTAAGAGTGACAGCAGGACTTCTTCCAGAACCTGCAGAAATTCCTTCATTGCCAGCCTGATCGGGCTGGCACCGCTGGTGTTGGCTGTTCACATTCGCCACGCATGGCAGACAGACCCGCCACTATCTGAGACAAAGCATGCAGTGTTTACCCCACCGAGTCACTCAGGAATTCAACAACACTATTTGATAAAGCTAAACATAAACCACAAGAGGTAGAAAATAGGAGGGATGGGGAAAAATAAGGTTTGCAGAACTATTCATCTTATAAAATCAAAAGTGATGTGTTAACTCCTGGTTTTATTAATTTGAGAAAAGTTAACAAAAGAATGCTTTTAGAAACTTCTAGTTTGAGGCTGTTGGCAGGCCTTCCCACTAAAGTTCAACTAAACCCTGGATAAACTAAAACAAATATGTTGCTTAATGAATGGCAGGGCCTCCAAGCATGTAAGGCAAATGTTTATTTAATCTTGATAAAAATAAATATTTTAAGGAAATTACAAAGCCAGTTATAGGTACCATTTTTTTAAGAAACTTAAAAAGTAAAAACCTATAAAGATGTATGTGCTTGTGTATATTTATATGTGTTTATATATGAATATGTGTACGTATATATGGGCAAGTCTAAGTATTTCTATGATAATGTGGATGTGCTTCTTATATTAATAAAGAAAGGATACATATAAGGATATTTATGGTAGCTGCCTGTAGAGGTGAACTTTAGGGTACATTTAAGGCTTGAACATGGGATATTGCTTAAAGTTAGTGTTTAAAAAGTAGTGTATATGAAGTGCTATGTATGAATGATTATATATACACACCATGTGCGTGCACATGCTATGTTTAACTGTAGAAAAGATTTGTGTATATTAAAATGTTTTTAATTTTATATTTCCCATTAGATTTTATTGTCAAGATATCCGAGCTTATGACATTTTATTTGGAGATACACCGCAGCCTGCTGAAGCCGAAGATCTTTATGAAATTCTTGATTCCTTTACTGAAAAGTATGAAAATGAAGGACAGCGAATCAATGCAAGAAAAGCAGCAAAGGAGCAGAGGAAGTCTTCTGTACCGTGTGGTTTTATGTTTCACTCAGTATTCTCAGAAATCTCTTTCTGTAGAACATTCTGTCCCTGATGTCAGGTTCCTAAGAACCTACTAAGCCTCCGTCGTAGTTTCACTGACTTCACGTTCTTGGGAAAAGGTCATGCTACCTTGACATTTCCTCTATACAAATTTCAGGGAAAAACATAATTTGTCTTCTGTGATTGCATTTCTCCAAGGATGGAACTTTGTTGTATCAATAATACAAATAATATTTGGGAGGCCGAGGCAGGTGGATCACTTGAGATCAGGAGTTTCAGACCAGCCTGGTCAACATGGCAAAACCCCCTCTCTACCATAAAAATAGAAACATTAGCTGGGCATGGTGGTGTGTGCCCATAATCTCAGCTACTCAGGAGGCTGAAACAGGAGGCCACTTGAGCCCATGAGGTTGCACTGAGCCAATATCATGCCATTGCACTCAGCCTAGGCAACAGAGCAAGACCTTGTCTCAATAATAATAATGCGAATAATAGTTGCAGATACTGACGCCTTTGTACGTTAATAGTTGCAGATACTGACGCCTTTGTACTGATGCCTTGGGGCACCAAGGGATTTGTGTGCATTGTTCGTGAGGTTCCACAGCACCTTTCAGAGTTGGTTTGATGCCTGTTTCATGTAATAAAAACTGAAGTCTAGAGTTTGTCTGCCACTGCCTGTGCCAGTCGCTTGCTAAGCCAATTACTACACCACTGTCCCTGCAGCTCCCTAAGATCTTGCACAGGTGGTCAGAGGTGCCTGGGGGAGATTAGCTTCCAGGCATGAGAAGAGCACACCCTGTCCACATCTGAGTCTTGTCATCCAGTTCAATTACATAGAGTCCAGAGGGGTGCATGTGAGCTTTGAGAGTGCCTCATTAATAAGCACATATGATAAAAGTTTGCAACATAAGCTCATTAGAAAAGAGTTATATGTGCCTAAGTAAAAACAAGATTTTAAAATTATGTGTATTTATCTTTTTGTTTCTCCCAGGCTAAAGAATTACCTCCAAAGCCATTATCAAGACCACAGCAGTCATCTTCACCAGTCCAGCTGAACTCTGGCTCTCAAAGTAAATATTTTTGTTGCAATTCAAATACAATTGTAATTAAGTGATTATTAAATGTTATCGTTAAGAAATCAAGATACATTGTTAAACTTTAGAGTTAAATAGAAAAACTAACATATTTAAGAGTAAAATAAGTGCTCAGCCTCTTCTAAATACGAGACAAATTGTCATTGCTTATAATTTGTGAAAACTTCTGTTTCTATTCATAAGACACTTTCTTAAATCTACAAAGATAGTTATCTTTAAAGGTTTTCTCATTTTCTGTGTCATTTCTTCCAAAAACCATCATCCTCCTGATTTGAAATGAGAACAAAATAAGCCTGTTTTTTTCTTATCATACTCACATATTTATAATTCTGAATATCAGTTTTGACATATGTTCTTTGGAGCTCAGGAATTCATAAGGTGGTTTTTAAACTAGATGACATTTATAAAGCACCAGGTTTTGGTCTTTTTCTTTCTTTCTATCATTCATTTTTGTGAATCACTTGTGTTTCTGTTTTTTGTATGTGGAGGTTACCAGTAAATAGGAATATGTCGAAGTAGGGACTTTCATGTGATGACTGACTTATACAAGAGTCATTGTGCTGTGGCTTTGGGTGCACAAAGGTGACTTTAATGTAGATCTTGCCTTTAGAGAACTTTTAGAACAAGAGGAGAGAGATTACGTGTATTAACATAACTGCTATTAGTGGGAGAAGGCATATGATAAGTTCTGCGGGGAGTAAATGGTAAAGCTCTGCAGAAGGCAGGAAGCGCATCCTCGGCCTCCTCCTTGATTTTCTGTAATCGTTTTCCCCAGTTTTGAGCCCACGTCCCTCATATGATTCTTGGCTGTGCCTTTGTCTGGTCTAAATGTAACCCTCCCAGGAAGATGCAGGGGAACCAGGCCTATTCCTCATTACCCGTCTGCCTCCTACCTCTGCGTCTGTCTCCTGTTCTTTTGGGTTGAGTCGTGGTCCACTGCTGATTCATGTTCAGATGATTGATTTACTGAAACTCATATTTGCAGTGACTAATGAGATATGAGCACTGAATTTATTTTTATTTTAGATCTGAGTGATTACATAAAATTTGACCCATATGTATGTTTTAAAATATATAAAATGTCCTCACTGAGAATGGATACCTGCATATGCATGTATAAAATCCTCTCATTTATAAAAATTCTAGTCCTCTTAGTATCAAGTCTTTATCAGTGCAGATTTAAAAATGACTGTGGACCTTACCTCAAAAAATTCCTTTCAGTTAACACTTGAAAAGCTCTGAAGGTTGTTTCTGCTGTGTAACCCCCTTGTGTGAGTTTTCTAAAAACAGGCCCTTTGCCTGTGCCAGCCTCCGGATCTGTTTCCCACGGTGACCACGTGTGTTCCCCGAACCCTTTCTTGGGGAGATAGGCGGTGCCCTCCCCATTTTGCACAGTCACAGCTGTGTCCCTGCCAGTGTACAGGTTAGCCTGGCCACATTTCTGCAGCCTCAGCCTCACTCGACACACTCGTGAACACTCCTGCCCCCTCCACCTTTTCAGCTTCATCCTTCGCGGCTAGTCCCCTACAATTTTTCCATGCGATACCATCATTTCTCATGTGCTGTGTCTCTCGAGTTTTGAACATCAGTTTTTAATTCAGTAAACTAAAAATGTAAAACTAGTGACTGCTTTTAACCTTTTATGTTAAATCTGACCTTTTCTTAAGTTCTTTATTTAAAAACTAAGTATTTTCCATTTATTTACATACCCTTACATACATACACACACACACACACACACATAATTTTATATAAATGCACATGTGTTCGTATGGATGGTCTGTGAAGGCGGTATTTTTTTTCTTTTCCTTTGTTGTGTTGCTTCCTTTTTCCCATTTCACCTACGTTTTAACTTACGAGATACCTTCCTCTATCCTGATTCCAGGAACCCACGTTCACAACATAAATTATGAACTTTCACGTTTTTCTCTCCATTCTTGTGCAGTCCTACACATGGCGTGTGCAAACATATACATAAACATGGCCAGAATATTTTTGTCTCATAAAAATGCTATCATCTTATATGTGCTTTACTATATCTTCTTTATATTTCTTTATTTATTTGTTATTTGTTGGTTTGTTTTGCTCAACAACTCCACATAGAAATCCCTAAGTCAACTGGTATAGTTCTGTTTGCTTCTTTTTAATAATTATTCAGTATTCCATGGCACAAATGTATATAGTTTACTCAGTCACTCTCCTATTGATGTATATTAACTTTATTTCAGATTTTTTCCATGCCAAACAGTGCCACAATTGATATACTTCTAAATTAATATTTATATATACTGGCACTTTTATTTTTTTTGAGATAGTTACCAGGAGTGGACATAATAGGTCAAATAATATATTTTTAAAGTTTTAACAGATTTAGCAGATTACTTTTCAAAAGTTTTTACTACTTAGAGTCTCATCAACCATTTCCCCACCATAACATTCACCAGCATATGCATTCCCCACCATGTATACCACCCACCATGTGCAATCCTAACCATATATACTCCCCACCATATATACACTCCCCCATAACCTTCCCACCATAATAGTCCTCACTTATAGTTGCTTCCCACCATAGGCATTTCCTGCCATGCACATTTCTCATTAGACACCATATGCATTCTCCATCATGTATACTACCCACCATATGCATTCCCCAACATGTGTACCACCCACCACGTGCATTTTTCACCATGTTTACTATCCACTATATGCATTCTCCACTATATGAATTATCCACCATGTATGCTGCCCACCATATTCTGTACCGTGTATACTACCCACCATGTGCAATCCTAACCATATATACTCCCCAATATATGTATTCTCCCCACCATATATACACTCCCCACCATATATACACTCCCCAATAACATTCCCAAGTCTTCATTATATAGGCTTCCCACCAGACATTCCCACTATACACATTCCCCACTGTATACATTCTCCACCATTTTCATTCTCAACCATGTATCTTCCCCACCGTATGCATTCCCCACTATATACACTCTCCACCATCTACATTCCCCACCGAATGCATTTTCAACTGTGACATCCATTATGACATTCTTCAGCATATACCTTCCTCACCAGTATTAGTGCGGAAGCATCTAGAAGATTTTGCCAGTCAAGGCTTGTCACATCTCCTTGTTAATTGGATTGTATTTATCCCTATTAGTGAATGTAAACATCTCTTCATATAAATTGCTGGTGCCTTGGATTTAATCTTATCTGAAAAGTCTCTTCATTTCATTGGTCTATTTTTCCTGTTGGGATATTTGTTGCTTTCTCAATTTATGGAAATGTTATCTATATTACAGGTTTTCTTGGTCATTTGGGTTGCAGCATATTTCTACATTTATCATTTTTCTTTTGATCTTGTTTTTCATGATTTTACTTTATGAAAGTTTTAAATTTTATCTAAAAATACATCTATCATTTAGTTTTTATAGATCTGGATACTTTGGTCATGGTTAAGGTCTTCCCACCTCCTACACAAGAGTGTATTCATAGTCTCCTAGATTTTCTTGTGATTTTTTATCTTTGCATTTACTGGATACTTAGTCTTCACATAATTTGAGATCATTTTCCTAATTTTCCCCTCCTCCCCAATATACAATTCTAGTTGAAATAGTATTATGTACTTGTATCCATTCTATAATTTTTCGATGCTAATTACAGTAACATTACATGTATACATTTATTACTGAGATATAATAATTTTACCATTTCATGCTTTCCATTTGTTGAGATTTTATGTCTTTCAATAAGATTTCATAATTTCTGTGCCTTTTGTGTTAAATTTGTTCCCAAGTACTTTGCGATTTTGATGTGCTAAGGCGAATGGAATGCACTTTTCTATTTCTGCTTAAGTACCGATTTTCAGTTAAGGAAATCTTAATTTGCATATATTTTGTTTGTCTTATATCTGGTCACTTGCTCAAAAATATTTCTAATCAGTTTTTAAAAATAGATTCTCATGGGGTATTTGTATCCTTTTCCCCATCCCACCAATGTTTATTTCTAAATTCTTACTTTCATAAATTTCTTAGGCCAGTGGCCTTCAAACTGGTGTATGCCAGTCTTTAGGAGTACACAGAGACTGCAAAAGGGGGTGTGGGCACAGGTCGCTTAAGAGACACCATCTCCAGATCTCCAGCTCCTGGATAAGTTCTTTTTAAAGCTGAACATGATGTACAGGGTGTGCTCTTTGTCTTCTATACTGTTAGAATCAGTTTTTCTACAGTTGAAGAAGAAAAGCAAACCCCCAGACCGTCCTGCCTCTTTCTACACTACGTTGCCCCCAGAGCGTCAGAACAGGAATCCAATGTGAAATGTGGATGCAGTTAGTGAATGGCTCTTATGCAGAGTAAATCCTTCCATGAATCAGTGATTTCTGTTTCTTCGCCTTCAACGCAATTGAAGAAGAACCTAATAGAATTATCATCTGAATTTATAATGAGAATAGTGTGTGTACTTCTGTGTCATGCAGATATCAGGTATTTATCATCTACCTTATACTTCATGTATCTTCTGGCTTTATTCAGGTTTACCTTCTGATCTGAAGCACAATCAAATGATGATGATCCTATCAATTTAGTGATTTAAAATATTTGCTCAGCAAGGGCAGGATCTGGCCATTTTGTGTATTTTGTATAATATATACTAATAAGTTTTCAAAATCACTCTCTCCTCTTTTTTTGCAGGTAACAGAAATGAATATAAGCTCTATCCTGGACTTTCCAGCTATCACGAGACAGGTGGTAAATCAATAAATCTGTATGTTATAAATGATTCATATTCGTTTTGTGATCACAAACTTCCTAATTAATCTTGACAGGTTATGAAAATCTCTGGGAAGTGTTCAGCCCTTTTCCTTAATTTATAGAATATTCACATTCTTTTGAGAAGTACTTCATTTAGAAAATGCTATGTTTTTGTTGTCTTACTTGCCTTTAAGATAATGAGGGTGATAGGAAGCTGACAGTCAGTGTTGTCTGTGTAGGGAGTGTGTGCTGGGGACAGGGCTGCTGAGCCCCGGATAGGAGCTGACGGTCAGTGTTATCTGTGTAGGGAGTGTGTGCTGGGGACAGCGCTGCTGAGTCCCGGATAGGAGCTGACAGTCAGTGTTAAGTGTGTAGGGAGTGTGTGCTGGGGACAGGGCTGCTGAGCCCCGGATAGGAAGCTGACAGTCAGTGTTAAGTGTGTAGGGAGTGTGTGCTGGGGACAGGGCTGCTGAGCCCCAGGAGCCATGGCATCGTCTGAGGAGCACGTGATCTCCTCAACATGTGCTGTCCAGAAGCGTTTGAATTTATAATGGAGATAAAATGCCAAAGTTTGCTAATTCTGAATTACAATTTCATCCTTATTCCATTTTCTCTGTGTTTTAGCACCATAAATTTTATATTTCTAAGAATTTTATTTTTCACGTTCAAATATTTTGTTATTATTGGAAACTACTTTATAAAACTTGTTAAGATTTACCATAGTAAAAATGGTCCTTCAACCTGTCTTACTTAAATATTCTTCAGAGGTTTTCCTGGAAAGAATTGAGCAATTGTTTGCAAATGTGAATGGGACACAAATTGAGGGCAAAGTTAAACAATCATAAAATAGCCGGTTCATTTTTTCACATTGAATACTTTCGTCATTGGAGTCACAAAGCTATATGCTGCTGGATATATAACTGTCGGAGAATTAAACATTTCATGTAAATAAAATACCAAAAAAATAGGTACTCAAGCATATTTTAAAAATTTATATCATGCAGATAAAAATATGTCAAAAAGGTCTCTTAAGCAGCATCCCCTGAAGAGAGGTCAGCATGTTCCTGATGGATTTAGGGTTGGTGACCTTTCTTTTCACCCTGGCCTCCCCTCCTGGGAGCCCACTCCGGTGTTTTTCCCAGATGTTTCTCCTGCTCCTAGAGTCCTGTATGGACAGCAGGTGCGATGGTCGGGGGCTCACCTGCAGAAGATGCTGTCCCGTGGCCTTAGGTGTGCAGAGAAAGCTCTGAGAGGTTCACACCCATGTTACAGAGCATGTTAAAGAGACATCAAGTTCACACCCACATTACAGGCTGGGTTAAAGAGACATGAAAAGTTTGGCCTTTGGATACACGTCCTTTAGAAGCAAAAGTGGTTAAGGTATAAATGTTGACACCAAGACAGCATAAACACCCAGATTTTTATCTTACACACCCTCTTACTTTTAAAGTCTCAAGATTAGACTTAGACTTGGGTATTGGGTTGTTAAAGCGCTCCTAAACTTGACAAGGTCAGCTGACTGGCTGCACTTGCTTGGGAAGGGAGGGGGTCCCTACAGAGAGACAGAGCTGAGGGAAGCTGGCAGAAAAAGAGCTGAGGCCACAGATCCCCCAAAGAATGCCTTGGTAATGTGACGTTGGGAACTAGAGTTCCTTTCTCTATTAGAAACTTCCTATAAACAGCACCAAGGAAAAACGTTTCATGATAAGAAGCTAAACTCAAGTGGACTGTGGAGACAGAGATTCCGATTTGAACCCCGTACTTTCACTTACCAGCTGTGGGACCCAAACAGAACATCACTTGCCATGGCTGGTTTCTCGGTTGCTTCTGTGTTTGTATTTGACGACAAGACAAGGTAAACTGTAACTCAGTCACAACTGAGTTAAGATTCCTTTAGCCCATTCTCCAAAGAGGTTCTTGAAGAAAAAATTAAAAGGGAAGATTTACAGCCCACTTTTTAAATAAAACTCACTTTACATTACTGTATTTTTTTAAAAGCAGCTGTGAAGGAATTAACCTCTTTCCAAGGATTTCCTCATGTTTGTTTACCATCACTGCAGAGAAAAGTCACAGTTACATGGCCCCAGGGCTCGAGCCTTAAATTGAAAACCTGATGAAGCAGGACACTCAGTCCTCCACGTGCGAGCTCCTGAATCTGTCTCAGCCCCACAGAGGGGCTGTCGGGTGTGATGATCAGCTACATCACCTGTACTTTCCTCCCACCATCTTTTGGCTTTGCCCTTTGGAAGGTCCAGCTGCGTAGTTCTTGGGCCTCCCAGAGAGACAAAGCTTGCAAATGCACGGTCCCATTTTCTGATCTTCCCTCTAGGGACTCTGGAAGGAATGGTTTCATAATCAAAAGCTTGGACCCTCCAGTGTCAGCATTCTTCCCCGTCCTCTTGCCCATCCCATAGTTGTCCGGGATGGGGTTTCTCAACCTGGACACTACACACAATTTAGGCTGGATAACACTTTGTTGTCGGGGCTATCTTGTGCCTCATAGGGTGCTTAGCAAAGGCTGTGTTCTCCTAGTTGTGACCTTCCCAAGGCTGTGATTTTTCTCCTGAAACAGGTCAGGCCAGGGTTGCTGCATGGGGGCAACCTCATGCAGGCTCCATGATAAAGCGGACTGGAAGTGAAACAGGGACATCCACAGACCAGCCTTCCTAATCATGGGCCTCAGGGCAGCTGCCAGTCACCAATGCTGACTGTGATCTAATTCTGCTTCCTGTTTGGGAAAAATAATCCCTACTTGAACTAAACTTGAATATTATAAAGGAAATGGCCAATTCCCTCAAAGATCCTTCTGATTTTTTAAGTACGTGAGTATAAAGCTTAAAGGCATATGTTATGCAGAAGGAAAGGCGTCTGGGAACGCCCAGCTTTTTAGTAACTCAGTGGGGTTTGCTTCCCGGTAACCAGGAAGGTTTTTCTTCATGGAAGGAGTCATTACTTGGCTCACCTATTTTTAGTGAACTCTTTTGTGGGCATTAAACTTCTCCTTGTGAAAATTATCTCTAATATTTACATTAAAGATGAACTTAAAGTCATTTGGAGTTTTTCAAAGAAAAAACTCACAGGGCACAGCACTGACTGGCTTGTGAACTGTTATCTGAGAAAGCAGATAGGCTCCTGGATCTGCTGGCCTCACTCCTGTGATTTTCATGTGGATGGAGTTTCTCCAACAACAGCTCAACTCCTGACTCTCCTGTACTCCTCCCCAGGAGGCAGAGGCATTTATGGTGAATTGGATGAGGAATTCGGCACAAGGAACAGTCAACACACATCTTAGCCTCAGTAAAGGATAAATGTGAGATCCTGGCCCCTCAGACCTTCAGTGGTGGCCTTGCCTTCAGCTGCACCTGAAAACCACCCACATTGCTCCTCTACCCTCCTCTCTCACTCTGCTTTATCCTCGTTTAATTTGGAGTCTGCAATTCAGAGAAAATTAGACAACACCTGATTGTGAGGGCAGGGACCAAACCAGTTCTGCGATCTCTCCTTCTTTCTCTGTCTTAGTTCATAATATATTTATTTCTCCTATTATTCCTCACAAAATATATTGCTGAAACTCTTAGAACCAATTCAGTTATCAGGGATTACCCAGAACCATAGCATCGGCTGCTGTTATTTGTACAGTCTGGAAACCCAGTGAGGCGGGTCACCACATTAATCCTCCTTGAACATTTGCCTCATAAAAAATGCTCTGATAAATGTCAGTTTGGTCTGTTGAGCACAATTTCATATTTATGAGGTTGTTGAGGGTCTTGGATGACCTGGAGACAAGCTTCATTGGATCCTGACCTTGGACAAGTTACTTGGCATCCACGTCAATTCTGTGACATGGGATAGGAGTAGCTGGCTCATGGCAGTGGGCAGTGTAGGAGGAGCACATGTGAGTGCCTGCCACATGCCTGAGCAGTTCGCGGTGGCTGCTCTTCCCAGATGCACATCGATTGCTGTTGTTATCATTGTCATCGTCCTTATTATGCATTTTTGATTTTATAAATGAGACTGCAAGTGTATAAATGCATGGTAGCTAAGATGGCTGTGGCCCCCAGAACATTCCCTGATGTTCACAAGCACTCTTTTAATTCACTTCTTCCTATTATCTAACGTGTCTGGGAGACAAGAGGGAGGAGAACAGAGTTCCTGGAAGGTCTTCACTGATTTGTTCTGGTTAATTAAGATTCAACTTTATATGTGGATATCCTAAATATAATCGTGAATAAGAGATTTCCAGGATGGATTTTTCTTTAGCATTAGCTTGCATCCTGATCTGATGACAGGGAAGCATGGCGTGAGCGCCTGCCAGGTACCCCGTCCAGGGCAGAGCACTGCTCCTTTCACAGTGCATGGCAGCGACTGCTCATTAATGTGTAGAATTTAATCGTGTACTTAGAATGTTTAACTTACTTCTATTGTTTCTAGACTATGTCAAAATTTTATTTTGGTGACATTCTTTTAACCTTATTCCTTAAAATTGGTAAACTAAAAGTAAATATAGGACAAAATAAAATATACAGAAATTCTTTTTATTATAGAAAAAAGTAGTTATACCAGTATTATCTCTAGTGTAATTATTATTAGGGTTATTTCTTTAGAACTCAACTAAATGGCACATACTTTAAAGAAAGAACTGTAGCACCATCTTGTGTGAGCTACAAATTCAGTGTTTTAGTCAGAGTAGTTTGAAGTGTTGACTGTTTTTATTTCTTGTGGATGGACCAAATTCACTTTCTTCTTCTTCTTCTTCTTATTATTATTATTGTATTATGGGTTCAAATAGGACCTGGCTGTAGAATCTGGTTATTGATGTTTTCTGTATGTCTGTACATCTAGTTGCCTAATTTATGCACAGAATTATATGAAGCATAGAAGCATCAGACTCCATGTAGCTGAGTGCTCAAAAACTGTTTCATTATATTTTTATGATGTTATATGGTTTATAATATTTAATATCCTTTATTCATGTTAACTGCTTAGTTCTCAAAGTATTTTCTTCCTTCTGCAATACATGGATGTACACATTGCATTGAAGTACTCGTGAAACATGTAAACATGCTCATACCTGTGTTAATTCCAACTTACCTCTGATATTGAGAGGATGGATCAATTAAGCACAGAAATGTAAACAGCCACAAAGCCCAGGGAGAAGAAATGTCTGCTGATGAAAGAGCAAAATATAACTGGGCTGTAATCTTCAAGCCCAGTGAGTAAAGAGCCAGGTTTTAAAGTTGAATCTCCTAGGGTTTGATATGAGCTCACATATCTGCCTTTTTTCCAGCATCTGCCATCCATGAAACTGTCACAACTATCTTGGCCCCTTCCAGCTGCTGTAACAAAACACCATAGCCTGGGCAGCTCATAGACAATGGAATTTTATTTCTCACACTTCTGGAGGCTGGATTCCAAGATCAAGGTTCTAGGAGACTCAGTGTCTGGCAAGGTCTCGGTTTCTGCTTCAGAGATGGTGCCATCTTGCTGTGTCCTCACAAGGAGGAAGGTGCAAGAAGCTCCCCTGAGGCTCTGTCTGTAAGGACACTGATCCCATTCATGAGGGGGAAACCTAATGACCTAATCAGCCCCCAGAGACCCCACTTCTAACACCATCACCTTGGGGTTGAGGATTTCAACACTTGAATCTCAGGGGGACACACATTCAGACCACAGCAATGACTATATTAAAATAGAAAAAAATATAAGTTGTATTATCTCATAGATTATTCAAAATTTAGACAATTATAACCAGAAGCATGTGCTAAATCCTTAGCTAGGTATATAATGTGCAGAGAAAAATAAGTTTAATAATGTGATGAAAATTACACAGACTGTTGTGGTTTCTGCCAGCCTCCAAGACATCAGCATGCCAAGCCCTAAGTGGTTAATGTTTATCTTACCAGCAGATACCCCCAATTTCTCCCTTAAAGAACATAAATATGTGAATACTTTTTTCTTGTTTCAGGCAATTTGAATCAACCCATAGAAGTGACAGCGCTGTATGCATTTGAAGGACAGCAGCCTGGGGATTTGAATTTTCAAGCTGGAGACAGAATCACAGTTATATCAAAAACAGATTCACATTTTGATTGGTGGGAAGGAAAGCTTCGAGGTCAAACTGGCATTTTTCCAGCCAACTATGTAACCATGAATTAAAGCGTATACTATTTTCTTCTTTGAGAATTACAAAAAAATTATTTCTACACTGACAGGATTTACTAGTTAAGCAATGTTTAATATGAATTTTAAAAAACTTCTGTTCTACAAAATTTCCATTCAGTATGTAAAAGATTTTGTTTTTCTATAAAAAAGAGTTGACTGACATATCTTTAAATACTTTGTACTAACTTTATCACACTTGCTGTGTCATAGAATATCATACAATTTATGTGCTCATAGTTCTTTTGTGAACACTTTCAAACATCACTAAGCATTTGATCTGGCCGTGTATATGGTAGCTGTATTTTAATTTGAGAATCTTGAGGGTAGAGCCACGAATTTCAATTCATACGTTTCCATTTGCAAAGTGACTAGAGAAAAAGAAATCAGCTTAAATGAGGTATTAAGTAATGTTTAGAGTTGTAGGTATTAACTAGAATATAAATCCTTAGAAATCATCTTTATACCTTCAAAAATTATACTATGCATTTATCATAGAAATACGATTACAAAGAAGTCTGACTACCATGTCTTTAAACATACGGCATCTCTCAACTTTTCTTCCTTATGGGGCTACATTTGTTCATTTCAAGCAGTAGCATAAACTTACAGTGATATGGTAGACTTGTCTCTAAATAAAATTTTTAAATGTTTACTAAGTTAATATTTCAATTTTGTTTTTCTTATTTTTTTTCGTAAGGTAGGCAGAAGTCCTGTGTCTCATATGCAGGGTGAAATCCCCTCCGTTTTGGGCTGCCTGAGCTCCTCCCTGAACTCTAGACTCCCCTCTCCAGCTATGCGCTTGACAGCTCCACCTGGACAAGGAGCGACACCTCAGCACTCATGGGCTCAAATCCAAGCTCTTCTTTCTCCTCACTTAGCCTGCCCCTCCCACAGTGTTCCTCTTCCGTAAAAGTAAATGGAAATTCCATCCTTGGATTTCCTTGGTCCTCGGGTGACTTCAGAGCCAACTTTGGTTCTTCTATCTCATGCCATTTATCAAATCCACCAGAGATTCTGTTGCCTTTCAGACACTTGCTGACCCAATATTTGCACTCCCCCATGCCCACCCTGAAGCAAGCTGCCCGCTCAGCCCTAGCTCCTGCGTGGACTCCTTGCTTCAACTCTGGCTTCACCCAGCGAACCCTCCTGAGAGGAGCAGGTGCACATTGCACTGTTTGTCCTGCTATTTGCTCCTCACTGCTTTACGTCATACACACACCTGGGCATTTGCCTTTTTATTGATTATACCTTCTTAAGACATGGAAAAGGAGAAAGAAGACCCATGTTATCTTCACCCAGCGAGAAGTAAAACAGTTATTTCCCACTCTCTAAGCCCTTTCCAATCACTGCTGTCTCAAAGGGAATCATCACCCTGAGTCTGCTGTTTTTAATTCCATAATTTTCTTTACATTTTTACTACGTATGTTTGTGTCCTTAAGCACTATATGGTATTTCCTTCCATGCTTTTAAACTTACAAAATTTAAAGTTTTAAACCTACAGAAGATAAAATAAATTCACTCATTTACAATGGACTTATTGTAAAGAAACTATGCTTTATACGTTCAAGGAAGTAAAAGAAAAGGTAGAGAACTCCAGCAGAAATTTGACACTATAAGAGAGAACTAAATGAAAAACGTGAGACTGAAAAGTAAAATAAACTTAAGAAGACAATAGATGGATTTAACAGTCATTTAGACACAGCAGAAAAAAAGAATCATTGAGCTGAAGGCAGATCAGAAACATACGTCCAGACTGAGATTTGAAAGGACTGAAAATACTAGAAAAAACAAAAGAAACTATGGGATAAGGCAAGAAGGTATAGAAAATAGGTAGCGAAGGTTCTAGTCAAAAAGTGGAGGGAAAAACCAGGCAGATGCTGTACATGAAGATAGAATGCCAGAGCATATTCCAAAACTTTAAAAAGATGTTGAACTACAGATTTCAGAATTACTATGAACAAACAGAATAAACACATGAACAAGCAGGATAAACACAAGGAGAGTCACATATGTGCACATCATTATAAAACTGCTAAAAACCACAAAGATACATCTAAAAAGTAGATGAGAGGTTGATTAATGGGTAAAAATTCACACTTAGAAAAAATAAGACCAGGTGTCTTATAGATCATTAGGGTGACTACAGTTAACATTAATGGATTATACATTTCAAAATGGCTAAAAGAGAATAATTTGAATGTTCTTAGTATAAAGAAAAGATAAATATTCAAGGTGATGAATATCCCAGTGACCCTGATTTGATTATACAAATGCATCAGATTACCACATCTATATCAAAAACATATACATCTATTAAATATCAATTTTTAAATGTAGATGAGAACTGTTATAAATCACTAAAATGATAACACAATCAAAAAATGGACCAAAGATTTCATTGATTTCACCAATGAAAATATATGGATACCAAGTAAGGACAGGAAAAGATGCCCAATTATCTTTAACAATTAAGGAAAGCAAATAGGAACTGAGAGTGAGATGTTGCCACACAACCTCTGAATGGCTAAAATGAAAACAACTGACGCTATCAAGTGTGAATGAGGATACGGGGCCCTGGAAACTCCCGCACACTGTGGCTGGAAATGCAAAATTGCATGGTTACTTTGGAAAACAATGTGGCAGTTTAACTTCTAGCCCAGAGATTTCATTCCTGGGTATTGGTCCAGGAGATATAACAATACATGTCCACATAAAGTATTACATGATGTTCATAAGAGCTTGATTCATAGTGACCCCAGACTTGAAACACTCCAAATGTCCATCATCTGTTTAATGGGTGAGAAGCCTCGTGCTCTGTCTATACCGTGGAACACTACTCAGCAATAAGGAATGGACCTTGATATATCAACAACATGGTGCATTTTCAAAGCATTTTGCTTCGCGTCAGAAGTCAGACACTGAAGACGACATAAATCCACTTACATAAAATTGCTCAAAAGGCAAAATTATAATAATGAAAAGCAGATAAATATTTGCCAGGTGCTAGAGGTTGAAGGAAGAGCTTGACTGCCAAGGTTGACAAAGGCACATCTTATGATGTTAAATTTAATAAATCTAAAACAAATACATAATGCATGTGGCTATCAATGGGCCTGTTCATATTTAGCAAGCTAAAGTATATTAGACAAACATAGAAATATTAAAAAAACAGATTAACCCACCCCTCAGCATACTGCAGATCAAGCATATTAAAAATGTATAAATATATATACTATATAAAAATAAAAGGTATCCAATGATTTGAGACTGTACCCTGAAATTAGGCTGCCTATTTATATCAGGTATCCATAGAACATTCCCAAAAGTTGACCATAATGCCACAAAGAAAACTTATTTTATGCCACTATAAGAAATAGTATAGATAACATTTTCTGGCTCTGTAGTACAAATAAGAAAATCCACACTAGCTTGAAAGTTTCAAACTCTTAATAACTCAGGGTATATATATGTGTGTGTGTGTGTGTGTGTGTACAGTGAGTTTGTCTGTATACACACACAACACACACACAAAAATCCTAATCAAATAAAATAAAAATGA
Source organism: Symphalangus syndactylus (assembly GCF_028878055.3). Classification (NCBI taxonomy): domain Eukaryota; kingdom Metazoa; phylum Chordata; class Mammalia; order Primates; family Hylobatidae; genus Symphalangus; species Symphalangus syndactylus. The sequence goes on from NC_072440.2 coordinate 111,756,283, forward strand.
CTATGTTGCTTAATCCTTTTCAATTAAATTCAAAAATATAAAAAGTCAGCTTCGTAATATTAAAATTGTTTCAGAGGATAGCAAAATAATTTCCAAATACTTCAATGATCTGAGCCTACTACTAATAGCAAAACACATCTCAGATTAAATCTTTTAAAAAGCAAAGTCCAATCTCATTCATAAACATTGTTAAACAAATCCTAACAACACAATGACGTGATAAAGACCAGGTGTAAACCCTAGTCTTGTTCAATATTAGGACATCTATTATCATTCATCCTCTTAAATGGTCTGACAATAAAAATAAGACCATCCCCATATATCCTGAAGAGACATCTGACAAAATTCAAACTCCATTTTTTTTTTTTTTTTTTGAGATGGAGCCTTGCTCTGTCGCCCAGGCTGGAGTGCAGTGGGGCAGAGCCACGGACGTTCACAAAGACGCTGATTAAATTTTAACAACCACTCCCCAAATGTTTCTAATATCACCAAACCACTTCCTTCCACAAATGTCTTAATTTTGTTTAAATGTGATATTTCCTAACTGCTTCCAAGAAAGTTAAAATGAGGCCACAGGAATTTTCTGACATCTCCAACAAAGGAAACCTGTTGTTAGCAGGAGCAGCCCGGTGTCCGTTAGCCGGGGCAGCCCGGTGCCCGTTAGCAGGAACAGACCGGTGCCCGTTAGCAGGAGCGGCCCGGTGCCCGTTAGCAGGGGCGGCCCGATGTCCGTTAGCAGGGGCGGCCCGGTGCCCGTTAGCAGGAACAGACCGGTGCCCGTTAGCAGGAACAGACCGGTGCCCGTTAGCAGGGGCAGCCCGGTGCCCGTTAGCAGGGGCGGCCCGGTGTCCGTTAGCAGGGGCGGCCCGGTGCCCGTTAGCAGGAACAGACCGGTGCCCGTTAGCAGGAGCGGCCCGGTGCCCGTTAGCAGGAACAGACCGGTGCCCGTTAGCAGGAACAGACCGGTGCCCGTTAGCAGGAGCGGCCCGGTGCCCGTTAGCAGGAACAGACCGGTGCCCGTTAGCAGGAACAGACCAGTGCCCGTTAGCAGGAACAGACCGGTGCCCGTTAGCAGGGGCAGCCTGGTGCTCGTTAGCAGGAACAGACCGGTGCCCGTTAGCAGGGGCAGCCTGGTGCCCGTTAGCAGGAACAGACCGGTGCCCGTTAGCAGGAACAGACCGGTGCCCGTTAGCAGGAGCAGCCCGGTGCCGGTTAGCAGGAGCAGCCCGGTGCCCGTTAGCAGGGGCGGCCCGATGTCCGTTAGCAGGGGCGGCCCGGTGCCCGTTAGCAGGAACAGCCCAGCGCAGGCCGATCAGCTGCACTATGCGCTCTCCGAAAAGCCACTGACTTTGCACAGCAAACGTCAGATACGCTGCCTGGAAATGGGGTAGTTTTAAATCCACTGCCGCAGAGAGTGTGTGGGGCGGTCTACGCTTCCGAAAAGTCTGAAATGTGAATCCCGGCCTCGAGTCAGTTTCCCGCTTACTTGTGGCGCGGCGTTGTGGGCAGACCACGGGATCTGGAGTGGTCAGTCCGAGGTCCGCTCTGCTCCCGCTGCACAAACGGGGAGATTCACGCTGCCTCCACCCCCCAGCCTCGTCTGTAAAGCACCCACATGCTGGGATTCCCAGGGGCCTCGGGAGGAAGGAGGCCAAGCGTCCCTGCTTTGTAAGTGCTTCTAATTCTTCCCTACCAATTTCCGTGAAAAGGTAACCTGGACACTTTCTTTTTTAAGCTAAATTAGACACTGACTAAATAAGTCTCACATTACATAAGGAAAAGCCTCACATTTACCGACAGAAGGTTGTTCCTTAATAAAAGCAGCCCTCACACTGCAGAACCTCCCTACAGCCAGATTCATCCCAAATGAAATAACTGTCGTGCCTTTTACTATGGATATAACAACCATTTCCTGGTTAAGAAATAAAAATAAACGAATTTTACAGCACTACAGAGAAAATCCAGTCTATTCACAGCCATAAAATAAAATTGTTAACAGATATGTCACCACTAATGTGAAATGTTAAAAACAAGGGAAATTTGAGATGATGACGAGGATATCGGGACTCCTTGTACTTGCAGCTCAGTTCTTTCTGTAAACCTGCAACTGTTCAAAAAATGAAGTCTATTAATTAAAATAATATTAGCTGAAACCACCATTTGATCTTATAATTTCATCCACTTATAAATAAAATGTTTATCGTTAAGGAGAAAATATAGCTTCCACTTTCATATGACAGCAGTGGCCTTTGTTTTCAAGATTCAAACCCTCATATTTATGTCATGTAGCTTAAACTTCTCAAGAAAATTACAAGTAACAGGCTGAAAACGCTCTAAGGGTGACTTGCAGAGCTGCCTATAGTTAGCTACTCTCTGCGGTAGAAAGTTTTAGTGGCTGAATAGAAGCTCAGACCAGCCATAACATTCCCTTAAGCCAAAACCTAATCCAAAGCAAGATCCTAATTTTCTTCCATTCTATGAAGGGGGCATGGGGAAGCTGAAGAAGAAGTTTGAAGCTGGCATAAGCTGATTCATGAGGTTTAAGGAAAGAAACCAGCTCCATAGGATAAAATTGCAAGGAGAAGCAAAAGGAGAAGCAGCAAGTGCTGATGCAGAAGCTGCAGCAAGTTCTGCAGAAGATCCAGCTAAGATCATTGATGAAGGTGGCTACAGTAAACAAAGAATTTCCATGGAGATGAAACAGGCTTCTAGTGGAAAGAAGATGCCATCGAGGGCTTCGATAGCTAGAGAAAAGAAGTCAATGCCTGGCTTCAAAGCTTCAAAGGACAGGCTGACTCTCTTATTAGAGGCTAGTGCAGCTGGTGACTTTTGGTTAAAGTCAATACCCAGTTACTATTCCCCAAATCCCAGAGCCCTTAAGAACTGTGCTAAATGAACTCTGCCTGTGCTCTGTAAATGGAACAACAAAGCCTGGATAACAGAACATCTGTTTATGGCACGGTTTATTGACTATTTTAAGCCTAATGTTAAGACCTACTGCTTGAGGAAAGAAATACCTCCAAAATATTGCTCATTGACAACACTGATGGAGATGTACAAGAAGATAAATGTTGTTCTCATGTCTGCTAACACAACATCCACTCTGCAGCCTATGGATCAAGGAGTAATTATGACTTTTTAGTCTTATTATTTATGAAATATATTTCATTAGGCTACATCTGCCATAGATAGTGATTCGTCTGATGGATCTGGGCAAGTCAACTGAAAACCTTCTGGAAAGGATTCACTGTTCTAGATGCCATTCAGAACATTCATGACTCATGGGAAGAGGTCACAACATCAACATGAACAAAAGTTTGGGAGCAGTTTTGGGAATAGTTGCTGTGCAGGTTGTTTGTGGTCAAACATGAAGAGAGGGGAGGGGACGCTCTGATGTGAGGGTGGAGCAGCACCTCCCGACCTTCAGAAGAGTTTGCCTGAAAGGCAGGGGAAGAGCTGGAAGGAGCCTCTCGGTGCCAAGGGCAGCAACCCAAGAGTGAGGAAGCGGTTTCCCATGTCAAAAAAGACATCAGAAATAGCACTAAGTGTAGGCACCAAAGGCCCAAGAGGATGGAAAACAGGCGGCACTGATGGAGGCGGATCTGGAGGAAGATGTGGGAATTCCATGAATTTAGAAGTGGGGTCCTTGGCTGAGCCTGAGACGGAGGCGGCTGGGAGAAACCCTCCGTAGAAGTGTGTGGAGCAGGCCAGAGTCCCTGTACCACCTCTATGTTTACATTCAGACTAGTTCCTTAAAAGAAATCTTAGTGGGAAGTCAGCAGGTGAAACCACACAATTTTTAAAGCTCTCACTATAATCTCAAGAAAGCTTGTTTCATTTTATGTTCAGCAATTGAAAAACATGTAGGACTTTGAAAGGTATAAGACTGTTTAGAAATCATGTTGATTACCTATTTTGGTGCCCCTTGTATATAAAATAAATTATTTAAAAAACCTAAGTTACTATGGAAAACTGTTTGCTGTAGACCAGGCAGTCTGGACATAAATCCTGCTTGTGCCAAGGATCAGTTGGGTGACTTCAGCCAACACAGCATATCTGGGCTCACCTTCCTCAATTTAAAACCAGGGGCCCTAAGAGGTGCCTCCGGGTACTGTGGTGATGATTAAACATGATCGAATATGTGCAATGCTTGACACAGGAAAGTTTACATATTAAGATGATGAAATATAATAATTTGGAAAGATGGTATTATATGTTACAGAATTTTAAAAATCAGAATTCCAAATATGTCAAAATGATTTATTTTTAAAATGTACATATAACAGAAAGAGTGGAACTGCTAAAAGGGTTAGAGCTAGTTAATCTGCATGGTATTAATCAACTATAACTGAATATTTACTAATAAAAATAGTTATTAAAAATGGAAATCTGTTTGACAAGCCACCCACGAACAAACAGAGGACCAGGTCTCCTATCAGGGATCCTGTGAAGGAGAGAAGAAAACAGGTTTGCTGGTCACAGAAGTGCCCGAGGGGCTGATGGCAGCGAGGCTGGCGTATCCTTGCTGTCTTACTTCTGCACAGGTGGGCCTGGGAGACGGACCACACAGCTGGGGAGGGCACAGCAGCAGCCCTGACCCAAATCTGTCAAACGCTCTGCCCCACCAGCAGCTCAGATGGATTCCTTTAGCATCTCCGCAGGCTTCCAGGTCTTCAATGCTCAAACCAGTCTTGAAGTTCCACAGGAAGGGTGACACCTTGTCCTCTGAGTCAGGGGCTGCCTCACTCACAAGGCGTCTGATGAGTTAGTTAGCAGATGAAGGGGAAGGTGGAGCAGGAGGGAGTGGAGGCCTGTCTGACTCAGTGTGCAGAGCTGCCTCCAGAGCACTCTCACCTGTCACCTGGGACATCATCATTTACAAGTCCCGCTGCCTGCATTCCTCTTGCCCAGTGTGCACGTGTGCAGGGAGCCAGCTCCACCACGGAGGCCTGTCTAAACAGAGCTGCCTCCAGCTCAGAACGTAAACACCTGCTGGTGGTCCCTGCTCTGTGGGCTGTCACTACTGTCCCATGTAGACTGGGAGGGCTAGATGGGGGGAGATGAAGCCTCATCTTTAGGGGCAGAGCTCTGGGAGTGGGGTGCTCATTGGCTTTTGAGGAAATAACCCTGCTCTCAGGACAGAAGATCTAGAAACTTGGAATGCTTCCAGATTTGCCCATTAGAAGAGCCGTACAAAATGTTAGCTGTGTATCTCAGAGGGAAACTCAGGAAACAGAAATGCATGTTCATGAAATAAGAACAAGTTAGGAACAAATAGAAGACACTATGAGATTGTGCTCTGTCCTCACACCCTAAAGGCTAATGCCAGATTTGCACACTGGGAGGTGAGTGTATATGAGAAATGAGGGCACAGTCCTGCACTGAGTGTGGGGAGGGCCCTGGCCTGGTCACTCCCTACTCCTGGGCTGTTCTGACTTGCTGCACCCCTCCCCGGCACGTGGGCACAGATAACCCTTGTGAAATGAGAGAGAAGTGTACTTCAATAAGTCTGCCATTGCAAACAGTAGTAATAGAAGACATGAAAATATTGAACTAAACATATCAGAAATTTCTTTTTCTTGTATAACAAGAAGTAGGGAGATACAAAACCCAAAGCTGGGAGGCTGGCACTGATGGAGCAGAAACCCAGGCACATTCCAACTTTCTGCCCTACCTTTTGGAATTTGTCCTCATCCATCCACCCATCTCTCAGCAGATATCCCATTAGTATCAACTATGCATCAAGCCCTGTTTTGGGTGCTGGGAATACAGAAGTGAACAAAGGAGACAACGACATTTTATCACAGAGCTTAATGCACAACAAACAAAAGTCTGATTACAGCATATCAAGATCTGAGAAGTGCTCTGGAGAAACATAAATTGGAGGGGGAGGAAGATGTGTGGAGGGAGGCTTGCTGTTTAAAATGGGGTCACAGGATTCATCTCGAGCAGCAGGAGCCCACCCTCAGGCCACTCTGCAGTGCAGGGATCAGCTTGCCTTCCCTGCCCTGTGCCTGGGGCAGGGAGGGGCAGAGAGGTAAGAGAGGAGAGGAAGGGAGGGCATGTGAGGCGGCTGGAGGGCTCTGAGTGTTACTCCAAATGAGCTGCAACTGTTGAGGTTTTGAGCTGAGAAGTGTTGCCATCTGATTTATCTTCCAGGAGGCTCTTCCTGGCTGCAGTGTTGAAAATCAGCTGTAAGAGGAAAGGATGGAGATGGTGAGAATTGACTGGATTCTATGCATCTTCCCACTTTTTCTCTTTTATTCCATTTAAACTCTGATTAAACATTTATGATGCCCTCTCACTTTGACCATCATATTCTTTACACTCTTTTATATCTTCTGTCTTTTTGTCTCATGGGACTATATTCTGGATACTTTATTTAGACATATCTTCCAGTTTTCTGATTCACCTTCAAGTGTCTCTAATTTGCTTTTTAATATTCATTGGGTTTTAAATGTCAGTTATTATAGCTTTTATTTGTGAAAGTTCTAGTGTCTTTTTCAAATATTATTCCTTTATTGTCTCTTGTTCTTGCTTATATTTTTGGTTTTTTCCTGTTATTTCTGTAGCCATATCAAACACAATCATTTTGTATTTCATGTCTGGTAACCCCATCCTGCGCCCTTGAGAGCCCGAATGTTTCTTTGCTGTTTCTCTCTCCTGGTGCCTTGCTTCTTTATTTGTTGTCATTTTTATAGGAAACTGATCAATTTCCTCAGTACTATAATTATGTCTGGGCTTAATGTTGCAGATTTCCAGATGAAACTTGTTTCCGCCAGTTGCTTTGGGGCTCAAATAACCCAGAACTGCTTCATGTTGGGGTATCTAATTGGGTTTTGGACCACGAGCCTACGTGTGTTACCTATGCCAGCACTGATGTAGGACCATTTCCAATTTTTTCTTTTGTGTGTAGAGTTTGTTTCTTTTTATTCTTACACAGAGTGCATGGCCTTTGGAGTCTCAGATTATTTGGGGATCTCTGATTCATCTTCCCACCTTACACAGCCCTTGACTTTTTCTCCTGGATTTCGTATCCAGTGCAGCCTTCAGAGTCCAGTCTGCAATCTGCACCCAATCTGGGTTAGGCATTGTCTTACAGGATTCCTGCCTTCACTTTGTTTTTGTTCTCTGCATTCCTATTTTTTGTGCCAGCTCAGCATTGCTTTTAAAAATATCTATTTCCTCCTGTACTTTAATGGACACGGTTACTAAAAGTATAAAATCTGGCTTACTGTGGGAAACAGAGTCTTTTTAACCCTTAGTTCAAGCTGCTACAGCAAAGTGCCATAGACTAGGTGGCTTATGAACAACAGATACGCATTTCTCACAGTTGTGGAGGCTGCAGGTCCAAGACCAAGGTGCCAGCATGGTCGTGTTCTGATGAGCACCTGTTCTGGGTTGCAGGCGGTGCCTTCCTGCTGTTCCCTCACGTGGTGTGAGGAGTGAGGTATCTCTGGGGCCTCTTTTATAAGGACTCTAATTCCATCCGTGGGGCTCCCCTCCAGACCTCGTCACCTCCCCAACACCCTCCTAACACCGTCAAACTGGGGAGTAGATTTCAGCTTAGGAGTTTGGGGGAAGACAAACATTCAGCTCACAACAGACCCTTTATTTAAGTTTTGTTTTGTTAGTTTGCTTTGTTTTCATTTTCTGTTTTCTAAGGCTTTTCCTGCGATGGCTCTTCGTGGGGCTGCATCTGTGTTTGCTACCCTTTCAGAGATAAGTCTGCTTTTCTATTTATTTTCTGACTTCTATCAGTTCATGCTTCATTGTCTTCTGGTGTCTCATCATCTCTCCCTTGAAATGTTGCGTTCGGCATTTGTCATCTTCCTTTATAGTAGTAATGGCTGCATTAATTTTTGTGGTTGATGAAATATTTAATTGCATTATTAATTTATTTTGTGGAAACAATTTTGGACGTCACTTAGTTCTACAACTTTCCTTCGTTTCTTCCTTCCTTCCTTCCTCCCTTTCTTCCTTCCTTCCTTCCTCCCTTTCTTCCTTCCTTCCTTCCTCCCTTTCTTCCTTCCTTCCTTCCTCCCTTTCTTCCTTCCTTCCTTCCTCCCTCCCTTCCTCCCTCCCTTCCTTCCTCCCTCCCTTCCTTCCTCCCTCCCTTCCTTCCTCCCTCCCTCCCTTCCTTCCTTCCTTCCTTCTTTCCTCCTCATCCTAGCCTAACTGACATCTGCTCAGATACCCATTTGTTGCTAACTCATTATAAATCTCCATTTTTTATCATTCAGAAACTATCTTTAAAGTTTCATTTTGTAAAATCCAACATGTATATTAAGGTATGTTCAATTCTGGTGTCAATGAAAAGAGTCAAACTCTAAAATATTTTAAGAGATTTATTCTGAGCCAAGTAAGTGACCAATGGCCTGTAACACAGCCGGCAGGAGATCCTGAGAACTTGTACCCATGGTGGTCAGGCTACAACTTGGTTTTATTCATTTTAGGGAGACATGAGACCTCAGTCAATACATGTGAGATGTACATTGGTTCAGTCCAGAAGGGTGGGACAACGGGAAGCAGGGGCTTCCGGGTTACAGGTAGATTAAAAGATTTTCTGATTGGCAGTTCATTGAAATAATTAAGTTATTATCTAAAGACTTAGAATCAATAGAAAGGAATGTCTGGGTTAAGATAAGGGGTTGTGGAGACCAAGGTTTCATCATGCAGATGATAAAACCAGTAGCAGGCTTCAGAGACAATAGATTGTAAAGGTTTTTAATCAGACTTAAGATCTGTGTTGATGTTAATGCTGGTCAGCTTTTCCTGAATTCCAAAAGGGAGGAGAGCATAATGAAGCATGTCTGACCCCCACCTTCCCATGATGGCCAGAACTAGTTTTCCAGGTTAACTTTAGAATGCCTTTTACCGAGAGAAAGGGTTCCTTCAGATGGTTGGGGGCCTTATAATTTTATTTTTGGTTTACACTTCTATTTATTTTTTTTAAATGACACATGTAAGCCCCCAGTTACATGTAAATATTTTAGCCTTTATTTCAAATTATACCAATATTTCATTTAAGTTACCAATATAAGATTTCCTTTTGAAAAAGATGAAGAGAATGTGATTCTCTCATATGGAAAAAAATGTGAAATTATACATGAATAACTGATGTTTGAAAAACAGTACTATAAGAGAGCTTGGCACTTGTTTTTAAGAAAATATGCCAAATATCTGTGATTCATGAGATTCTTAAAGCTGACATTATGGAAGAGAAATGCTAATACAGGCAGTAGAATTGTTTTAGACAGTTCTGTAAAAATTGACATAGAACAATTTGAAAGTCAAGTTCTGTGGTTTGAGCTTTTATAAGCTATAAAATAAGTGACACTATGTCTGAAATCAATGAAACATGTTATTGATTGAATTTCACTTATATTAAATTTGGGGGGCTTATAAAATAAGCATGATCTGAGAAATGCATTGCTACTGATTCTATTCTAATGTGTATTAGTTTGTTCTTGCACTGCTGTAAAAAAACATCTGAGATTGGTAATTTATAAAGAAAAGAGAGTTAATTGGCTCACGGTTCCACAGGCTGTACACGAAGCATAGCTGGGGGGGCCTCAGGAAACTTACATTAACGGTGAAGGCAAAGGGGAAGCAGGCACATCCTCACATGGCCAGAGCAGGTGGAAGAGATAGAAGGGGAAGGTGCTACACACTTTTAAGCGACAAGATCTCATGACAACTCACTCACTATCACGAGACAGCAAGGGAGAAATCCATGCCCATGAGCCAGTCACCTCTCACCAGGTCCCTCCTCCAACACTGGGGATAACAACTGGGCGTGAGACTTGGGTGGGGACACAGATTCCAACATATCAAATGCTATAAAAGGTTAGAATAATATTTGGTCCTTCAGGGATTACTCTTGCTCTAGATTTTCATTAGCATGTTGGGTTTCAACATTAAAGTCCTGATTATCATATTTTTAGATTAGGCAAATTTGTCAGGGATTATAGTTATGTAAAATGGCAGTTCTAAATGTCTCTATAAATTAAAACAAAGGCACAGATCTAATATAATTCAATCAGAATACACAAGTCAGCATTTCCCCTCCCCACAACCCACTGCCCAAATTGCATACATACAAGTGAGAAAGGAATCGTTTAAAATAGCAAAATGTAGAGATTTGAGGGTTTCTGTGCCCTAACTCATGGCGAATCTTCAGCGAAATGTCCATCTTAGGTCGGGGAAGAGTCACTGTGCTGTCTGGGGATTCCCAAAATGGCGTAGTAACAAGTTCGGCCAATCCCTGCTTCAGAAAGCAATGGAAAACTTGAGAGAACTGCCAAAAACAACCATTTCAGAACTCTGAAAATTAACCGAAGGCATGCGGCAAGCTGACAGGAGGCTGCACAGCAAAGCCCATGCCTGGTGCATGGCAGGGTCACAGCTGCTGAGGCTGAGATGCTGGGTAGCCTGACAACAGACAAGATGAAAATTTGGAAGTGAAAGCTGGGGAGTGAGACAGAATCTTGATAACCTCCCACATGTCCCTGGCACTCCGAGAGGCTCTATTGTGCACAGAGTTGAGCAGGAGGAAACTCAAATTCACAAAACATGAGAAGCTGGCTCACCTGGCATGCCTGACCCTGGACCCAGAATTTTATCCTTCATGTCTCCCTAGGAATGTGAAGCTACTGCACACTGTTCACAGAGATCCTGGATTGTGAAATTACTAATGAGACATCCAGGGAATAGTAAGAAAAAAAAGACCAATACAAGTGAATTTCTTTATATAGCAGTAATGACCAAACGTAGTAGGCGCGTTAGGCGTTTCTGGAAACAGCTGGGGGGCTATGATGGTGTCTGGCTGTGTGTCTCGAGTGACACAGTGCTGTCTGCTGCAGTCTGGTCTTGGCCGCAGTGCTTGGGAAGTGCCTCCGCATCACACCGGGACCCCATGCACATCTAAAGTGCTGTGACTGTGACATTCAGCTGCAAAGAATGATTTGCCTCTACGCTCACCTGCAGTCTTTGGAGAGCCACTGTATCGGTCCATTCTCACCCTGCTATGAAGAACTACCTGATACTGGGTAGTCTATGAAGAAACAGGTTGTACAGGAAGCATGGTAGGGGAGGCCTCAGGGAAATTATAATCATTGCAGAAGGAAGGGGAAGGTGCACCTTCTTCAAATGGTGAAGAGGGAGAGAGAGAGAGAGCAACGGGGAAGGTGCTGCATACTTTCAAACAACCACATTTCGTGAGAGCTCTGTCATGAGAACAGCAAGGGGGAAATGCACCCCATGGTTCAGTCACCTCCCACCAGGAGCCTCCTCCAACACTAGGGATTACAATTTGATATGAGCTTTGAGCAGGAACACAGAACCAAACCATGTCAGCCACCTTGTAAATAAAACATAGGTTTAACGATATCAAAGAGCATAAAAGCAACAAAATGAGAGAAAAACCATGCCACACACCTGTTTTACAGAATGCATATCACAGACACACAGCAGGCAGGAGGAAAAGGACTGGCCTGGTGACTCTGACAGTGATTTGATGGGGTAACAAAAGGCTAAAGCAAAACTTATTTGTAAAATGTACACGAGCCCTATATTCTAGTTAGTAAAAATAACAAAAAGTACACCATCACACTTGAATTTTGTGTATAAGTCGCTTTTTGAAATGCGTATATTTAAAGTGTTGCTTGAAAATTCCTTTAAGGCCTGAGTCCGTGGCACTTGGCATCCGGAGGGGCCCAGGGCATTCACAGCACAGAGGACTAAGCTCGCAGAGCTTGGCTGGGCCACTGTTGTGTTTGGCTTTTCTGTGTGTTTTTGCGTGCACGTTTACATGATTTCACAATTGTGTTTTTGTTATCATAGCAGTGAAAATAAAGCTGTCTTCAGACCCAAGTTCTTGTGGGACTAAATCAGCAAAGGACAGAAGGTGGAAACTGAGGAAGATGTTGCCGGAGGCGGGGCCCTTCCAGCGGAGTTAGCCAGGGTCACCTGCCGAGTCCCGCGGGTCCCAGGCTGCTGTGCTCATGTACGGAATGGCATTTCCGGGAAGGCTACCCAGACTTTGATGCAGCTTTCAAACAAAAAGTTAACAGTCTTGAGTGGTTTCTCTGTTTTCTCAGTGCACCTGTTCCTCGATCAGGTGGTGCTGCTGGCTCAGGCCCCGACTGCCTCTGGTTCCACACAGGAAAGCTGGCATTCCTCTTGAGTGAAGTCCCAAGTGCAGACAAATTTAGTAGCCAATAGACTGATCTCAAAAATTCCTACTGGTCACAGAATAATGACTTGTTTCAATTAAGAAAATGATTCAAGAACTCAGTTAAAAGCAATAATAATTTTATATAATGATTTTACATGAGTTTAAAGTGGTGAACCTTTTTCTTTAACCTTTAAAAATATCCATGCTTTCATTTAAGTCAGATGAAAATATTACACGTGTGCTTCAGGCTTCCTGGTTTACCTGGCACTTTCCACACCATTCTCTCACTTAATCCTCACAGCAGAATGAGGACGGTGTTATTGTGCAAATATTACTGGTGAAGAGACTTGGTTAATTCCCAACATCACAACCCTAGGATGTGACAGAATCTCAGCTCTAAAGAGGTGGGTGTTCTGCTTCCAAACCCAGGGGTCTCGGATCAGCCATGAGCACATGAGGAGTTCTGCTCTTCCCAGCCATGACTCTCAATCACCTACCCGCAGGGGCCTTTGATAATAACCCTCCAAGTCCTGAGCGTGAAGTAATTTCTGTTTGTGCACATGAATCTTAGGTCAGGTGGTATAACAGGATTCGCAGGGTGTCAAATGCCAGAGCTGGAGCTCGGCCGTTGGGGCTGGACCCTGGATCTGCCGCTACCAGCGCCCTGACCTTGTCTGAGCGGCTGCCGTCTTTGAATCTCAGGTTTCTCAACTGTCTAATGGCATAAAACAAGATAATGCATAGAGGTGGTCTTGTGGGGTGCTGGGCCCATGGTGAATGTTCCCTAAGCATTATTGAAGGTGATCCTTACTACTCTTGTCACATAACGCTTCAAACTTGCACTGGTGGTTCACATGCAATTGACATGTAAAAGCACATCTGATTGCTTGGATTCTAGCTGAAGTCAAGTCCTGGTGCTCTTTTTGGCCTTTGCCGCTGTCTAGCATGGTCCTCGGAGATGTCTGCATTATGGAATATGAAACCAGGAGCCCACCGAGTGTCCTACAGGCTGTTCAGGAGTTGCTGTACCAGGTGATTTCTTGGATATTTTTTGGTTCTAACTTTAGTTTCATGTTTATTGAAGACTGGCCACACACTTAGTCCTTTAAAGCTGCTCCACTCAATCCGAACCTACCTTTAACGCACTGTATTTCCTATGCCTGCCTCCACTCTGTATCTCCCACCAGACAGCAATCAACTCCCTGAGAAGACAGAAACTGTGTCACGGTGTCTTCAGAACTGAGCCTGCTAACTGGTGTGTCGTAAGCACTAAAATACACTTTTATTGAATAAATGCCATTGACAAATGGAAGTTAGGTAAGCCTTCTAATTCCCATTTTAATTTTACACCTATGTATGTATTAAGACTACTGTATATTAAAAGTCTAATACAAGAATCTACTATGTTAAATGACAATACAATAATATATTCAATCAATGTAAGTACCATATTTATTGAATACCTACTGTGTGCCAGTCAAGGCTATGCCAGTGAAGCAGAGAATTAAAAAGATAAACCGCTGCCTTGTGCAGTGCTGTGCGGACTGTCGAGGAGACAGACAGAAGCAGTGGTTACCGTGCTGGCGTGAGCCAGAAGTTTCCTGCCCTCTTGTCACTTCTGGGGTCTAGAAAAGTAGCACAAAAATGCATTATGCAAATTCAATATCTGGTGAAACTCACTAGGTGACATCATACTAAGAAATAAAACCAAAGCTCATCCGGGTTTCAGTTAGGCCTCAGCCCCGCTGAAGTCTCGCCGGTATTTTTGTGCCCTGGACACAGTGGAGACAGGCTTCAGCCACCTCACAAGCTTGCTGGACAATGGGCTTTTCTTCCTCTGTCTTCTTGAGGACTGTGAGTGCCTGATGGGCAGGGGCGGCACCCATCACCTTGCCGTCCTCACTGTTACCACAGGGCCACATCAGTGAACACAGGCTCTACTGAGGAGCCAGGCTTCCCGTAGCTTGTATTCTTGCAAAGCAGTTGAAAACCAAATCAATGCAGTAATAAGACACAGATAGATACGGGTGTGTGTTTGCTGAACTCAGGAACGACCACCAGATTGGCAGGGCTAATTCGCCCTCCGTGTTTTGTATTTTTCCCCTAATTATTCTAAAATGATCGTGCTGCTTTATTCCCACAGAGCAAGCACTGGCAGCGAGCAACACTACCCCCAGCAGGCCTCGGCTGCCTGCGACGCACCCCTGCCCTCAGAAAGACAGCCTTGCTCTGAATTTATTTTCATAATTACATGAACGTTATCTAAAAGAAACAAAGGACGTGGGAAAGAATAAAGTTTAAAATAAACTTTAAGCTGTGGGAATGCGGGGGGCCAGGCTGGAGACCAGAGAAAGCCAGAGTGAGCTCAGTATCTCTGTGCTGATCTACTTGGCCAGCAAGAAGGCTGCATACAACAGAGATCTGTGTCCACCAGCCAGAAGTTCAGGACTCACACACACAATATGCTGACTTTATTCTAGAGCTAGTTCATTCCGAAGTATGAGAATCATAGAGAAAAGCCAGCAGCTGTTGGCCACACAGGTAGTAACGTTTCTTTCCTAAAGACTAGAGTTATATTTTTTCCATTGTGGTACAATCTCATTGTTTTTATGGCCATATTATCATTTTATTCAGGAATGTTGAAATGCTCTGAAATATCACTTAGTCATTAAAATATTGATTACTACAACTAAATGACAACATAGAAAAGTGCTTATATCATTTAGAGAAAATCCAGGATACACGACCTTACGAGCACTATGACAGGAGCTGAGTAAAAGGGCACTATGTCAAGCGGCTGGAAAGGAAGACAGGAGGGAAAATTTTTTGCATGTTACAGGGCTGGGGTGTGCAGTCAGGGTTTTCCTTTCCAACACTTTACATCATGTCTTATTTTCTTAATATTAGTAACAATACATTAAAAATGAGTTCAAGTAGAAATTAATAGAGTAGGAATACATAACCTGGATGTTCGTTTGCTCTCATTTTATCCTTGCTAACCTTTGCAAAACCATCTGGAATTTCTCCCCTGGTGCTTCCAAGGAGATCATAATTATAATGTAGATCCCGGAAGAGACACCTCCCAGCGAGGTGACATTTGTCACCCCTTGGATCAAGGTCAGCACTTACAGTATGCTATTTAAGTACTGAAACAGTTTCCTGCAAAACCTTCCAAGTCAGTATACACATCTGTTGCTTCGAATTATTTAAACCGCCCTGTAAATGTGTTGCTTTGAATCATTTAAAACGCCCTGTAAATGTAGGCCAAATGCCCTGCTTTAGTGGGTTCTGGCTTGCCCCCAGCAGGGGTGGCTGCAGTAGTTAGTTGGGGTCCCCTTGGTCCAGGTTTTTAATTTGCAACAGTATTGGAAGGGTTATTTAATATAGGAGTTTTAAATGCTATAAAATATATAGCCAAGAAAGACTGAGTTCTTGATGTATGCATACAATCCCAAACTCCTTAATACTAAAAATCAAGAGACCAAAACCCTTAAGCTTCTGTTCCCAGGAGATTATAATAGTTTCACAAAAGCTCCCATGTTTCTGTTTAGACCCTGAGAAGGGCTCTTTCCACCAGAGAAGACAGAGGTCCTTGGCCCCACCTCTGAGGTGGGCACAGCCTAACCCAGCCCAGATGGCTCTCACGGCCAGGGCCATGACACGTCCTGGCTGAAGGTCGCTGTACACAGCAGCAGGGCCCCTGAAATATGAACTCAACAAAATTGTAGCATAGAGAACTCCACAACAATTAAACTCTGGACACAAATGAAATCCACCAGGGACAAAAATCTGTTTCAGTAACTACTGCCAACATCGGACTTTCCCCTGCCCTGTGATGGGGAAAAGAGGGCAAGTTAAGAGCCACCCTCCCCCAACTTTGTGCTCCAGCAGCCACTGAAAAGAGTCACCTTCCCCACATAACACAGACAAGACTCACCAGTGACAGGGCCAGAATCAGACCCTCTGCCTTCCCATTCTTTGTCCCACAGATGTGTAGCTGAACTGCTTTGACTCCACTGATCTATCTTAAAAAAATACTTGTTAGCTGAACTTTTGACTCAGCTTCTCCTCTTGGCCAAGCCCAACCATGAACGCTGGAACGAGGACCCCACCCTCCCCTCCATCTCTTCTCAGTGGGCCAACCCATTTCCTGCCCACTGTCCACTGCGCCATGGGCCCCTCCATGCCTCACCCAGGTGTTCTAGGCTTGGTTACTCCCTCCTCCTAAAACAAAAGTGCTTTTCTGCCTGAGATGCTTGAACATCTTGGGGTCAGAGCATTCGCCCTGTGTCGTGAAGTCCCCTCCCTCTCTCGAAATTAGAACTTCAGGTAAGCTCTCTGCTTACCTGAGTCTGGATTTGTGTTTCACTGAAACACAGAGAAGGCAGAGAGGACACTACACTGGCTGAGAACTACCGTAAGTCCTTAATAACAACGAAAAATGAACAACAGAGAGGGCCCCAGGTTCCGGCAACATGGCGAACCTGTGAACTAGGGAAGCCCTCCCAGCACAGAAAATGCCCAGAAAATAAAAACAAACAGAACATTTTAAACTTTAAGGTGAGTCTTAGAGGTCTGAATCTGTAAGAACAGGCAGCCTTGATTGGCTGAGGCTGTGATTTTCTTACAAGGAAAATGTGGCTGAGGCATGGGGGTTCATAGGCTTCACCTGAGGGTGGTAGAAACGGCCTTTGTAAGTTTGAGTCCTGCAAAGGGGACAATTACAGCATAAGAAAAGGGGACAGGCCCTCAGGATAATCAGTCTGTTTGAATTCTGATGGAGGGGAAATGAGACCAAAAATATCATCCCAGAGTCTTCCTCAACTCAGTGCTTTGATTTGGGGTTCAATTCATGCTGTCTCTGTGGCCCAAGTCCTAATTCTAGAATGGAAAGATCAGTACCAGGCAGAAGCAAACACACTCCTCTTTGGGGCAAAACACTTTAAAGACAGGCCTGGGCCACGTTCCAGGCCTTTAGGAGACTCTCCTAGGAAAGTGGGATCTGATTTGCTCCAGTTGTGGAGCCTGGGAAGGTGGTTGTGGGGGAAGGTTGTGCCTTTCTGAGCAGCCTCTGAGAGCTGAGTCAAGAAGTTAGAGGAGAGCTGGTGCCTGGTTGGGCCTGGCCAGTAACTCCTGCAGGAACTGCAGTGAGGGCCGACCCTGAGCCCAGAAATGTTCCCGATGATTAACAGGAGGCTCTGAAAAATGCATAATTTATTCTTAGCATTGTCAAATTGCTTGACCCAAGTCAGAGGTGATTTTTTGGTTATTTATTATTTGCAAAGCATCGTGGCTTTACCCTGCAGAGGCCGTTGCCCCTCACAAGGAATACAGCAAGGAGCTTGGAAGCAGACAGCTGTGGGGAAGGACCAGCATGGGTGGGGGTGCTTTGAGAGAGACAGAGGGCCTTTGCTCTTGCACCGGAGACACATGGTGCCACTAAGAGTTGCGAAGGGGAAAGAATGTGTGAAGACACAGATACCTTGAGGGACAGTTATTCCTCTAACTCAGGAATGAGGATGGTTCAACTCACACTATTTCAAGCCTTCCAAGTAAACAGTAGTTAGTAAAAACACAATACCTGTCTCTAATATTACTTGCTTAAATATACGGACATATGAAAATGTATCTCAAAAAATAATCTAACGAGAAGGAGAAAACTATAATAAAGGTGTTTATTGCAGTGATAAAAATATCCAACAACAGTAGTAAATGTAAGTCTTGCAGTCAAGCTTTAGAGTATTGTTCAATAATCAAAATAAAACGTTGATTATGTAGCAACCCATTAACGTGCTTATAATAGAAAGTGAAATAAATTACATACTAGAATATTTTTCTAAACTCTGATCAGATTGAAGGAAAACATGTCACACATATGATCACACACTGAACGCACGTGTGGGAAAATACAGGCAAATGGTCTTAGTGTAGAGAGAATGTTAACATCGATTTTTTTTAAAAAGAATTCTGAGGTTTGGGTTCGGTTTTACAGTACTGTTTCTGCCTTAGATGATTCGTAAAGTTCTAAACGTGTAGCCTCTAGATTGATTAAAGGAGCATGTGACATGCAGTGTAATATCTCAGAGACAGGCAATAACAAACAATGACAATACAGGCTCCTGGGACATTTATAGTCACACATTTGCCCGTGTCGACAACAGAAGCTTCTTCCTTTCAGGCTCCCTAACCCGGGAAGACGCTGCTCCTGCTGTAATGTGACGGGGACAAGTTTGGCAGACGTGGTCTCCAGCGTGCTTGGTGTGGTGGTCCGGGAACCGCCGGCTCCGCCTTTGCCCAGCTCTCCCTTCCCTGTGTACCCAGAGCCAAACAAAACACCCACAGGGGCAGTGGCTAAGAATTAATTTCTATGTGTTTTGTTATCCGTTAAACACAGGTTGTGAGCTAGCAAGAAACAAGATACTTTTGGAGGCTTAGTGACTTTTTTTTTTTTTTTAATAAAAAGCTACCTTCTCCTCAGGCTTATGGTATGTTCTTAGTTATGGGAAAATGTCTGTCTATACAGGCCACAGAAGGGCCAAGACCATGTAAAATTGGAAGGTTACAAAAATTTTCTAAAATAACCCTCTCTTTCTTTCCCTCCCTCAAAGCTAGAAAACGTTGGGAGCCAGATGTTTTCAGAAGGGAAATAGTATCCCAGGGAGGAGCTGTAATTTTGAGCAGCAGAAATTTGCCTCTGTGGCCTATTTATAGTTGCCATGGGCTCCGGGTGAGACGCAGCTGCACGGGGCTTCTGGAAGCCTCCAGGCTTCCAGTATGCACAGTTAAGGATTTAAATTCTTCACAGGCCTCTGCTGGCCCACAGAGGGCTGGCCGAAAATGCAGGGATGACTAACGGGTTTCAGGGCAGAAAACAGACTGGAGGGTGCCCTGCACAGCGCTGCTGGATGAGGTGCAAGTTGGTTTCTGCGTCTGGCTGACAAGTCTGACATGGCCTGCGGCTGCCTCCACAAGCAAGAAAACATTTACAGCTAATTTTCCAGGACCGAGAACTGGAAAACCCCAAGCTTCACCACGGAATGAACAGACGTCGGCTGCAACATATTCTGTGGTAAAAGTGTTAACATCACAGCATCCTCCCTGCTCTTGCACCATTAGGTTAAAATGGAGAACTTGCTAAGGTGTTCAAAGGGCTGAAGACCCTTGGTGTGGTAACATGTAAAAAGTGCAGTTTTCAGATTTGGGAAGACTTGACTGCCCCATTGACAGCAGCCAGGTGGCCTCTGGTAAATCTCTTTCTATAATAGATCACCGGGTTTCTTCACAGGGCAGGAAGGCATATTAAAAAATTTAAAGGCAGGTGTTAGATATGTGTTTCTTCTTTCTGTGTTAGTCTCTGGCCAAGAAAACATGCCGAATTTTCTTTATTTTTCTTCCATCATAGTTACAACACCACAAATTCTCTCTAGCTTAGTTCTCTAATATCTTCACCAATCACAGATCTGGCCGCTGTGCTCCATCCTCAAGCCCACCTAACTTTCCCCGGGTAGCCTGGCAGAGTACACAGCTGTCTGCCCTCATCGAGTGACTTCCGCTCTATCAGTTACGGCAGCATAGCAGTGGCTGATCAGGGTATGGGATGGGGATTGGGGAGGAGGCCGATAGAAACGGGTGCAGTAGGCCAGGCGCGGTGGCTCATACCTGTAATCCCAGCACTTTGGGAGGCCAAGGCAGGTGGATCACGAGGTCAGGAGTTTGAGACCAACCAGCCTGACCAACATGGTGAAACCCTGTCTCTACTAAAAATACAAAAATTAGCCAGGCGTGGTGGTGTGTGCCTGTAGTCCCAGCTACTTGGGAGGCTGAGGCAGGAGAATTGCTTGAACCCAGGAGACTCTGTCTTAAAAAAGAAAAAAGAAGAAAGAAAAAGAAACAGGGGCAGTGGAACAGAAAGACGAGTGGCGGTCACCGGACAATGCAGGTAGCAACCTAAAACTGATGAGGGCAGTCCTGGGAGGGAAACCAGAGGACCCTCAGTTTCGCCATTATTTTTTTAACCTGATGTCATAAAGCTTCTACTATTCTGGGTAATTATGTCCCAAAGTTGGCAAGCACACATGTGCTTTTAAAATTTTTATTTTATTTTTAATGGTCACAATCATATAACATGAACTTTACCATTTTAAACTTTTCAAGTGAACAGTTTGGCACTGTCAAGTATATTTACACTGTTATGCAACAGGTATCTAGACTTTTTCGTTTTGCAGAACTGAAACTTTATGCCCACTAAGCACGAATTCCTTTTCTTCTCCCAACCCCCAAGCCCTTGGCAATCACCTATTTTCTGTTTCTGCAACTTTGACTACTTGAGATACCTCATATTAGTGGAATCATACAGCACTTTCTGTTATTTTGATAATGGCCATACTGAGAGGTGACAACGTGCTAACAGCCCTTGCTGGCTCTTGGTGCCTCCTCGGCCTGGGCCTCCACTCTGGCCGCGATTGAGGAACCCTTCAGCCCTCCGCTGCACTGTGGGAGCTCCTCTCTGGGCTGGCAGACGCCGGAGCCGGCTCCCTCCGCTTGCCCTGAGGTGTGGAGGGAGAGGCACGGGTGGGAACCAGGGCTGTGCGCGGTGCTGGCAGGAGGTGGGCGTGGGCTCAGTGGGCCCTGCACTGGGAGCGGCTGGCCACCACCACCAGCCCCAGGCAGTGAGGGGCTTAGCATCTGGGCCTGCAGCTGCAGAGGGTGCACTGGGTCCCCCAGCACTGCTGGCCTGCCCATGCTGCGCTCAAATTCTTGCCGGGTGTCCGCCGCCTCCCTGCGGGGCAGGGCTCTAGAACTGCGGCCCACCATGCCCGACCTCCCCGTCGACCGTGAGCTCTGGCACTGCCCGAGCCTCCCGGATGGGCACCTCCCCGATGGGCGCCACCCCTGCTCCACGGCACCTGCTGCCATCAACCTCCCAAAGGCTGAGAAGTGCGGGCGCATGGCTGGAGACTGGTGGGCAGCTCTGCCCACGGCCCAGGCACGGGATCCACCAGGCGAAACCAGCTGGGCTCCTGAGTCACGTGGGGACTTGGAGAACTTTTATGTCTAGCTAGAGGATTGTAAATGCACCAATCAGCACTCTGTATCTAGCTAATCTGGTGAGGACTTGAACTTTTATGTCTAGCTAGAGGATGGTAAATGCACCAATCAGCACTCTGAGTCTAGCTCAAGGTTTGTAAATGCACCAATCAGCACTGTCAAAACAGACCAATTAGCTCTCTGTAAAATGGACCAATCAGCTCTCTGTAAAATGGACCAATCAGCTCTCTGTAAAGTGGACCAATCAGCAGGATGTGGGTATGGCCAGATAAGGGTATAAAAGTAGGCTGCCCCAGCTAGCAGAGGCAAGCTGCTGCAGTCTACACTTGGAAGTTTTGTTGTTTATAATAAATCTTGCTGCTGCTCACTGTTTGGGCCTGCTTTACCTTAATGAGCTGTAATGCTCACCCTGAAAGTCTGCAGCTTCAATCCTGAAGTCAGTGAGACCATGAATCCCTCCCCACTGTGAAGATTGAACAACTTCAGACAGGTAGAGGAAACAACTCCAGATTCCCTGCCGTAAGAGCTGTAACACTCGCTGGGAAAGTCTGCAGCTTCATTCCTGAAGCTAGCGAGACCACAAACCCAGCAGAAGGAAGAACCTCTGAACAGGTCCGAACATCAGAAGGAACAAACTCTGGATTACACTTTTTAAGAACTGTAACACTCACCACGAGGGTCCGCAGCTTCATTCTTAAAGTCAATGAGACCGAGAACCCACCACCATTTCCAGACACGGTACTAATGAGTGTGAAGTAGTATCTGGTTGTGGTTATGATGTGCATTTCTCTGATAATTAGTGATGTTGAGCATCTTTTAATGTGGTTTGTTGGCCATTTTTAGATCTTCTTTGGAAAATTGTCTATTCAAGCCGTTTGCCCATTTTCTAATCAGATTGCTATTTTGTGATTGTTGACGCATATGTGCTTTGAGATGACACAAATAACATAAGTTAATGGAGAGTCTGATGATCTTTTTCCCCTCAAGTGATTGCTGTGTATGCCTAAAATCTGGGGGCTGAAGTTAGGGAGTATGTACAAGTAGAAAAGAATAAAAGGGATATTTTGAAGTTTTATTTAATATGGGATTTCTCAACCTCAGTACAACCAAGATTTGGAAGAGAACAGTTTTGTGTGGTGGGGGCTTTTCTGTGTGCTGTGAGGTGTCTGTGAGATTACAAATGGCAGTCCATCCACCAGATGCCCCAGCTCTGGTCATTGCCGCATGTTCTAAGATGGGAGGCAGAATTGCCCGTGGTGGAAAACCACTGACTTTGTGGTTTTGTGCAAGGACCAGGAGTAGTTGTGTCATCAAAGTCTTGGACTTGTTGTTCTGGACATTATCCAGCACTGTCAGGCTTCTCCTTTCCCACCCAAACAATACTGCACAACGGAGTGAAGGCAATCTTGTGTGATAAATCTCTTTCTGAAGATTCGCTGTTGGTTAAATTTCTGGGATACAAATGGCTTTAGGGGAAGATGTTGATATTTTAGATGACTTTAAATGTCACTTCTGCTGTAAAAATCTTATCAAGATGTTATTTGAAGCCCACCCACATGCACATACAATTTTTTTCACAAAACAACCAGCTTGATATTATTTTGATTCTATTTCACATGTGTGCTGTACTCTATAAAAATATCTGTCTCTAGACCATTTATAAATACCCTTTAAAAAACAAACTAGAAAATTGCTTTAGAATTTTGGCATGAACACATTCTTGAAAAATGACAACAAAAACTCTCTTTTCAATTTTTCTCTGGTGCTTACTTTAGCAAATTCAGTTTATAGTTTACCAAATACTTTGTAACACAACTTCTTAATTGCCTTAATTATTAAAGAAAATATCAGATAAGCCATTGTCATTTTTCCTACTAGATAGTGGAGTGTTATGTATTATTGTATAGTCTTAGTATATATAATAGTATAAAGTGATTAAGATTATACTGTGCAATACATTTTATATATTACTTTTAAAATTTTATCTTTTTCCTATTTAAAAAATTATCCATAAACATAGTTTTAATTATTGCATGATTTTCCATTTTCCTCTGTATGCTAAACCATTTCTTGGTTTTGTATATATGGATTATTCAAAATTTTCACCCTTATAAACATGTTTGTGCTTCAGTTTTCTTGTAGCACCCAAGGTGTCCAGAGAGATTTGTAAAATAATAAATCAAAAGCTATATTTTAAAGCTTTTTATATATATTACCAAATTGTTTCTCTAACAAGTTATACAAATTTGTTCACCAGTAGAAATAAATATTCCCAATGTGACATGTTTCCAAAACATCACAAAGAATGCTGTTTTTGGAATTCTATAGATACGGGTAAAAAGATGAACACATTGTGGCTCATAACAATGGTCTGTTCAACAAAGAAGCCATTGAACCAGGACTATTTTAGATTTTCCAAACTAAAACTAATAACTCAGTTTGTAACATAATACTGCCTAATGCTTATGTCTTGTATGAGTTTTCTTTATTTATGTCAATTGAGTTTTTCTCTCTCTTTTTGTTTCACATATTGCCCAGGCTAGTCTCAAACTCATGGGCTCAAGCAATCCGCCTGCCTCTGCCTCTCTCAAAATGCTGGGATTACAGACGTGAGCCACCACACCTGCCCAGGCTTCTTTTTTAGTAGATATTGTTACCCTGGATGAGATGATGGCAGTGTTTTCAACATCCTGTAACTTTGATAAGTTGACCAACATGATTCCATGCACACATCTAAAGAGGAAATAAAAGCTTGTAGGAGTTGGGTCAGGGTGGTAGGATAAATTATAAGAAGAAATTATAGGAAAAGATACAAACTTTCTTGGAAGGCCGGGAGGTTTTGCAGAAGCTTTGAAAGATAATTTGGCTGAAGGCAGCCAAATTCTCTTATCCAGAGGTTGAGAACAAAACGTAGGTAATAAGTAAGTGTAAGGGAATTAATCTAGATAAGTTAGTTTACTTAGGCCTCAGAACTTGGCCTTTAATCATCTGTGCCCAGGACTGCTGCTCTCCAGGGGCATTGAGGGTGGGGGGCAGCAACCACGTTAATTACCCACAAGTTGTGTTGACTCAAAGCCTTTGTCATTAAATCTGTACTAAATAAATGCCCACAGGGCCAGCTTGTGGGCTCTGCAGCTGCTGTGACTCCTTATGGCACCCCCTTGGTGTCTGTGAGTGGCCCGGTCCCCTAGCCATGTGATCAGACTAAAAAACCTGTGTCTGTGGACATTTTTTCATCCGTCGCTCTGCCAGGGTCTGTGGGTCAGACCTGGCAAAAGCTACTTGTTTTTGTAGTTTTGTTTGTTCATACATATTTTCTGATCTCCATTTTTGCCATTTTTAACTCATTCCTTCTTAAACTGATCTTTTTCCTCGGCTTTATGGGTAATTTTTTATTTTGAGGTAGGTTGAAGAGTTGTTAATAGTGTGAATGTCTCCCGCTGCCCTTCACCTTTGCGCAGCAGTTGTTTACATTTTGCCCTGTTTGCCTCCTCAGTCCATCTCTTTGTGTCTTTTTGTACATGTGCATATTATTTTTTCTATTTGAGAAGTCAGTTGGAGCCATCAGGTCACTTTACCCTTAGGTACTTAACTGGATGTTTCTTAAAAGTTCAGGATGGAGAAATGTTTTTGTTTTTTTAGTCAAATACTATATAACAAATTATCCTAAACTTAGTGAATTAAAACAACAAACATCTCTGTGCTTTAGGAATCTGGCCATGACATGTAGCTGGGTCCTTCTGCCTCAAGATTTTGTGCAAATCTGCAATCAAATTGTCTGCTAGGACTGTGGCCTCATCTAAAGACTGAGGAAGGAACTGCTTTCGGTTTCACCCACGTGGCCGTTGGCAGGATTCTGCCACACATAGACCATCACCGTGAGGCCTGTCCTCCCAGCTGTTCACAGAGACCCTTCTCAGCTCCTGGCTATGCAGGAGCCCCTGCAGGGCAGCTCACAACACACAGCTGCCTCCATTTCAATGGGCAAGGAAGAGAACCACAGAGCACAAGATGGAACCCAGAGACTTTTGTAAACTCACCTTGGAAGAAACATAATCACTTTTGTCATATTGTATTTATTAGAAGTAAGTCACTAGCTCAACCCACCCTCAGAGGAGAAGTTTCCACGAGGGCGTGGACCTACCATAAGAAAGATTCAATCAACTCTGCTCCCGATCTCTGCAAAGCTCCCACTAAAAGTTAAACAACTAGTTTTGGCTACTGCATATCCTCCCAAACTGTTTTTATTATGTGAGCTTTATGTTACAAAAAGCAACCAGAACAAAGACTAATAATAATTTTAAATATTTATGATAGAGACACATCTCTATCAATGAATTATTTAACTGTAACATTAATCTTCCTTAGAATAGCCCACATTCAGTTTCACGGAGGAAGGGGAATACAAACCATACTCATCACAGTTTCTCTTTGTAACTGAGCCCAGGTTTGGCTGCTTGCCACTGAAAAAACCAAACTCGAGATAAGAGTTAATGGGAGGAAAAGCAGGTTTATTCAAAAGCTGGCAACCCGAGAACATTGTGAACTAGTGTTGCACAGACCGTCTTGAGTTTTTCAGGCTGGCTGAAGGGTTTTTATGGGAGGGGGATATGGAGAAGCTAAACACGGGTTGACAATGTGTGTCAGTATGTTTGGTCTCAGTGACTGTCTTGAGTGATGGCCATCTGGTGGTCTGGTGGGCGTCAGCCTGATACCAACAGGAATACAGATTAACTGCTCAGAATTCTTCCCAGGGCAGGATGTTCTGCAACCTTGATTCTATGCTTAGTTTTTCAAGGCCAGTTCCTGGAGTTCTTTAGGCAAAGCACATGAGTTAAGCATTATCAAAAGCCCCGCATGGAAAGAAGGGTGAAAAAAAGAAAAAAGAATAATTTTTCAAGATAGAGTGGAAGTTTCTGCTACAAATTCCCTACTGTTGATTTTTAATTCAATTTCTATGGAAAACTGGTTGTCAGTTACAATCTGGCTACTTCCTGCTGGATGGGGCTGTTGATTGGGAACTTGGGAATGAAACCATTTGACCTGGCTGTGAGCTGACTTTTTTTTTAGTTTTTAGGAGGACCTGAATTCCCAACTGCAAAGGATGTAGGGACACATCTGTGGGATGAGTGGTCTTTTTAGAAGCAGACTCATGAACAGAAATTAGTATAGTGCCTACAGTCTTAACATATTTGGCAATTGGTAAATTTCTTAACGTATCAGTTGGTTTTCCCAACAGTGCAGAAACCTGGAATGGCTTACCATATAACATTTTGAAGGGACTCAATTTCTTCCTATTTTGAGGACCTATTTTAATCTATAACAGGGCAACCAGCAACACCTTATCTCAAGTCAAATTAGCTTCTTGACAGATTTTGGTAATGCTTTTTTTTTTTTTTTTTACTATGGTTTATCTTTTAGTTTCTTTCTGTCAGTTGTAGTCTCCAAGATGCCAATTTAAAGGCTGCAGGAAGAGGCAAGTCAAAGCTTCCCTGAATATTTCTGCAACCTTCACAGTCTTTTTAAAATCAGGGGCTAGATGAGTATTAACTATAAACTATATGGCCCCTATATCAATAAGAAAGGCAATAAGTTAATTACCCACTGTCAGTTGTAATGGGGCCCCTGTGATATATGATGACAGGTTGGCTAAACATGTTTTTAACGAGTTATAGGAGGAGCTATGAATATTCATGAAGGTGGTCCTGACTCGTGTATTGAACAAGCGTGCAGGTAACATATGATTCATGTTCACTTTTGGCATGGAGACTTCACATTTCAGTGTACTATAATTAGGCTGTATGTGCTTTCAGGACAAAGAGGCATGCAAGTACACAATCTGTAAACTGATCAGAACCAGTCCATGGTCAGTGGTCTCTTATCAGGAGAAAGTTACTGAAATCAGCTCTTGTCCAATCGAAGTTTTAGTTACGGCTGGTGGAGCAGGGTCTGGAAATCAGTAAATCAGCATCTGGTGGAGCTGTAAATTATTTTAATATTGCTTATCTCAAGACAGGTACTTGTTTAGCTGCTGAAAAAGAAATATATAGTGGCATTTTAGGGTGACTGTATTAGTCCATTCTCATGCTGCTAATAAAGACATACCTGAGACTGAGTAATTTATAAAAGAAAAAGGTTTAATTGACTCACAGTTTAGCATGGCTGGGGATGCCTCAGGAAACTTAAAATCATGGTAGAAGGAGAAGCAAGCACATCCTTCTTCATACGGTGGCAGGAAGGAGAAGTGCTGAGCAAACCAGGGAAAGTCCCCTATGAAACCATCAGATCTCATGAGAACTATCACAAGAACAGCATGGAAGAAACCACACCCATCGTGCAATTACCTCCACCAGGTCTCTCCCACGACGTGGGGATTATAGGAACTATCATAGAAGATAAGATTTGAGTGTGGACATAGCCAAACTTAATCAGTGACTTAATCCTTGCCTGGAAAGACCGTAAGTCCCATTTACAATTTGGTATCTAATTGCCACAAAGAGTTGATTCTGTCAGTCTTATGATCTATATTTTAACATTAATGTTGTTCAGTTGTGTCTAAACTATAAAAGGAAGAGGATATAATGAGACATGTCTGACCTTTTGTCCCATCATGGCTGGGAACTAAGTTTTTAAGATTCTTTCTCTGGAGTTCTCTTGGCCAACAGGGGGTTTATTCACTCAGTGAGGGGGGGCTTAGCATTTTGTTTTTTAGTTTACATTTCCTCTTTTCTGTTAAGATATTCCACAGGTAGTTTAGATAGCCAAACTTGTATTTTGTTCCATATTGATATGAGGGTGATGTGCTACCTGCCCCAGGTCCATCAAGTCCCTCAGTGGGACCCCTTTGGCCAAGGGACTTAGAGTCAAAAGACTTATAGCCAATGAAACATTCCAGCCCAGATGAGAATGGCAACATAAGAGCCCCAAATCAAAAGCCAAAAAGCAAAGTTACAAGATTGACTTGTCTTTAAGTTTCATGTGTTGAGCCATTGGCTATTTAGGCACCAGCCTTTGATTTGGCAGGTCTTAACTAATTTTATCCCTCAAAACCAGTCCTTACAATCTCATGTTCCCACCTCTTCTGCAATAGTCTCTCAGCTTAGAGAGAGGATGCTTATATTGTACAGCTTTAGCAGCAGTGTATGCATAATGCAAAACAGGTTAGCCCAGTGAGATTGAACAGTTTTCCAATTCTGGAGATACCAGGTGGAGAGAGAAAGGTAATCTTTGTTGTTTTGCCCAATTTCTGTAAGCTCAAATAGAAAAAAAAAACTCTCAAACAGCTCAAAAAGAAAACAGTAAGTTTTCTTGCCTCTGGAAAAACAAAACAAAGAATGGCAACATTTCAAATAAAAAAGGTCATAAGCCCTAGTTTTGATAAAGACAGGAGAAAGCTCATAGGTAGCTAAACATTTAATTTATCTAGTATCAAGCATTCAGATAGAGGCAAAGTTATTAAATGAGTCTTAATATCTTTGAACACAGGCCACTGTCTGCATCTCATAAAAGCAGTTTACTTTTCCCAGGTCTGGAGAAAAAGCTTTGGTTAATGAGTCTGGTGTCAGACACTGGTGTCAACATTTAAGATTTAGCAATAGTTGGTACTGTTTTAGATGAGATAGCTATGCCCAGGAATCAAAACCCTGTTACTTAACAGGACATGGATTAGTCAATAGCACCTGGTAAGGACCCTTTCAAGGGGCTAGAGGTAATGACACTGGAGTCCATGACCTGACTGGAAGGTGTAAAAAGATTCTACAGTGTTGTGGTGATTAATTTTCATAGCTTTGGTAAGTCCTGAGTAAGTCTAGGTCAAATAATTAGTTTAGAATTTTTATTTTGAGGTCATTTATCAGAGATGTTAAAAGGCTCAAAACGTTTTGTCAAAACAGAATAATAGTTATTCTTTTAGCCAAGAGTTATAATCAAAATATTTTAAAAACAAGACAGAAAGTTTCATGGATGTAAAAACTTTAATCCTTTTAAATCTCAATTTTCTTAAGCAATAAAAAAACCTTCAAATATAATGTAGAAATTATTTTGATAAAATGTAAAATCTTTGTCATTTAGGCCAGTTACTAAAAAGGCAAAGAAAAACCTGCAGTGTGATTGCTTCTCTTTATGGGAAGCCCATTTAGATAACCTGGAAGTCAAATGTGATGAAAAAAGTACTTGAATTTAATAAGACACAGGAAGAGAGTGTTCAAAGTTATGAGTATAGCAGAAAAATACATGACTCTTAGTAACTATAGGAGGAGTTTTCTGGTTACATGGAACAATTCAGACAAGAAAAGCCAAAAGTACAAAAGCAAGTTATATTGCAGTAAAACATTGCTTTCTTAGACATTTAAGATAAAGTATTTCAGCATTAGGCCACAACAACAGTTAGAACTGGAGGAAAAGTTACTGGTGCTGATGAAAAAGTTGAAGGAAAGAGTTATCATGTTAGGGCTTCTCAAATGGAGAAAAAGCTGAAAGCAGCAAGACACAATAACTGTTGAACTTCTGAGATACGAATCTGAGAAGTTTTCAAAAGGAAACAGGTTATATAATTAAAATCAAAACCTCTTGTAATTTTATTAAGAGTAAGTTAATAACTTAAGAAAACTAAGTTTTAACATTAGGGGACCAATCTTAGACTATTATAAATAATTTTCTTCTTGTTGTAGTCAATTTAATTACATATAAAATTTGTTTTGTAAATTTTCTTTTACAAACCTCATTATGACTTATGGAGACCATTGAGAACATGCTTGGACTTCTTGATGTGTTCCATATGTCCCTCTTTTAAAAATAATCAGTTATTTTACTTCAGAACAAAAATTTGCCATATAAGATTCTTTTTCACACAAAATTATTCTCTTTTTAATAACCTTCCTTACCAAAAATATATCTTCATATCTATAATTTTTTCACAACTCTTCTACCTACTGATTTCTTTTTATCTTTTTTATAAATAATTCTTAATCTCCAAATTGCATAAAATTATTATTTGTAATAAGAACACAACTTACATAATTATATATTAACTATAATTCTTATTTTAGTAACTTTAAATTTTAGTGCAAACCAGGAAGCAAGAAATCCTGAACTGTCTATAAGATGTTAGGATTTTATAGATGAAACCACGCTACAATTTTTAGAAATGTGTTTCTCTATATTGTAACCCTTTCTTAACTGAACATGACCCAGACATCCAATCAGCATCCATTATTTAATTGAAAATAATTTTAAGATTTTAAGTTACACAAAAAGTTTACCTTCAAGCATTTATCTCATTTATGTGTACTCAATTCTTTTAACAGCCTATCTAGATTACTTCTGAAAATTAAAATATTAGAAAAAAAATAGTCATTATTTAAAGTTATTTCTGTTAGCCATTTTTAAAACCTGTGAACATCAAGTGTTTACCAAAGTAAGAATTCTAAAGTTAAAGACATAGGTATTTTGCTGATAACTCAGAAGATTCAGCTGTTTTTATTGAGCCAACAATTTTAAATCAATCTTATTTGTCAAAAAACAATCACAGAAACAAAGATTATTCTGTTTTTGGCTGGGTTTACAGTCCTATAACTCGCATGCCAAACACTGACACCCTAAAATATCCAGCAGAGGCAAATACAAAATAATCATTAAACCCAGGCAAAAACATATGCTGACAATCCTAAATACAGTTCTATTTTTACTTTACCAATAATTTAAAAAGCATTTTATTTATTAAAGATTTTCTTAAGTCATATGAACTTGAAAAGCATTTGGGCCGGGCGCGGTGGCTCACGCTTGTAATCCCAGCACTTTGGGAGGCCGAGGCGGGCGGATCACGAGGTCAGGAGATCGAGACCACGGTGAAACCCCGTCTCCACTAAAAATACAAAAAAATTAGCCGGGCGTGGTGGCGGGCGCCTGTAGTCCCAGCTACTCGGAGAGGCTGAGGCAGGAGAATGGCATGAACCCGGGAGGCGGAGCTTGCAGTGAGCCGAGATTGCGCCACTGCACTCCAGCCTGGGCGACAAAGCGAGACTCCGTCTCAAAAAAAAAAAAAAAGAAAGAAAAGCATTTGAACTTATTCATTTGATTTATGAGCATTTATTTATAATCTAATTTGGTAGCATGCTAGACACAACACACAACATAATACACATACATATACATCAACACATTTAAACATGTATACATACACTAGCAAAGATCCAATAGCTTTTACCTTGAAATTCTAGCCATGAGATAGCATCAAAAACTCACGAACATATAAAAGATATATGAACCCAAGTTATTTTTGACAAAATTGGGACCCGTCCAAATGGCTCAATTTTGTTTGCCACAATGGGTAAATCCAATAAAAGCTGTGAACCACAATTTTGGTTAAAGCAGTTTTCATGGCAGTTCAATTTTTTAAAATCTTTTTAACTCTTCTTTTCTGTTTTAAATGAGCTTTTAATGTTTACATTTTAGCTTGAACTGGATAACTGTATTTAAAAAATCCAAATAACCTTGAATTAGTAGTACTGTAGTGAGCTTTATCTCAACACCAGTAGCTTAATACTATATAGCATATTCAAAGCAGGCAGAAAAGAAAACGAAGAAATAGACATAGAGAGCTTCAGAGGCTTCTATTAAATCTATAGTTGCAGGTTAATCATTTCAGGTCTAAATTTTTCTTACTGTAATTTGCCCATTCGTTTTAAAACGTGCAAAAAGAAAAAACCTGGCATGCCTTTTAATTTGCCTATGTTTTTAAACCATTAAATAACAAACAAATGGAAACTGCCACAAATGGAGGACTCCCAAACTAATTCTCAAAAAGGGAGACAGGAGAGATTTCTTTTATTATTATTATACTTTAAGTTTTAGGGTACATGTGCACAACTTGCAGGTTAGTTACATATGTATACATGTGCCGTGGTGGTGTGCTGCACCCAGTAACTCGTCATTTAACATTAGGTATTTGTTTTTAGAATATTATCTCACACAATCTGGTACCACAAATGACCTGTGCTAGGTCCAAATGGCACTAAAGCCCAAATGTCAGAGATAGAGAATCCCACCGTGCACAGTAGCTTGACTTACCCAGTCTTGAAGCCATCAACTCCTCAGATACCACTTTTTCTTGCACCAGCTGAGAGTTGCAGGCAGCTGATGCCACATAGGGGTGAGAAGGGAAAATCTCCAAGAAAAAGAGTTCTTGGTAGCTACTGGGATGTTCCTGGAATCCTGGCCCCAGTCACAGGGTCAGATAGCCATGATCAGCTGGCACTCTTGAGCCAAGTTGTTGCTCTGCCCAGTAGCATGAATGGGTAGGTTCTGACATGCTGCTGAGGACAACTTCTCCACCCACTGGAAACTAGGCAGGCTAGATCGCCTGAGGTGCACAGTGCCATGCTGGGTGCCATAAATTGTAATTGAACCCAGGTTTGGCTGCTTGCTGCTTGAAAACCAAACTCAAGAGACAAGAGTTGATGGGAGCAAAAGTGGGTTTACCCAAAATCTGACAATCTGAGAAGATGGTAGACCAGTGTTGCAAAGAACATCTCAAGTTTCTCAGGCTGGTTGGAAGGTTTTTATGGGGGGAGGATGTGGAGAAATTATGTGCAGGGCTTGACTATGTGTGGGTCAGTGTGTGTGGTCTCAATGACTGTCTTGAGCAATGGCCACCTGATGGTCTGCCTGGCATCAGCTTGACTGCAACAGGAATACAGACTCCCTGCTCAGAATTCTTCCCAGGGTGGGGTCATCTGCAACCTGGATTCTATGCTTAGCTTTTTAAGGCTGGTTCCTGGAGTTCTCTAAGTAAATCATATGAGTTAAGCATTATTAAAAGCCCAGAATAGAAAAAAGGGAAAAGGAAAAGGAAATAAAAGGAGAACAATTGTTTCTCAAGATGGGGTGGTAATTTAAGTTACATCTTCTCCAATGGGAAGCAATGAGTATTCAGAAATAGTGGAATAATTTGCACTTTAAAAAAATGTCTATTATCTATTTTCCTTTATGCAGCAGTTTACTATTATACAACTAAATTGTGTGAGTTCTCTAATTGCACACCTTGATTAATATGTGGTTTATTTCACCCTGATGTTTTTAAAGACAAGCCTGTGCTGTGTGAGGGTTAGAACATGCACCATAAACAAGGAGGCTCGAGATGG
The DNA here is from genome assembly GCF_028878055.3 of Symphalangus syndactylus. Taxonomy (NCBI): domain Eukaryota; kingdom Metazoa; phylum Chordata; class Mammalia; order Primates; family Hylobatidae; genus Symphalangus; species Symphalangus syndactylus. Next base: position 111,789,649 of record NC_072440.2, read on the forward strand.
CACTGCCTCCCTGAAAATGGCATACCCCGGGACCTACGCAGGGACTACTGCTCTGAACCTTAACACTACTGAAATGGCTGGATGTCTCTGCATGAGCTGTGCTTACCCAGTTGTTCCATTTATTCTTATATTTTACAAGCATTTAGTAAATTCTTGAGCTAGGCCCTGGGGACTACCAAAGGAATAAGATATCTGTTCTTTTTATTTTATTTTATTTCAATAGCTCTGGGGAACAGCTGGTTTTGGTTACTTGTGTAAGTTCTTTAGTGATGGTTTCTGAGATTTTGGTGCACCTGTCACTCAAACAGTGTACACTGTACCCAATGTGTAGTCTCTTATCCCTCACTCCCTCTCACCTTTCCCCTTAAGTCTCCAAAGTCCATTTTATCATTCTTATGCCTTCGAATCCTCATAGCTTAGGCCCCACCTATAAGTGAGAACATACAGTATTTGCTTTTCCATTTCTGAGTTACTTCACTTAGAATAATGGTCTGCAACTCCATCCGGGTTGCTGCAAATGCCATTTTTTTTTACTTTTTATGGCCGAGTAGTATTCCATGGTGTGTGTGTGTGTGTGTATATATATATATATATAAATAATATATATTATTATATATAAGTAATATATATTATTATATATACATAATTTTATTATATATACATATATAATACATATATAATATAATATGTATATATAATATATTATACATATATAATATGTATATAATATATTATATAGTCTATATTATGTAATATATATTATATACTATATATATAGTATATAATATATAATACATAATATATACTATATAGTATATAATATATAATAAAATATATAGTATATAATACATAATACATAATATATACTATATAGTATATAATATATAATATAATATATAAATTATATATAATATATAATATAATATATAAATTATATATAATACATAATATATTATATATAATATATAATATATATAATATTTTATTCACTCGGTTGATGGGCATTTAGTCTGGTTCCATATTTTTGTAATTGTGAATTTTGCTGCTATAAACGTGTGTGCAAGAGGACATCTGTTCTTAAATTGCTCTCAATTTAGTTAGGAATACTTAAAATGGCTGCACTGCAGGATAGAAAGTGTGCACAAATGATCACCTTTTAAATACATGCATGAGAAGAAAGAACTCTGAAATGTAGTGATAAGTATGGTTCAGTGGAGCCCTCAGGACCTATCTCAGTGTGCTCCTGTAGCATCTCTTCTAGTTTCCTCGTGCACTCTGCTTTCTAGCTGCACCTGCATTATGCTTAGCACCTGTCCTATTCCCTCCTTTACTCTGAGCCCCAGGTTCCCCTGTGTTTTCATTAGCACCTGTCCTATTCCCTCCTGCACTCTGTGTTCCAGCTGAACTTGCATGTTCTTTAGCACCTATCCTATTTCCTCCTTCACTCTGCTCTCCAGCGGCACCTGTGCACCCGCAGGTGGCTTTCCAGCTGTGCCTCCTGCCTATGCCCTGAGGAGCTCAGCACCCAAGAGTGAATGGATCAAAGTACTGATTCCTTTTTGGTGTCAATCGCCATTCTAGGTTCTTCATACACAACGTACAAGGTAACACTTCAGGTAGATATTGTTACCTTTATTCAACTAGAAGGAAATTAAACTTCATAAAAGTTATACCCAGAGACCTAGTACATGGAAAAGGGGTTTGTGCGATTCTTTCCACTGCTGCTTTTTATACTCAGTGCCCTATTCCTCCCTGAAAGAAATTCTGTTCCTAAATGCTGCAGTCACTGAGATTCTTCACTTTGTTTTCTCTCTCTCTAATTTATTTGGCTTTTTTTTTTTTTTTTTTTTTTTTTTTGAGACAGAGTCTCACTCTGTCACCCAGGCTGGAATGCGGTGGCTCAATCTTGGCTCACTGCAACCTCCACCTTCCAGGTTCAAGCAATTCTGCCCGAGCCTCCCAAGCAGCTGGTACTACAGGCGACACCACCATGCCCAGCTAATTTTTGTATTTTTAGTAGAGACAGGGTTTCACTGTGTTTCCCAAGCTGCTCTCGAACTCCTGACATCAAGTGATCCACCTGCCTTGACCTCCCAAAGTGCTGGGATTACAGGCATGAGCCACCATGCCCAGCCTTCACTTTCTTCTCTGAGTCAGAGATCTCTAGTAAGATAGCCTTTTCACAATTTTTATTGCAACAGAAGTATTTGAGAGCTTTGTCAGGTTAACTGTTGTGAGTTAAAGGTATGTCTGTTTTTCTGTGATACACTGAATTTAGGAATGTATGACTCAGTAATGAAAACTTGATCTGGCATCATCCTAGGCATTTGAGCTCCCAGACAGAGAAGGATCTGTTTTTCCAATCACTGAAAAGCTTGGCATGATCGTGGTTCGCAGGAATGCAGCACCCCAAGAGAACCCTAGCAATTGGGAGAATTTTGTTTACATGACACTAAGCCCCAAATGACCTTAAATTCTAAATAAAAGTTCCATGGGCAATTTGTATAAGGGCCTTGTTTTTAAAGAAAATAAATTATATGACAGGTTTGTTATATATATATTACAAACTATACTGGTGAACATTTTACTCAACATTTAAAAATCTTTAATTAAGACCTTTCAGTACGTAAAGCTTACATAACAAAGTCTAGCAAAAGTCTATAAAATCTAAACACATTTCTAAAAGAAAGGGTGGTGCCACGAAAGTTTACATGCTGAGGCTTTCAGGGTGGCTATTCTGTGTTGGATGTGGGTGGTGTTCTCTCTCTCGTGGTTTTGCTTCTTATGTGACAGTTCCGGCTCACAAGAGCTCTCGGAGCCCGTCTTTTGGCCTGCATCCTCTGGCATTTGGCAAGTGAGATCTGTTTAATACAAGGTGTCAATAAAGCCAAGATTATGATAGCTAAAAATAATTGACACTAATTCCCTAGAAATTTTGTCTTTTTTGGCCAAGCCACTGGTGCAATGTGGAGTCACTGCATTTTATGCAAGAAGAATAACGCCCTCACTCCACAGAGTCTGAACCAGAACTGACACTCGGTGGTGATTCCCCTGTTATTCTGGGAGGTGTTAACATTAGCTATGGCAATGTAAAACGATGTTTTTGGAAGCAGTAGGGGCAGAGAATGGAAAATCCTCTGCAGCTGTCAACATGTGGAGTGAGACAATGCTGGTGTTGACTCGTGGAACTGGATGAGTATCTACTGCTCCTTCTCTAGTGAGAGTCTCTGTCATTTTCATAGAAGGTTAAACGCAGAGAGGGCACAGGGATTCTGTGTAAACTTCAGTAAGTTACATAAACAGAGGCAGTGATGTTTTATGTCTCTGATCTTTTCCAAGGACATCTGGCCTCTGGGTTGCAGCGTGATGCTCACTAACAGAAGCTGACTCAATTATGTTATGTCTCTGATCTTTTCCAAGGACATCTGGCCCCCAGGTTGCAGCGCGATGCTCACTAACAGAAGCTGACTCAATTGTGTTTTCTGGTTTTGGGGAGTATCTGTAATCAACACATGAATGTTTATAAACTGTTGGGGCTAAACGTGAAAGTCGCTCTTCAGGTGCTGTCTCCACCTAGCCACTGTGTACATTTTCTTTCTCTCTCTTGCAGCTGTTCTCTTCCTAGGGACTGAATGAAAAATGAAAAGGAAGTCATTTCCGCATGTGTCACAGAGGCATCCTTTGGTTCTAAAGGGAGCCGAGCTGGATTCCACAAGCGCGTGGTCCCTGTAGCATGTGAATAGGATTCAGTCACGATGAGAAGGAAGGAGTTCGGGGGAGACTGTCATCGCCCTGTCCAGGCTAACCCTCCAGCTGCGCAGGTGACAGGCTTGCCTGTGTTTGTGTTGTGTAACTGTGTGCGGCACAGCTGCTAATGTAGTGTCCGGAAACATCTTACGAAGTAAGCCTTTCCCTACGTGTAGTTTATGTGGGTATAAATTCATTTCAGTTCTTGACATGCACATTTGTACAGTGCTTCCAAGTGAGGGTTTGACTGCCTCACATCTGGAAACCTTCAAGTTTATCCTTCTTGGAGTCAGTGTCGTGAACGTTTTCCCCCCAGGTCAAGAGTCTGCTGTCAACATGATGTTCTCTAATTACACGGCTTCATACAACCCCCAGCTCTGTGGACATACGTTTCTGTATTTAAGGCGTTCCTTCTTTTACCTCTGTTTATAGATCATCCTTGACTCTGCGCTTTTCCCACTGCCTCTATCTCAGGTCCTTCCCAAGGTTTTGTCCTGGCTGACTTCTTTTAAGTAATGGAAGTAGAGGACGTGGGGTCAGTCAGCCCAGCTTCCGATCCCTTCTCCACCCGTTACTTGGCAAATTAAAGCTGTGTTTAGGCTTCATTTGTTTCATCCTGGATTTCTCAAGAGTTACAATTTTTAGATATATTAATTACAATTATAGGGTTGTTTAAAGATCAAACAAGGCAATGTATATTGATGTGTTTTATAATCTTTAAAGCTCAATAGAAATGTAAGATCTTGCTGTTACTATATAATTGCAAAATCTTCCATTTCTTGCTTTTTCTTTGGTTGCTGGCCTAGAAATTGAATCAATTCTGTTCTCTTTTTATTTTTTAAAAAATAATCTTGAGCATATGAAGTTGCTGATATTTTAATATATTGCTGATGTTTGTTCTATTCAAATGGTAGTTTCCTGTGGTTTCTTCTAATAGTTAAAACTATGTCAGGTCAGGCACGGTGGCTCATGCCTGTAATCCCAGCACTTTGGGAGATCAAGGCGGGCAGATCACCTGAGGTCAGGATTTCAAGACACGCCTGGCCAACATGGTGAAGCCCTGTCTTAAAATACAAAAATTGGCAGGAGAATCGCTTGAACCCAGGAGACAGAGGTTGCAGTGAGCCAAGATCACACCACTGCACTCCAGCCTGGGCAACAGAGTGAGACTCCACCAAAAAAAAAAAAAATATATATATATATATATATATACACACGTATATATATATACACATATATATACACACATATATATACATATATACACATATATATATACACACATATATATACATACATATATACATATACTTACATATATATACATACATATATACATATACTTACATATATATATATATATCAAAGCCATATATTTGTATAGTGAAACCCCAGACACTACCACTAAGTGAATGATGATATAAAACTCTTATTTCTCATTTTGCTACGATGTTAGGTTCTTAACAATCATTCTGCCTGCTGGTTTACCTTGGTCTTTTTTCCCATTGGGATTGGTTTCCCTGAAATGTCTGATGACTCTTCATTGTTCACATTTAATAGTGACACATGAAGAAGGAGAATGAGTCTGTGTTATCATTAGTGAAAGGTTCGTCTAGAGGTGATTCTTCATTGTTCACATTTAATAGTGACAAGTGAAGAAGGAGAATGAGTCTGCGTTATCATTAGTGAAAGGCTCGTCTGGAGGTTTTGCTTCAGGGACTCAATGGGGTTTCCACATGTTAGTAAGTGATGCCTTTCGCCTAGATGGTTTCCTTTCTCTGGAGAAAACCTTCTCCTCTCCTCTCTGGAAGGCAGGTGCTTGCTTGTTGCTTATTGGTGTTCTACTCACTGGTTACCCGAGGGGTGGGGTGTGGGCATCGGTGAGGGAGGATAATGAGGGTTGACTGTCAATGTACAGATTTTAATTGACTCTCCTGTTTTCTGACCCCTGCCTCACTTCTCCACCCCTCACCCCCAGGAAGGTCCACAGATGATGCCTTTTCGTGGATGCAAGGCCATCAAATCACTTTTTGTCTCTGCTGTTCTCTCTCCATGATGGATAACCATCATGGTTTCTTGGGAGGGAAAGGAAACAAGTGGGTCAGTATTTCATCTACCGTCTTTAACTTGGAAGCTTCTTCTTCCAACTAAAGCTAGAATAGCAAAGCTTGAGAAAGGATTTTGAAAATATTTCATAACTCAACTTTTTGGGACGATTTGAACATCTTAAGGCACTAAGTTACTAGGTTTTCTGAAAATGGTGATGGGGAATCATTAATTAATTAATCAATCTCTGCTTTGTCTTAAATATATTGCACCAGGTTTGTGTGTTATAATTCTCACTCAAAAAGTAAAGACTTTTTGATATAATTTTTTTTGAAGAAATAGCTTGACTACTCTTCAATGCCACAATTAGGATGTGGGCAAATCTTTATTTAAGACAAAATGTATTATTTCTCTTTATGTAAATTAAGATATTGTGCTTTGAAAAATCATTCCTTTGGGAATTTTTAAATCTTTCTCAGTTTTCTTGAACCTTTTGTGTAAGAGAAATGACCTTATATTTGTCAATTATTTCTATTAAACGCTTAGCTGTGAGCACGAAAGAAACGGGCACTTCTGTTACAAGAAAAAGTGGAGAAGGAGCATCGCTATTACTCTTTCACGGACGGGCAAACAGTTCAAGAATTTCCCAGGACCAAGGTTTTCTATCTTATAATTGGGTGTTCTTTGTCTCACAACGTGCACTTCATCCTTCTGTATGAATTTCTTTGCTCAGGCTGACTATGAATGTCGGCTCTCACATGCTAAGCACACAGTAATTTCTCTTATCCTTTATTCCCACCTAGTGTGCGGGTGGTTTTGAGAGGATCCTGTATGGCATAGTCCTCAGATGCTTGGCAAAGTTGGTCCACCCCCTCCTGGGTAACCCTGACTAGGCCCTCTTCCATGTCCTGGCCTTCCCCAGCAGTCCCCTGGAGCCCTCTGATGACCAAAACTTCACAGTGAAGCGCCGCCCAGAATGGTGGCCGGTGAAGGGTTCCCAGTTCGGGACACGTTATTCCTCTTCTGTAAAAACTGCACCACTTTCAGATAGACTCTCAGGCAGAGGCACAGAAAATTATCTGATTAGATTCATGATCTTTTAGAGGTTTCCTATCGCCGAGGTCATATGAGCCAGTAGTTTTCAACATGAGTTGAGGGCTTCATATCCTAAAATGTTGCATTTAAATTCTATTTAAAAATAGTTTACTGTATTTTTCCATTCTAAGACAAATTTTTTTCATGTTTTGCTTTTTCTGGAGTTAGCATGCATCTTGTAATTGATACACTTCATTTAATATAATGAGATCTCTTCTGTTCTTCTAAAAAATTATCAATATATTCATGATGAATATTGATTTAATAGCATCTCAGAATGTAAAACATCCAGGTTGCAATCATTAATTCTTCTACAATATTTAGATGCAAGAAAGTCATCTTTCTTTCTTTCTTTCTTTCTTTCTTTCTTTCTTTCTTTCTTTCTTTCTTTCTTTCTTTCTTTTCTTTTCTTTTTTTTTTTGAGACAGAGTCTCGCTCTGTCGCCCAGGCTGGAGTGCAGTGAGTGGCGCGTTCTCAGCTCACTGCAAGCTCCACCTCCCGGGTTCACGCCATTCTCCTGCCTCAGCCTCCCGCGTAGCTGGGACTACAGGTGCCCAACACCACGCCTGGCTAATTTTTTGTATTTTTAGTAGAGACGAGTTTCACCGTGTTAGCCAGGATGGTCTCGATCTCCTGACCTCGTGATCCGCCCCCCTCGGCCTCCCAAAGTGCTGGGATTACAGGTGTAAGCCACCACGCCTGGCCATATTTCTTTCTTTTTATAAGTCAAATTATATCTAACAGAAACTCCCATGTATCAAGATGAGGAAGATTCCAATTCACAGAGGTTCCTCATCGTATTCTGTGCCAGACACTGGAGGCTGGTATGATGGGACTTCATGCTCCTCACCTTCCTGTCCCACTACTTTTCCTGTGACTGCCAATAGCTGGCCCTTTACTCTGAAGGGGGTGAGAGGACCACAGCCCTCGGTACTGGGGAGTGGATGCTCTTCACAGCACAAGAAGTGCCAAGAAGGCAGCAGTCAAACGCTGGAACCTTGGCCACACCAACCACATCTGGGGAATTGCATGTGACTAGGGCCTAGCCCAGTAGCAATGCTCCTCTTCTGGGAACATCTCCCCAGTATCTTCATTTTGTTTTCCCATTGGCTAGTCCAGCTTAACCCCTTAGATGATTCTAGATCTCCCCAGAAAATACCTAGGTGAGAGTTATCCAGGCAAATTCTCTTTCCCTCCTTTAAACCCCTAAAGGCTATTGTGTGTGTGTGTGTGTGTGTGTTACAGAGAGGTCTAATCTGCAGAAGCACAGCTTGGCCTTCAGGAAATAGATGGGAAAAGGGCTGCTTTATTATTTCCTCGTGCCTTCAAAGCACACACAAAGAAGGTATTAGTACTTTCTCTAATAATTCCATCTGTAACATTGAGCATTTAAAAGTTGTTATAATACACTTAAATACCTTGCCCATACAAGTGCATTATAAAATGTAGCAGTAATGAAAAAATTAAATGTTCCAGCTTAACCTGTCTTCTGGTAAGCCATGAAATAAATTTCTCCCACGATCTCTATGTATATGTTTATCATTTGTGCAAATATACTACCGAATAGTGATTGCAGACAATCTTTATTTTGTCAACAGTCAACTCGTGTAAAATTACACACAAAAATACGACTATAACCCATGTTCATTGCCAGATCCAATTCAATGTAAACCAAGGCCCATTTGTTCATGCATGTGTTTTTATTATTTTGTCTGTTCCTTTTCTGACTTACATATTTATAATGCAGAATGTGAGAACAGTTAGTTCTTTGTAGTTATTTTAGCTTTAAGACATAGAAAACTGTTCTAGAACCTTTAAAAAGCAATTGGAGGAATTTTTTTAAAGTCCCTTGAAATTACAAGTCAGGGTTTTTTTTAATTATTATTCTTTGAAACTACTTTTCTGTGAATATTAAGATTTATCAATAGCATATGAACAAAATAAAATAGGAAAGTACAGCAATGGCCACCTCATGTTGCTTATTTCTTTTGTAATAACTAAGTCATACAAATTGAGCTCACGAAATATTTATATTAATAAAATTATAATTTATCATTTGTAATATTTGGGTTTTTCTTGTACATTTTTATGTAACAAGAAAAAAGTTTTTACTGTTAAAAATTGTTTTAAAAAAATCAGAGCAAGCCTAAGCCCCTTCATTTTATGAATACAATAACCTGAGGCTCATCAGGGCTGGTGACTCACACAGGTGCACATTCAGCATTGCCGGATGTCGGCTCAGGATCCAGAATGCATTTGAACAATTCATGCTAAATTAATAAATGCACTTTAAAATAGGCCCATATTAATCCCAAAGTAACTAAACCTGTGGAATTTGTAAAAGAAGATGTTTATGAATGAGGACATGGCATTTCGACATTAGATCTGATTCTCCCCTTTCTAAAAGCAGAATTGACAGTCTCTATTTTCCCGTTGCGAGATGTCTCAGCATTTTGGATGAGAATGGTAAAGACCTTCTTTGTTTCATAAAACCTTTGTTTTCCAGGGGAGAAAACACAGGTTGAGTCTAAAATCAATCCTCCTATTGAAATATTTTAATGACGTTGAAAGAGGTTGTTGGATTTGGCAGGTGCACGTGGAGCCGTGCGGTCCTGCACCAAAGCCCTGCAGTCCTGACTTCTGAGTGGAGCCAGAGGAGAATTATGTTAATGTGTTTGCACTACCTGCTCAGTCGTAAACAATTACAAATATATTTAAGCAATTTTTTTAATGAGAATAAATAGTTTAACAATGTTTACACACCTATTTTAGTTATTACATTCTCTAAGCTATTTTTATCCTCACAACCATATAAGCACTCCACCGTCTCCATTACAGAAAGTAGACAGTAACTGAACAAAACTGTCTACTTTTTTAAAACATGATTTATTTCATTATGAAAGTTCACAGTTTATGTAATTAATACCTTTTTGTGGTCTGCATTCAATGGGTTTGGCATCTGCACACTGTCGTGGGCCCACCGCTGTGGTGAAATCGCACACAATGGTTTCACTGCCCTAAACATCCAGAACTCTCTGATCATCTATCCTTCTCTCTCCTCAACCCCTATCAACCACTGATCATTTTACTATCTATGTAATTTTTCCTTTTCCAAAATGTCACACAATTGGAATCATACAGTATGTAGCCTTTTTGGCTTCCTTCCTTAGTAATGTGCCTTTTGGGTCCCTGTATGCCTTTTCATGACTTGATAGGTCTTTTCTCACTGAATGATATTCCATTGTCTGTAGATATCAGAATTTATTTCTCCATTCACCTACTGCAGGACATGTTGATCACCTCCAGTTTCTGGTAATCCTAAATAAAGCTTTTATCAACATTTGTGTGCAAGTCTGTGTGTGGACATAACTCTTCAACTCCATTGGGTAAATGATAAAGAGCACAATTGCTAAATCTTATGATAAGACTATGTGAACTTTGTAAAAAACTGCCAAACTGTCTTCCAAAGTGGCTGTGCCATTTTGCATTCCCACAGCAATGAATGAGAGTTCTTGTTGCTTCACATCCTCACCAGCATTTGGTGTTTTCAGTCTTGTGGATTTTGGCCATTCTAATAGGTGTGTAGTGGTGTCTTATTGTTGTCTTAATTGGCAATTCCTAATAACATACAGAGCATCTTTTCATATACTTAGTTTCCATCTGCATATCTTTTCAGCTTTTGCCCATTTTTAATTGGGTTGTTTTCTTATTGTTGAGTTTTAAGAGTTCTTTGCATATTTCAGATATGAATCCTTAGATATATTTTGCAAATATTTTCTCACAGTTCAGGGTTTGTCTTTTTATTCTCTTAACAGTATCTTTTGCAAAACAAAAGTTTCTCATGTTAATGAAATTCAACTTCCCAATTTGTTTCTTCGTGGATCATGCTTTTGGTGTTGTATCTTTAAAAAATCACCAAATCCAAGGTTATCTAGATCTTTTCCTTATGTTATCTTCTAGAAGTTTGAAAATTTTACATTTTATATGTTGGTCTAATATCTACTTTGCATTAACTTTTGTAAGAAGTATAAGGTCTGTTTATAGATTCTTTTTTTTTTTTTTTGTATGTGGATGCCCACTTGTTCCAGCAACATTTGTTAAAAAGACCCTCCTTTCTCCATTGAATTGCTTTTGCTCCTTGGTCAGAGATTAGCTGGCGGTATTTCAGTCTGTTTCCGGGCTCTCTGTTGTGTTCCACTGATGTGTGTGCATGTGTCTTCTGTTTTGTCTTCAATTTTAAAAAATATCTAATTGCTACCTCAATTTGCTTATGAATTCTCATTTGTAAGCAGAAAAGCATAAATTAATGCCTGAGTATCTTTTAGCGCAGATGTTGCATTGAATATAATGAGCAGAATGCGTTAAAATCTTAGAGTGAATATAAAAATTTGACTACAGTGGTAACAAATTTGCAAAGTAGTGATGTCAAAGACAGAGTCCATTGCAATATTGCTTCCTCCTTTGGCTCAGCTCTGCTTCACACCAGGCAATGACCAATCCCTTTTGTGCTTCATTCAAGAATTTCTGTGGGGTGGAAAGCAGAAATATCATGAGATCAGCGGAGGGAAAGAAGACAGTTTTCTAGGCTGGGAGCAGTCAGATCTCCGGTGGGTCCCAACACTGTTCTGTAGCAATGCCTAGAGGGTAATGGAAACAGAGACAGGGTGAAAATGTGGTGGGTGCTGGCCTCAGGGTTCCAGTGTTACCAGATTCCCATGGTCTATAAGACGCCCAAAATGAGATCTTCTAGGCTTTGGGGGCCCCTGCAGAACTGGAAAATGGGGAAGTGAGCAGTGACAATCTAGACCGATTATTAGAGGTATGGCTCCCACTTTTCAGAAACCAAGAAGACTTTGATCAGCAGTGAAATTGTGGCACCCCAACAATGGTGGAGTGTAATGTCCTGCCATTCTTGAGGGGTGATGGCTCAGGGTCAAGACTGAACTGATTAGAAAAAAAAAAAAGAAAAGGTTTTTCTTTTTTTGCATATCTGATTTTGTGAATGAAGAGCTACACAGCTGTGAAATGTGCAAATCATTGGCTGTTGTTTCTCATGTGCATGCCAGGAGTATCAAGTCCAAAAAGAAGCTCTTCAAACCATCTGGGAAGAGAAAACATCAAGACAAGGAAAGGTGTATTTGTCTGATCCTAGGAATCAATATAAACATCCATGATAACCCCACCTATTTTTTTAAATGTATGATTTGGATGAAACAAGAGAAGACACTGCTTGTTGCTGAGTCCCTGCTGCAGTCCTGACACTGCTGGAGACGCCCTGCTCTCCTTATTTTGTTGATGCTCATGAGGACACTGATGTCTGAGGAAGAAGGTTCTCGTCCAGTTCTGCCCCTGGTGTGTCACGTGCCAGCCTTGTCAATGCACATGAGAACCTTACTGGGTGAGTGTTATAACCCCAATTATAGAAAAGGAAACTGGTTCTAAAGTGTTTAGCATCTTGCCCAAGTTCAGAAACTTAGCAGAGGCCTAAGTTTAAATGCAGCCCCTCTTGCTCTTTGACAGCCTCAGCGCCACATGCCCTGGGTGGCCCACACGGTGAGTCACTGACAGCCCTCGTGGTTGGCCCGTGGCACAGCAGAGTGAAATGGTCCACTGACCTTTTCAGACACTCAGGCAATTTGTGATATAGTGTATGCGGTCACACCCAGTGAGTTCTATTGTTCAGTTTAATAGAATACCTAATTCTGTGTTTATTATGAATAAAGGGAGATTTATTGTGTTTTTTAAGAATATGAAGCATATATATTTTGCCTACAAATTGGAAGTCCAATACTATAGGAAGCATAAGTGCAGGTTATAATGATGGGTCTTTTATAAGACTGAATTCACATCAAACTGAATCAGTAACTCCAGCTGTATTAAACATTTAATGAAAAAATTCCTTAGGACACAGCAAAGACTAGATATATCTAATTATAATGCCCACTAAGAAGATGTATTGTGATATTTGCAGTTAATCACTCATTCAGTTCAAAGAGTGTTTATTAATTATCTGCTCTGGGCATAACATCAATTGGAAGCAGTGTGTTCACATGAAAAAAAAAACTTACCTGAGGCTCCAAGTCACAACTTTCCATGACCAGCACACGTTTCTAATTTGAAATACATAGCTAAAGCTTAAAATGCATAAATAGATATCACAATCTAGAACTAAGTTAATAGTTGCTATGAATTAATTGTTTAAATTATCCTGGGAATCAGAAAGGTATATCTACACGAAACAATAAAGTCTATATTAGAATTAGTAAACTTTAGAAGACCATTTTAATGTTAATATATAAACATACTATCTAGGCACACTGTTTAAATACATCCGCAATGTAGTATTTTTAAATTTAAGTAAATCATTAAACCTTAAAGTTGGAAAATATTGCAGTTTTAGACCTCTAGACTATAAAACCTAAAGGTTTTTCTAAAATTTTTGAGTTTTTATCCAGAAATACAGATTTTCCTGGCACTGAGAACTGCAAGAAATTTCACTTGGAGTCTCCACATAGTCAACCATGTGATGTCAACATCAGTGTAATAGATACTATCACAAACATCCTTCACTTGGAGTATCCACATAGTCAATCACGTGTGATGTCAACATCAGTGTAATAGATACTATCACAATCATCCTTCACTTGGAGTATCCACATAGTCAACCATGTGATGTCAACATCAGTGTAATAGATACTATCACAAACATCCTTCACTTGGAGTATCCACATAGTCAATCACGTGTGATGTCAACATCAGTGTAATAGATACTATCACAAACATCCTTCACTTGGAGTATCCACATAGTCAATCACGTGTGATGTCAACATCAGTGTAATAGATACTATCACAAATATCCTTCACTTGGAGTCTCCACATAGTCAATCACGTGTGATGTCAACATCAGTGTAATAGATACTATCACAAATATCCTTCACTTGGAGTATCCACATAGTCAATCACATGTGATGTCAACATCAGTGTAATAGATACTATCACAATCATCCTGTGACTTTTATATTTCTTTTTTTTATTATTATACTTCAAGTTCTTGGATACGTGTGCAGAACGTGCAGTTTTGTTACACAGGTATACACGTGCCATGGTGGTTTCCTGCACCCATCAACCTGTCATCTACATTAGGTATTTCTCCTAATGTTATCCTTCCCATAGACCCCCAACTACCAACAGGCCCCAGTGTGTGATATTCCCCTCCCTGTTTCCACGTGTTCTCATTGTTCAACTCCCACTTATGAGTGAGAACATGTGATGTTTGGTTTTCTGTTCCTGTGTTAGTTTGCTGAGAATGATGGTTTCTAGCTTCCTCCATGTCCCTGCAAAGGACATAAACTCATCCTTTTAATGGCTGCATAGTATTCCATGGGGTATATGTGCCACATTTTCTTTATCCAGTCTATCATTGATGGGCAGTTGGGTTGGTTCCAAGTCTTTGCTATTGTGAATAGTGCTGCAATAAACATACGTGTGCATGTGTCTTTATAGTAGAATGATTTATAATCCTTCAGGTACATACCCAGTAGTGGAATTGCTGAGTCAAATGTATTTATGGTTCTAGATCCTTGAGGAATTGCCACACTGACTTCCACAATGGTTTAACTAATCTACACTCCCACCAACAGTGTAAAAGCATTCCTATTTCTCCACATCCTCTCCAGCATCTGTTGTTTCCTGACTTTTTAATGATCACCATTGTAACTGGCACGAGATGGTATCTCATTGTGGTTTTGATTTGCATTTCTCTAATGACCAGTGATGATGAGCTTTTTTACATATGTTTGGTGGCTGCATAAATGTGTTCTTTTGAGAAGTGTCTATTCATATCCTTTGCCCACTTTTTGACGGGGTTGTTTGTTTTTTCTTGTAAATTTCTTTAAGTTCCTTGTAAATTCTAGATATTAGCCATTTGTCAAATAGATAGATTGCAAATATTTTCTCCCATGGAGGTTGCCTGTTCACTCTGATGATAGTTTCTTTTGCTGTGCAGAAGCTCTTTAGTTTAATTAGATCCTATTTGTCAATTTTGGCTTTCGTTGCCATTGCTTTTCATGTTTTAGTCATGAAGTCTTTGGCCATGCCTATGTCCTGAATGGTATTGCCTAGGTTTTCTTCTAGGGTTTTTATGGTTTTATGTCTTACATTTAAGCCTTTAATCCATCTTGAGTTAATTTTTATATAAGGTATAAGGAAGGGCTCCAGTTTCAGTTTTCTGCATATGGCTAGCCAGTTTTCCCAACACCATTTATTAAATAGGGAATCCTTTCCCCGTTGCTTGTTTTTGTCAGGTTTGTCAAAGATCAGATGGTTGCAGATGTGTGGCATTATTTCTGAGGCCTCTGTTCTGTTCCATTGGTCTATAGGAAGATCAGTGATATGTCACTGGAACTTAATTCAGTCCTTGCTTGAGGTTACCATGTTAAGCTTCTCATTTGCAGCATACAGCTCAGGCTTTCCTGAAGAAATTTCAGAGGCAGGAAAAGCACAGCCTTTCACAGCTGTTTGTACCTCTGCTAACCTAATTATTAGAAATGTTTCCTCATATGAAGTTGAAGTTGGTCTTCCTCCAGTGTGCATCCATTGACTCCAGGTTTCTCCACTGGAGCCACAGATGATGAGTCCATGTGATGCTTCCACAGGAAACCCCTCCACACCTTGGGGTGATCACTGCCCCATCCCCAGGAAGAAGAGTTGCTGTTTTACGCTCCTGAAAAGTCAGATGTTTAACTGCATTACCAAGCATCCATTTCATTGGGGGAAAATGTGGTGAAATCAGATTTAAACCACAGAAATAAAAATTTAACCTGTGGATGCATAGCTTTTTTCAAATTTTTACTTTAATATGCAATATCATCAGTCATATTTGTGGAGATAAAACTAAAAATAAAAAATAATTGTTCTAAAATGCATGAAAATATGGAAAACAATTCATCATCCCATCTAGATTTTTTGGTAGGGTTAGGATTCCCAAGGTGGCGGAATCTGTGAGGAAACAGTCTCTTCCAAATTTTCATTTATCATTAAAAAAAGTCTATTATTCTTGCACAAATTAAATTTTGACTTACTTTCCTGACTAGCCAAAAACTATAATTAATATATCCCATAACAGGTTTGTGAAAAACATGGAGCCCCCCAAAGTCCAGTTTGTTAAACATTTTGGAAAGCCAAAGTACTAAGTAAAAATAGCAGATTTATAGACCAGAGAAATTTCATTTGACCAGAATTCTCATCCCATCCTTCTGAGGTAGTAAATTATGTAATGTTACAACTCTAACTTAAAACAATTTGTTTTTTGTCTTTGCTCTCCATTGCAGTTTTATGGTTTTAGAACATAGGTTTTATGATTGTTAGTGCTGGGCAACAAAAAGGAGTTCAGAGGAATGGGAGAAAAAACAACAATAGCAATGATGTGAATGCAAAACATGAACCAGACTAAGCACAGCAGAGGGTGGCCTGGAGTGGGAAGCAGAGACAGAAGCTTGTGATATTTCAGTGATTGCTGGGAGTTATTTGTCACCAGTAAGCCTCATGTTCCAAAAACTCATCAGGGCCAGGGAATCCATGAGGCCACGAACCCCAGGTCAGAGAACAAGAGGCTTGCCACCATCTTGGAAGTGGCCTGCCGCCATCTTGGGAGCTGTGGGAGCAAGGACCCCCTGGTAACACTGTCATATTAGGAGACAGGCCGTTGCTTTTCTGATCCTGCAGTTTTATTGCCCAATATCCCCAGAGTTTGCCACCTACCTAGAATCTTCCCACAGCTACCTGTGAACCTCACCTGTAGCTGACTGCTGCTCCAGGGGGTGAATTATCCCAACAAAACTTAGGAGTGCCTTTGTTTGACAATGTCTGTAACTAGAGTTGGGATGCAATATCACATATAAAGATTTTGCAGCCACTCTACATATCACTATCATATTGAATTCTTATTATTTTGTTGTTCTTATATGACTGGATTTCCCCATTAGGGTGTCTTCTCTATTCCTAGTAACTTGGAAAACAGTAATTTCTCAACAAATATTTGTGAAAAAAATGAAAGAGTGAAAAACAAAGTATGGTGAGGGCACATTTTTACAGCTTTTGCCACTTCATTTTTTTTGTATATAATAAGATAAAATAAAACCATTTAAAACAATTTCAAAACATTAATAGACATACACTCTTCAGTATATGAAAATTTACTGACATATTATTGAGTAAAGCAAGCATATCCAGGCATATTCAACTACACCCAGAGTAACATCTCATTAGGGTAAAGTATATATATATATGCAAACAGAGATGTCTAGAGAACTGTTCACCAAAACTAACAGGAATATCCAGGGTGATGGAATTTTAAGTGAGTTTTTCTTTGTGCTCGATTAAAGTTGTTTGGGTTTTTTGCAATTATATGCAAAATTTTATTTTAAAGAAAAGTTATTTACAGAGTTCCACCTCTGGTATGGAAAAGAAAGCTTTGAATATTCAATCAGAAACTATAAATTCTGAATAGATAAAAGCAACTACCTGAAAGGTCTGAAGAGTAAAAAATTGTTACTGGTAGAAGGCGTCCAGGTTCTTGGCATCTTGAAGTAAGGATTGGACAAAACGCACAAACGAAGTGCGGAAAGCAAAAGCAGGGATTTGTTGAGCGTGAAGGTACCCTCCACAGTGCGAGAGCGGGCGAGCATAGAGGCTCAAGAACCCCACTTACAGAATTTTCCGGGGCTTCAATACTCCAGACGTTTCCTGTTGGTTACTTGGTGAATATTTTATGTAAACGAAGAGAGTGAAGTGAAGCCACAGAGTCATTTACTCAGAATGTGCCCTATTGTAAATGGAGAGGATGTTACTTGGTGTGTGTGGTCTGTGTAAATGGAGAGGATGAATGTGAAGTGCTTTCATTTGATTTAGTTCTAGGAAGTCAGCATGGATCAACCTTATGTTTCCTGCTGCCAGACCCTATTCTCCTGCCTCAAAATGACAACAGATTTTGAAAGAGTAACAAAATATGAAAGAAGTTATCAGCACAATGCAAGCTTCCCAGTTTTGTGGCTTTGTCCTGAGGGAAAGCCATGAATATAGTATAATTCGGCATTTCTAAAACTTCACTGAAAAGCACATTGCCTTTCTGGCCTGAGAAAGACGCAGGTGGCAGCAGCCACTGGGAAGTGAAGGTGAATCTGGGAGAGGAGAGCGTTAGAGAGGCAAGCATTTGTTCATTTATTCTGTTGTAAACTCTGCCAGCCTCTGGCTAACATGCAACATGTGGGCAGGACAGGCTCAGGGCTAAGGAAGCAAACTGATATGTCAGTCACTATCCATTGCAGGTAAGAACAAGCTTGCAGTTGCAGATATAATATTTATATATATATATATATATAAAATACAGCAGAATCCAGAGTCTCCATGGCACAATGTCCAGGATTTGCTCTCAAATTACTCAAAATATGAACACAAAAATAAACTCATTCTTTAGGGAAAAAAACTTATTAAGAAAAGGCCAATCCAGGTGATGTCAGCAATATGGTGAAGCAGGAAACACAAGCCTTCATTTTCCAAAAAAACCAATAGTTAGACAGCTATGCACAAATTAAAATGGCCTTGGGAGGGCTTAAAGGTCTGATTAGAGCCTAAAACAAGGCAGTAGAGTAAAAAATGGAGAAAGGGTTGCTGAGAAGATCAGATTAATGGAGATTGCTGTAGATGGCTGGAAAAGAGAAGGGCAGAGGCTACCAGTGTCAGCCACACGGTGGGTGCCACGGAGGTCCCTGTGGCTGGCTCTGCAGAAGACAGTGACAACTTTTGCCACTGAGGCAACCAACAAGTATCACTGACACAGACGCCCCAGAGAAGAAGACATTGCTTCCTCTGAATGTTTCTTGCTGTGCCCCTCCCAGAAGCAGCCACTATTGTGTCACCCCAGGACCAAGGCCACCACCTCCTGAATGCTGCATGTGCCCTGGACTCTGAAGCTGAAGCTGTTCCACTCACACCCATGCTCCATGTCCTAGCTCCATGGCCACACCATGCACAACCACACCTCAGACACCAGAGCCGCTGCCCTGTGTACCAGCCCCACTCGTGTCCGTCAGGATGGACCTGTGCCCTACACTGCCGCTCCCGAGCACTTAGGTCTCGGACATAAGAACAACTGCCCCACAGTGGGGTGGCACATCTCAGGCCCCGCAGCTTCACTGATCTGCATGTGCTTGTGCTTCACATAAAGTGAGGCATCAAAAACAGAAAATTTACATGTTGGGGGCAAAAAGGAAGAGTGTTTGCATGCAACTGAAGTAAAGTTGTTATCAGCTTAAAAGAGACTGTTATTACTAAGATATTATGCATCAGCTTTATGGTAACCACTGTGAACCCTGAAAATTTGAGACAGGTCTCAGTTAATTTAGAGTTTATTTTGCCAAGGTTAAATACATGCCCATGACACAGCCTCAGGAGGTCCTCACATGTGCCCAGGTGGTTGGAGCACAGCTTAGTGTTATACATTTTAGGGAGACATGAGACATCAATCAATATGTGTAAGAAGTACATTGGTTTGGTCTGGAAAGGTGGGACAACTTAAAGCAAAGGCAGGAAGACTCAAAGGGAGGAAGGGGCTTGCTTCTATGTCACAGATAGGTGAGATTGCATTCTTTTGAGTTTCTGATTAGCCTTTCCAAATGAGGCAAATCAGATATGCAACTATCTCAGTGAGCAGAGGTGTGACTTTGAATAGAATGAGAGGCAGGTTTGCTCTAAGCAGTTCCCAGCTTGACTTTTCCCTTTAACTTAGTGATTTGGGGTCCCCAAGATTTATTTTCCTTACACACCACAATGCAAAAACCTATAGTTGATACACAAAAGATAGAAAGGAGTCAAAGCTTATCACTGCAGAAAATCATCAAACCAAAAGAAAAAAGAGAAAACAGGCAGAAGAAATCTATAAAACAGCCAGGAAACAACACAATGTCAATGTCAATATAATCGTCCTCCGGTTTTCATGGAGGATGCATTCTAAGACCACCAGTGAATGCCTGAAACCCTGGAAAGTCCTGGAGCCAACTAAACACATTTCTGTTCCTCTCTTCCACTCACAAATTTAACGCCTTTTTCATCTTAACTAAGCACTTGTAATACTTATCACTGTAGCCACAACTTTTGCAGTTTGAGGTGAGACAGCAAAACTAGCACAAATGTTTTTTCCTTCTTCACAATTTCATGACTAGAAGTGTGTAAATCAATGAAAATGACTGAGGCAAGTTTTAATCATTTTAGGAGGTTTGCCATTGTTGAGGATGTGCACCTGGGAGGTAGGTCTATGTATTTTTCCAAGGATTATTTTGAGGGCTTCAATATTTAAATGGGAAGGAGCAGATATTGGAAGAGAAATAATTTTTGAAGTATTGGTAGATAGAACGGTTGCATCTTTTTGAGTCTTTGATCAGACTTTTACTGAATACACAATTTTCATGTGAGAGGCAGAGGAAATAGTCACTTATGCCTTCATCTGGCCCAGCGAAGCTGCATTTTTACATAAGCTAGCACAGACAATAGGGCAGAAGAAGCAACCAGATATGCATTTGTCTCGGGTGAGCAGAAGGATGACTTTGAGTTCTGTCCTTTGTCCCACACCTGTGAAGATAAGCATCAATTTACATTGCCAGGTTGAAATTCAACAGAACTGTTGCAGAATAAAGATCTTGGGGCCTACAAAGAAATTCCTGGTGGGCAAATTGTGAGGGAGGTATGTAGCTTTTAATCTTTGTAGCCATCTTATTTAGGAACCAAAAGGGAGGCAGGTTTGCATGACCCAGTTCCCAACTTGACTTTTCTCTTCGGCTTAGTGAGTTTGGGGTCCCAAGATTTATTTTCCTTTCACAAAAGATTGTATGCTGAGGTTGCTAAGATTTCTTACCATAGATCTTAGCAACCTCAGCATACAATATTTTTTCCTCAGGAAGTTGAGAACTTTCTCACCTATTCACTTAAGGAAAATACTTTAAGGCTTCTCTTTGGCATCTCTGAATTGCCAGCATCACTGCTCTCACAGTTTGGGGCCATTATTGAGTAAAATACAGGTTGCTTAAACATAAGCACTATGATACCATGACAGCTGATCTGATAACCAAGATGGCTACTAAGTGACTAACAGGTGGGTAGTGTATGGATTCTCTGGACCTGCTGTAGCATGGATACATTGGACAAATGGATGGTTCTCCTCCTGGGCAGGATGGAATGAGATTTCATCACACTACCCAGAACAGCACACAATTTACAACTTAAAACATGTTTATTTTAAGAATTTCCCACTTAATATTTTCAGACTGCAGTTGACCATGGGTAACTGAAACCGTGAAAACAAAACCACTAATTAGGGGGACTAATATAGTAAGTTCTTAACTATTGATAATCACCTTGAATGTAAATGGATTAAATTTGCTAATCAAAGACATTGAGTGACAGAATGAATTTTTAAAAGACTCAACTATATGCTGTTTGTAAGGGACTTACTTTACCCTTGAGGACACACATAGACTGAAAGTTAAGGAATGGAAAAGATATTCCATGCACATGGAAACCAAAAAGGAGCAAGGGTTGCTATACTTAGATCAGACAAACTAGACTATAAGTTGAAAACTGTCATAAGATACAAAGAAGGGGCTGGGCGCGGTGGCTCAAGCCTGTAATCCCAGCACTTTGGGAGGCCAAGGCGGGCAGATGACGAGGTCAGGAGATCGAGATCATCCTGGCTAACACGGTGAAACCCCGTCTCTACTAGAAATACAAAAAAATTAGTCGGGCGTGGTGGCGGGCATCTGTAGTCCCAGCTACTCAGGAGGCTGAGGCAGGAGAATGGCATGAACCCCAGAGGCGGAGCTTGCAGTGGGCAGAGATTGCACCACTGCACTCCAACCTGGACAACAGCGCAAGACTCTGTCTCAAAAAAAAAAAAAAAGATACAAAGAAGGGCATTGTATAATAATAAAGCAGTAAATTCATTAAGAGGGTATAACAATTGTAAATATATATGCACCATACATCTTTATAAATTAAGAACCTAAATATATAAAGCAAATATTAATAATTCTGAAGGAAGAGACAGCAACATAATAATAGAAAATTTCAGTACCACAATTTGAACAATGGGTAGATTATCCAGAATGATATGGTTTGGCTGCATCCCCACCCAAATCTTACTGTGCATTGTAATAATCCCCATGTGTCAAGGGTGGAGTCAGGTGGAGATCATTGAATCAGGGGGGCAGTTTCCCCCATGCTATTCTCATGGTAGTGAGTAAGTCTCATGAGATCTGATGTAAATGGGAATTTCCCTGTACCAGCTCTCTTGCCTGCACCATGTAAAACATGACTTTGTTCCTCATTCACATTCCGCCATGATTGTGAAGCCTTCCTAGCCATGTGGAGCTATGAGTGAATGAAATCTCTTTCCTTTATAAATTCCCAGTCTCAGGTATGTCTTTCTTAGCAGTGTGAGAACAGAATAATACACAGACGAAATTTAATAAGGAAATATTGGATTTCAGATATACTTTAGACTAAATAGACCTAATGGACATACACAGAATATTCCAAACAACGACAACAGACTACACATTCTTCTCAAGCACATGTAAAATATTTTCCAGGATAGATTATATATTAGACCATAAAACAAGTCTAAAATTTAAGAAGACTGAAATCATATCAAGCATCTTTTCTGCCCACATTGGAATGGAACCAGAAATCAGTAACAGGAGAAAAAAAGGGAAATCTATGAATGTGTGAAATGAAACAACACACTCCCAAACAACCAATGAGTGAAAGAAGAGTCAGAAAATAAATTTTAAAATGCCTTGAGACAAATAAAAATGGAAATCCAACATTCCAAGTCTTATAGAATGCAGCGAAAACAGTACGAAGAGAGATTTTTATAGTGATAAACATCTACATTTAAAAAAATCACAAACAGCTTATGATATATCACAAGGAATAGAAAAAGGAGAACAAACTAAGCCCAAATTAATAGAAAAAAATGAAGTAACAAAGATTATTAATAAAGAGCAGAAATAAATGAGACTAGAAAAATGATTTTAAAAATCAATGAAATTAACATTTGGATTTTTAAAAAGATAAAATTTACAAACTTTATCTCAATTAATTAAGAGAAAAGAAGGTTTAAATAAATAAAATCAGAAATAAAAGGAGGCATTATAACTAATACCACAATAGTACAAAGGTTCATAAGAGATTACAATAAAAAATATATGCCAATGAATTGAATAAAGTAAAAGAAATTGTCAATTTTTTAGAAACAGACAACCTATCAAGACAGAATCACAGAAAACAGAAAATATGAACACAACAATAATGAGTAAGAAGATGAATCAGTAATTAAAAGTCTCCCATCAAAATAAATAAATAAATGAATGAATAATTAAAAAAAAGAGCTCAGGACCTAGTAGTTCCACTGGGGAAATCTACCAAACATTTTAAATGAGAATTAATATCAATTTTTCTAAAACTCTCCCCCAAAATTGAAGAGGATGGACCACTCCCAAAGGTCAGCATCACCCTGATTCAAAAGCCAGACAAGGACACCATAAGGAAAGAAAATACAGGCCAATATCCCGATAAACAAAGAAGCAAAAATCTTCAACAAAATATTAGCAAACCTTATTTCACAACACATTAAAGTATTATACATCCCAAACATTTATCCTTGGGATGCAAGAATGGTTCAACATATGCAAATAAATAAATGTGATACATCCTATTAACAGAATGAAAAGAAACAAAAACCATATGATCGTCTCAATAGTTACAGAGAAAATATTTGACAAAATTCAACATACTTTCATGATACAAACTCTCAATAAGTTACATAAAGGCCTTACATGGAAGCCCACAGCTACCATCATATTGGTAAGTGAAATGCAGAAATCTTTTTCTTTAAGATTAGAGAAAAGAGGAGAATGCCTATTATCACCACTTCTATTCAACAGCATACTGGAAGTCCTAGCCAGAACAATTAGGCAAAAAAAAAAAAAAAAAAAGAAAGAAATAGGCAACCAGGCCAGGCGTGGTGGCTCACACCTGTAATCCCAGCACTTTGGGAGGCTGAGGCGGGTGGATCACCTGAGGTCAGGAGTTCCGTAGTGGTGCATGCCTGTAATCCCAGCTACTCAGGAGGCTGAGGCAGGAGAATCACTTGAACCCAGGAGGCGGAGGTTGTGGTGAGCCAAGATCACGCCATTGCACTCTAGCCCGCAACAAGAGTGAAACTCCATCTAAAAAACAAAGAGGCAACCAAAGAGAAAAAGAAGTAAAAGTGTCTGCTTGGAGATGACAAGATCTTATATATACAAGCATACCTCAGAGATATTGCAGGTTTGTCTTCAGTCCCCTACAGTAAGGACATGTCATAATAAAGTGAGTTACACAAACTTTTTGTTTTCCAGTGCATATAAACGTTATGTTTACATTATCCTGTGGTCTATTAAGTGTGCAATACCATTATGTCTAAAACAGTGTAGATCCCTTAATTTAAATACTTTATTGCCAAGAAATGCTGATACTGAACACGAAGTGAGCACATGCTGTTGGGAAAACAGTGCTAATAGACTTGCTCAATACAGGATTGCAACATGCCTGTAATTTGTAAAAACAATCAAACAAACAAAAACCCACATTGTCTGCAAAGCACAATAAGGTGAAACTCAAAAAACAAAGTACACCTGTAGAGAGAGAAAAAAAAGATAGGACTGTGAACAGACTATTGGACAATAACAAAAGTTCTAAAATAATTCACATGTAGTTGAAGTTTCACCATAACAGAAGAGACAGAATGAACAAAAAATACTTGAAATAATAGTTGAAGCCTTCTCAAATTTGTTGAAAGATAAATTCACTGATTCAAGAATCTCAGCAAAACACCATCAAGATGAATACAAAGAGAAACACGAGTAGGCGTATCATAATTATACGGAATTAAGACATTTCGTTAAAAAGCGAATGTATTGCCAACATATTTGAACTACAATAGAAATAAATTTTCTTGGAATTCCCTAGAAAAACCATGATATTCATGCCACCATAACTATGAACGTTCATTCAATTCTAAAATAACTCTTGAGTGCTTCTTCTGGGCCAAGCACTGTGATATGTTCTAGAAATACACAGCTCCTTTTGCTCATTACCTTCCCCACCTGGCAAACATCTATTCATCTTTTGGGTCTCAGCTCAAGCACTCTCTCCTTGGTAAGTCCTTTGCAAACTGCTCCAGATAATTTACCGTTTTCACATCAAGAGTGAAACTAATTAACAGGCTCATATTTTGAGCCAGGGCTTTCATTCAGCTTGGGAGAGTGATGCAATTAAATGAAAAATGTCAAATATCAAATTTGAAGAAAGCGTTTGTAGCATAAAGGTCGAAAGAAGCAAACAGAGAAAAGAAACACAGAGATAACAAAGACACAGGAGAAAATTTTTTTCTATTACATTTAGAAGGTGGTTTTATAATCAGCTATGAAGCTCTAACAGGTGCTCTTGAATGCAGCTTTCTGATAACTTTGGAGATTGTGACATCAGAATAGAGGAAAAACATTCAGGAATTTGAAGAGCTAAAATGTTCATTAATATCAAGCAGGACAGGAATTAACTGCATAAACTGAACCAATAGGAGACTGGAGTGATCCTTTTGGCATTTTGCTTAAAATATTGTCAATCCTTTGTTTTGCTTTTCAGAGTCAAGGAAACGTTTCTTTTGAGCTATTGACAGCTTTTTAACAATTTAGTATACTCCCATGAACAAAATTTGAAGTATATTTGTTTCTCTCTACTTGGTTTTCTCCAGAATTTGGAAACTATTTGTGAGTATTCTTAAGTTATGGCAATATAGTCATTTGCGTAAGTGCAATAAGAATCTATCTTCTTTTGTAACAGGACACAACTGGAAAAACTGGTTATTTTACCAAGGCTTTGACTGGAATTGTATGCTTTCCTTTCAGGAATCAAACTTAACTTACAAAGCCAATAAAGCCCTTGGGAAACTGGCCTCCTATTCTGTGTACACAGTCCCTATACAGGGTATCTGATCTGTGGTAAGTAAAGAATGTCACTTTCTGACAGGCCAGGAACCCCAGGTTATCTTGGAACCTCAAAAGGAGAGGAATTCACCCAACTCGTAGGTATTTGATAGTACAAATCCGTGGCTGGGCTTGGCTTTAAAAAGGTCTTATCTCAGATTCCTTCTGTGGAACATAGTTCCATAAAAGCCAATTTAAAAGACTTATGTGAAAATAATTATTCTTGCTGCACTTTATACAGATAATCTGACCAAGTATAATAAAGCAAATTGGTCCTACCATGATTTGTCTTTTAATAAAAATGGGAAACTGGAGAGATAAAAATTATGTTTCAAAAACTATAGTACACTTCTTGCTAAATTCTAGTCTTGCCTGATGTTTTCCAGTTTTTATTATTTTCTATGGTTTAGATTAAATTCTAATTTTTCTGGCTATAGGTCTCCAAAATAATGTTTTCAATTTTTTCCTTTTTCCCCATTTTTTTCCTGATTGGAAATCACTGAAACCTAACCTGTGCTTTCATAAAGCCCCGTGAACTGAAGACTAGACAACTTAAACCTCAGAAGAAAACAGCAACAACCTACTTATATGTGTTGCTCTTGCGTACTATTATGTTTCAGCATGTGCTGCCGCTAAGCCCCTGAAACAGAGAGTGCCGCTGAGAACAAACCGACCTCTTCCACTCCAGTGCTGCATACGGTGCCCCATCATGACGACCCCCTCTCAGCAGGAAGCAGCCAGGAAGATTACAATGCCCCATCTCCCTACGATTCTTGTGATAAATAAATATACAAGCATGGTAGAAATCATGTGCAAATTGACAGTGGGGATTGTGGCAGGCCAGGTCTCACTAATGCAGGTCTCCGTCACAACTGTTTCAGTACTGACTGAGTGGTTAAGTTAAATATTAAAAGCTAAAAAAGCCAGTGCCCTTTCACAAAGGTTGGAATGTAACAAAAGCCCACCCAGAGTTTTGCCTAAGCCTTTCCTGGGCCTTAAAGCATGACAAAATAAGGAAGGAATTCTGAACAGGACCCGTTTAGGATTAAACAAGTTTTATTATCTGTATTTAATAAATGTATTCATATAATAATTATAAATTTGTTTTAAATGTATTTATAAAGATATTTAAAGCCAAAGAATATAAATTTTTCAATAGTTCAAATCTATATTGCTGCTTTGCTTTTCTGATAGATTGTTCCAGTTTATGGTTTATCATTAAACTATTTACAGGATGCTGTCTCATTTTTAAAACTCATAATCTGAAAGATTTAATGCTTATTTTTATTAGTTTTTATAACTAGATGCTATGTTTTTCAGCGTACCCTTTGTTTTATAGTATTGTGATTATTCTTAGCTATAAACCCTTGACTTAGACGTTACTGTCTGGAGATTGAACCTCCAGTCCTTACCAGGAGTCATGGCCATTTCAGTCACAGGTGCGGTCACAGGTGAAGCTCTCGTGAAGCCGAGCTTCTCCTTCACTGCGATGGTGGGCAAGTTATCAGCAACACCTGGTGGGGTCTTTCTTTTTTTTTTTTTTTGAGACGGAGTCTCGCTCTGTCGCCCAGGCTGGAGTGAAGTGGCGTGATCTCGGCTCACTGCAAGCTCCGCCTCCCGGGTTCAGGCCATTCTCCTGCCTCAGCCTCCCGAGTAGCTGGGACTACAGGCGCCCGCCACCACACCCGGCTAATTTTTGTTTCGTTTTGTATTTTTAGTAGAGACGGGGTTTCACCGTGTTAGCCAGGATGGTCTCGGTCTCCTGACTTCATGATCCGCCCCCTGGCGGGGTCTTTCTTAGCACAATGATCATCCAGTCTTGTCACTGGAACCCTACCTAACCTTGTTCTGGTCAAAACTGATAGCACATCTCCTTGGGGACTTTTCCAGCATCTGCCACGTGATGGCAGAATAAGCCTGGAAAGATGGCAACCCAGTTAAGTAGTACATCTATGGTGTTTTCCTTTATAGGTAAGCAGCGAACTTAAATCTTGAATTCACAGGTCACCAAACGTTAACTCCAGAGGAGAAATAGCATGCTTGCTAGGAGTTGACCTTATTTTTAACAGGACCAGTAACAACACTCTAATAAGCCATTGGTTTGGTGTAAGTTAACCAAATAATTCTTTAGGGTGTGTGATATGGTTTGGATTTGTGTCCCCATCCAAATCTCATGTCAAATTGTAATTCCCAGTGCTGGACGAGGGGCCTGGTGGGAGGTGATCGGATCATGAAGTCAAATTTTCTCCTTGCTGTCGTCATGATAGTGTGTGAGTTCTCATGAGATCTGGTTGTTTAAAAGTGTGTGGCACCTCATGCTTCCCTTTCTTCCTCCTTCTCCAGCCAAGTAGGATGTTCCAGCTTCCCCTTCACCAGCTGACATGACTGTAAGCATCCTGAGGCCTCCCCCTCAGCATGCTTCCTGTAAAGCCTGAAGAACTATGAGCCAATTAAACCTATTTTCTTTATAAACTACCCAGTCTCAGATAGTTCTTTACTGCAATGTGAGAACGGACTAATACACTGTGGTTTAGTCATTCTACCTGCCCAGGAGCTTGGTGATGATAAAGAGTATAATAATTTAAAGATATCTGTAGAGTTTTAAAGAGCCCCTTAATTAGCCCCATAGAAACCAAATGGCTTATCTATTGGATTTTAGATGTTCTGGAATCACAAAGATTAGAATGATAAAATTCAGTAATGATATGATCATCGTTTGAGCATTTGCTTTAGCACGTGAATGCCCTCTCGCCATCCAGGCATCATACACACCCCTGCTAAACAATAATTCTTAACTTCCGAGGGCACAGCTTCTGTAAAGTCCATGTTTGTCCAGTTCTCAGATCATGTTGGCCTCAGTGGGCTTCTTCGACTTAACTTAGGTGTTTCCCACAAATAACTTTGCTGACAAACAGCACACCTTTGTGTCATTTCCTGAACGATTTGACCCTGTAGCAAATGTAGTAGAATTCCAAGGTTTTCAGAGTATTATTTTGTTCAAATGAGCTTGTTGATGGCATGAAAAATCCACCAAATCATACAACTAGGGGACAGAAATAATCCCGTTGAGGACACCCTATTTTCTTTCTTTATTATTTTCTAAGTCTTGGAGGGCTGTTTGTTGCTGAAACAGTGAATAGGAGTGTTCCTCTGCAGCAGTAATAGGGCTTCGACTTCCACAGTTCAAACTTTATTAGCCCTTTTTACTTCCTTTATATGTTTCATCTTGTTAGGTCTGTAATGCAGTCTACAGTGCATTACAGAAATCTGTAAAGACAATGGCAGTGACTCTAGTCAAACAGCAGTTCATTTCCCAAGTGATATTTTAGTTCTCATTGATATTAGAAAGCCTCTATTCTTCCAGATTTGGCCCGTGACATGATAGACCCCCAATGCATATTAGCCATCAATTAGATAGTCTGCCCTCATAAGACAGTGGCCAAATATGCAGTTTGCATAACAGCTTTGGGTTCTGGCACCTGAGCAGATTTTACATTTGAGAGAACTTAAACCTCCGTGTGTGTCTTGCACGAGACTAGTCACTGAGCACTATTGAGTCAACACTGGGACTAGGAATATTAGCTGAATCAGACCCAGACTGAGCACCTTGTGCTGTAGCTAAATGTGGCCAGCATCTGGCAACAGAAAGGTCAGATTCAGACGGTTCCTTCTGCCTGGAGTGCAACTCAACAGATTAGTGCATAACTAGTCTGGCAGTGCACTGGTAAGTATGGTGTCTTACAGACTTGCAAGGACTTGTAAAATAGCAGTAGCCCTTTGCGTTAAGTGTAAGCCAAATATCCTAGAGTCCAAGTAAGAGCCTTTGCAGTCTGGAGGCAGCTGCTGTTACAGCTCATCGACACCCTGGTGTCCCCAGAGCAACAGAGAAGGGCCTGTGGTCAGGGCCTGATTCAAAGTAGCCACAGCTCTAGCCGCTCCCTTGTTCTCTAACAGAAAAGACTTTTGAAATGTCGTCTCGGGTAGGCACCCAGCACAGATGGGGAAACAAGGCTTCCTTAGGATCTGAAAGACGACTTCAGCTTATTTAGACCACAGTAAAGTTCTGGTGAACTCCTCATGTGACTTCGTAGCAAGAGGCTTAGCTTTTTCAGAATAGGAAAGGACTCATGGTCTGAACCCCCGAACAACCCCGAAACTGGCAGAGTTTGTGTATATGTGTTAGATAGTGTGTGCTTAAGATAGGCTGAATTCAGGATAGAACCGGTTTTCATCTGCCAGCCTAAAACAAATGTCCCAAATACCTGACTTCACTTTGATAATATTGCAATTTACCTAGAGAAGCAACATTTTTATTAAAGTGGAAGTATCTTGTTTGTAAGCACATACAGTGTTAACAGCTATTAATAAATCACTCATGTTGAATTAACATGAATTAAAGGTGGGGAAAGATTCATTTAGTTCTCTTGTGAATGTCTAGTATAGCAGGCAAATTTGAGGATCCATCGCCACGAATGCGGAAGAGAGAAGACTCCACAGGCACTCAAAGAAGAGCCTGGCACCTCAGTGAAAAGTACAGAAAAGACGCCGAATGCAGCCGTGTACGGAACAATAGGAATCAGAGCAGCCTCAACCTCTAGTATTTCTCGCAGAGCTTGTACAAATCTATGGGCAATTTCTTGTCCAGTTTTCATTCTTTTTCCCAGGTAATGTGGGAATATAAAAAGGAAAATGCCCTCTCTTGACTATGCTCTGTTTTTCTAGCTCTCTGAGTTTAAGTTCTATTCCTTGTATTTGAGCTAGAATGAGAGGATGTTGATTTACACATGCCCATAATGTTTTTGTTTTGTTTTAAGCTATGAAAAGGGGATGATCTCCGTCTGTTTGTGCTGCTATAACAAAACACCTGAGACTTGGTAATTTATAAATAGTAGAAATTTATTTCTCACAGTCCTGGAGACTGGGAGTCTGAGATCAAGGCTTGGCAGGGTCAGAACCTGGTGAAACTGCTCTCTGCTTCCAAGGTGGCACCGTAACAAGTGCTGTGTCCTCAGAGGGGACGAGTGCTTCACCCTCACATGGTGGGAGGGCCAGAAGGGCAAAAAGATGGAATGCTGTGTGAAGCTTCTTTCACAAGGGCCTTAATTCTATCATGAGGGAGGAGCCGTATGACCTAATCACCTCCTAAAGGTCCCACCTCTTAAAACCATGACATCGGAAATGAAGCTTCAACACACATTTTGAAGGGGACACAAACATTCAAACCAGAGCAGGAATCAATTTCTTTTACTAACCCATATTATTTGTTCCTTGAGCCCTTCTAATTTGAGATGTTTTATTTTATTTTAATTTTTAAAATAAATTTTATTGTATATAAGATGTAAAACATGATGCTATACGATACACATATATACATATATACAGTAAAATGGTTATTATAGTGAAGCAGATTAGCATATCCATCATCTCACATAGTTACCCATTTTTGTTTTTGTTTTTGTTTTTTTGTGGTAATAGCAACTAAAATCAACTCATTTAGCAGGAATTCCAAATACAGCAATTTTTTTAACACTAGTCCTCATGTTGTACATGAGATCTCTGGACTTGTTTATCCCACATATCTGCTACTTTGTACCTTCTGACCTATATCTCCCCATCCCCCACCCTCTCCAGTCACCCCTGGTAACCTGTTTCATTCTCTGTCTTTGTTTACCTGTTTTTTAAAAGATTGAATATATAAGTGAGATCACGGAATATTTTTCATTCTTTGGCCTATTTCGCTTTGCATAGTGTCCTCCCGGTTCATGCATGTTGTGTGGCAAATGGCAAGATCTCCTTCCTTTTAAATGCTGAACAGCAAAGCTTCTTCACAGCAAAGAACACAATCAACAAAATAAAATGGCAACCTACAGATTTGGAAAAAAATCCAATATTTATAAAGAACTCATACAATTCAATAGTAGAAAAACAAACAACTGAATTAAAAAATGGGCAAGGGACCTACATAGCCACTTCTCCAGAGAAGATGTTAAAAGTGGCCAACAGGTATATGAAAGTGTGCTCAGTGTTATCAGTCATCAGGAAAATGTGAATTAAAGCCACTATGAAATGTCTCACACTTGTAAGCGTGGCTACTATCAAAAAGTCAGGAGATAATAAGTGTTGGTGAGGGTATGTAGAAAAGGGGATGCTTGTACTCTGTTAGCGGAAATGTAGATTGCCGCAGCCATTATGCAAAACAGCATAGAGGCTCCTAAGGAAATTTTAAAAAGAACTACATTATGACCCAGCAATCTCTCCTCTGGGCGTATAGTCAAAGAAAGTGAAATCACCACCTTGTGGAAATGTTGGCAATCTCAGTTCATTGCAGCATTATTCACAATAGTCAAGATATGAACAACCTAAGTATCTATTTGATAAACAAATAGATAATGATAGTTCTTTTATTTTAGAAAGTGCTTATTTACCAACTCCTTGCCTTCTGGGAGCTCTGAAAACACTCCATCTACAGTACGGAGAATCTACTTGCTGATTAACCTCAGAGAAGAAAGAACAGAGAGAAGGTTGTCTGGAGGTACCCGAAACTTGGATGTTGTCCTAGGTTGATGTAAAATGATAACCGTCTGTAGAAATTGTGGAGTGTGTGTGCCTTCAGTGTTCACAAGAAAGATCAGGACAAGCTTAAAGTGGGAAAAGAAAGAGACACATAAATGCCACCCCCCTCAGCTCTGAGGTTACTTTCCACAATTTTCCAATTACTTTTTGTCCAATTTCCTTAGGCAAAAATCTCTTGGAGATGATGGTAAAGCTTTAGAGTTAGCTTGTATCTCTCAACTCTTCTTGACCTTCATTTAGCATTCATTTTTCCTCCACTATCCTGATTTCTTACAATCGTAACATATTGACTTTCCATTACGGGGTTCCTTCTTGTCTGTTGGTGGCCCCAGATAAGGGTTTATTCCCTTTGTCAATAATTCTAACTGAGAAATCTTAAGGGTTTTTTTTTTTTTTGTCTTCTTTATCTTTCTCCTTATTTTCCCAAACTTGGGCTACTTCCCTTAAAACATGAGAAACTATTCTTGCCACCCAACTACATTTTCCCTTATTTGCTTTCTTGAATTATCTGCAACAAAGCTGCCACAGAAGTGGAGAGGATCAGGAGCCCGGACCCTCTGAGACATGCCTTGGACTTAGGAAAGGTGAACAGCTGGTGAAAACTCACAGGCCTCGTGTGGCTAAGAAGCGTGGCACTGTGGCTTCTCCCAGTCCACCTTCAGTGGAGAGGCTTCACCAACTGCCCTCAGTGGCCCCTCACACTGAGCATTCCAGGCACAGCAAGCAGGCTGAGTTGTTGGAGCAGCAAGCAGTTATCCTCCTGGAGCCCGGCATGGCAGAGTGAAGCAGGCCTTCCAGGAGAGGGACCCACTGACAGCATTCCAGAGTTT
Organism: Symphalangus syndactylus; assembly: GCF_028878055.3. NCBI lineage: Eukaryota > Metazoa > Chordata > Mammalia > Primates > Hylobatidae > Symphalangus > Symphalangus syndactylus. Next base: position 111,823,016 of record NC_072440.2, read on the forward strand.
TCAGAACATTTTACCATTAAAGCCAACAGCAAACCAGACAGGGCCTTTCAGCCATATTACCAATTTTACTCAATGGTAACTCAAAACTTCTAGTGAGAGTTTGGGATTTTCCTTGGGAATCCAATTCCACTGAACCAAAGTAGTTGAAGAAACACTTTTTAGCAAATAGTCTCTTATTTGATTAAAGATGGCTACAAATACTCCAAGAAATGTGCCCAGTGGAGGGCTTAGTTGAGGGATCCCATCCTTATCACCAAATTTTTGGGAGGAAAAAAAGGGAAATCTCTACCCAGAGGAAAATGCCACTTTATGTAGAATAACCTTTTTTCTTTTTAGTAGACTATTAGTCCATTCTCACATTGCTACAAAGAAATACCTGAAACTGGGTAATTTATAAAAAAGATTTTTTTTCTTTTTTTTGAAACAGAGTCTCGCTGTGTGGCCCCGGCTGGAGTGCAGTGGTGTGATCTCAGCATCTTGGCTCACTGCAGCCTTCACTTCCTAGGTTCAAGAGATTCTCATGCCTCAGCCACTCAAATAGCTAAAGGCATGCACCAATACACCTGGTTAATTTTCGTGTTTTTAGTAGAGACGGGGTTTTGCCATGATGTCCAGGCTGGTCTTGAACTCCTGGCCTCAAGTGATTCGCCTGCCTCAGCCTCCCAACGTGCTGGGATTATAGCTGTGAGCCACCATGCCCAGTCTATAAAGAAGAGATTTAATTGGCTCACAGTTCTGCAGGCTGTATGGGAAGCACAGTGGCATCTGGGGAGGACTCAAGAAGCTTCTAGTCATGGCAGAAGGTGAAGAGGAAGCAGGCACATCTTACATGGCAGAGCAGGAGGAAGGGAGGAGGGTGCTAAACACTTTTAAATAAACAGATCTCATGAGAACTCAGTCACCATACAGTACCAAGGGCATGTACTAAACCATTCATGAGAACTCCGTCCCCATGATCCGATCACCTTCCACCAGGCCCTACCTCCAACACTGGGGATTACAATTCAACGTAAGTTTTGGGTGGAGACAGAGATTCAAACCATAGCAGTAGACTTCATTTCTTAGAGCAGTTTTCGGTTCACAGCAAAATTGAGCAGAAGATACAGAGGTGTCCCATATACTCTTAGCCCCACCTATGTGTAACACTCCCACCTCCATTATCAACATCACCCACTAGAGTGGTGCGTTGTTTTACAATTGATGAGCCTGCATTGCCACCTCATTAATCACCTAAAGTCCATAGTTTATATTAGTGCTCATTCTCGTTATTGTGTATTCTATATATTTTGACACACATACAATGACACGTTTCCACCATCATAGCATCATATAGAATAGTTTCACTGCCCCAAAAATCCTCTGTGCTCTGCCTATTCATCCCTCCCTTCCCCCAATTTCTAGAAACCACTGACATTTTCACAGTCTGCATAGTTTTGCATTTTCCAGAATGTCACAGAGTTGGAATTCTACAACACGTAGCCTTTTCAGATTGGTTTCTTTCACGTAGGAGCGTGTGTTTCCTCCATAGCTTGATAGCTCCTTCCTTCTAACTGATGAATAATATTCCATTGTCTGGATTTACCACAGTATATTTATCCATTAATCTACTGAAGGACATCTTGGTTTCATCTAAGTTTTGGTGATTATGAGTAAAAGCTTTTTATTATTGGGAAAAAAATCCCTGAATGTATGCAGTTATCTAGCAAGTAGTTACAAAGCTACTGTGAATTTTCACAGTATGAATTAAACCTACGTTGTTATACATCACCCTTCTTTTAGTAAACAGTCAGAAGATACTCAGTTTGCACCAATAATTCCATTGAGCTTAGTTTGCAATTATTTTCCAACTAATTCTTTATTAGTACTTCCAATGAGTGATTTAGCACATACCATTAATCACACCCTTCAACATGTCTCAGCAATATTAGATTAAATTCACTTTCCCACGTTTCCTAGAAATCATTTTTTTATGTAGAATTACTACATCTTTACATCCTGGCTTTACACTTTTTTCTCATCCTTTCCATCTGTTTGCACTGCTTTCTGGATAATCTTTCCTCTCAACCAAAATCTTTCAGTTTACTAATCACTCTCTATGTCCAGTCAGTTGTGCTGTTCAGAGTTCTGTTTTGTAAATGCTATTTTTATTGAAGTATAATACACACATATGACACACACAAATCATATTACGCTGAGTGTAGAGCTCAGCGAAATATCACTAAGTGAAACATCTTTAAGTACAACCAAGATCAAGAAACAGAATATTTCCCAGCACCCAGAAACCCTATTTTTCCTCTTCACAGTTACCACCCACGCTTCCAGTTTCCTGAAGACAATACCATTCCGGTTAGAATATATTAGTGTTGCCAAGTGTCTGCACTGTGTAGAAATGGAATCATAATTATCCTTTCTTTCTTGTCTGGTTTCTTTCAGTCTTACTTTTGCGAGATTCAGCCACGTTGTTGTGTGTGGTAGTAGTTTACACTGTCTATTTTGACGTTGTGGTTGGGTTCCTCCATCCCTAAGGGGGACTCCTCAGGCTCTAGCTGGAGACAACCACGGTAGGGACTTTTCCCACCGGCAAGCATGCTCACTCCTCCAGTAACTCACCCTACAGTAGCCTTTGCCCATTACAATTATAAAAAAAACACACCCCTAGGTGGAGGTTTTAAATGCTAATGAGACACACCATGCGTGTACTAGCATGTACAGCCATAGAGCATGTGGAGCCACCTAATACGTGATTGCAAGTGACAGCCCTCACATCCCTTCATGAATAATCATGTAAGATCCTCATAAAGAGAGTCCTCAGCACTGGCTGCTGCTGGATCACTCCCTGTCTCCAGCAACCTGCTCTGCCTTGTCATTCAGTCTGTGCTCTCTCTTTAAATAAACCTCGCTGCTGCCACTGCTTTCCAGTCAGGCCAGCCCACTCCCCTCTTGGAATGTCCTCTATCTTCCCTCAAGAAACTCTGCTACTTAACCCTTGCTGTGCATCTCTTGGCTGAATTCTTTCAAGAGCCGCATACCCTGCACCCCTCCCAGTAACAGTTGTACGGTATTCTACTGTGCAAATTTATGATAATTTTTCCATTCCACTGTTAATGGACATTTGAATAGTTTCTATTTTTGCCATTTCCAATAATGGAGCTGTCAATGTATGTGCTTTTCTTGTAGGTATATCTAAGAGTAGAAATCCTTGGATCACAAGATACATCCATTTTGTTTAGTTGTTTTTTCCTCACACTATATTTCTTTTAAAATCAAATTCTGTGTGCTTTTTATCTTTCAGAAATTCCTCTAATTTTTTGCTGATTACATTCTTTCTTGTCTTTTTTTTTTTTCTTTTTTTGAGACTGTCTCAGCCTGTTGCCCAGGCTGGAGTGCACTGAGTGATCTCAGCTTACTGCATCCACCACCTCCTGAGCTCAATCAATCCTCCCACTTAAGCCTCCTGTGCAGCTGGGACTACAGGCATATGCCACCATGCCAGGATAATTTTTAACACTTTTTGGAGAAACAAGGTATCACTGTATTGCCCAAGCTGGTCTCAAAGTCCTCGGCTCAAGTGATCCTCCTGCCTTAGCCTCCCAAAGTCCTGGGATTACAGACGTGAGTCACCATGCCTAGCCATTAATTATTATCATTTTATTACATCTTTTCTATAATTTCAAGGACTTGGAAGTAGAAGGAGTTAAGAATAGGAATGTTAAATCTCTGTTTATATCAAATCCAAACCACTTTAGATTTCAACCAAAAGGAGAAGGCATGGAATTATTACTCTGATTGGCTCAGGAATGAGATGGAGTTTCACTCTTGTTGCCCAGGCTGGAAGCAATGGGGCGATCTCAGCTCACTGCAACCTCTGACTCCTGGGTTCATGTGATTCACCTGCCTCAGCCTCCCGAGTAGCTGGGATTACAGACATGCGCCACCATGCCCAGCTAATTTTGTAGTTTTAGTAGAGACGGGGTTTCTCTATGTTGGTCAGGCTGGTCTCAAAGTCCTGATTTCAGGTGATCCGCCCACCTCGGCCTCCCAAAGTGCTGGGATAACAGGCGTGAGCCACCGCGCCTGGCAGATTTGGTTTTCTAATGAGCTAAAAGTCTCTCCCTGGCATCTCTCTTAAGTAAAGTCTGTTCATTGGGTTGTGAGTCTCCTTGTAGATTGCTTTACTTCCACACTGCTGGCTGGCACCGTGGCTGGCTGTGTGAATGAGGGTGCTGCCCCCAGCTCTGTCTCTCTATCCCAAGCACTTTCCATCCACTCTCCTCAAGGCTCACTTTTTCTCAGTAGGGTTACTGCTCCCCTTTCTGTGGGAAATCTGCTAACCAAGATTGAAATGGACTCCTCCATTACCCGGCACCATCAAGTTTGCCCCAAACAGCTAATAAGTAACAGTAGGATTTTCCTATTCATGTATTTTATGTTTTGCATATTTTAGACACAAAATCCATGAATAGGAATCCTGAGATTTTTACAACATTATGAATATTGAAAGTTTCATCTCCCTCACTTCCTTAAAAGACTAAACAAACTGCAATGCTTTACTGTGATATTACAATGAGGACAAAGCATCATGGTTGTCATAATCAACTAAAAACCCCTGCTGTCCCTTTGCATTTCTCAGTGTGAGGCACAATTTCTGCCTGCTGTCCTCATATCAGGGGTCCCTAGTCTAACATGCCTCAACCCAGTTAACACCCATTTATCTTCCTCAACAAGATAAACATAGTGAGATGTTCAGTCAAGGCAGACTAGGTGACTTGCCCAAGGGAGAGGCATTCAGTGGTAGAAGTGAGACCACTGTGTGCTTCTCATTCAGAATTCCCCCTGCAACGTCACCATATACAACCTGCCAGGCTTGGTGCAGGGCTTGCTTTGTAATCCTGTGGCCCAGCCCTAGGAAAGTTGAGTAAACAATGGCACAGGGTTGGTCTTGATACCATTTATTCCAAGTGCAGAATTTATTGAAAACTTAATGTGAAACAGATCGCCTCTTCTCTTAAATATTATCCATTGTAGTGTCCAACTAAGCAAGTCCTGACCCTAGCGTCACATGGTCAGAGTAAGATGGAAAGTATTAAGAAGAGATGACGGTCATATATCAACAGTGGACCCCAGTGGGAACATTCCATTTCATGCATAGTTGTTGACACATCTGCAGCTTTAAGCTACATAGTTCCAGATGCATTTTTTAACATGAATGCCTCAGCAAATAACTTTAATTTCTGTTTACAGATGTCTGTGCATCAGTGTGATTCCAGGTGAATAGAAGCATAGGATTCCTATGATAGAAAAACATGTTTTAGAGCATTAATGAGAACAGAAATATTAAAATGCAGTGGAAATGACAAATGCCTATGCGAGTGTTACTATGGTCATATGAGCACTATTGTCCCTGAAACTTGCCTCTCTCCAGTCATCAGATTGATTGAGTACTACCAGTCCCTGATCCAGATTACTCTTCTAAACTAAAAACAAAAGGAGGCCATGCACAGTAGCTCACACCTTTAACCCCAACATTTTGGGAGGCCAGGGAGGGAAAATGGCTTGATCCCAGGAGTTCAAGACCAGCCCAGGCAACACAGAGAGATTCCATCTCTACAAAAAAATCTAAAAATTAGCCAGGTGTAGTCGCATATGCCTGTGGTCCCAGCTACTTGGGAGGCTGAGGTGGGAGGATCAGATGAGCCTGAGAGTTTGAGGCTGCAGTGAGCTGGATTGTGCCACTACACTCTAGCCTTGGCAACAGAGAAAGACCCTATCTCAAAGAAGAAAAAAAGAAAAGAGCAAGAGGAGAATCAGAAAATACAAATTATGTTGTAAATTTTGACTAAAATATAACATGTTGACCGGATACTTCTCATTGCCTTTGAAAAATAGTTTCTGTAATATATAGACCAATGGTTCTCAAATTGGCTGCATATTAGAATCACACTGAAGTGTTTAAAAAACACTAATGCTTAGATTCCTTCTTCAGACACTCTGATGTAGTTATTTTGGGATGGGTCCTGAGTATTGACACTTTTTTTAAACTCCGAAGGCAGATCATTGATTTGGGTGAAACTCAACACTCCAACTTGCAGGAAATGTAAGACTTTAGAGTTCTAAGTGTTTGGATGACTCCCTGAGCAATCCTCAGCAAAGCTTTGTTCTACCCACAATATGCAGAAATATAAGCAGCATCTAGCTAACCATCCATATTGCTCTATATAGCACTCACAAATAACAGCACTAAAGAGTTTAGAACAATTTATTAATTATTCTCCTAAAAAATGAAATGGACATAGACCAAGTAAAACCCTCCCATATCCCAACCCTCAATTGCAACTGTGCCTGCCTACTTCTCCTGATTTTCATTTGAAGATAAGAGGTCTTATGATTTTGAAATGATCTTCCTGTCTACAAAAAAGTTATCTAATCTTAACTTTTAGCCACAGATTCATATCCTCTAAGAAGGTAAAAACATGTCCTGTTCATAGATATTTTCTGTTTCCTTAAATGAAGCTCCTAAGTCTTGCATCAGTCTCCTCCTAAAGACGTCTGTGGACTCTTTGTTCTTGGTGCTGTGCCTTCACTTATGCATTGTGACCTGGAATACCTTTCATTTTCTTGATAAAAGGTCAATCCTTAAAAGTCTAGCTGAAATCCTACCATCTTTATAACCATTTATTTATTTTTTCATTATCCATTTATTCATTTATTCAGTTGATCAAGAAACATTTATTGAGTGCTTAGTACAAGACTGGAATTGATATATCTACTCCAATTTAATATGATTTTTTTTAATTTTCTGGTTCTTAGCCATATATTGGTCTATATCAGTGAAGAACAGAAAATGACGTATAGAGAAAAATTTAAATCAAGGCTAACTTCCAGAAGCTCTAGGCAGAGCAATCAGGCAAGAGAAAGAAATAAAGGGGATCCAAATTGTAAAGAAGGAAGTCAAACTATCTGCTTGCCAATAATATGATCATATACCTAGAAAACCCTATAGATTCCTCCAAAGACTCCTAGGTTTGATAAATAAATTCTTTAAAGTCTCAGGTTACAAAATTAATGTACACAAATGAGTAGCACTGCTATACATCAACAATGACCAAGCTGAGAATCTCATCAAGAACTCAATCCCTTTTACAACAGCTGCAAAAAAAAAAAAAACCTAGAAATATACTTAACCAAGGAGGTGACAAAGCTCTACAAGGACAGCTACAAAACACTGCTGAAAGAAATCAGAGATGACACAAACAAATGGAAATATATCCCATGCTCATGCATTGAAAGAATTGATATCATGGAAATGACCGTAATTCCAAAGCAATCTACAGATTTGATGCAATTCCTATCAAAATACTAACATCATTTTTTCATAGAATTAGAAAAAACAATCCCAAAATTCATATGGAACCAAAAAAGAGCCCAAATAGCCAAAGCAAACCTAAGTAAAAATAACAAATCTGGAAGCATCACATTATCTGACTTCAAATTATACTATAAGGCTATAATAACCAAAACAGCATGGTATTGGTATGAAAGTAGATACATAAATCAATGGAACAGAAATAGAGTCCCCAGAAATAAAGCCAAAAACTTAGAACCAACTGATCCTCAAAAAAGCATACATAGAAATAATTGGAAAAAGGATACCCTCATTCAATAAATGGTGCTAGGAAAACTAGATAGCCACATGTAGAAGAATGAAACTTGATCTCTATCTCTCACCACACACAAAAATCAACTCAAACTGCTTTAAAGAGTTAAGTCTAAGACCTGACACCATAACAATTCTAGAAGAAAACCTAGGAAAAGCTCTTCTGGACATTGGCCTAGGCAAATAATTTACAAGAAGGAAAAATCCAATTTGTATACTGTAAGTGAAATAATGTAAGTAAAAATATTTTGTATATACAGACATTAATTAAATATAAGAGATTGTTATTATTATGACTCTTAGGACTTCTGGGAGTTACATCAAACTAATCTTCTTATACTGTTATCAGTTGCGGTTGAAGGCAACCAATACTAATGTGCCAAGATTGTTTGTGGAATATCACATAATTAAATGCCCCCAATATCAAAGCAGGTAAGGTAATGTGTGGGTTGTCCAGGTGAAGAAGAGAAAAACATAGGTGGGGCCCCTGGCAAAGGGGAGAGTGAACATTCAGCTTAAGGAGATTCAAATATTAAAAGCTGTACATTCATAGTGTATGGCCACGACAATCACATCTCTGGGTCCTAGCCTTTGGGATGCTAATTTGTGACCCTGATCAATATTATTCAGATTTTCTCTAATTCTCAGCATGCACTTTCTGGATCCAAGCCAATGTGTTTACCACTCTGGAACTGCTAGACTGAGCCCTCCTCCTTCCTCCTGAGGAGCCCGTGGTCTGCCTCTGCTCCCCTGTCCACATCGCACATGGGCTCGAGGTCTAGCCTCACTCCTCTGTGGAGCCCCCAGGACCTCTGCTGCCCCCGTGACGTGATTTCCTCAAAATTAAATTTCACCTGATTCTTCATTATATTCTACCACCCATGTTTATTTAACATTCAAGTATATTTATCTATCTTCTTCCAGGCTATTTTAAAGTTGCACCAAGAAAAATACCATGTCACATACTTGTTTGCATCCCTGATTCTAACAGGTGTCTAACTTCTAGATGGCAGCATGGGGAATGAAAGAAAATCCAGACTTGGGAACCTGACGTTTTTAGATGAGCATCCATGTGCTGTCTCCTGATGGCTGCCATGTGACCTCAGAAAAGTCTGTCACTCAGCTGGAGCCTCAACAGTAAAAGGGAACAACTCTACTCATACCACAGTGTTGTCAAAGGTACACAGGCAACACAGGAAAAGCACCTCATGCATAATTCAACAGATATTTGATTTTCAAAAAATGGTAGCTATTATGTGGCTGAATAAATAAATGAAAGTTAGATCTAGTAATTTTTTAAAATCAAGATTATGAGTCTTTCGCAGGCACTCTTGAAATATAAACATCACTGATAACATAGTATCAATACTTTAAAAATTATTTCACTTCAATAAAGGTCTCCTTCCTCCTCATAGTCTTAGTTCTAAGCTATTAACAATATTAACCAAAAATCAGAAGAAGTGAACATTTTATTGATATGAAAGGTGAGGACTAGAAAGATAAGTTAATGTCTCTTGCTCAAAGGAACTATCCCTGAAAACTTTCTTTTAATTAGGAACTGTCTCTTTAAAAATAGCAATAAAATCACCAATAGAAAATATAGCCTTCCTAGTTAAATTCTACTGATAGCCAAGTCACAGCAACCTGTGGTCATTTCATATTTTATTGCTCTCAATGTACACTATTGGGAGCAGCCTAAGTCAGCTGGTCCACAATTGTAAACTCTTCCAGGATAATATTTAATACCTTGTTATCCTCTCTGTAGTTCATACTGTCTAACTCAATGCCCAACACATAATAAATCTCAGTTCGGCAATTTATCATCCCTCCTAGGCATGACTTTATCACAGGTTTTCATGGTAAAAACATAAGACATGGTCCTTGATCTCAAGGAGGTTAGAGTCTAGTATACTCATTGAACAATTGTTGACTCAAAGGAATTTAATTTCACCTTTTATGCCAGTAGTAGAGTGGTTAAGAGAACTCTCTGGAGTTGGACTGCCTAGGGTTAAAATTCCTGCACTTCCACTTCTTACCAACATGACTTTGGGCAAGTCATGTAAATGGCCTCAGCTTCCATGTTCCTGTAACCCATAACAGCTAGTGGGAATTTTCCAAGTCTGTTTTTATTTTTACTAATTCTTCACATCAATGAGGTAGGGGCTATTATTACCTGCATCTTACAGGTGAGAAAACTGAGGACCCAAGATTTTAGGCAAGTAAAAGGGGTAGAATTTGAATGCTCTGCTCATATGTACTTTTCAGTTCTGTTATACTGCCTCATATAGGTATATTCAGAGAGCTACAGAAGGTGGCTGATGATGAGAAATAAATAGTATATATCAAATACACTGTGCCTAGCTATGTGGTAAGCAGTCAATAGCATTAATGATGATGATGATGATGATGATTATGGAAGACTTTGGTGTTAATTGGACAATTTGAAAGAATAAAGGGGTATTCCCACATTCCAGAAACCCAGAACTGTCCATAAAATTTGAATTATTTAAATGTTCGCAGATGAACCTTCTTTTTGTCAGAATAGATGATGTGATACTTCTCCTCTGTTTGTAATGCAGATAATATTTCTAAGTCACCAGAATTTTCCCATAAAATCTTATTTCATTTATTCTGAAAAACATTTCACCCTTAGTTTTGACCACTTTTCATCAGAATACCCCCTCCTCTCTCATTGCTTAATTTTGTGGTATCTTATTTCAGTCATTATGGTAACTAGCATGGGAAGTTCCAGGACATTCTTCAAAGAAAACTGTCAGAGTTGACACTTGCTAAATGATATGTTCTGCTCAAAAAAATAAGGGAGTTTAACTTGTGTGCCAAGATCCTTACTCATGCATTGCGGTCATGAACATTGCCCAACACATTTCTGTTGCTTATTTTAACATGATTCTCCTTTAGTTTCAGACTAAAATTACCTGTGCTCTAGAGGAGTGCCACCTGGATCTTCTTCTTTTTAGCGCATTAACACTTCTCTTCACACTGTTCTGGGCCGGTGTTAAATTCTTTCTACACAGTGACCACTCACCCTGGGTCAGCCTTTGACCTCATGCTGTCTCTGTGTCCTGTGGCTCTGATGGTCTCATGGCCTTTGAAGCCCTCACAGCCTCAGGCAGGCTGTCTCTTTGGGTAGATATGTATTGTCCTGAGTCATGAAACTGAAGGCATCACAAGGCATTATCCTGCCACTCCTTTATTTTAAAGCTTACCTTTTAGAAGTGACAATAGTAATATTCTTTTGGGCTAATGCTCAGATATCAACCAAATGCTGTTATGCAAACATTGCTATATAACGTCTTGCACTGGGGAGTGTGACCATAACTGGGAAATGTTGTTCTTTGAATTTAACTCTTCTCATTTTAATGAGTGTTTGAACTAATATGTATTTTGTAGCTATTTTTAAGGCTCAGTTCAATTAATACTTTATGCATTTCCTTCATCTTTTTCTCTTAGCACAGTCAGTGACATCAGTAAGATTCTCAAATATTTGTGGAATTAAAAACATATGTAGTTGACATTCAAGGGGGTGCAAAACTTAAGAAATGCATGTATTGATTATAATTTAATCCTTAAAATATCACTGAGTCTGGTAGTCTCAGGTCTCACAACTTGCAATTGGTGCTGTTTGGTAAACAGTTTTGCACTGACCTCATGTGAGTATTTAATTGACCATCTAGGTGACAAATGTGTTTTATTTATATGCATTTTCTGCTACTGTAGCTATAAAAACCCTAATTTTGACCACTAACGGCCCTTGTGTGGGGAGCACTCATCTGGAAAGATCTAGCTCTTTCTCTTCTTATTAGCAGCACATTTCTATACACCAATGGGGGCGGGGGATTTCTATGTAGTTCATGGGCCAAAAGCAGCTGGATTTTCCAGAAATAATCCATAGATTCTGAATTTCGGAGCGTCCTAAGATGGTTAGGTCTTCCATTTAGTTATTAGGAACCGTTGGTGTAAAAGTTTTCTTCCCTGAGAAAAAGACAGGGTTATCTGTCTTCTGAAATGTCAAAGATATCATGGGTTTGTTTATAAAACCCTCAACCATCATGGGGCAGTAGTTGATTTATGGCTTCAACGTTTAAATCCATTAAATAATTTGACATTTATTTTTGAATGGATTGGAATTAAGGCCTGGGTGAAAATTCTGATGATTCTTCTCCATAATTTTCTATTTCCTACTATCATTGAGTTTAAAGAAAGTGGATGCAATAAAAGAGCAAATAAAGACAATCAAATGTCTGCTTTCCAAAATAATCAGGAATATAAATGCACGGACATAAAAATTAATACTCTCAGAAATTTGCACCTAGTAAATCACTTAAGAGAGACTAATAGAAATAGATTGTCATTTAGTTTGAATCTTCTAGTGTATGATCAATGTTAAGAGTATTAATTCACTGAAATAATGAACTAATACTTTTTAAGTAACCATAACAAAAACAAGAATGTTGAAAGCAGAGATGATCCATCAATAGCTAAGACTGAAAGATGCCTGTTGTGCACCAATCATCATGCTGAGCAGTTTGAATCCCAAGCCTTACTTCATTTGCACCACAACCCTATTTCTTACACCAATGAGGAATATAAGGGGAGAGAAATTTAGAAACTGGCTCGGGTTCACATAAGGGAGGAACAGCATCCTGTCCAAAACACAAACTAAACCACTAGTGGATGTGCAAAGGCCAACATGAGGATCCAACAGGAGACTTGTCTATTTTTAGGAGCAGAGAATATGGAGAAAAAGAAAATAATTATCTCTCTCCTCATTCTGGAATTCTCTATTATCAGGTATTTTAGAGGAGTTTTAGAGAAATTTTTATAAAACTGGCAGAGATTTGGCAGAAGTAATTTTTTTAAATGAAGCCTGACTACAACAGACTCCTAACCATGTAAAGTGTTTTTTGCATTGTATTTGCCCTGACCAAGTGTTCTGTCTTAGTTTATGTACCTTTCAAGTTTGGAGGCTTGTGATCCAAGATTTGAGCACAGTTTCTGAAAATGTATTCAATTTTCATTTCAGTAGTTCATTCATTTGTTCATCAAACTTTCCTTGAAATGCTGTTAAACACCACACAGTGTTCTAGGTGTGGGCATTGCAAACATGAGCATGCAGTGGTGCAGTGGGCACACGCTGTCTGATATATCGCCCCCCTTACCACCCTCAGATGCAGGCACACCTCTCTGCAGCAGCTCTCCTCAGGGCTTAGCCCTCTTATACCACTAGATTCTGATGGTCCTCGACTATTGAATGTGTTTCCTTCTCTTTTCCACTGGTTAACTTCTACTGATTGTCCTCACTCTGCTCACACAGGGACTCCTCCAGGTAACCTTCCATGACAGCCTCCTCACTGCTCCCCCTCCTTGGAGGATGTGTCGCCTTCCCTCTGCGATAACCTTTCTCAGCACTCACTACCCTCCTCTGTGATTGTTTCTATGGCTGTCTGGTCACAGAGCCCCCTCAACTCCAGAGACTGTGCCTTCCTTAGACAGAGCCCTCGAACCTAGCAGACCTTTGGAACATAGTAAAAACGACATAAATGTTGAGATCCCTAACAGTGCCCTGATTTCTGTCGTTTCTGATGCTTAGTTGTTCAACCTTAATTCCTGTGACCTATCCAATTTTCCAACTGTCTCTGTCTCTTCAAATCTCAACTCTATCGTTTGCCAGCTCTGTGACTCAAGGCAAGTTACTTCTCTGAGCCTCATTTCCTCACATGTGAAATGGGAACTATAAAGGAATCTACCTCAGGATTGCTGTCAGGGTTGAATAAAGCCATGTATGTAGAGTACTCACTGAGTGACCTGCGACAGGTGTGAGTAAACGTGAGCTATCAATATCAGTTACTATTTATTCTGGAGGAATACAACAAGCACTTATTTGGGGAGTCTAGCTCAAGTGTTGTAGTTCTACTGAACAGAAAAGCATTCCCCCTACCTCAGGAAATTGTCTTTTTCATCCAAGCACATAATTCCAGGAGAATTCTCATGGAACAAGCAGCCTGAGGAAGCCCCTGTCTGCCCAGTCCTGACGTCAGAATGAGTTCTGGCATCGACAGGGTGAAGCTGCCACCACCTGGCTCACTTCATGGCTAATCTTCAGGCTGCCTGAGAGTCTTATATGCCTAGACCTGTCAACTGTGCTGAATTCTTTGAAATATTCAAATATCCCATTAATAGTGTGATCAAATAATTTATTATCCAAATCTGGAGACTTCTGAGACTGAAAGAGGGTCCTACTGATAATTACACTTGGACATTTTTTCTGGACAAACCAGGATATATGGTCATCCTACCTTTAGTAATCAGCTTTTTGTTGGTGCAGTGCTGTGCCTCTACAATGCCCAAGTTGATTTTTTTCAAGTGAACTAAAAATAATAGTTCACTATTGTTATTTTAACAATAATAATAGCTTAAAAAGCTAACTTAGCTATTAGGTTTTTTCGAAATGTCTTTGTCTTCCAGTTTGTAAGCCACACTGATCAGGACTCCAGAGTTGAATTGTTGGGAATGATAAAGGAGAGATAATGCTTATCTTTCGAAAACATGAATTACCTGTTTAATGGGCACGAACAAGTTTTGTTCTATCCATTAGGTAATAAAAACTTGACACAAAAAGCGGGTGTCAGCGAATGTAGAGAACAAAACTGACTTCATGGCAGGAAGGTTCTGAGTGCTAATTCAATGTTACTACTCATTAGCTGCAAAATATAATTGTATTTGAAATTTTTATCATGGACACTAACCATCATTATGGACACAGGATGGTCATTGGCCACTGAGAAAAGATGGTGGTCATAACAACCAGCAGCACCCATGGCACATCCGCCAGTGTGCAGTGACTCTCAGCCCCGACTGATCTGGATGTCTTAGCAGCTTCACCGTGAGGGGCAGGATTGCCTTGTGTCAATGGCTTTCAAACCTGGGTGCTTGCTTGAATCTCTTGAAGAAGTTTCAAAAATATGCTCATTGCTAATTCATAGTTATACTGTTTAAGAATTATGAACTAGACAATATCTGAGTTCTGATTCAAGCCTAAAATGCTGCATATCCTAATAGGTGAGATAAGTAATAGAAAAAAAGACCACTACACCCGAAGCTGAAATATCCTTCCTAATTATGGGGTTAGAAATAAATAAAGGTTATTTCTGGCAGCCTGACTTACCAGATACTTCAAGACTTGAAATCACATCTCAACTTTGAATTAATTTTCACTGTAGCAAATTTTGGAAATGGTAACATCACAGTAGAAGGTATGGGCAAGAAAGAGAAAGAGAATTCTACTACCAGAGGGCTCCATTCAGCTTATGTGAACCATGAAAATTCACATCTAAAAGCAGTCATACAAACCAAAAAGCTTTGGGAAGGTAAAGTGAACAGAAGTTTAAGATTTCAGAAGTTCAGAAATCTTTGCCTTCCTTCTCTAACAAATTCTTCTACATCATGTTTCTTTGCAGTAAAACAACGAATAAGCCAATTGGCTAAAGAAGAATTCTGCCTGGACATGGAGGATCAAGTTGATGATGACCCACATCATGAGAAAAACAGAAATAAAGTAGCTTCTTTGCAAGAAAACCATTAGTTAATAATCAGAAGCCATTTTCCAATGAATGGAATTGGATTTTGTGTTTCACTAGATTTTGTGTGTCTCTTTTATTCTCCCTATCCTTTGTACATATATTCAGGAAAACCCTCACAATATGACCCCATCTATATATGCAGAATCCCAATCAACTTTTTAATTGCTCCCTTTCTTATAAATACAAAAAGCTAAGGAACACTAGACTCTTTTTTTTTTTTTTGAGACGGAGTCTTGCTGTGTCACCCAGGCTGGAGTGCAAGTGGTGCAATCTCGGCTCACTGCAGCCTCCACCTCCCGGGTGCAAGCAATTCTCCCACCTCAGCCTCCCAGGTAGCTGGGATTACAGGCTCCCACCATCATGCCTGGCTGATTTTTAAAATATGTTTAGTAGGGACGGGGTTTTATCAAGTTGGCCATGCTGCTCTTGACCTCAGGTGATCCACCTGCCTCGGCCTCTGAAAGTGCTGGGATTACAGGTATGAGCCACCGTGCCCAGCCAACGACTAGACTCTTTTTTTTTTTTTCCGAGACTGAGTCTCGCTCTGTCCCCCAGGCTGCAGTGCAGTGGCACGATCTCGGCTCACTGCAAGCTCTGCCTCCGGGGTCCACGCCAGTCTCCTGCCTCAGCCTCCCGAGTAGCTGGGACTACAGGCGCCCGTCACCACGCCTGGCTAATTTTTTGTATTTTTAGTAGAGACGGGGTTTCACCATGTTAGCCAGGATGGACTCGATCTCCTGACCTCATGATCCGCCCGCCTCGGCCTCCCAAAGTGCTGGGATTACAGGCGTGAGCCACCGCGCCCGGCCTAGACTCTTTAAGGAAAGCTCAGACATGAAAGAAACACAACCACAAAAGTAGAAAAACAAAGGAATTCCAAGGATATACAAATGATAAAGTAGAAAAAAATTCATTTTTTTCTTCAGACTGTGTTTTTTCACCTTTTATTATGCCTTGTCATTTTTGTTTGTGTAGAGCCAGAGATGATGTACCCAGTAAAAGGAATTGAGATAAATAAACTTCGAGTGTGAGGTTTTATTTTTATTTGGCTGAGATTTTACCAGGGCTATGTTTATGATTTTCTGTAGCTATGTGTCAGAAGCTAATTCCCTGTAATGTCCATATTTCTGTCTCCCTTGGTGCCTTTGAGATTCCCTAGTACTTTCTATCGCCATATCCTGTTATCATACAGGAGTCCGATTAATATGGTGGTAAGGTATGGAGGGAGGGGAAGCCTCTGTATCCTTATGACCAACCACAGTCTTTCAGAATCTGTATCCCTGGGCTGTGACCTTCACGAGTGCATCACAGTTTCCTCCTCGCCGCTTGAGTGAGGCAGGAAGACTGGAATTAGGCTTTTCCCTGCTCTCAGGTTGGTTAGTCTCTACAAAAGAGTTTCTGGGCATATATCAAAATGGCCACTTTTCCCCCTCACTCCATCGGAAGTCCAAGGGAGTTTTTCCCTCATTTTTACCCTGAGAACTTGATAGGACTCCTGGTGGTAAGACTCGCAAAAGTGTGGACCTCCAGGAGTTTTTAACCTCGAAAGCAAGTCCATGTTCAGCTTCTAGCAATTACTTAATAACTCTTTAAGTGTACCTATCAGTTGCTGGCTCCAGGGGCTATTTCTGTGCTTGGGAACCTGTGATTTTCTGTATCTACCTGTCTGTCTCTCCAGTTTTTAGGACAGCAGTTTGCTCTATAATCTCAGTCTTCTAATGGATCTAATAAGAGTTGTTAATTTCAGTTTTTTCAACTTTTTTCTGTGAGAATAGGAGTGGTGACTTTCACCTTGCATGTTTGACCAGAAACCAGAAGTCTGTTACATACATTTTTTTCTCTCTTTTTTTTCTGCAGCTTTTGTTTTAAGTTCCAGGGTACATGTGCAGGATGTGCAGGTTTATTACATGGGTAAATGTGTGCCATGGTGGTTTGCTGCACAGATCGTCTCGTCACCTAGGTATTAAGCCCAGCATCTATCGGCTGTTTTTCCTGATGCTCTGCCTCCTCCCCCAACCCAACAGGCCCCAGTGTGTGTTGTTCCCTCCCATGTGTCCATGTGTTCTCATCATTCAGCTCCCCCTTCTAAGTGAGAACATGCAGTGTTTGGTTTTCTGTTCCTGCATTGGTTTGCTGAAGATAATGGCTTCCAACTCCATCCATTTCCCTGCAAAGGACATGATCTCATTCTTTTTTATGGCTGCATAGTATTCCATGGTGTATATACATCATATGTTCTTTATCCAGGCTACCATTTATGGGGATTTAGGTTGATTCCATGTCTTGGCTGTTGTGAATAGTGTTGCAATGAACATCCACATGCATGTGATACATACATTTTAAATCTGGCGCCTATTGTGTCTGTTTCTTCTTGTAAATTTAACATTCAATAAAGAAAAAACCATAAAGAAGAAGATAAAATACATTATTCATGTTAAAATATCTATTAAATTTGGGTAATTTTATTTAAATCAGAGAGAGAAAGATAGTGTGTGTGTGTCTGTTTGTGTGTATTCGTTAACTGAAATTATATGATTTATACTGTGCATTTTACATAGAGATTACATGATGTTTTCATGGTTTTTGACCCCCATGAGCAAGACTCAACAGGGAGTCCAGGGATCCTGTTCTTTGAAAATAAGAAGTCCACCTTCATCAGTCTCCACTCACTTGTAGTAGGAGTGAAGAGAGACCCCAGGATTTTGTTGGATCCAGGTAAGGACCTCCCTTCCCAACATTTTCAGTCTCTCACCACTATCTGCCAATCATATCAGGCCTAATCTTATCAGTCACTGCAAGAGATCCTCATCACCTCATCACCCAGATTACAGTGTAACCCTCTCTTCTGGTTCCATTGCCCAATCCTCCCCAGCTTCTGATACCTTCCACTCTGCTGTCCGGAACTCAAAGAGCATCACCAGCAAAATACTTCACCTTCTCAACCTGCTCTCTGAATGCTCCCCTCACCTTTTCACTGTAACATAGGGGTTTCCTAGACAACTTTTCAGTCCAACAAAGCTTACAGACTCCTTCTCAGAATTACACTTTTAACTGTTTAAAATAAAATAAAATTACAAAGATAAAGTATTATATTAAAATAAAGTTATCAAAATATTTCAAAAATACAAATTTGTGACATGGTAATAAGTATCCACCTATACTAATACAGTAGATAGCAAGACCTAGTGTGGGAACCTCAAAATTATCATAATTTTTTTTTTTTTTTTTTTTTAGATGGAGTCTTGCAGTGTCGTCCCGGCTGGAGTACAGTGGCGAGATCTCTGCTCACTGCAACCTCCGCCTCCTGTTTTTTTTTCCAAATGATTCTCCTGCCTAAGCCTCCCAAGTAGCTGGGATTACAGGTGCCTGCCACCACACCCAGCTAAATTTTTGTATTTTTAGTAGAGATGGGGTTTCATTATGTTGGCCAGGCTGGTGTCAAACTCCTGACCTCACGATCCACCTGCCTCGGCCTCCCAAAGTGCTGGGATTACAGGCGTGAGCCACTGCCCCCAGCAAATTATCAAAATGTTAAGGTAGTGATAAACACCAATTATATTTTAATATATCTACAATAATTGTATTTTGTGATGTGAAAATCACATATGTGATTTTTACTGGTGACAAGTTTATAGGTAGTACTAATACTACTGTAGTTTGTTGCCTGTATACATAATCAAAGGAAACATTACATTTCAGTTTGAGTCTGGTGAAATAAAGTTGTAAATAAAGATGTGCAGCTTGGACCTTTGTCCTGAATTCCGGAATTATGAAACTAACCATCATAGGGCCAGCTTCATGGGCAGGCAGCTTGTACAATGGGACTTGGACTTAGAAAGGCCCGTACTTGGTTTAATGCTCTGCTATTTCTGTCTCAAGACTCTTAATATTTTTATCTTTAAATTTGTGCCATGTACTTGAAGTTCAGTGGGACATGGAGTATGTGCATGAACAGAAGAGACACAGACAATATGAGTGTCTGCCACCATCCCTGTCACACACGGTGGCTGAGACCCCATGAACACAGAATCCCAGCAGACCCATGATGCCTGCAAGGCTCAAGGTCAGTACAGGTTTGGTCTGTTATGTCCTTGGCTGAGTAAGCCGGGAACTGACAGGCCCAGGGTCCATGCTTTCTATCTGAACCAGAATTTGCTTCAAAGGCAGACAGAGGCAGTGGTGTTCTAAGAAATGTGAATGACCAAGGAATCCTATCATAGACTGTCTTACTTGTGTTACTTCCTTGTACTAGTCAACACTTATGCAGAAAATGACAACATAGAGAAGGAAAGACAGAGCAACCCATAGTGCCTTTTGCTTTTAGTACTTCCTTTCCCATCAGTAAGCTGAAGGTAGAGAGGGCTGGTAGGGCGAGCGTGTATTAAAGTGAAATTAAAACCATTGAGTTCATGTTTGTGCAGCATTTCCACTGTTCTACTAAAATTGAAATATGTATGTTTATGTAAACTATTAATATGAATGGCTTAATTTTGATTATTCCACATATGAGTTAATTTTTTATATTTGTATTTTAATCTGGTATTGCACAATATAAACAGTAAAATCATGATAATAATTAAAAATTTTCATTTTTCTTCAAATAATGTTAAATGGACAATAAAAGACATCACCATTATGTCCTACCTGGGGATTGTTGCAGGAGCTGCCAGCTGATGCCCCTGCTCCGCCCTTGTTCCCAGACCATCCGCACAGCAGAACAGCCAGAGAAATCCTTTGACAATTAAGACAATGATGTCTTTTGCTTAACTGCCCTATAGCTCCTTTAACTCAAAATAAAAGCCAGAATTTGTACAATTTCCCCGAAGGCTCTGTGGGATATGTACCACCCCCAGGTCCCCAAAGACACAGGGCTCTTAGATCCATCTCCTTCCTCCCCTCTCCGGTCCCCAGTATCAGCCATGCAAGCATCCCAGCGATTCTTCAGGAACAAACACAAGCTTCTGCCTCAGGGTCTTCACCTGGAATCTCGAGGGAGTGCTGTCTAGTGTATGATGGGTATAGACTTGAGTCTCTTGGACAAACTACCTGCTAGTGTGGATGGGAAGAAGAGGTCAGTTTACAAAGATTCTGACTTTGTCTTTTTTTTTTTTTTTTTTTTTTTTGAGATGGAGTCTTGCTCTGTTGCCCAGCCTGGAGTGCAGTGGCGCAATCTCGGCTCACTGCAACATCCACCTCCCAGGTTCAAGCAATTCCCCTGACTCAGCTTACCAAGTACCTGGGACTATAGGCATGCACCACCACGCCTGGCTAATTTTTTGTATTTTAGTAGAGACGGGGTTTCACCATGTTGGCCAGGATGGTCTCGATCTCCTGACCTCATGATCTGCCAGCCACAGCCTCCCAAAGTGCTGGGATTACAGGCGTGAGCCACCACGCCCAGCCTCTGACTTCATTTTTTCAGGTGGCTTCCACTGCCTCAAACTCGTCCCCAGCTGACTCTGCAGTCTTCAGGGAATCCCATCTCCATCCCTGGATAGAAGATTTTCTCTAACTCTCATTATGTTTTGTTTAGGTGCAATACACCGAGATTTATTTAAGTTTTCCAAATTGAAAATGATGTGAAGTTTCACTTTTTTCTTCGACATTTATGTTTCAATCTACCTATCCATTCACCTGTAGCTATCTATCTATATCTCTATATAAAAGCTGCATGGGGGGTTTATTTATTGTAAAAGGCTGCATTAGAATCTGCTTGCTGGATTACCATCTTTTTTAGTCACTTCATTGGCCTTTAACTCAGGGTGTTTACCCTGTAAGGAACCAGACACAAGCGTGTTACCGGTAGATCTCCCACTCTAATTCATTTATTCACCTACAAATATTTATTGAGTGCCTCCCCAGGGCCAGGTGAAAGTGATGAAGACACATCCTGCCCTGAAGCAGATCACACTATAGTTGCAGAGGCTGACACTGAAGTCTTCATTACACCAAATAAACAAGTAATACACCATGTTTCCTGCGTTCGATTTCCCACCAATCCAATGAGCACAGCTCTGTCTCACTTCTGCATTGTAAACTGCTTTTTTTCCAAGCTCTTCTTTGTTTCCAGGGCCTACCAGTACTAGACATTAGCTGTAACTACTGTGTGATGACTTCGACTTGGTCTAACCATAATCCTTAAATTCATGACACATTGGAATGCAGAGTGAGTTCCACCAACATTCCCCTGAGCATGTCAACACCTCTCCCGTGACAGGAAGTCAAAACATTTCAAGAGCTGCACCAGGAGGAGGCAGCATGTTTATCTTGCTTCATAAGAAGCAGACAAGGGGAACAAAGGCTATGGGATCCCCAGTCATAAATCGTTTCCATCTGGGAATTCAACCATGGGTACTGTCTTCTCTGGGGCAGGAAGGTGCCACATATCTTCAGTTGGCAAATATTCTAATCTAAAATAAATAATAAAGGAGAAGTCCCCTAGCCTGAATGTAAACAGCATGGATCTGCTTTAGATTCATTAAAGTGCAAAACCTGTTCTAGCTTTCAACCAAAAGTAGCCCTCACTACCTAAATAAATCTCAAGCCAGAGAACAGTCTCATTTCAGCAGGTGAAACATATACCAATCCAGGGAGACTAGAAAAGATTACGCAAGTACAAAATAAATACAGTTGTTTAAACATTTTAAACCATGAGAAGTTAGGAGTCTATTTACATCTATTAAATTTGAATATCTATGAGCAGGCAGTTAGCAGAGTGTGACAAAAAATGTACTTATACTTCAGTGCAGTGGTATAAAAATGGAGCCTGCATGACGATTCCCCTTCCAAACTCTTTCCCAGGGTAGCTGAGACTGTGAGGGCAAAGCTGTCATGTTTTGTGCTCTCTCCCCTAACCCATTCAGTCCTCAGGGCATGTGATAAGCTGCCTCCAGGACCACCCAGCTGAGGAGTCTGTAAACATTTACGACTCATCAGGGCCTCAGAGCTCAGCTGAGAACACACGACAGGAGTGTTTAGGTCCCTGCATTTGACTTTTGCGTTGCATGTGCACGTGCATGATTAACAGACTTATCAGTAACACTGTAATTCAGATTCAGATTCTATCAAGTACCTGCATTCATCCAGCTCTGTTCTTCTCAAAAGCTGAAAATCTTTGTTTGAACAGTGTTGAAAACATGATATTTCGAATCTTACAGACCCTAGTTTGGATCCTGGTTTACCATGTAAGAGCTGCATGATTTTAGTTACAAAAAATAATATTGTGAAAGTATCAGTGATGTTTAAGAGACCTTGTACTAAAAATAAATCAACAATACATAAAGAAAAGCAAAGAAAATTTCATCTTATGCTGTAGCGTCAAAAGTTTAATCACCAGAGTCTGAAACTAATGTATAGTGACTGTTTTATTGCCTTTGTGTCAGGCACTATGCTAGCCACAAGAGATTTTTAAAAATATGAACAAAATCCAACACGATCCTTTCCCTCCTGTGTTTTACTGTCTAGTGTGAGAAATGTGTACTAATCAAATAATCACAAACACAAACAAATAAATTTTTTTTCTTTTCTTTTTTTTTTGTTTGAGACAGAGTCTCACTCTGTCACCCAGGCCGGAGTGCAGTGGCGTGATCTCAGCTGACTGCAGCCTCCGCCTCCTGGGTTCCAGCGATTCTCCAGCCTCAGCCTCCCAGGTAGCTGAGATTACAGGCACATGCCATCAAGCCCAGCTAATTTTTGTATTTTTAGTAGAGATGGGGTTTCACCATGTTGGCCAGGCTGATCTGGAACTCCTGACCTCAGGTGATCTGCCCACCTTGGCCTCCCAAAGTGCTAGGATTACAGGTGTGAGCCACTGTGCCTGGCCTAAATTTTCTATGATAATAAGTATGATCAAAGGATAAGTGCAGGGAGCCATAGGATATTTGAGAGGATCTGAATTAATCCAGTGTGAGGATGATAATCACTGAAGGTTGAGGAGGAAAGTATTCATGGCAGAGAAAATAACAGCCCCGAGGGAAGGGAAAGGACTGGACCAAATGAAGTGAGATCGAACTCCATATGTGGAGTGCTGGCATCTTCAGCTGTGGGTGCAACTTTCAAGGACACTGGCAACCTAGAGTGTTCCCTGAAGATGACAAGCAGGATGGGAGAAGCTTGTCCATTGGATGCAGAAGCTATTCCATTTTAGGAGTGGTTGAAGGGACCAGGAGACATCTGGAGAAAATAGACAGGATGCCTTAAGTTCTCCGAAGTGCTCTGCGAATGAAGAATCAACACCACTTCCAGCTGCTTCCCGTCGCAGCTGAAGAACAAGGGGTGGCTATGAATGCAGACTGGGTTTTCAATTCCATGCGGGATTACAGTTAGGACAAGTCTGATGAAAATTTGTCAATGTTCCCATATACAGAATTCTTGGTAATGCCAGGAAATAGTATTGTGTTTCTCTTAGGAGAGTTTTTAAACATTTTTATTCCAAAATTTGATTATGCTAACTTTTACAGAACATATGATCTTTTCTCTAAAATCCACACCTACGTATTTTTCCATACCTTTCCTCAAAAGGGTAGAATCTCAAGGTCCTATTCTTGGGAGCAAAATTTAAATAAAGACATGCATTAAACTCGTTTATTTGTTTATTTATTCTTTTGTTTTTACAAATGAGTGCCTGCCCTATGCTGGGTGCTATGCTAAGTACTGAGGATAGAGTGGCAAATGAGGCTAATACTCTTCAATATAATAATGATGTACCCGCTTGCTATCTCTCAGACTGCAGGTCCAGGGCTCTAGTAGAGCTGCTATACTTTTCTCTCAGCAATCAGAACTAATTTCTTCCTAGCCGTATTACACATGATTTGATGCAGCCTCTATTTTAAATGGTCCTCTGGAAGGTAAGTCAGTCAGTATCCACTGCAATCCCACCTCTTGCTGCCCACATATCAACACAAGATTGTACCAGGTACACTACCAAGTTGGTGAATGCCTGAATGCAAGTAGCAAATTGTTTACTGTCTTTTGTAGGGAAAAAGAAGATGAAGTTCTGGTATATTCTTAAAACTCTGACCTTTGGGTTGTTACATTAGTATCTCAAAAATGAAAAAAAAGTCTCAGCGACCAAATTGTATTAGCTTTCTCTTCAGTAAAATGGTAAAGAATACTTTTAATACTTTGCTTCACTCTCCAAATAAATACAATTGTAACCTAATCTAGTTTTGTGCTGATCTTAATTATAAGCTGCTGCCTTTCCCTGAAAACCTTGAGAAAATGCAGTGGTGTTGGTCCAGCGTGTGCACACATTTTAGCATATAAGGAATTACAATTTTGGGTTTCTATTAAGAAGTTAAAGTTAAGGGCCGGGAGCAGTGGCTCACGCCTGTAATCCCAGCACTTTGGGAGGCTGAGGTGGGCAGATCACCTGAGGTCAGGAGTTCAAGACCAGCCTAGCCAACATGGTGAAAACCCATCTCTGCTAAAAACACAAAAATTAGACAGGCATGGTGGCGTGAGCCTGTAATTCCAGCTACTCGGGAGGCTGAGGCAGGAGAATCACTTGAACCCAGGAGGTGGAGGTTGTAGTAAACCAAGATTGCGCCACTGCACTCCAGCCTCGGCAACAGAGCAAGACTCTGTCTCAAAAAAAAAAGAAAGTTAAAAGGATTTCTTAAATATAGAAAATTGATTAATACTATACTTATTCATGTCCTAGTGAATATTCGTTAATTTGATGTAAAAATGAAGAAGATAGTCGTTCAGGGATGTGAGAGCTCGCAAGAGGAACGGACCAGCACCATGAGGCTGTCCTCCTGAAACTCTGAGATGTCATCCGCTCTGTAAAGCTTGTCACTCTCTGAAATTCGTAGCAAAGGAAATAATCAAAAATAACTTTTTGAAAAGATAACAACATATTCATTTCACATATAATACTTAGTGATGAGTTGGAATTAGAAAAAATCTTTCATCTATATTTTATTTTGGATCTTCTACTCAGATTCTAGAGCAAATGATGTCACAGTGCAGGGATCCTGGGCTTGAAGTCAGGGTGACTTAAGCTTGGTGCCCCACTTTCCACGCACTAGCCATATGACCACAGGCAGTGACAGACTCTCTAAGTTTGTTTTCTTATCTGAAAATTGAAAAATGTAATGCCTACCAAACTATTGTTGTGGAATTGAATGAGATAAAGGATGCAAGCTGTCTAGCACATAATAAATGCTCAATAAGTGATATGTTAATGACTATTGATATTGACACGTTTTAACAATCTTTATTCTGTATGATGTTGATGATGCCTCACTAATTTACCTACAGCTGTATCTTAGGTTCATTTTGCTCTTCCTGGCCTAGGAATATATGTGAAATAAAACTTGTCCTAGGGTTGTTTGCTCTTTGTTGTCCGTGTTTACCGGGATAAAAACATGATGACAAAGTTCAGAAAAAATAGTTCTTAAATATGCTTAGCCCAAATCAAAGTAATTTATATTGAATATTATCTAATGTTCCATTCAGGAGAATCAGGATTATGTCTCAACTCTTAAAACTGACTCAAAAGTTAGTAAGTACGTAGACTACAGTGTTCTAAGATCAGATAAAACACAAATGAGCAAAGATTTCCAATTCTAGGAGCCTTGATGGGGATTCCCAGTTGGGTAAAGAATTCTTGCAGTACACATTTAGCAACTTATCTAAGATTTCTAAACTGGGAATATATTTGCTTTTCCTATTTAAAAAATAAAATGCCCTTGTAAAAAGATAAATACATAAAATACAAATATAAGCCCCACATAATCCCACTCCATGAAAAAACTGTTCTAAATTTGGTTTAAAAATTCACATAATTTTTAATAGTATATATGTGTATGCACCGAGAGACAGACTTCTGTTAAAAATGAAATGAAATTGGACATACTGTTTTATATCTTGCTTATTTTGCTCAGCATTATATTATGAACATGGTTTTTAAAGATAAATGAAATTTCCCAAAATATTAAAATTAACTGACTTTTATTTTTGTTCTTGGCATTTATTATAGTGCAACATCTCTTTCAGCAGGTCTAAAGCATAAGTCCTTTACAATTCTGGGACTTAAAAAAACACTATTTCCCTACCACAAATACAAAGTTGGAAACATTTTTAAATCAGATATCTAGACGTTTTTACCATATAAATTTAAACAGTTAACAATTTGAAACCCTGTCTTTGACTGAGGGAATTAATGTTTTATTTTTATTTATTTTTATTTTTTAGTGTTTAATACCATTGGATTCTTTGGGTTAATGCAGAAATAATAAATGATTAATAACAGAAAAGAAACATTTTAAATCTTGGGCCTGCTTTACCAGGTGGTGCTGATTTCTGTAGCACATCAGATATGCTTTTAGGCAACAATAAGAAATTATCAATTTTACAATTTCCTAGCAGTTCCAAACTAAGCCTAAATGTCAAGATAGATTAAGATTGGAGAATCTCTCCATATTTGGATAAGTTGACAGTCAATATGTAAGTCATTACTTTAAAGTACACACCAATTACATGTGTGTATAATCAGCTTTTTAAACAAACACAGCCTCTACCCTTTCCTCTGATTGTAAGAATTCTGTTTGTGTTAGATCTTGGCACAGCTAGCATTGGTTTTTGTCAGCTCATAAGTAACCTTTACCTTGAAAAGTTTATACTACTCCTCTGTGGATTCTCTCTAATCAAAAAATAAAATAAATAAAGAAAGAAAACAAAACAAAACTTCTTAAAATGTCATATGGCCAATCAAATCATCAACCAAACACTTAACAGTGGTTTCCCTAATAAACTATAGCCAGATGGTTCAATTCACTAACTTAACAGGACCATAAACATATCAGCATTATGCAAATACCTTGCAAAGAAAATCAGACAATATACAGTTTATGGTTAGTTCACAGGTTTCTAGTTTGTTTCACTACTCTGTGTTAACACAAAAGCAAAAGACAATAATAAAAGAAACATGTTTGTTTTGCAGAAATAAAATGCTAGATTAAGAGAATTAAGTAGTTCCTTCCTTCCTTCCTTCCTTCCTTTCTTCCTTCCTTCCTTCCTTCCTTCCTCCCTCCCTTTCCCCTTCCTTCTTTTTATCAAGTTCTTTCTCCTTTGGTCCTCACTGACTAATATTTATTTGAACTATGAATCAATAATGACAGGTAGCACAAGCTGCCTACAGTGCCCAACCACAAAGAAATGGGGTTAACAATTAGGAGAAGTTTTGCTTTAAAATTCCCTAAAAAGTGTCAAAACTGCTTAGATGGCAAGTATGGGACTAAATTTAACCACCAAAAAAAAAAAAAAAAACTAGGCAACATCAACGAAATAAATTGAAGATGGGACAAACAAATGGAAAAACATCCCATGTTCAGGGATCAGGAGAATTAATATCATTAAGATGACAATATTGACCAAAGCAATCCACAGATTCAAAGCAATCCCTATTAAAATATCAATGCCATTCTTCACAGAATTAGGAAAAACAATCCTAAAATTCACATGGAGCCAAAAAAAGAGCCAGAATAACCAAAGCAATTCTAAAGGAAAAAACAAACAAACAAACAAACAAACAAAACACACCAAAGCTGGAGGCATGACATTACCTGACTTCAAAATGCATTACCAGGCTGTAGTAATCAAAACATCATGGTATTTGTGTAAAAACAGACACATAGACTAATGGAACAGAATAAAGAGCCCAGAAAAAAAGTTACATCCCTAAAGCCCTCTCATCTTCTAAAAAGTTTCCAAAAAGCTTACACCAGGGACAGGACTCCCTCTTCAATCAACAGTGCTGGGAAAATAATCAACAGAAGGAAGAAATGTTTTGTTGAATAAGAAAAATATTTACAAACTTCATTCAACAGGTGACTAATATCCAGAATATACAAGAAACTCAAACAACTAAATAGGAAAAAAATATTAAAAATTGGACAAAGGACATGAAAAGACATTTCTCAAAAAGAAGGCATACAAATAGCCAAGAGGTATATGATAAAAATGCTCAGTCATGAATTATCAGAAAAATGCAAATCAAAACCACAATAAGATATTATCTTACTCCAGTTAGAATGTCATTATTAAAAGACAAAAATAACACATGTTGGTGAGGATGCAGAGAAAAGGGAATTCTTATACACTATGGATGCAAATGTAAACTAATACAACCACTATGAAAATAGTATGGAGATTTCTCACCATACTAAAAATAGAATCACCAGTTGATCCAGCAATCCCACTACTGGCTATCTATTCAAAGGAATAGAAATCAATATGTAAAAGATATACTTAAACTTGAATGTTTATTGCAGCACTATTCACAATAGCAAAGATATAGAATCAACCTGTTTTCATCAACAAATGAATGAATAAAGAAAATATCATATATGTACATATATATATACATACACAAACACACAAAGGAATTCTATTCAGTCATAAAAAGAAAGAAAACATGTCATTTGTGGCAACATGGATGAAATTGGAGAGAATTATCATAAGTGAAATAATCCAAACACAAAGAAATAAATATTGCATATTCTCACTTATATGTGGGAACTAAAATATTTGATCACATGGAGGTCAAGAGGGGAAAAATAAATAACAGAGACTGGGAAGGGTGATTGTGGGAGAAAAGGGAGGTAGAGGAGGACTGGGTTAAAGGGTACAAACATATGGTAAGATAGAACCAATAAATTCAATATTTGATAGTGAAGTAGGAGGACTGTACTTAACAAAAATCGACTGTACTTGGGTGATGGCCATCCGCAATACCTTGACTTGACCGCTATGCTTTATATACATGTAACAAAATTTCTAATGTATCCCATAAATTTATATAAATAAAAAACAGCAAAAAATGTAGAAATAATGTTCAGTTATCTATTTTTATTTTATTTAGAAGCAATCATCTAGGTGAAAGACCAGTGGGAACAACCCTAATATAACTAGTTATAGCATGCCTACTATGATACAGAAACCTGGCTAAGTGTCAGTCAGGCAAAATCTCATTTCATCCTACCAATGACCCTATAAGGTCGGTGTTATTATTATCCCTATATTTTAAATACGTAAAGGTAGTAGTAGCCTGACCAATGTAATGCCAAATGGCAGAATTGAGACTTAGGCCTAATGTACCTGACTCAAGAAGGAGTAACTTAATCTCTATCTCCACCTCTGTATATGGACCAAGGTGAAGTAAATTTTGTGTTTGCAAGTACCTTTAATTCTTTCTGTCCATCCTAAATATTCTAACCCCCAACCCCATGCCATGAGTGGATTTTTAGGGAAAGAATTAAGACTATGTTGTAAAATCTTGTAAGTTGCAGTTTGCAGGATTAGTACTGGACCAACGATGTCCTCCCACTCAAGTGGCATAAGGGTAGAAAACACTGTTGCTAGGTAGAAATAGAATCTCAGGGGAGAAGCCCATAGTCTAAACTAAAGAACCCAGATTAAAATCGAAAAATTCTGTACTTTTCCTTAAAATAATTTCACTAAATATTTTTTAAAAATTATTTCTGAAAATACAGTATTATAAAATGGTATATTTAAACAAATAAATATCTAGCTACAACGTAATTCTTTTTTATCTAATCTTGAACCAGCACTTCTAGCTCCGTCTTACCTTGTCATAATCTTTGTAACTCATCTTGAATGCTTTTTTGGAGTTGCACCTGTTCGTTGGTTTATATATGCTCCAGGGACTTCTTGTCAGCTGGCCGTAAGACATGATTTGGCAATTTGTCATTCCATTGACTGGATTCATTTAACTGCTTAAAATTGGCATTTACGGATACTTTAGTTTCAGGAATCCTTATAACAGTGGGCTTTCACAATCTCCTTCCTATATCGTGCAGAAATAATCCTCCACAAGCGAAGCACTACAGAAAAATTAGATTGGTGGAGAACCAGCAAAGAAAAGGAGGAGAGCGTAGGCGAGAGGGAGGAGGAGGAAAGGGAGGGCCTGAGAAAAGCAAAGGTGAGAATAGCCTCTGCTGTCATAGAGTCTGGAGCAGCACGACCGACTTGGCCTTCTCCAGCCCCAGCCAGCAGTGCAGAGGACACCGCAGGGATGCCCCAAGTGTCTGCACCCCCAGGCCTGCCAGGGCCTCCACCTGCTGGACTGCCCTCCCTGTGCGCAGGTGTGAGGAGATTCTTGGAGAGTGTTCCCCTGGGTTGCGGAGTCCTGATGGAATCTCACGGCAAAATTGCATGACCCCCAATGTCCTAGGTGTAGCGTTCGTTTCAGTTTTTCCATTAGAAATGTCTCCCTGAAGGCTCATATCTGTGCCCTGAGAAAAGAGAAGGCCATCGTCACAATAACTCTCCGTTCTGACCAGGATGGAGTTGGGGTTGCTATTGCTCAAAAGCTTCCAGAACCTTCTGCTCCCACTCAGAGTAAACCCAGAACACTTGCCTGACCCAGAAGCCCCTTGAGGATCTGTCTCACAGCCCACCACGCCGACGGCTCTTCTCCCACCCAGGCCCTTGCTAATGGCCCCCTCACTGTACTGAGCTCTGCTCTTCAGACCTGCCCATCACTCCTGCCTCAGAGCCTCCAACCTTCTGTTCCCTCTACCAGAAATCCTTACACACAGCTTTGCCTTTTTTTTTTTTTTTTCTTTTTGAGGCAGAGTCTTGCTCTGTCACCCAGACTGGAGCACGATCTTGGCTCACTGCAGCCTCCACCTCCTGGGTTCAAGCGATCCCCCAGCCTCAGTCTCCCGAGTAGCTGGGACTACAGGCACCCACCACCATGCCCGGCTATTTTTTTTTTTTTTTTAAGTAGAGACAGGGTTTCACTATGTTGGCCAGGCTGGTGTCGAACTCCTGACCTCAAGTGATTCGCCCACATCAGCCTTGTCTTGTCTTTTTCTGCAGGTCTCTGTTCAAATGGAGTCTCATCCAAGTGGCCTTTTCTAACTACTCTACCTAAAACAGCAGCTTAGACCATCAGTATCTGTCCCTTACTCTGCTTGATTCCCGTCCATTGTACTCTACGCTGTCAGTGTTGTATGTCTATTTTCTTTCTCCCTCCCATGGAAGTGAGCCTTGTACTTATAAGGGCTTTATCTTGATTTGCTCGGTGTGGTGTCCCCGTGCCTGTAGCAGTTCCTAATACAGAAAGGATGCACATCAAGCATTTCATGAATAACTATAGAAATTCCTGGACTAATATGTGTGTTAGGTTTTTTATTCGTTTGTGTTTTTCACTCAGAATGATTCCTTCCTGGGGGCTTCTGAGTCTCCTCCCTACCCCATTGTCTAGCCCTTTAAATACATTTGACAATGAAGTTCTGTCTGTTCACCAGACATATTTGGACATGTCCGAATCCCAGCAAGAAGAGCAGTTTGTTATTACCCCCGAAGGCTTCCAGCTGTGTGCAAGTAGACTTCCACAGATGCCACACCATCTCCTTAGCAGATGTGTTCCGATATTTCTTTTCTTTTTTTTTTTTTTGAGATAGAGTCTCGCTGTCGCCCAGGCTGGAGTGCAGTGGCGAGATCTCGGCTCACTGCAGGCTCCGCCGCCCGGGTTCACGCCATTCTCCTGCCTCAGTCTCCCGAGTAGCTGGGACTACAGGCGCCCGCCACCACGGCCGGCTAATTTTTTGTATTTTTTTTTTTAGTAGAGACGGGGTTTCACCGTGTTAGCCAGGATGGTCTCAATCTCCAGACCACGTGATCCGCCTGCCTCGGCCTCCCAAAGTGCTGTGTAACTATTTTTATTTCCAATGTAGTTACCATTTCACTCTACTTTTAAGCAACATTCTTTTGCACTAGATTTCTAATTGAAAGTTGTTAAGAATTACTTGACATCCTAAGCTTTTATTTTAATTTTTGTTTTTTTCTGTAAGTTTTTTTTTATTATTATCTGTTCTGCTTCTGTTTTTGTTATTATTATTATTATTATTAATTATTATTATTATACTTTAAGTTCTGGGACACGTGTGCAGAATGTGCAGGTTTGTTGCATAGGTATACACATGCCATGCTGGTTTGCTGCACCCATCAACCCATCATCTACATTAGGTATTTCTCCTAATGCTATCCATCCCCCCACCCCCACCCCTCTACAGGCCCCAGTGTGTGATGTTCCCCTCCCTGTGTCCATGTGTTCTCATTGTTCAACTCCCACTTGTGAGTGAGAACATGTGGTGTTTGGTTTTCTGTTCTTGTGTTACTTGGCTGAGAATGATGATTTCCATCTTCATCCATGTCCCTAGAAAGGACATGAACTCATCCTTTTTTATGGCTGCATAGTATTCCATGGTGTATATGTGCCACATTTTCTTTATCTATTCTATCATTAATGGGCATTTGGTTTGGTTCCAAGTCTTTGCTATTGTGAATAGTGCTGCAATAAACATACATGTGCATGTGTCTTTATAGTAAAATGATTTATAATCCTTTGGGTATATACGCAGTAATGGGATTGCTGGGCCAAATGGTATTTCTAGTTCCAGATCCTTGAGGAATTGCCACACTGTCTTCCATAATGGTTGAACTAATTTATACTCCCACCAACAGTGTAAAAATGTTCCTATTTCTCCACATCCTCTCCAGCATCTGTTGTTTCCTGACTTTTTAATGATTGCCATTCTAACTGGCGTGAGATGGTATCTCACTGTGGTTTTGATTTCCATTTCTCTAATGATCAGAAATGATGAGCTGTTTATTATATGTTTGTTGGCTGCATAAATGTCTTCTTTTGAGAAGTGTCTGTTCATATCCTTTGCCCACTTTTTGATGGGGTTGTTTGTTTTTTTTCTTGTAAATTTGTTTAAGTTCTTTGTAGATTCTGGATAGTAGCCCTTTGTCAGATGGATGGATTGCAAAAATTTTATCCCCTTCTGTAGGTTGCCTGTTCGCTCTGATGATAGTTTCTTTCACTGTGCAGAAGCTCTTTAGTTTAATTAGGTCCCATTTGTCAATTTTGGCTTTCGTTGCCATTGCTTTTGGTGTTTTAGTCATAAAGTCTTTGGCCATGCCCATGTCCTGAATGGTATTGCCTAGGTTTTCTTCTAGGGTTTTTATGGTTTTAGGTCTTACTTTTAAGTTTTTAATCCATCTTGAGTTAATTTTTGTAGAAGTAGTGTAAGGAAGGGCTCCAGTTTCGGTTTTCTGCATGTGGCTAGCCAGTTTTCCCAGCACCATTTATTAAATAGGGGATCATTTCCCCATTATTTGTTTTTGTCAGGTTTGTCAAAGATCAGATTGTTGCAGATGTGTGGTGTTATTTCTGAGGCCTCTGTTCTGTTCCATTGGTCGATACATCTGTTTTAGTACCAGTATCATGCTGTTGTGGTTACTGTAGCCTTGTAGTATAGTTCGAAGTCAGGTAACATGATGCCTCCAGCTTTGTTCTTTTTGCTTAGGATTGTCTTGGCTATGCAGGCTCTTTTTTGGTTCCATAGGAAATTTAAAGGTATTTTTTTTTCTAATTCTTTGAAGAAAGTCAGTGGTAGCTTAATGGGGATAGCATTGAATCTATAAATTAGGCAGTATGGCCATTT
Source organism: Symphalangus syndactylus (assembly GCF_028878055.3). Classification (NCBI taxonomy): domain Eukaryota; kingdom Metazoa; phylum Chordata; class Mammalia; order Primates; family Hylobatidae; genus Symphalangus; species Symphalangus syndactylus. The sequence goes on from NC_072440.2 coordinate 111,856,756, forward strand.
TCACGATATTGATTCTTCCTATCCATGAGCATGAAATGTTTGTGTCCTCTCTTATTTCCTTGACCAGTGGTTTGTAGTTCTCCTTGAAGAGGTCCTTCACATCCCTTGTAAGTTGTATTCCTATGTATTTTATTCTCTTTGTAGCAACTGTGAATGGGAGTTCACATGATTTGACTCTCTGTTTCTCTATTATTGATGTATAGGAATGCTTGTGACTTTTGCACATTGATTTTCCATCCTGAGACTTTGCTGAAGTTGCTTATCAGCTTAAGGAGATTTTGGGCTGAGATGATAGGGTTTTCTAAATATACAATCATGTCAACTGCAAGCGGAGACAGTTTGACTTCCCATCTTCCTATTTGAATACGCTTTATTTCTTTCTCTTGCCTGGTTGCCCTGGCCAGAACTTCCAATACTATGTTGAATAGGAGCGGTGAGAGAAGGCATCCTATGCCACCCACTTTTGCGCTTGAAACAAACAGCCCTGGTGGCATAGGTACCCAAGGAAACCTCCTGGTCTGTGGGTTGCGAAGACCACTGGGAAAAGCATAGTATCTGGGCCAGAGTGCACTGTTCCTCATGGTGTGTCAGGAATTGGTGCATTCTTGTTCTCACTGATTTCAAGAATGAAGCTGCGGACCCTCACAGTGACTGTTACAGTTCTTAAAGATGGTATGTCCAGAGTTTATTCCTTCTGATGTTTGGACATGTTCGGAATTTCTTCCTTCTGGTGGGTTTGTGGTCTCGCAGGCTTCAGGAGTGAAGCTGCAGACCTTTGCGGTGAGTGTTACAACTCTTAAGGTGGCGCATCTGGAGTTGTTCGTTCCTCCCTTCCGGAGGTGTTCATTCCTCCTGGTGGGTTCATGGCCTCGCTGGCCTCAGGAGTGAAGCTGCAGACCTTCCCAGTGAGTGTTACAGTTCATAAAGGCAGTATGGGCCCAAAGAGTTAGCAGCAGCAAGATATGTTGCAAAGAGTGAAAGAACAAAGCTTCCACAGTGTGGAAGGGAACCCCAGTGGGTTGCCATTGCTGGCTCGGGCAGCCTGCTTTTATTCCCTTATCTGGCCCCACCCACATCCTGCTGATTGGTCCATTTTATAGAGAGCTGATTGGTCTGTTTTACAGAGAGCTGATTGGTCCATTTTGACAGGGTGCTGATTGGTGCATTTACAATCCGTGAGCTAGACACAAAAGTTCTCCAAGTCCCCACTAGATTAGCTAGATACAGAATGCTGATTGGTGTATTTACAAACCCTGAGCTAGACACAGAGTGCTGATTGGTGTATTCACAATCCCTTAGCTAGACGTAAAGGTTCTCCAAGTCCCCACCGGGTTAGCTAGATACAGAGTGCTGATTGGTGCATATACAATCCCCCAGCTAGACATAAAAGTTCTCCAAGTCCCCACTGGACTCAGGAGCCCAGCTGGTTTCACCCAGTGGATCCTGCACTGGGGCGGCAGGTGGAGTTACCTGTCAGTCCTGTGCTGTGTGCCCACACTCCTCAGCCGTTGGACAGTCGATGGGACTGGGCACCGCAGAGCAGGGGGTGGCGCTTGTCAGGGAGGCTTGGGCCATGCAGGAGCCCAAGGTGTTGGGGAGGCTCAGGCATGGTGGGCTGCAGGTCCCAAGCCCCCCGCCCCGCGGGGAGGCAGATGAGGCCCAGGGAGAATTCAAGAGCAGCCCCGGTGGGCCCGCACTGCTGGGGGACCCAGCGCACCCTCTGCAGCTGCTGGCCCAGGTGCTAAGCTCTTCACTGCCCGGGGCCTGTGGCGCCGGCCGGCCACTCTGAGTGCGTGGCCGTGGAGCCCACGCTAACCCAGAACTCGCACTAGCCTGCAAGCGCCGCATGCAGCCCTGATTCCCACTCGCGCCTCTCCCTCCACACCTCCCTGCAAGCTGAGGGAGCTGGCTCCAGCCTCGGACAGTCCAGAAAGGGGCTCCCACAGTGCAGTGGCGGGCTGAAGTGCTCCTCAAGCATGGCCAGAGTGGGCGCCAAGACCGAGGAGGTGCTGAGAGTGAGTGAGGGCTGCAAGGGCTGCCAGCACACTGTCACCTCTCAAAGGCACAATCCCTCACAGCTTCTCTTGGCTAAGGGAGGGAGTACCCTGATCCCTCATGTTTCCCAGGTGAGGTGACACCCCAACCTATTTTGGCTCACTGTTCATGGGCTGCACCCACCGTCTAACTAGTCCCAATGAGATGAGTCAGGTACCTCAGTTGGAAATGCAGAAATCACCCGCCTTCTGCATTGATCCCGCTGGGGGCTGCAGATGGGAGCTGTTCCTGTTTGGCCATCTTGGTAAGCCCTTGCCTAATGTATTTTGACCGTATGTTGTTAGATGCATACACATTAAGAACTTGCAAGTCTTCTTTGAGGATTATCATCATATAAAGGCACTCTTTATCCCTAGTAATTTTCCTTGCTCTGAAGTCTCCTTTGCCTGAAATTAGTATAACCACTCCAGCTTTCTTTTGGTTACTGTTAGTATGACATATTTTTCATCATCTTTTTAAAATAATCTGCTTTTTCTGGCTTTCTGGTAGGCAACATATAATTGTGTTTTTTTAAAAAATCCACTCTGATAGTCTCTCTCTTTTGACTGTATACATAGACCATTCACATTAAATATACAGCTTTTAGGTTTACTTTGTTCTTCATTTTCTCCAATCATTAATTTCTCCTCTTGCCTTTATTAATATCTTCTTTTGCTTTCTGTTGATTTGTCTTCTGCTCTCTTTATAGCTTTTTAAATTGATGATCTAATATATTTTATTGATGTAAGTATTTATTGTTACAAAATTTTTTCTGATAACTGTTTCAGTTGATTCTACAGCTCTCAAATTTATAGAATATTATTGTTACTTTCAAGAAACTATTCACTTTCTGTTTTTTAATAGCTTTTTTTGCCATATCCAGGGAATAGGCCTTTTAACGCACTAATTTTATTATTAATTTCTAGTTTTAGCACACTATTATCAGAGAATGCTAATATTTGCATGTGCCTTTTTAATTTATTGAGATGGTGTGTCCTATGCTAAATCAGTTTGCATAAGTGTTTCATTGTACTTGAGAGTACAGTTTACATCATCAGAGGTCTGAATTTAATATATATTTATAGGATCTACATTATTAATTATATTGATTGATCTTCATCTATCTTAGACCAAAAGAGGTTTAATATGATGTTTCTATAGTTGTTTTATTATGTTTCTATTTATCTATGTATCTCTTGTATAATGAAAATCATTATTATTGAGCGGTAATGGATTAATTGTTACATTTTCATTTGAAAATTTCCTTCTTTTGACTCTTTTAATATTTTTTGGCCTAAATTCTACCTTGACAGATATCTAGATCTCAACCCCTCATTTCATTATGTTAATATTTTTTCTCTTTTCATTTAAAATCTGTCTGATTACCTTTATTTTAGGTATGTTTCATATATTTATATTTTTAGCAAATTTGAAAATATTTTATTTTAATTATTTCTATCACCGATGTCATTGATATATTCGAATTCTTTTATTCCATATTCATATTTTGTTTTATATAAATTTATATGTATATGTATATATGTATACATACATAAAGTGTATAATTATAAAGATACATATTGATATATAGTAAATATATGTGTATATTACACACATATTTAATCTTTCATTTGTGTCCTATTTATTTTTTCTTTCTTTTATTAACATATTTTTATACATAGGAATATCTGAATTCCAACTTTACACTAATACCTCAGTACAATATTTCAGTTACCTCTTTTTGTGGGTAGATGCTGTCAATGGTTATCTATTTTGAGCTCTCTTGAAATTAGCTAGCAACAACTTCTCTTTGTCTCTCCCTCAGATACTATTTTGAAGTAATAGCCTTTAAATATCATCTAATAGTTAGAAGATAAATGACAAGGTTATTCTTTTTTTTTTTATTATACTTTAGGTTTTAGGGTACATGTGCACAATGTGCAGGTTTGTTACATATGTATCCATGTGCCATGTTGATTTCCTGCACCCATTAACTCGTCATTTAGCATTAGGTATATCTCCTAATGCTGTCCCTCCCCCCTCCCCCCACCCCACAACAGTCCCCGGAGTGTGATGTTCCCCTTCCTGTGTCCATGAGTTCTCATTGTTCAATTCCCACCTATGAGTGAGAACATGCGGTGTTTGGTTTTTATGACAAGGTTATTCTTCTTCCCATGTGCTATTCTATTTCTTCCCTCAATTTTGATTTTCTCACTGTATCTACATTTTCATGGTATAAGGCCATTCCATGTGAAGCTGCTTTCTGATCTCCACTATTAGCCTTCATTCTACGTGTTTATATATTCAGGGTCCATCAGCTGGTGTGCAATGTCAGAGCCAAATTTAGGGCACTGGGAGGTGAGCAGTAGTGAAGGAGGATTGTTTACTTACATGTGAATATTATAATACGTATATACATTAAGAATAATGGGAGTCTGCTTTCTCTCAATGAAAGGAATGATTTACAAAGTTAGAAATGGAGAAAGTCAGAATGAGTCCTGTGTTGTTGAATTTGAATTGGAGGTATCAGTGTGAACTCACAGTTTTCAAAACATATAGACATAGAAATAAATATAGGTGTGTGTGTGTGTGTGTGTGTGTGTGTGTGTGTGTCTTCCCCAGCTCTGTACATGGAGAGGACCATGGAGCAGCCACACCGCCACAGCACTGAGTGCACCTAACACCACCACAGCACTGAGCACACCTAACACCCAGCTCTGGAGATGAGGTCTCACTCTTTGCCCAGGCTGGAGTGAAGTGGTGCAAACACAGCTTCCTGCAGCCCCAGTCTCCTGGGTTCAAGTAGTCCTCCCGCCTCAACCTCCCGAGTAGCTGGGACCACAGGTGCACACTACTGCACTCAGCTAATTTTTTTAGATTTGTCATAGAGATAGGTTTTCATTGTGTTGCACCCAGCCCCAGCTCTTGGTTTCTAAATATCAACCTAGAGTGAAAGTTACCAGAGCTCACTGAAGAAACGACTGATTTCAGGGCAGAGCCAGGGAAAAAAATGAGCCTGAAATTCTTTGTCGTTCCAGACAGCAAAGAATTATTCAAAAAATGATGGAGACACGTCAAAAAGATGCCAGAGGCAGATTAAAAGGTCTCCTACTGGCCAAACCTGGGGTAATTTGAGTTGAAAAATAAATAATGATGGTAACAGATTATAATCTATTGAATAAAGTAGGAAAACATGAGTTCATATTTACATAGATGACTAGAAAAACTGAAAGATTTGATGAGTAATGAGATATTTATATATGTAAAGTATTAAAAATGCTTATTTTCTTTAAAAAAATTGTAGTTACTATTTTTTACAGAAGCCTGGTAGATATTACCTTCAACAAGCACAAGCAACTAAAGTTAACATAATATGATACTCCGAGAAGAACACAGCATTGCTTCTATGACATCCTTGCTAGAGATGTACAACCTAAAATCAAGTTAGAAAGAAACATAAGTTAAATCCAAATTGAGGGGTGTGCTACAAAGTAATTGGCTTGTAATCTTCAAAACTGTCATTGTTATATAAAAAAAAGCAAGGAAAGTTTGAAATTCTTGATATTTATAAAAATATATATCTACTTTAAAAATAAACATCTACTTTATTTAGTCACTATATATAAGCAAACATATTCCAACTGAATACAGGTGTTTACTAAAGTAATGTATTGGGGATTTTATTTTATTTTATATTATTTTATTTTATTTTATTTTATTTTATTTATTTTTTTGAGACAAGGCCTCACTCTGTTGCCTAGGCTGGAGTGCAGTTGTACAATCACAGCTCACTGTAGTCTTGACCTCCCGGCCTCAAGCGATCCTCCCACCTCAACCTCTCGGGTAGCTGGGACCACAGGCACACACCACTATGCCCGGCTAATTAAAAAAAAAAAAAATTGTAGATATGGGGTTTCGTTGTTGCTCAGGCTACAAGAGTCTTGAACTCTTGGGCTCAAATGATCTTCCTCTTCAGCCTCCCAAAGTTCTGGGATTACAGGCATGAACCACTGTGCCCAGCTGAATTTTATTTTAGAATAGAAAATAGCCTGAAAGCATATGCATGTTTAATAAGTATTTTAACTTCATAAAAATGTTTAAATTTTTTCTTTTCATACAACTGTAGAATTTTTCATCTGAAGATGCAATATTTAGCCACAGATGTTCATATAGAGATGTCTTCATCCTGTACACATAGGAAATATCCTGCAGAATTCAGGTTTTCTGCTCTATAATTAACACAAATATGAAATAAATCATTTGGCTTCAAGAAGAAACTGTTTGTTATCACTAATAAAAGGGGTAAAGATAGTAGAAAACACATATGCCTGCTCACCTTTTCCAAAAGCCAGCAGTTGCCAACATCAATCTAAGACCCAAGAATTTTCAAATTGTTGTGGTGTCAGATAAAGAATGTTAATTGCTATTTTGTGTTTTAAGGTTCCCCAGCTTCTAAAATAATACATTTAATCGCAATTAAGTATGTAATTTTTCTTGTTTCTTTGCTCCCTTAAATCCAAGTAGCCTTGGATTTCAAGGTCTCTCTACTTGAAAATCTTTCTCAGATGAGCACACTCATTTCACATTGCTCTGCTCATTCATTTTCTCAACTTGGCCCTTAGCCCTGCCTCTCACAGAGCAACTTGTGAGCAAAGTGGCTGAAACTGAATACGATACAAAAGCAAATGACCCACGGAATATGTAATAGAGCTATAGGGTGGAACCCAGGTACTCCCCACTGGAACTATCCTGGGCCACTGCACTCCAATCTGTATTTCACCTCACACATCGGCTACTTTGGGACCTGTTTCTGTTGACTTGGGTTTCCCCACAGCAATTTCCCTCTGCTGGGCCCTGGCTTTGGTGACCCGACTCTTTCTCAAGTTACAGTTTGGGGTTGGTACTTTGTCAATGACTGCCCAGGCATTTGGCCTGTGAGCTACTGTCCCCTTCCTCAGGCTAATTCTATTCATGAAACTAGCCATTAGCCTTGTCTGGTGTCTTCTGGTACATCTGGTACTTTCTGCTCCACTACCGGGCTCCTTCCTTGGGCATCCAAACCCAGATGATGGGAACTCTGTGACATTCGTTCTCTGCCCACCCACTGAGCAATCTTTCTTGCTTCGAGGCTTCAAGTCATAACATCAAGCTCAGCTTTAGTTAATCAGTACTTGAAATGCCTTCTTCCACTGTGATTAGTAACACTTTATACTCACAGAGGATTACATTTTACAATATGCTTTCACATGTCTTTGTGAGGTAGGTGTACAATAGTTTACCATCTGTTCTAAAGATAGTAGAACCAAATTCTGAGAAGTTAAAAAATTTGTTTAAAGGAATAAGCTAGTATTGGACAGAGTAAGGGTCAGGGCCCTAATTTTTTACTTCAAGCCTTGATCTTTCCATTGAACGATAGCTGCCCAGGTTGTGGTGTTTTCTGGCTACAGTAGCAGTGCAGGACACCTGCAACTTAGATATTATGGATCAGAAGAGATGTTCTTCATATTCCGCACTCATCAGCAAAAACCTTTTTAGGCCATGGTACTCATGGCCAGACAAAGTGTCTTCCCCCAAGATTCTATTCAGTTGTTATTATACTAAACGAGAGACATTTGAAAATTTAAAGACATTTCATTTTTATCAGATGAAATCTATGAAGAAATAGCATCGTGGTAGAATATAACCTTTAGAGTAACAGACCTCAGTTTGAATCCTGCTTCAGGAACTAACTAGCTATTTAATCTCTTGCTGTTTAGTGTAAGCTTCTTCATTTGTAAATCTGGAATATTCGTATTTAATACATAGTGCCTAGTACATACTAGGTGCCTAATTAGTGTTTGACAAAACAATATGTAAATACTCTTAAACTAATGAAGTATGTGTGTTTTCTGGGAAAGGAGGTAAAATGGAGACAGTGATAACATCAGGAAGGGCCCGGAACATACTGGCTCTTCCATCCCTGGTGATTGTCACTGCCTTATGTGATCTTATGTTGTGAACTAGGTACTCAGAGAATGGGGAAAACAGAAAGCCATATTTTTTTCAATTCTAGAGTTTGGAAGAAGACCTAGCAATTATTTAATTTAGTTCTTTCATTTTACGGATAAACTTTATTACTAATGTTGGTAAGGGGCAACTAAACAAAATATTAAAGGGGTCCCAAGAAAGTTGGTAGAGGAGGTGTTAGAATTGCCATTCTACAGATGAGAAAAGGGCACTTTGAGGAGTGAGACCATCAGCCCAAGTCTCATCTAATGAGCACAGGGTGGTTCTTAAGCTCAGCTCTTTGGCTGTAAGACCTCATGTTCTTTCTTGTGTCATTGATTTTTTTAAGTCAAGAAACTTACCCTTGTTCAGTTACTTTTACCCTTGCCAATAGTTCTGTCTATTCCTGAATAATGGTTGTCATGCATCTATTGTTACCTGTTGTTTTGCCTTTTTCTCTGTACTTCTATAATATCTCTGATGATATCTACCTCTAGATAAAATAGAAAGAGGAAAAAATACAGTCTACTTTGCGTAAGTGCCTGGAGCAGGCTCAGGGAGTCTGTAGACAATGAATGTTTTCTGAGGGCAGTGGTTGGAATATATGCACATTTTTCTCTTTTATTGATGAGTGCCCACTGATTTACCACTTCAGATTTCCTCAGACTGTCCCAAAATACTAGTAACTACTAACAGGAAAGCAGGTGGCACTGCACATCGGAAATGCTGGTAATGCCCACATGGTGCTTAGTAATTACTAATTACAGCATGCAATGACTTGGGAAGCAGGTGCCAGGAAACAGCCACATTTGAATCCATACAGAGCTGTTCATCCATGAGCTCATTTTCAACACTGCACTAATTCTTGAACTGAAAGCCATAGCCCTGATGCCAACAGGGGTGGATGCTTTTGTTTGTCTTGCCTTCTTAGCGTAGTGCTTTGATTGCATGCAAATGAGACTCTTAAAGAAAAATTAGCAAAATTTTCTTTAAGAGAACAGTCCTGAAGAGCCATGCTGAAAAATTCAGTGGCAGAATGGTAAGAATATAAATGTTTCAAGTGAAAAAAAAAAAAAGATGGAGTTTCTGACTCTAAGATAAGCTATATGTGCTGATTGCAAACCTCTGTGTGGTTGAATATTCTCATCTTACTTAAAATAATAACTGCTATACAAGGCTATGGTATGGATAAAATGTGTAAATGTAAGTTAGGAAAACTTTGTAAAACATTAAGCAGTTTTTTAAGAACTCAGAGCATGTTATCTGTGTTGCTTTGTTTATCCCCAGAAATCCTCTTTCCCCCATGTTACAGATGCTAGGATCAAACCCAATATTCCACAGCAAGTTACGCCAAAGTCAGGAGAATATTGCAAGTTTCTTGACCCTGGGAACTATGTGGTGAAATAAAGAAGACATATTTTATATGTTTTTGATGCAGATTTCCTGCTGCTAGTCATTAGCTGATTATTGAAACTGTATACCACACACCATTTCCCCTTACTTCATTACAGGTTAGGTACACTTGGCATGGAGTTGACATTGGAGAAAGGTTAAAGACTACAACATAACGACACAAGTCATAGTCAGGCCTTTTTAAAGTTATAGATAAAGAATTATTAAGAAAATAAAGACATATGCCCCAGAGAGGTTGTGATGGTCATCTAATTATTTAATCCCTAAATGCCTTCTTCAGAAGTTAATTAAACAATTGAGGAAAAAGAAGAATTGTTTTGATGTTGATCTGGAGGAGAAAAAAAAACCTCAATGTGAACATGAGATTAAAAAAACTTACCTATCCCTATCAAGTAGACAATTTCAATACCTTAATTCTTGTCATTACAAAAGGTACATTTAAATGATACAGTGGCTGCTAGTCCATCCCTACTCTCAGGAAGGGGGGCATGGGAAGGGGATATAGTGCCCTCTTCTGCCCTTATGGTCAGGGGCTGGCCTTGTACCTTGAGTAAGCCCTTGGTGCTCTCCTGTTGAAGACAAACACGTCAGAGAACATCAGCATCAGACATCAGTCATGGAATAAGGCAAAAACGAGATTCCCCAACAATCACATCTTAACACAGACAAAATATGAACATTTTCCAAGCCACGGAACTGCAAATATCCCCTTCTCCTGGATAATGTGAGTGACGGCTTCATCTTTACCAGTTACAGGTTCAGCCTAGATCTAGTCCTTCCTCTTTCTCGGTAAGATTTACTGAGGTATCAAATTAAAAATTTACTCTTATTTCCTGAGAAGATCCAATCTAAAGACAATCCCACTTCCTTAGATTCCCCCCACCCCAAATTACCAAGCACGAGTCAAATCCTATAATAGGTTCTTTCTAACACCCTCTTGCTGGGAAGCTCTGCCATTCCACCTGGTCTTTGTTCTCTCCTTTTCAAATAGTAAACCCAACTTGTGCCCCTGGTGATGTTTAGCTGGGAGACGTTAACATCAGGACAAGGTTAGACAGAAGACATACTGACAACATTTTATGTCTTGATCTAGATAGTAGTTACATTAGTGTTCATGTAATAATTCATTAAAACATACATTTATGTTCTCCATACTTTCTTAACGTGTGTAATATTTCATAATGAAAATTATGTTTTAAAAATATGCATTGGATACAGAAATATATTCTTAGCCCAGGAATAAAATATTCCCTTTAGACAAGTTATTGGCTGAGATCATACACAAATATCAATAATTGAATTATTTTTAATCCTAGAAGCAAAAGTCCCCTATTTAGACATTAATAGTGTAAGGGAGAAAAAAGACGAGAAATAGACCAATATTCCAAAATGGTAGAGATAGTTAATATTGATAAAGACATTCTTGTCTTTGTCTTCTCTGGTCAAATGTACTTGAATCAAGACTACCAAATTAATTAAAATTAGGTGGTCAAAGAATGTGGGCACACATTTGTTTATATCAGTCAGGAAGACACCGAGAAATTTTCACATTGGGTCTCTGCTTGGTGGAACAGCCAAAGTCCCACTTAGCCTGTTTGACTTCCTATTAATCACGGGCTTAGCTTAACAAGGCATCAGTGGTGGGTTAGCTGTCTTTTGAAGACTAAAGTAGATCACCCCTTGCAGGTTGCCTCACCTTGTGATGAGGGACTGGGCCAGGTGATTTCTGTGGCCCCTCTGGCTCTGAATCCGATCTACCATGAGCCATGCCACCTCTCAGCATGGCTTGTGAACGGCTATCAACTGTTCCTATCCCCCCTGCACGGGAGCAGCATCACCACAAAAGGGAGCTGCTCCCAGCACTTTAATCAACGTGTTCCATCGGGACTGCTGAGGATGTCTTCCCTCTATTCAAACTGTCTCCCAGGATCCAAAAAGATGTTCTTTCCATAAGGAATAGCAAGAGAATATTTGAAGTGAACAAATGTGCTTGTCCTTAGTTTAGAGAGCTTCGTGGTTTCCACAAGAACGTACCAGTTAGAACACTCATGGGTTTACCACTTCAGGTACTTGCTAGGTGGACTGAGAATTAACCAATGAGAAGGTGCCCAGCATTCAGTCGGGTGTACTGCTGACCACGTGGGGACATAGCTCTGCTTCTCTAGAACACAGATGGTGCTAGTGTGGTTTGAGAAAGGTCACATCACATCTCTGGATGCAAGGCTACAAGGCAAACTGTGTAGAAGCAAGAGACATATTAATGTAAAAAATGACAGCTATTTCCAAATTTTACTTGCTGGATTGATCATCACTAATGATAACAAATATTTAAGTATTTCCTGTTGTGTGGGGGACCCGAATGGATAGATGGATAACTTTCAACAAAAGTCTTGTGCTCCCCTTTCAAAATGCAGATATTTTGCTGAAAAGTTGCTGCTCCATGAGGGACTACTGCATTTGCCAACTCATCTTGCATCGGTGAACTCAGGCAACTGAGTCCCAGGCAACGGAGCATGGACAGAGTGATTCACCTACATCCAGCACCAGCCCACAAAAGCATCCCCTTGGGCCCTCCATTCGGGCTTTGACCCCATCTGCCTGCTGCGTGTTAACAGAGCTGACTTCTCTGTGTTCTTAGAGGCCCCATATTAAAGCCAGAGTCTCCTTCAGTTGGGGGGTCCCTGAAAGCCTGCCTGTCATAGAGTCTCCCTGGCCAGTCTCTCTGCTCATTAGGACTTTATGTGAGTGAAAAATGAAACTCCTGCTATGTGAAGCCCCTGTAATTTTAGAGTTTTCCAGTTTCCATTGATGGTGTCCCTTTCTTAGCTGCTAGTGTGGGGAAAATTCCACAATCTCTGAAAGAGGACCACTGACAACCAGTTAACTGTTGTCAAGATTTGAAAGTGGGAGGGAAAGGAGATGGAGCAGGAAAGAGCAAGATCTAAGGTGAGTCTGCCAAGAGATCTGGCTACATGAGCACAAGAACACGCTCTTTAATGTCATAAATGTGTACACAGCAGCTATTAACAATCAGGTGCTGTGCTGAGGGCCTTTGTTTCTCTTACAAATGTAAACCACTTAACCCCACAACAGCCCTGTAGGTACCAACCCTCAAATAACCAAAGTGCCGGAGGTGAAGCAGCTGACTCAGTGCCCCTGCCAGCAAGTCACACACTCAGGATTTGAGCCTGCCTGCCTGGCCCCAGACCTCCCTCTCTGGCTTTTATGCATTGCTATTTCAGGGCAGTGGGCTGATGTGGGAGACTCTGGCAAGCAGGTGAGGAATTATCTGAAAGGTAGTCAAAGGCTTGTCATCAGGCTAAGGTACACAAACATCCAAAGTCCCGAGGGACGTCAGAAAGGGAGTTTTGCAATACTCCAGACTCTATAGGTCGATAGCATTAGGCCTGTGAAAGGAAAACATCTTGGGCCCCCAAAATCACTCAGGAAAATTCAAGCTGGGAACTGCTTAGGGCAAACCTGCCTTTCATTCTATGCAAAGTCACTCCTCTGCTCACTGAGGTAGATGCATATCTGATTTGCCTCCTTTGGAAAGGCTAATCAGAAACTCAAAAGAATGTAACCATTTGTGCAACACCTGTCTGTGACCTGGAGGATCCCTCCTGGCTTGGAGTCTTTCTGCCTTTGCTTCAAGTTGTCTCGCCTTTCCAGACTAAACCAATGTACATCTTACATATATTGATTGATGTCTCAGGTCCCCCTAAAATGTATAAAGCCAAGCTGTGCCCTGACCACCTTGGACACACATTGTCAGGACCTCCTAAGGCTGTGTCACGGGTGCATCCTCAACCTTGGCAAAATAAACTTCCTAAATTAACTGAGACCTGTCTCTGACTTTCTGGGTTCACAGGCCCATGTTACATGTTAGGAAAATAAGCCTAAGAAGGACCACTTACCTTGCCCAAGATTGCACTAGACTGATCTGGTGGAGCCAGGTTTTGAACTCCCGTCTCTCCTCCAAAATCCTCCATTTGACACCTTCCCAACTGTCTTTGTTTTTTGGAGGGGAGGTAAATTACTATTAACTTATTTACCCAAAGTAGAGAATTAAAGAGAAACATAAACCAAATCTACCAAAAGATACTTATTTTTCGTTTTTCAGATACTATTATGTGGAATCACCTCACTGCCAGAGAGTGTAACTTCCTCAAAATTTCTAAATAAAGCATTTCCACTGTGAATCACTGCTATGTATGAAATGCAACCAAAGGACATCTTGCTCTTTAAGACTCACATCAAATTATCTCTATTCTGAAATGTAACAGGAAAAAAATTTTTTTTCTAACAGCTTGCTATCCAGAAAGCTTTTGTAGGTGTTTCCACAGCAGACCTGTAGTAAGCTATCACACGGTTTAACTCAGATGAGATGAAATCACCCACAAAGCAGCCTTTGAGGGTTTGTTTAGGTTTGCTTTGGATTAATTGGGACTTGTATGTTAAAGAAATTCTCCATGACCAAAGGCCCCAAAGTGGTCTAAAGCTGTCATCCATTTTTGACAACCACTTATTTTTCCCTTTGCAAAGTTTTCATGGATATCCAGAGAGTTTTTTCAGTGTTTCTGTTCATCTCTTCAGCTGAGGCTGTACTGCTTGATGCTGAGCTCATGGTGACAATTAATGGTCATAAGGCTACTGAGAGGGACCAGGAAGAGGCAGTAGGCTGGGACTCTTGGCCAAGTGTTTGTGCAGGAACAAACTCATTGGAAATAATTGTCAAATATATGGAAGTCATCCCAGAGGACGAAAAGTGGCTATAAATGAGAACTGACAGAGTATATGGATTTAAACATTGGCTTCACTAACCTTAGTGTCTTAATTCTGGTGTCAAATTCATACACCCAGGATTTTACTATTAATTACAGTTGATATTTAATCAGGATTGAAAACCTCAAATAATTCCTTAGTCACTCACTGCTGGTTCACGATTCTAAGGCAGAAATTCTTTACTATTAGCCAAGACTTTAGTCCCAAATTGCAATGTGTCTTCCTGGTGACCAAGACTAGATTAAATACAATAATGGCAAAGTGTCTTTTGTCTAGGACACAGATTGTCCAATTCCCAAACCCATGTGTCGTGAAATGCTGTTCAAAATGATCACACACACACGAGTTCCTTTCTCCACTAAGTTTGGAGAAAGTATGTGATATGGTTTGGCTGTGTCCCACCCAAATCTCAGCTTGAATTGTAGCTCCCATAATCCACAAGTATCATGGGACCTGGTGGGAAGTAACTGAATCATGGGGGCAGGTTTTTCCCATGCTGTTCTCATGATGGTGAATAAGTCTCATGAGATCTGATAATTTTACAAAGGGCAGTTCCCCTCTCCTCCACACACTCTTTTGCCTGCCGCCATGTAAGACGTGACTTTGCTCCTCTTTTGCCTTCTGCTGTGATAGTGAGGCCTCCCCAACTATGTGGAGCTGCGATTCCATTAAACATCTTTTTCTTTATAAATTACACACTGTTGGGTATGTCTTTATTAACAGCATGCAAACAGACTAATAACGGTAAATTGGTACCACAAAGAGTGGGGCACTGCTGTAAAGATACCTGAAAATGTGGAAGTGAATTTGGAATTGGGTAACAGACAGAGGTTGGAACACTTTGGAGGGTGCAGAAGAAGACAGGAAAATGTGAGAAAGTTTGAAACTTCCTAGAAACTTGTTGAATGGCTTTGACAAAAATGTTGATAGTGATAGGGATAATGAAGTCCAGGCCGAGGTTGTTTCAGATGGAGATAAGGAACTTGTTGGGAACTGGAGTAAAGGCCACTCTTGCTATGCAAAGAGACTGGTGGCATTTTGTCCCTATCTTAGAGATCTGTGGAACTTTGAACTTGAGAGAGATGATTTAGGGTACCTGGCAGAAGAAATTTTTAAGTGGCAAAACGTTCAAGAGGAAGCAGAGCATAAAAGTTTGGAAAACTTGCAGCCTGATGATGCAGTAGAAAAGAAAAACCCATTTTCTGAGGAGAAGTTAAAGCTGGCTGCAGAAATTTGCATAAATAATGAGAAGCCAAATGTTCATCACCAAGAAAATGGGAAAAATGTCTCCAGGGCACGTCAGAGACCTTCCCAGCAGCCCCTCCAATCACAGGTGTGGAGGCCTAGGAAGGAAAAATGGTTTCCTGAGCCAGGTCTAGGGCCCTCCTGCTGTGTGCAGCCTAGGGACTTGGTGCCCTGAGTCTCAGTCTCTCTAGCTGTGGCTAAAAGGGGCCAAGGTACAGCTCAGGCTGTGGTTTCAGAGGGTGCAAACCCCAAGCCTTGGCAGCTTCCACATGGTGTTGAGCCTACAGGTACACAGAAGTCAAGAATTGAGGTTTGGGAACCTCCACCTAGATTTCAGATGATGTATGGAAACACCTGGATATATAGGCAGAAGTTTGCTGCAGGAGTGGGGCCCTCATGGAGGACTTCAGCTAGGGCAGTGTGGAAGGGGAATGTGGGGTTGAAGCCCCCACAGAGAGTCCCCAATGGGGCGCTGCCTAGTGGAGCTGTGAGAAGAGGGCCACCATCCTCCAGACCTCAGAATGGTAGATCCACCAACAGCTTGCACTGTGCCCCTGGAAAAGCCACAGACACTCAGTGCCAGCCCATGAAAGCAGCTGGGAGGGAGGCTGAACCCTGCAAAGCCACGGAGGGAGAGCTGCCCAAGACTGTGAGAGCCCACTTGTTGCATCAGTGTGAACTGGATGTGAGACAGGGAGTCAAGGGAGCTCATTTTGGAACTCTAAGGTTTAATGACTGCCATATTGGATTTTGGACTCGTGTGGGGCCTGTAGCCCCATACCCCCATTGTGTCTAGGAAGTAACTAACTTGCTTTAGATTTTACAGGCTCATAGGTGGAAGGGACTTGCCTTGTCTCAGATGAGACTCTGGACTGTGGACTTTTGAATTAATGCTGAAATGAGTTAAGACTTTGGGGGACTGTTAGGAGGGCATGATCAATTTTGAAATGTGAGGACATGAGATTTAAGAGGGACCAGGGGAAGAATAATATAGTTTGGCTGTGTTCCCACCCAAAGCTCATCTTGAATTGTAGTTCCTATAATCCCCACTTTTCACGGAAGGGACCCAGTGGGAGGTAATTGAATCACGGGGGCAGGTTTTTCTCATGCTGTTCTCATGATAGTGAATAAGTCTCACACGATCTGACGGTTTTATAAAGGCCAGTTCCCCTGCACACACTCTCTTGCCTGCCACTATGTAAGACATGACTTTGCTCCTCCTTCGCCTTCTGCCATGATTGTGAGGCCGCCCCAGCCATGTGGAATTGTGAGTACGTTCAACCTCTTTTTTCTTTGTAAATTACCCAGTCTTAGGTATGTTTTTATTAGCAGTGTGAGAAAGACTTATACAGTAGGGAAGAGGTAGCAGAGGAGATGGAGAGGAACCTTGGTCCACCTGCCTATACAAATGTTTAAATTCATGATAAGATTAGATGGAGACTTCCTGCGGATCTTGGAAGGCCCATATTCTCCCTGAGTAACCACTGATCTGCCCTCTGCCTTCTTTAGAAAGATATGAATTTTCCAACCTTTTGGTTACTTTATCCCATTAGAAAGGGGCCAGTGACTCTGTCATCATAAAACACACCTGTAGTCCCATGTGTGTTGGGGTGTTTGGTTTTGCTAGTTATCTCCCCATGGGCTGGCGATGAACTTCACTCTGCTGCCATTGCTCTGCAGCCTACTGTCTAGCACTGGATGATCCACAAATTAATGAAGGGTTTTCTGAAGATACGGTCTTCAGTTGCCACCCTCACCTTTGCTTACATGCCTGCAGCAAAACTAAAAGCCCTTTAGTGAGCCGGTTTATCCCTGGTAAAACTTTAGTCACTTTTACAGTTGAGGGGTTCCTTATTTGTATTCTTCCAGGTCCAGGAATTATGTCAAAAACTGTCTTGGAGTAATGCTTTAAATTATGTTTGTGGGAGTAAAATATTCAAGTGTAATGAGGTTAATTGCTCAAATGAGTTTCCTTGAGCTGATGGTATCTGCTTGTCCTGAATTTGCTGTCTGAAATATTCACCGAAAGGAAAATGTTTAAATGTTTAAAGAAATTTGAATTTCTGGGTAAATAGACACTTGAAAAGAGGCATCGTGATTGCCTACTGCTGTTGGTTCCAGCACGTGCTAAGCACTCATTGCTATGTGGAAAGCGTAAAAGCCCTAAGGACCCATACAAATTGCCCCCTCTTCTGCTACTTTCAACTGCACAGTCCCCTGACAATCTTCAGGTTTCTAGGGCCCAGCAGTTTGTTTTTGACCAACTTTGGCTTTTTCGACTCCATGGTCCTGTCCAGAAAAGTGAGCCAGAACTGTGACCCAGAGCCTAAGCCTGTAACTCAAACTTGTTCCTGCTCCACAGCATCAGGACAAAGTGTGCTATAGGGGTTCAGACTCACCGTGCATCCCCTGGCTCCCAGGGTGCCTATGTCATGAGTAGACATGTGTGCAGGCACATCTGTTTGTTTGTAAGTCATTGCCTTACTGTTGGGCAGCCATCCAGAATGCTCACAGCTTTATACAGAAGAAACTTGAACCCAAAATTATTTCTTTGATGGAACCACAAAATAATGTATCCTTTACAGTTATATTTGTGAACCCCCAAAATTTGAGACAGGTCTCAGTTAATTTAGAAAGTTTATTTTACCAAGGTTGAGGACATATACCCTTGACACAGGCTCAGGAGGTACTGATGACATGTGCCCAAGGTGGTCAGAGCTCAGTTTGGTTTTATACATTTTAGGGAGACATGAGAAATCAATCAATATATGTAAAATGAGCATTGGTTCTGTCCAAAAAGGTGGGACAACTTGAGGTGAAGGCAGGACAAATTGAAGCAGGCAGGGGACTTCCAGATCACAGATAGGTGAGAGACAATTCTTCTGAGTTTCTGATGAGCCTTTCCAAAGGATGCAATCAGATACGTATTTATCTCAGTGAGCAGAGGAGTGACTTTGAATAGAATGAGAGACAGTTTGCCCTAAGCAGTTCCCAGCTTGACATGTCCCCTTAGCTTAGTGATTTCAGGGGCCCCAGATATTTTCCTCTCACACATTTATACTCACAAACATAAACATGCTGAGGCCCTTAATAATTTATTGCTTTTGTACATTTTCTAATTGGCTTAGTCACTGAGCTTGCAGGCAGCAGACAGCACAATGCAATCACTGAGGCCAGTGCTGGTGCTGTCGCACAGATTTTCATTTCACCCTCGTCACAAATGTGAAAGAGCTGCATCAGTCAATTTTTAGAATTACTTTAGTTTTTAAAGAAGACAAGAATTAAATAACGTGTGAGGAAACTCCTTGACAGCCATTTTAATTTTTAGAGAAACTAGGAATGTGTACTAGGGAGGAACGTCTGCATCCGTGGTCCAGTCCTGCACGTCTCACTGTACCTGTGCCTGTTGCCCTGCAGTTTTGCAATTCCTCTCGTTCAAGAGGTGGAGGCCCCTTCCCTACCCTGAAGTTCAGCTTGAACATAAGACTCATAGTGGCCAGAAGAATGTTAACAGACCTGGAGCAAGCAGAGGCCTAAGGAAGCCCCTATGGATTTGTGTTGCCTTTCTTGCTTCTCTGCAATCCCTTCTTCTAGTGGCAGACCTCAGGCAGTGTGGAGTCTTTTCACTGTTGTTTTAAACATATTTCCACCTGGGTGTATGGCTTATGCCTGTAATCCCAGCATTTTGGGAGGCCAAGGCAGGCAGACTGCTTGAGCTCAGGAGTTTGAGACCAGCCTGGGCAATAGGGCAAGACCTCATCTCTACTAAAAATACAGAAAAATAGCCAGGCATGGTGGCACATGCCTGTGATCCCAACTACTCTGGAGGCTGAGTTGAGAGAGTCACTGGAGCCAGGCGTGGTGGGGTTTGGGGGTAGAGGTTTCAATGAGCTGAGATCAGGCCACTGCACTCCAGCCTGGGTGATAGAGCCAAACCCTGTCTCAAACAAACAAAATTATTTCCATTGTAACTCTAATGTTAATAGGAAAATAGTATGAGGGAAAGAGACAAGGAGGGAAGATGTAAAAGATATTGTATATATTCTACATAAATATCCCAGAGATAGTTTGTGATTTCCATCAGCAAGCCCTAAGGTGACACTCACTTCCTAAATCAGCAGTGGACCTCCTTTGTCCTTAACACCACAGGTACCCTCCTCCCTTCACTTGCCTTTCAAGCTACTCTCACTGAGAGCAGAAATGCCATCTTCCCTAAGTTCTCTTCTACTTGCCATGGCTCAGCATCTTTTTGTGACTCCTGCCAAGGACCTCCAGAGCACTTCTCAGGATGCTGTTGACAGCTGCATGCTAAGGGCAGCTCACCTGCCTGCCAGAGTCGCCTTGGGGAGCTCAGAGCCACAGGAACCTTCTGGGGCTCACTTGTCAGTCTCAGGCAAAGCACTTTCCACTCTTGTCTTGCACAGCACTCATTCTGCTGCCCCACACAGGTGAATGCCCAGAATGGAACAGAACATAGTTTATTTGCCCTGCCCTCACTGCATTATACTTTAGTGACACATCTAAGATAACAAATGTATTTTCAGGGGGATTTATGAAAACTTCAGGCATTAGTTTGGTGTTATTCTATTACCATGTAGGGGAATTGGATGGGGTATCCTTTTAACAAAATTGTTTACTATCAAAGAGAAACAACACCAGACACTTGTTAAAGGTAGCAAGACAGATTTTATTTAGACTACTGCAAAGAGGGAGAGAGACTCCAGTAAACACTGAGCTCAACCCCAACTAAGACTAAGATAACTGAGGTTTCTAAATGGACAACAGAGAGGAACCAATAAGGGGCCATGAAGAAGTGAAACAGGAACAAAAAAAGGGTCTGGGGGTACAATGGGGAACCAAAAGGGAGGGCTGTGTGGAATAGAAAATGACCGAGGGAGTGAACGGAAAATTATTAAAAACATTTATGGTTGTGGGTTGGGACTGAGTACATTTTGCAGTTTTGCAGCATTGGATTTATTGAGTGGACTCATTATGGCGGGGTCCCTTAGGGGACACAGCCGAGAACAGTTCTGGAAGCATGGCTGAAGTATGGTCGAATCTCTCGGCAGTGTTCAGGCAAGCCCTTGGCTCTTCAAGGAAGTTCAGAGTTCATATTACAAATACCAGGGTATATGGATACAGGTTGTATTAGTTTTCTACTGTTTCAGTAATAAATTACCACATACTTTGTCACTTAAAGGAACACAAATGTATTATCTTAGAGCTCTGGAAGTCAGAAGTCTAAAAGGGTCCACAAGACTACATTCCTTCTGAGGCTCTGCGGAGAATCTCCCAGTGGGCCTCTTCCAGCTTCTAGAGACTTCCCAAATTTCCTGGCTTACAGCCCCTCCTCCATCATCAAACCCACTGCCATGGTATCCTTTCTCTTCTCTGGCCTTGGCTTTTATCCTCACATCTCCTTCTGACTCTGACCGTCCTGCCATCCTCTTGTGGGGACCCGTGTGATGATGTTGAGCCCACCCAACAACCCAGGGTGATCTCCCATCTCAAGACCCTTAATCACATCTGCAAGTCTCTTTTGCCATATGACGTGACATATTCTTCAGCTCCAGGGAATAGGATGGGGGCATCTTTGAGGGGCTATTATCCTGCCTACAATAATGGTCAAGAAAAAAAAGCAAGTAGTGACTTCTTAAGTGTAGTTCTACGCAGACAAGATCTTAACCACAGAATGTCAGGATACTTTATCCTTACCTCAAATATCTATGATTGAGAAGTAGGGTGTTCTAAGATGTTCATTTGGCAGTCTTTCTAGCTCCTACAATGGAAAGAATTCTAAAGAGTGTACCTGAAGCTACTGCACAGGTATGCCTCTCTCTACAAAGAACATTCTGTGGAAGGATTTGCAGACCTCAGAGGAGCTTATGGTTTTTATGATTCATCCCACGATGAATCATCTCAGGATAATTGTCCACTAGTCTATTTTGGATTCTTTATGTTTTTATATTGTTAAAGTACATGTATCAGCTATCTATTGACCCAATAATGCTGCAAAATAGACTACCTCAAAACCCAGTGGCTTAAGACAATTATAATCTAAGATTTCACTCTACTCTCTGGTTCAGCTGGGGATAGGCTCACTCAGATGTCTGTGGTCAGCCTCAGAATGGGTGGAAGCTCTGCGATCCTGCTGGGATCACTGCTTGCTTGGGAGTCAGCTGTCTGCAGACTTGTCTGCTATGATCTTGGCTAAGACAGCTGGCTGTGCTCCATGTGGTGCTCACATGCACATGCCTCTCCCATCCCTTGCTTAAGTTAGTCTGGGCATGTTCTCAGGATTGCAGAGAAGCAAGAGAGGCAACACAAACCTATGAGGGCTTCCTCAGGCCTCTGCTTGATCAAAGTCCCCTAATGTCCTTCTGGCCACCACGAGTCTCATGACCAAGCTGAGCTTCAGGGTAGGGAAGGGGCCTTCAACTCTTAAATGAGAGGAATTGCAAAACCACAGGGCAATGGGCACAGGTACAGTGAGACCTGCAGGGCTGCACCATGGATGCAGATGTTCCTCCACAGTACACATTCTTAGTTTCTCTAGAAATTAAAATGGCTGGCAAGGAGTTTCCTCATATATTATTTAACTCTTGTCTCCTCTAGTAGGGAGAATAATTCTCATTGACTGATGTGGCTCCTTCACAGTGCATAGATGCAAGTTTCTCACCACTGGAGCCCAAGGGAATCCTACAGCATGAGAGACGGAGTTTTAAGGACAAAAGTAAGTGCCTATCTGCACAATTGGAATATCAATTGATTACTGTAGAAAATCTTCCTATAGACTTTCTGGGAAAACAACGTAGTTGGTGAGTAGTGGAGTTCAAGGACTCCAAGCTACCACACAGGTAAAGTTCTCTCCTAAATACTGCTGTGGAGATTGCCAGAAATGTGCTGCCTATGCCCTTAGCTGCTTCGAACACACTTGCTAGCTTAGGAACCCCAAGGTTTCAGAATCGAAGGAAAGAAGATAGCTGAAAATAAAGGGAGAAAGCAAAGAAGCTACCAACTATATCAGAAACTTTTCCACATACAGTCCTTGTCAATCCCTATAGAACCATGTGGGGAAGGTCCAATCATCTGAATGGTACTGATGAAGAGTTGTTAAGTTTCATCAGACCGTTTAACAAGTAAGTGACAGAACCAGGCTTTAGCCCGAGACCATCGGCTTTAAAATCATTGTCTTTTCCAAAATCTTGCATTAATTCATAATCAGAGCCTGCTATATGTGGTCAGAAATTATAGCCAATGCACCCACGTGGCTACTTCTCCATGGTCTATCAATATCTAGATTGCCCAGAAAAAATTATCTCAAAGTCAATAAACTTCCTTCTAAAGTACAAAATAAATTATTACATTGTAATTATTTCTAAAAATACACCTTTTTATAGGTAATTTATTAATTAAGTCCCTTTGTAATTAATAACCAGTTCTTAGTAACTGGTTTTGGGAACTTCCTAGTCCTTTTGATTCAGAGGGGGCTGCAGTGTTTCTTACGTGTGACACCATTAAGCTCCCGCTAAATCACACGGGCTGCGTGTCACTCGACCACCCAGAGTAAACATGCCAGGCCATCGCCCTTTTCCCAATAGTGCCTTCATTTATTGAAAAAGCCACGGACAAAACAATTAGGTTTGTTGATGTAGGTCCTTAGGCTCCAGAAACCTCATCTGTCCTGTCAGAACAAGTTCAGGTAACGTATGACTGCCAACTGCTTATGTAAATCATATTTATTGAAGATTAACATGCACACAATGCCTTTAAAGCTTTATAGAGAGAATTACAAACATGTGACTGCAGTTTGACACCAACGTTTTCCTCCACCTGGGTTAAAATGTCACCATTTGAAGTGTTAAGATTAAGAACACGGCTGTGAATAAAGAACAATTGTGCTACTTTATCATTTTGACCAGCTTCCCATAATATTCCTAAGGAGTCTTTGTGGACCAAAGATTTGGCTCGCTTCAGTGCCCACGGGGTAGCCATGAGATAACGTTTCCACGAGAGGAGCTTCTTGGACTACCCATCATAGGGCCCAAGGCACCCTCAGGCAGGTGTGTGGGGGCTCCCCTCTCCAGTGGCCCTGGCCGTGCTGAGCCCTGACTTCTGCACAATCCTGGTGCTTTCTGTTCCAGGGAAAATGACTCAGCAGCTTCTTTTGTACCAGGAAGTCTCTTTTCCCTTTGTTTCTTGTTTTCTGATGAACTTCAAAGGTGCCTTGGGGTAATTACACAAAAGAGAATAGAAAGCTAGTGAAAGTTCAAAAAAAGGTGACGGGAATGATTAAAAGTGATAAGTAAATAATAAAGCAAAAAAAAGTTAAAGGAAATTATTAAAAGGAAGGTTTTTCTCATTATTATTGTAATATATTTTTATAAAGGGGAAATTGATCAGTTTTTCCATAAGTTTGTGAAAATTAACAAGAAGAATCAGGCTTAAATTAAAACAGAGATATTTTGGTCAGCTAGAGAAAGGAATGCTGGTCTTTTCACCATTAAGATGAGTTACAATGATGTTTCTCTCTGTTGTGAGGAATGCAGATAAAATACAGAAAACGTAGCCACCATTCATATTTATTAAAAATTTAACAGATATTTCATCGCTTTTCAACTTTTTTAAACACTAAAAAGGCATTTTTGTTGTTATGTTGTTCTTTTTGTACAAGGTCCTCTGAGTCAGAGCTCTACAGGACGTTCATTGGTGTCCTGTGTGTGACACGCAGGTGAGCGGGAGTTTTGCAGGACGTTCATTGTTCTGTGTGTGACACACGGGTCAGCGGGAGTTTTGCAGGACGTTCATTGCTGTTCTGTGTGTGACACGGGTGAGCAGGAATTTTGCTCTGTAATAAGCTTGAGAGGTTATGTTGAAACAAAATTAAATGGATTTCTTTAGTGTAGAAAATCTTTCTTCAGGACACCAATATGTGTTTTTAACGACAAAGAGGACATTTTAAGAAGAAGTCTCCCAAGCTTATCTGCAGGCAGGACCCATTTCCTGGGTCCTCAATATCTCCCACAACAGAGTCCTGCAGACCACTTGGGAAAACATCCCTCTGCCTGCAGTCTGGGGTTTTAGTATAAGTCCCATCGAGAGCTTTAAATAACACTTTTGTTTAAGACCCAATAATTCTACCCCTATTCAATTTGGCGCCCAGTTATTTTGTCAGTCTTCGAATTAAGTATCTTTGGTATATCCTGTTTCCTCTAATTTCCAACTTCAACCTCGCTTGGACCCCAAGGCCCAATCTGACCTTGCTCTGCCACCTTCAGCTGTTATTACTCTCCACAACCTGCCCTGAGGCCTCTGTCTGCTTTGCCAGATTTACTCTGCAAGAAACACTAACTTCTGCACCTAGCAAAGCAGGCATTCAGCAAATTTCAGAGCACATAGTGTGAAAAACAACAAAAAAAGAATTTGTATATAGTGACTGCACCTTGAGAAAATGCCTTAACCAAATCCGAGAACTCTCTGTAATTAGTTGTGAAAACCCTGAAGCAAGAACCAAGTATTACAGAGGAGACTGCATAGGGCAAGGCCCATGGCACACTCCAGGGAATTTCTGTTTCTTAGAAGAAATGGCATCCAAACAAAAACAATGCCCTCACCCATCCTGGGAGGGGCAGTTAGAGAACCCAGCACACAGAAGGAACTCCTGTCTGACGCTGGTTTCTACCTCATGTCATCTTGGTGTGTTTTGTATACCACAGCAGTCTGTGTCTCTCTCACTGAAGGTGCTTTCTGATAGTCTCAACACAGCCCTTTATTCTCCTTATAAAGCCTCCAAGCTAAAGAAACCACTTGCAGCGTGCTCTACACAGCACCTGGGCAGCCGTAGACACCCACTATAGTTAAAACTGTCTTGCAGAATGAATCGAATAAGCTCAGTGGATCTTCAGTGATCAGTGGATTGTCTTAACCAGGCTTAATTGTGTCAGCTTATGTTTCATGTTCTATCATTCTCAAAATGCAGTCACATAATTCTGTCTGAAAGCACAGGGATCGAATGTTCTCAATAACCTAAGAAGGCAAGTGCTGCAGATGAGCAGTTTCCACTTGGAATTTCAAAATATTGAAAATTATTAATAGATTTCTAATATTACTTTTGAGGATCTCAAATATCCTGGAAACTCAGGTGCGAAGTCCCTCTTTAGTAGGTGTCCTATTCTTCACTAACTGACTCACAGAAGCAGCACTCAGCCTCCTCCCACCATGGCCTCACAAGCTCTTCCCCTCACTGTTGGTGGTGCAGCTCTCCTTTACCAGGTTTGCAGTGGGTTCATGCTGTTTCTTTGTGCTCCTCCCCCGCTGTCCTCCTCTTTCACCTGCTTCTATCCACAGATGTAAAGTTCAGGTAACTTAAAGGCCTGCGTTGGACAGCTGATTGTTGAGAGGCTTGCCACCCTTACAAGAGAGGGTGAGTCACACAGAGCTGAGCAAATACCAGCACATCGGAGTCTGGTCAGAAAGCTGCATTGGGATTTTTGTTTTAAGAAAGCTTTTCTGTAAATTTCTTTAGCAAAGGAATGTGTTTTTTCCCGAGTATCAGAGAGTTATAAATCAACTCTCAAACCTGCCAGTGATTTCTTTGCAAGTCATAAAAATAGAGCCAAACAGACCTGAGGTCCTACATAGGTCAACCTCCTCAACTTAAAAATGGGGAAATTGAGCCCAGTAAAAGTTAACTAACCTACACAAAGCCACACAGTTTGTTAGAACTGGCAGTATAACTGGGGTGGCCATACAGATCATCATCCAAACTAGGATACTTTTGGGAGTGAAGGCCGGTGTTCATAATCATGCCAAGGCCGGATGTGGTGGCTCACACCTGCAGTCCCAACACTTTGGGAGGCCGAGACGGGCTGATCACCTGAGGTCAGGAGTTTGAGACCAGCCTGGCCAAAGTGGTGAAACCCATTTCAAAAATACAAAAATTAACCGGACGTGGTGGCGAATGCCTGTAATCCCAGCTACTCGGGATGCTGAGGCACATGAATCACTTGAACCCAGGAGGCAGAGGTTGCAGTGAGCCAAGATCATGCCACTGCACTCCAGCCTGGGTGACAGAGTGAGACTCTGTCTCAAAAAAAAAAAAAAAAGAAACAAAAACTCACACCAGGATAACAGACATAAACTGGGACTGTCCCAGGAAAACAAGGGTATGTCATCCTCCTAACTCTAATCAGACCTTCTGCATCTTAGAGTCAGCCTACCTTAACACCAATCAGTAGAAATAGTTATAAGTACTTTTGTACAGTGATGGGTATTAAAAATGAAAGTGGCTTTTGATGGAAAAATAATCTTTATTACAGTTCACAGCTGACAAAATATTTTAGTGTTTATGCGATTTACTGTAATAAGTCTAGAATCCATTCTTCATTTGCAAACTAATATTTTGCATTAACATAACTAGAACAAAACAAGGCAATTAAATAAAGATGTCAATTTTCAAATCCCTCAGCTTAAATTTAAAGAGGCAAAGAACTCATCCATCAAGAATTGGAATTGAATAATTTTGAAAGAAACTTTTAATTTAGCTTTCGCATTAGATTCACGGATTTGCCATTATCTGTATGTGGAAGGAGATGTCAAGTTCACAAATAAAAATATAAACACTATAATTAAATTTTTGATTATGGACTGAAACTAAAACATGAAAACATACTGTTACAATCAAAATCTGGGTAATGCATTTTAATACATTGCATTTAAAGAAGTAGCTGGAAAGCAGAGATGTTAACAATTTACCAAGAAAATGCAAATATAAATCAATTGACAAACTTCTCTGGGTTACCTAATGTCAGATACTCTGCTAGTTGTTGGGAATTCAAATATGGAAGAGTAAAGGTTCTGGTTTTGTGGAGCTTATATATAATGTGGTGGGAAAAATATTGCATAAAGCTTTAAAAACAATACACCTGATAGTACCACACAGGCTATCAGTTTCCTGTGAGTGGGGCTGCTGGACAACTTTTAGAGGGAAAGAAAGAGCAGGCGAAATGGAGAAGGGGTGAAGTTGAGCTGCAGGGGTGTGTGGATGGAAGCAAGAGTCACGGAGGAGGATGGGGTTAAGTTGACACGGGAATACATCACCACCAACACAGCTTTGAAACATCAATGTGAAAGGGCTTAGGCTAAACAAAGAAATGGTTTCGGCACCACCAGGCCCGGTGTATTTCCACCCTTAGAACTTTCTGCATACATAGATATCACGGGCAGTATTTTTTTACTCATCCTGGGAGGGGCAGTTAGAGAACCCAGCACACAGAAGGAACTCCTGTCTGACGCTGGTTTCTACCTCATGTCATCTTGGTGTGTTTTGTATACCACAGCAGTCTGTGTCTCTCTCACTGAAGGTGCTTTCTGATAGTCTCAACACAGCCCTTTATTCTCCTTATAAAGCCTCCAAGCTAAAGAAACCACTTGCAGTGTGCCCTACACAGCACCTGGGCAGCCATAGACACCCGCTATAGTTAAAACTGTTTTACAGAATGAATCGAATAAGCTCAGCTTATTCACATTTATAATGAGAAAAAAACTAACCTTTAAAATTAGTCACAAGATATACACATAACTTTTTGTCTCTTCTACTGGGTAGATATTAAACCATTTCTCCCAAATTGGCGTCATCTTTTTTTTTAACAGTATTTGTGAAATATTTAAAGAAACTCCATATGAAAGCTTCCCTAACAGGGTCAGCCTCTGGCACTGATGGTCTTCAGACTATGGAAAGGCATTTGGAATAATTTTTATCTGACATTTCTGGCCGTTAGAATAGAAGCCAGGGCTGGCCACAGTGGTTCACGGCTGTAATCTCAGCCCTTTGGGAGGCTGAGGTGGGAGGACCACTTGAGGCCAGGAGTTTGAGACCTTCCTGGGCAAAATAGTGAGACCTTGTCTCTATGGAAAACAGAATGGAAGCCATTAGTTTTATTTATTTATTTATTTTTAGTTAGTATGTAATAATTGTACATGTTTATGAGATACACAGTGATTTTTCATTGCAACCTCCGCCTCCTGGGTTCAAACAATTGTCCTGCCTCAGCCTCCTGAGTAGCTAGGATTACAGGCACCTGCCACCAAGCCCTACTAATTTTTGTATTTTTAGTAGAGATGGGGTTTTGCCATTTTGACCAAGCTGGTCTCAAACTCCTGACCTCAGGTGATCCACCCACCTCAGCCTCCCAAAATGCTGGGATTATAGGCATGAGCCACCATGCCTGGCCCAGAGTGGTATTTTGATATATGTGTATGTGCAATGATCAAGTCAGGGTAACTGGTACCTCATACATTTATTTATTTATTTATTGGTTGATTGATTGATTGAGACAGAGTCTGGCTCTGTTGCCCAGGCTGGAGTGCAGTGGCATGATCTCAGCTCACTGCAACCTCCACCTCCTGGGCTTAAGCGATCCTCCCATCTCAGCCTCCTGAGTAGCTGGGACTACAGGTGCTTGCCACCACACCCAGCTAATTTTTGTATTTTTTGTAGGGATTAGATTTTGCCATGTTGTCCAGGGTGGACTCTAACTACTGAGATCAAGCAATCCACCCCCCCTCAGCCCTCCAAAATGCTGGGATTACAGGCATGAGCCACGTCATCTGGCAATTTATCATTTTTTTTGTACTGAGAATACTCAAAATTCTCTCTTCTAGCTATTTGAATATATACAATAAATTATGGTTAACTATAGTCACTCTGCAATGCTATAGCACATTAGAGTTTATTCCTCCTATCTAGCTATAATGTTATATCTGTTAACCTCTCTCTAACCTCCCCCACTACCTGTCCCAGCCCCTAATAACAACAGTTCTACTTTCTACTTCTATAGGATCAACTTTTTTAGCTACCAATATGAGTGAGATCATGTGGTGTTTCTAGAATTCCCCCTTTGCCTTTCACTTTTGACAGTTTGACTATAATGTGCCTCAGAAAGGAGTTTTTTAGATTAAATCTATGTGGGTGTCTTGAGCTTACTGTATATGAATGTCCCTATCACTATGGACCCTGTAGAACTAGCATAATTTTCAATTATTTCATTAGATAATTTTATTTCTCATCCCATCTCTTTTCCTTCTGGAACTCTCATAATGCAAAAACTTCTTTACTTAATGGTGGCCCATGTGTCACATAGGCTTACTTCATTCTTTTTTCTTTATTTTTCTCTGACTTTTGTATTTTAATATACCTGTCTTCAAGTTCAGAAATTATTTCTTTTCTTTTCTTTTTTTTTTTTGAGACAGAGTCTCGCTCTGTCGCCCAGGCTGGAGTGCAGTGGCGCGATCTCAGCTCACTGCAAGCTCTGCCTCCAGGGTTCACACCATTCTCCTGCCTCAGCCTCTGGAGTAGCTGGGACTACTGGTGCCCACCACCATGCCAAGCTAATTTTTTGTATTTTTAGTACAGACGGGGTTTCACTGTGTTAGCCAAGACGGTCTCGATCTCCTGACCTTGTGATCCTCCTGTCTCGGCCTCCCAAAGTGCTGGGATTACAGGTGTGAGCCACCACACTCGGCCTCAGAAATTATTTCTTATGCTTTGATCTACTCTATTGTTGAAGCCCTCAACTGCATCTTTTCTTTTATTCATTGAATTCTTCAGTCCCAAAATTTCTGGGTTTTTTGATGATATTGACCTCTGTTGAATTTCTTATTCAGATTATAAATTGTTTTCCTGATTTTATTTTCCTGAATTGTCTGTCTTTGCTTTCCTGCATCTCACTGAGTTTCCTTAAGATCATTATTTTGAAATATTTTTCAGGCATTTCCTAGTTTTCCTTTACTTTGTGGTCTGTTACTGGATAATTATTGTGTTCTTTTGAGGATGTCACGTTTCTTTGCTTTTCCATGTCTCCTGCATCTCTATGTTGATTTCTGTGCATCTGACGGAAGAGTTGCTTCTTCCAATCTTAAGAAGTATCTTTCATATGGAAAGACATTTTCCTGCAGATGTATCTTTTGGATTCAGTTGATTAGGGTGCTTTGGCTTTGGTTCTGGGTGGACAAAGTCATGTAGCCTGTGTATAATTCATTTTGATGTAATCAACATCAGCAATGTCTGTGAGCATCTCAGTGGCCTAAGTTGTGGTTGTTTTTAGAAGCTATGGCATGGCTTTGCTGGGGACAGGGATGCCAGGCAGGCTGGTCTTTGAGCTCTTGGGTATCATGTATGGATGCATGATGGCTCCACCACTAGAGGGGACAGAGCCACTGGTAGGGCTGGTGGCAGGCTGCAGGCAGCCAGTCCTTGGGTCCTTCTGTGGTGCAAGTGAGCACGTGGTAGTCCTGCCACTGGAGGGGCAAGGGCACCAGCAGGGGCAGCACAAACCCTGAGTAGGTGGCTCCCAGGCCATAGGGAGCATGCATGGTGGCTCCCTCTGTTCTGGGGTCAGCCTCTCTGCTGTGCTGAACCACCTGTTCCTTGGGATGTAGGGCAATGTGTGGGCTTGGATGCCAAGGTCACAGCTGAGGTGCTAGATCCAGCTACTGTGGTGACATTGCAGCCCTTTGGGTGGATGTTGGAAGGTTATCACCTGGGCCCCAGGGATAAGGAGATACAGGAATTATTGGTTCCATGTTGATATGGTTTGGCTGAGTTGCCACCCATACGAATCTCCCCTCAAATTGTAATAATCCCCACATGTTAAAGGTGGGGCCAGGTGGAGATAATTGAATCATGGGGGCAGTTTCCCCATACTGTTCTTGTGGTAGTGTTACAGAATCTTTGGGGTGTTGCTTTTTCTGGCCAGAAACCTCTGTGGCTGGTGGCACCTTTGCCCAAGTTCTTGTCCTGTGTCCAGGAAGAATGAGGTATGCAGACAAGTGGAGGGTGAGCAAGATGAAGAGAAGCTTTATTGAGTGTTAGAACAGCTCAGAAGAGACCCACAGGGGGTAGTTACTCTCTGTAGCCACGTTATCTCACTGAGTGTTCAGCTCTAAGCAGAGAGGAGACCCTGGAATGGGTGGCTCCTCTCTGAAGGCAGGTGGTCCCATCATGTCTGCATCTCTCAGCAGAAAGAAGGCCCAGAGTGGGTGGCTCCTCTCTGTCAGCTGGTCACCCTGTCAAGTGTTCAGCTCTAGACAGAGAGGAAGCCCTGGAGAGGTTAGCTCCTCTCTGCAACTGGTCATCCTGACATCTGCTGCTCTCAGCATAGAGGAAGCCCTGGAGAGGTTAGCTCCTCTCTGCAACTGGTCATCCTGACATCTGCTGCTCTCAGCATAGAGGAGGCCCTGGAGAAGGTTGCTCCTTGCTGCAGGCAGGTCCTCCTGTTGTCTTCCCATCTCTCAGCACGGAGGGTATCTCCTCTCTGCAACCAGTCATCCCATTGTCTCTGTCCTCTCCTCTGTTCTGGTCAAGCCTGGGGTTTTTATGGGCCTTAGAGGGGAAGAAATTCATGCCGATTGCTCCATGGGTGGCCATGGGTGGGCCCAGAGAAGGCACCACAAGTTCCCACTCCAGTCCGTGGGACTGGCAGCCTGGCCCCCCAGGCTTCAGGTCCTCCCTGGCCTGAAGGTGGGGCCTCACTGGGGACCTGCCATCTTCTGCCCAGGAGCTGATCTGCCTCCCGCCACCAGCCACGGTGCCTGAGTTCCTTGTGCCAAAGGGCACCTGCAGGCCAGCGCTGAGCCACCCTCAGCCTCCCACTCTTGGCTTCCCCACTGCACTTGTTGGTGACCAAAGTCCAGAGGGGGCCAAGGCAGCAGGGCTCAAGCATGCACACACCT
Organism: Symphalangus syndactylus; assembly: GCF_028878055.3. NCBI lineage: Eukaryota > Metazoa > Chordata > Mammalia > Primates > Hylobatidae > Symphalangus > Symphalangus syndactylus. The sequence continues at coordinate 111,888,949 of NC_072440.2, forward strand.
GGCTGGTCTGTGACAGAGCCTGGGCTCAACTCCAACCCTGCTCCAAGATCAGAGTGGGTGCTGGCAGTGGGGAGAGGCCAGGTAGTGGGAGCAGACATGTCCCTGAGCCTGCAGGGACATGGGGGCCTTCCTGGGCCCCCAAAGGTGCAGACTATAGAGACATTTGGTCCTGTGCCTGGCAGGGTGGCTGCAGTTGCACCCAGGAAGTTCCTGCCCCACCAAGTTGCAAGGCTTGGGGCTCCTGCTTGTCCTTGGCTCCCACTGGCTCCATGGAGCATGCAGCCCTGGACACACAACTGAGATCAGAGCAGGCGCTGGCAACAGGAAGAAGTGAGGCAGTGGCAGCAGGCACTTCTGAGCCTGCGGGGGGCAGGAGACCTTCCCAGGGCAAGAGCACATGGAGGCCCTGGTCTACAGCCCCAACTTTGTTGGCTGAAGCTGAGCCTGGTGTGGGCCAGGCTGCTGCCTACTCCCAGCTCCTGCAGTCTCCCTGGAGCATGCAGCTCCAGCTGCACCCTCTTGCAGCTTGGGGCAGGGGCTGCAGGTCCTCGCTGGGCCTAGGCTAGCATCTGGGGCAGGGGCAATATTGCCACAGCTCCCCTATAGCCCTGGTGATCAGGGATGGCCCAGGGTGGAGTGGATGATGGGTCCAGGGCTGGGCCATCAGGAGTGTCAGGCTTGGCGGTCACCCTGATGTGGGAAAATCCCAGGGATGCAGCCCCAGGAGGCACCATGCAGAGCCTCCTCCCAAGGCCCAGGAACCTGGCACCTTCGGTGTGGTGGGTGCAGTTGCTGCGCTGCTGGCTAGGTCTCCAAAGCAGGCTCCACTCCCACTTCCTGCCCTGGGCCCCTGAAACATGGCCCCAGCTCTGCCTCCCAGGCCAGGCCCTGCACTCTGTGTGCAAGCATGGCACTGCCCTGGACCCAGCTGCGCCTTGGGACTCCTCTCTGTCCAACTGTGGTGCTCCCCTACCAGCGGGCAACCTGGCCGAGCCCAATTGTGGCAGCCCCCAGGGCAGTGGTCTATTGGTGGGGGCTGTCTGCCTCCTCCCCATGCCCTCCCTAGAGCAGCTGGCATGATGGCAGCAGCCACACCAGATGGCCTGCTGCATTTGTACCCTCTGAAGAGGTACATCTAACTGCCATTAGAATAGGCATGATGACCATTCTTAACTGCTTCATGCTGAAAGGGGTGTTGTTTGGGGAAAGCAGCAGCCAGATCTCTCTCAGAGGCCTATCTAAGAGTCCCCAGTATTAGGGAGCCATCGTCTGAGGCTCCACTTGCATGACCATTTGGAGCTTGACAGCCCATCCCTTTTGTTTCTTCTGAGCTGCAATCAGAAATCTCTGGTTGATTCACTCCCCACAATTGTCAAACACTACAAATAGCTCTAAAGAAAAGTTTCCTTGATTGTGAGAAACAAAACATAAGGATCATCAACGTTCCGAGCAAAAAATCAAAAAAGATTACTTCAGTCTTTCATTAGTTCAGTTCACCCAGCCAACTCCTGCTCACAATCTTCAAAGTTATCAGATACCTGCACTTGAGGAGTATAATCCATCCTTTGAACAAGATAACGATTGTTGGTGAATGTCAAAATGCCCTAGGGTAGTCAGTCAAAAACATGATTGGCAAAGAAATTTGTTCACAATAACCTAACACAACAACCCTAATTATGATTGATAAAACATAGTCAGACATTAGAATTTTAGAAATCTCATATCATTTTGGAACACATATTAACATTACACACTAAAATATAACTTGGATATCAAATAACACCTTATTTTCACAATCCTATATAACTAAACATATCAAATTATCCTATTTACATCTCCCGTGGATGCTCCAGGGGCCCTCTGTCACATCCAAAAGTCAGGAGTTAGAAAAGACAATTTTGACACAGAAATTTGATATTGGGATGCCTATCAAATATGTTATAGGCTTAAAACACTTAATTTCAGGTTACAGTAAGTCATCCATTTAGCCAAAATGATGACTCAAATTTTAAAAAAGCAAAAACCTTTACTCATTAAGAGGGAAAACCTACTTTTTCAAACAATATTTCTCCTGTCTTTCCCTTCTTTTTCCGGTGGTTTATTCACAAGGCAAATGAAAACTTTTCATTACTTGAACGTCTTGTTCAAGAGGTAGAAAACCAAATTTCACCTTTGCATTAGTCTACTATTAAATGTCAACCCCAATTTTTTTAAGTGAAACGTTACAGACAAATCCATCCAATCTTAATCAGTTTGACCATGGGGTGAGATTCTTATAAACCTTTTGTAACCCTTTACAAATTTGTGTTAAAGAGCAGATCTGTGCCTCAAGAAACCTTTGTTTTACTTTTATTCCAATGTTCAATTTATGGCAAAACCAAATAATACTCTTTTGAATTTAGTCAATATGTACAGACACAGATTTTCTTTTCAGATTAAATTTTACAAACCTTCTACAACTTGTTTAAACCTTTAGCTTTATCTTTTCTAAATTTAAACAATGCTTTAACCCTCTAAACTAGGCCAAAAATTTACATTCACATGCCTTCTTGTACTTTTTCTAAAGCCACATTTTACTCTCTTTACACACCTAGCATGTAAATCTATTTTCAATAGTTTCCGTTAAATGTTATAATGGTAATTCTTGGCAATTTTAAATTTTGGTGTAAAACTTGGTAAGTTATTTTAATGATGTACTAGGTGCAGATAAGTTCTGGCGCTTTCCAGCATGGGCATGGTTAATTCCATATGTCCCCAGGCCCTACCAAACTACAAAGCAGGCAAGTCAAACCATTTTCAAGAGCCAAAGAAGCAGTTTATGACCTTAAAGCATTTAGCAAACTTAATATCTAACCTGCATAATTTGGAACATATGTCTACATTTTGAAGACATTTTATTTCTCACAGATTAAAATCACATGAACTAAAAGGCATTACAGCTTTATTTTTCTTTTAAAATATTTGATCTAACTGCTTAGTTTCCTTTAAGCCAATCAGTTAGAGCTCTTTGTTATATAAATATGACACATATGTACATAGCTACACAGACTAACAGAAGAAGACCCAGCAGTTGTAAGATTTTTCATTTGCCAATCTCTTAATTGTATTACTGACTTTGAGGTGGCGCCCTTTAAGAACGAAGGCTAAAAAAACATGCAGTTTCGAAGGCCTAGTAAGTAAACATAGCTGTAAGACAAAAACGCATCTTGAGAGTGATCCATCCACCTCTAATTCCTGGGGCTCCATGAGGAAAACAGGTTTTGCCCAGAACAGTGTCAGTGGCCCCTCTCCCATTTCTCAAGGGGTTCCAGGGCATCAGAAGGCATCTTGGGGCCTCTGATGTGTGCATTAAGAATGACAAGACAAAAATGGAGAAAAATCATTTAGTCAACTTGGAAGAAAAAAACTTCCTCCAGAAAAATAAGATCCACAACGAGAAATGACATAAAGGCCTTTTGAATATACATATAGCTTGGATATCCACTGACATTTAACTATAGCACTTCTTTTTAAAGAAACTATTTTAGGCCAGGCACTGTGGCTCACGCCTGTAATCCCAGCACTTTGGGAGGCCAAGGTGGGTGGATCACGAGGTCAAGAGATCGAGAACATCCTGGCCAACATGGTGAAACCCTGTCTCTACTAAAAATGCAAAAATCAGCTGGGCGTGGTGGCATGTGTCTGTAGTCCCAGCTACTTGGAAGGCAGAGGCAGAATTGTCTGAACCGGTGAGGTGGAAGTTGCAGTGAGCCCCGATCGCACCACTGCACTCTAGCCTGGTGACAGAAAAAAAAAAATTATTTCCAATCTCTTATTACTCAATCTTAGCCTCTCCAAATAGCCAACACTTCTGGCTTTCGAGCTCAGGAAGGAGCAGAGAGTACAGTGATTTTTTTACCATTGTTACAACCAGTTCACACACACAGAGAGAAGCCAGAAGTTCAATTGGTAAGAACTTCTACCCTTTCGCTGGCATGTCAGGCTTCTGGGTTTCCCTCCCACAAACTATGGAGCGCAGTTGACCCTGGAGTTCTGTGAAGCGGGAACAGACAAAGAAAATTGTCCCTCCTCAAGAGATTGCAAAGCAGTTTAAGGTTTTGGGAAATTAAACTCTTCCCAGTTTGGGGGATGCATCCAAGGACAGTATCCTGTGGTACAGCTTTCTCCAGAGTCTGAAGGTCAAAGGAGTTCCAGTAATTTAGGATGCACTTGTGAGGAGTATAGTACAAGTTAATGATTGTTTACTCACCTGGAAAGAAGGGAAAAACCCTTTGTTCCTTTTTATTTTCTGTGAATACCCAGAGTATGTGACGGAGAGACAAAAAAGGCATCCCATTTTCTTCTTCCGACCTTATATCCCTGAGTCCCAGTGACCTGTGCAGTTGCCAACCATGGGTGCAAGTGTTACCTTTACCCATGAAGCAGGGAGGCATAGCCAGCAGGAATATTTGCACTCACCTGAGTGGTATCTAAGCCTCCCACTGTCAGTAACCTTTGAATTCCCTAGACCTTATCTATGCCGTGGATGCAAGTATGACCTCCATCCATGAAGCAGGAAGACCTAATTGGCAGGAATTAGTCATGCTCACCTGCGCTGTGCCCCTCAACTCCTGCTGTCATCTGCCTCAGGTCTAGTGTTCCATTCAAGGGCTTCAAACTGAAGCTTGGGACAAGAAGGTGCCTCCAGAGGGTGTACAGACCCATTAAATTAGTCCCATGTGGCCCTCACCAAATTGCAGCTAGCAACAGTTGAAGACAGCTCCTCCATTGCCTCCATATCACTAGCAGGTGAAGCTGTGTGACCAGGTCCTCCTCAAAGAAGTGAGAGAAAGGGAGTTCTAGGAAATGGGGATGTGACCTAATAAGGTGCCTCCTGAAAGTAAAAAAGCTAACTCCTTATATAGAAAAGTTCCCTGTATTCACAGGATTATGTTGACTTCTGACATGGTGGAAGAAGGAGACTTGAGATGTCCCTCATGGTTGTGCCAAGAGAGGCAGGAGGCATGGGTAGGACAGGAAAACTGAAAGCCCAACTTGGGTGCAGGAGGAGGTGCATCCTCCTTCCCTCAACCCCCAGAATCACCTGGGGTTCCTGGATGGCAATGGCAGTCTGAAACACTGGAGCTGGGGAGAGGAGTCCTAGGGCCCATCAGTCCTGCTGCACCATTTAAGAGACTAGCCCTGGACCCACAGACCCACATCTTGGGTACAGTCCGCCCTCTGGTGATTCACATTTGCAGCCATCAACAGGTGCATCTTGGGGACTTCAGCATCCATGAGCCTGCAAGGTGGCTGTTAAAGCCTTTGCCTTTTTCCTGTATCTCCCCTCCTTTTTCTGGACTTCCTCTTAGTTCCCACTGAAAAATACCAAGGTGACCACTCCCAGGAGCCCCTGTAAACTACCATCTGGATCCACAGCCCATTTCCACAGCCCCCTCTTGGAACTGCCTGTGTGATAAACTCATCCACTAGGACCGGCTGTCCCTTGACCAAATCAGGAGACAGAGACAGCGGTGTGCTTCACCAAGGCCCCTCCCAGCCCCTCCAGGAAGGCAGTGTGGACTCCCATTCAATCCCTGGTTCCCAGTGCACTCAAGAGGTCTAGTCCCAGTCCCTTGCAAGCTGTCCAATAATCACATCTGAAACCATTTCCTTGTTCGTGGTCCCATTTCATCTTTGGGGTCCCTTTTAGGGTCTTCCAATGGTACTGCTATTATTCCAATTGGATAAGGCTCCTTCTCTTCCCTGGCCTTATATGAGATATAAAGCTTATCCTCAAAACTCTCTGCCACTTACAGGGTGTCCTGCTTTTCAGCAGTGGTGAGGGTTCGATTCAAAAGTAACATGACATCTTTCTAGGAGAGCTCAAATACTTGGGTTACGTTCTGGAAAACCTCTATATACATGTCAGGGCTGTCTGAAAACTTGCCAAGATCCCTTTTAATTTGCCTTAAGTCCTGTAGAGAAAAGAGGACCTGGATCTTAATGGGGCCATATTCACCAGGCATCTGTTGTAGGGGCAGGAGTGAGACTGGGACCTGCTTAATCTGAGGATTCCTAGGTGGGAGTGAGTTTGCAAGAGAACTGAGATAGAGAGGAATGGAGGGAGTCAATTCACTGGCTGGAGGTACCTCTGGGGTTTGCTTCCCTATTTCCCTGGAATTTCCCCTTGTGACCTCTCCTGAGATGGTTGCTAAGAGGGTTGAATCAATCCTACAACAGAGGCAAATGTCTGGATTATCCTGAAAGGCAAAGAAGGCCTGCACATGTGGGACCTCAGACTACTGGCCTTTGTGTTTACAGAAAAGGTCCAGCTACAGGATGGTATGGAAATTAATGCTTCCTTCCTGAGGCCATGCTTCTTTTGTGTGCCTCAAGGTGTGCTTGGCACTACTCTGGCAACCAAGGAAATGACAAGAACATTTTTGCCACAAATTCACATACAGGTACCAAGGCACACTTTGCTTCATTTGTGCTGCTCTTAAACTTTCATTTTATATTTTTGATGACTAAGCCAAATGCTCTTTCTACCCAATAATATATCTGGTTTGCAACAACATCCATAACATTTAACATTGTATGTGAAGAAGAGATATGAACCTTGACAGCTGTAAAAGAAAGAAAGAAAGAACAATAGGAAAGACTGGAGATCCTAGTGCCAACACTCTAACAGGCAGTCAGGGTCTGGAGTTAGTCCAGGGGCCTTTGGATAACACCAAGGGGTAGCCTCAGCCAGATACCCTCAGTTGTTCAGGACCTCCTTCCAGTCCCACATGATGGCTAGACCTCCGTGAAGAGAAACCAGGTTGGAACAAAGTCAACATTCCCAACACCTGAGGGTGATGGGGGATTGACAGTTTCTTCCCCAGCAAGCCTGTCCTTCATGTCTTAAGTCTGGCAGCCATGCTAGTCACTTTTAACTGGCTGAGAGAAGCTTGGTATTTTTCTTTCATTTTGACTATTGTGGAGTTGCAGACTCCAAAAAAACGACAGAAGAGCAGATCCACTTATTCTCATCCTTCCACAGATCCTGGACCAGCCCCCAAAATGTTACAGGATCTTTGGGGTGTTGGTTTTTCTGGCCAGAAACCTCTGTGGCCAGTGGTGCCTTTGCCTGAATTCTTGTCCTGCATCCAGGAAGAATGAGGTATGAAGACAAGTGGAGGGTGAGTGAGACAAAGAGAAGCTTTATTGAGTGTGAGAACAGCTTGGAGGAGACCCACAAGGGGCAGCTCCTCTCTGCAGCCAGGTTCTGTCCAGCTCTCAGCAGAGAGGAGGCCCTGAAGTTGGTGGTTCCTCTATGCAGGCAGGCCATCCCATCAAGTGTTCAGCTCTCAGCAGAAAGGAGGCCCTGAAGAGGGTAGCTCCTCCCTGCAGCTGGTCATACCATCATCTCTCCATTTTCTCCTCTGTTCTGGCTGAGCCTGGGGCTTTTATAGGTCCCAAAGGGGAGGAAGTGCATGCTGATTGGTTCATTACAGCCATGGGTAGGTCCAGAGAAGGCATCACAAGTTCCCACTGGTCTGCGGGACTGACAGCCTAGACCCCAGCCTTCAATCCCTGGCTGGCCTGAAGGTGGGGCCCTGCCATGGACCCTCCCACTTCTGCCCAGGATCCCGTTTGCCTCCTGCCACCTTCCATGGTACCTGGGGTGCTCACACCAAGGGGTGCCTGCAGGCCAGCACTAAGCCACCCTCAGGCCCCCAGCCTCAGCTTCTCCCACTGTGCTTGTCAGCACCCAAAGTTCAGAGACGGCCAAGGTGGCAGGACCCAAGCAAGCACACATCCAGCCATGCTGTGACAGTGCCTGAACACTGCTCCCAGATTGGAGCCTGCACCTGTAGCAGGGAGAGACCAGGCAGTGGGAGCAGATACCCCTGAGCCTGTGGGGACAGGGGTTCTTCTCACTCCCAAGGGTGTAGACTACAGACTCCCAGGTCCTGTGCCTGGGAGGGTGGCTGCAGCTTCACCCAGGGAGCTCCCTCCCACCAGCTTGCAAGGGGTGGAGCTCCTGCTGGCTCCATGGAGCATGAAGCCCTGGCAGTGCCTCTGAGATTGGAGCGGGCACTGACGGCAGGGAGAAGCCAGTCAGTGGGAGCAGGCATTTCTGAGCCTGTAGGGGACAGGGGACCCTCCCAGGCCAAGAGTACTCATAGGCCTGGGCCTATAGTCCCGACTTTGGCAGCTGCAGCTGTGCAAGGGTGGGGTGCAGGGAGGGCTGCTGCCTCCTCCTGGCTTCCACAGGCTCTGTGGAGCATGCAGCCCCTGTGGTGCCCCCTCATAGCCTGGGGTGGGGGCTCCAGGTGCTCTCTGGGCCCAGGCCCACATCTGGGGAAGGGTGACATCGCCAAGAGCTCCTACCATTGCCCTGGCACTCAGGGACAGACTGTGGTGGAGCAGATCATGGGCCCCAGGCCTGCCATCAGGTGTGTCAGGCTCACTGGTCACTCCTACATGGGGCAGATCCTGGGGATGTGGCCCAGGGCAGCCCTGCACAGAGCCTCCTCCTAAGGCCCAGGGACCCAGCATCCTTAGTGGGGTGGGCACAATTGCTGCATTCCTGACTGGTCCAGAAGTGGGCACTTCTCCCACTTCCCACCACAGCCCCTGAAGCACAGCCCCAGCTCCACCTCCCCAGGCTGGCCACAGCATTCCATGTACAAGCAGTGTACCTCCCCAGGCCCAGCTCTGCCTCGAGACCCCTCTCTGACTGTACTGCTCCCCAACCAGCTGGAAATCCAGCCCTGCCCCATTGCAGCAGCCCCCAGAGCAGTGGGCTGTGGGGGTGGGGTCCATCTGCCACCTCCCCATGCCCTTCCTGCTGCAGTGAGTGTGATGGCAGCTGCTGCACCAGACAGCCCGCTGCCACCATCAGTAGTGAATAAGTCTCACAAGATCTGATGGTTTTATAAATGGGAGTTCCCCTGCACAAGCCCTCTTGCCTGCCGCCATGTAAGATGTGACTTTGCTCCTCGTTAGCCTTCTTCCAGGATTGTGAGACTTCCCCAGCCATGTGGAGCTGTGAGCCAATGAAACTGCTTTCCTTTATAAACTACCGAGTCTTGGGTATGTCTTTATTAGCAGCATGAAAACAAACTCATACACCTGGGCATGTTGCACTCTGGTGGTGGCTCAGCTCTCAAAATTTGCCATGTTGCAGTAGCCTGGGTCCCAGGAATTGGGGTCAACCCAGCATGAATTTCCTCTCTGGAATAATGCAGTTGCAAGGACTCTAGGCAGCTCTTCATACTGGACTCAGGGCCTGTGAATGCTGTGGGGCACTCCTGCGGCCAGGATTGCAAATGTCTGTGGTATGAATGGACTGCTGGAGATCTCTTGCTCACCTTTTTCCTACTGTGAGTATTCCCTCTTGGCTTTCAACCAAAGCCAGGAACCAAAGCTTCGCTTCCATTCTATGCCACCATCCTGAGTCTCCATGCCTCAGAGTGTCTTTGTCACTCCCTTACTGAATTCCAGTGTTCTCCCTTAGACATTCTGTTCAGTGTGTGGTTATCTGTTTCTTCTTTGTGGAAGAGTGAGTGCTGGGTTCCTCTAGTCGGTCATCTTGATGACATCCTCAGTAGTGGTTTTATTTTAGTATAGCTTTATACTCAGCAGTGAGAGCTCATCTGTCCAGTATTACTCATGATTTGGTTTCTAATCTCTGCTCATTACTACTTCTAAAGTGCACTGAACAAGACAATTATGTGTTCCCACAGTGGATGATGTTTACCTTCGTAGTAAGTGAGAGGCTTTATAATAATAGTTACACTTGAGCATATTTTTTTACATGCTTGAACTGCCCATATCAGCACCAATGTCAACTTCACCTGGATTGGGAGGGAAACTTAGTAAATGATGCATGGGCATTTTATATTCAAAGTTTATTCTTCTTAAAAAATAGAAAAAGAATAAATACAAAAGACAGGAATACCCTCTGGAAATTTGATGTTTCACCTGTAGAAGATTTCCCTAAAATCTTTACCCAGAGTTATTGTGACCAAATGATGATGATAAGATTGAATACTATAGAAAATAACCTATATGTGGTGGTCCATTTTCAATTATAAGTGACTTAATGTAGGTTTAAACAGACTACAAAGGAATAAAGAAGCAGAATGTACTAAGTCACCACCCCCTTCTTGCTTTCCCTTTCACCCAGTGGCCAGGCACCTATCCGTCAGGGCCCACTTAACCACCCCCTCCCACCCCACCAAATAATTTAGTTTAGGCTAGCTTGCAGCATCGGTAATTGTACTCTTTCTTATTAGCTAAGTGCAGCCACTAGGGCCATAGGTCAAATGTTTAAAAAGTCCTGAGACAGTAACAATGCATTATGGGCTGCAATAAAATGCAGCAGAAAGACCCTAAAAAACACACTTGAAGCCTTAACACAACTACCAATAGGCAGCGTCCAGGAAGATTGTAACCCCCATAGTACTCAGCCAATGAGGAACTGGGGGAGGGACTTTCACACTAGGGAATAAATTGCTTGTTAAACCCATTCAGGGTGTGCCTGCATGCCAAACACCTGATCTCGCGAAACCACCATTAAACTCTCGCTTCTGCTGTTCTCCCTGTCCCTGAGTCCATTCTTTGAGTCTGGACGGGTAAGGGTGTTCTTGCAGATGCCATTGTGATTTTTTCCTGTGGGCGTGCTGTAACATAAACTAGTGAAGTTTCAGTGGTTGGATTTCACCTATTTTGATAGATTTTTTTTCTTAATTGATTTGATTACTACATTTAGAAAACAACTTGGCTTACTCTTATGCTGCAAAATGTAGTTTAATCTTACTTTTAGTGGCATATTTTCTAGAGGGTCAATTATATCTTATCTTAACAAAAGCCAGACCTCAGTATTCTCTTTTCATTTTAAATACCCTACTTTGAATTTTTTCTTATGGGATCTGTTAAGACTAACCCAGACGGTGTGTGTGGAGATGAGAAAGAGGACTATCTATGGTTTGTTTTATTTTGTTCATAGACCAACTGAACTCTATTGCATTATTTTCTCTCTGGAATTAATAGTCCTCTTTCAGCATCTCAATATTATCCGCTTCCACCTCCAGAAGTACTTTAACCAATCAGCCATCTCCTCTTCTGTATGCACATTCAGTACGGGTTCTTTCCTTTTGTTTACAATATGTGCAGCTCTCACCAACCAAAGTAGCTTCTGTCTTGTGGCCACCATTTCAGGTTATTGTGCATACACATTTTTCCAACCTCAAATCCTTGAAAAATGACCCTACTCTTATATGTTTCAGTACTTAACCACCTATCCTCTAATTAGCTCAGCGTAAACCAGCTTCTATACCTGTCACTCAACTGACACCACACTGTGGGATATTCACTATGGCAGAGCCTCCAGAGATGAGCTAATCATCCTCATCTCTCTGTAATTATTGTCATGTTTGATCAACTTTTCTCCTTCTCGGATGCCACCTCAGCTGAACTCTCCTGAGCCTTCCCCTAACATGGGGCTGCCGTTCTGTAGACAGATAGTTGTTTCAGAGCCATTTTTTATGATAGCTTACCTTTCTCCTACTGACTTAAATGCTCCCTATATTATATATAATTTGAGGCTATTTTTTAACTGACTTTTTGTCTATCTCTGCAACACTATCATACTTTGTTACTATAATTTTATAATAAATCTTAGATACCTGTTTTACAAAAGAAGTTTCCTCCTTGTTTTCATTTTTTTTCAAAATTTTCTTAACTATTTTTGGACATTTATTATGTTTAAAAAGTTTTAATAATATATTTAATTTAATTAAGTATATATGAAATACCATTTCTTCAATATAAAATGTAACACACAACATCTTAATTCAGACTCTCTACATTTCAAAGGCTTAGTAGCAGCATGTGGTTAATGGCTACTGTATTAAACAATGCATTGCAGCTTTACTTTTGCAAAAAGTTTTTTTTTTTTTTTTTTTGAGATGGAGTCTCGTTCTGTCGCCCAGGCTGGAGTGCAGTGGCGCGATCTCGGCTCACTGCAAGCTCCGCCTCCCGGGTTCACACCATTCTCCTGCCTCAGCATCTCCGAGTAGCTGGGACTACAGGCGCCCGCCACCACGCCCGGCTAATTTTTTGTGTTTTTAGTAGAGACGGGGTTTCACCGTGGTCTCGATCTCCTGACCTCGTGATGCGCCCGCCTCGGCCTCCCAAAGTGCTGGGATTACAAGCGTGAGCCACCGCGCCCGGCCAGGTCTTGATTGTTTTTCCTGGTACATTTTTAAATTGATTATTGCTAGTGTTTATGAATATTCTTTATCTTTGCACGTGTTCTTTGTCCAACCATCTGTTGAAATGTCTTGTTAGTTCCAGTACTATGTCCAGTCTCTTGGAGGTTTGAAAGAGTCAATTACATTGCCTGTTATAAGGGGAATTTTGCATCTTTGTTTCCCCCAGTCTTTATACTCTGTAGTTATTTTTTTATCTATTTACTGGCTAGAAAGCCCAGTACATTTGACTAACATGGACAATAATGTGTATCCTTATGTTGTTACTATCTTTATGGAATGCTTTAAAAATCCACCACTAAGTATGGTGCTAAAGGTAAGGATAGAGCCCCTTTAACAATTTTGGGAATTTCTCTCCTGTTCCTAGTTTTCTATCTGTTGACAAATTTGAAGCATGCGGTCGAACACTCGGCACCTAATATGGACTCAATAATGTTTCTTTAATGAATAAATGAGAAAAAACTCAATGTGTGCTTGCGTGTCATTTTTCCTTGTACTTATACAGTTTTAATATTTATTCTTATAATACATACCAATAATTCTTAAACATTTTATTCTCAAGACCTCTTTAACACTCTTAAAAGTTATTGAGGGTCTTAATAAGCTTTGGTTTTACGGCTTATATCTATTAATATCTACTATATTAAAATATAAATTGATAAGTACTTTTTAATTATTTTTTACCTTTTTTAAGAGATGGGGATCTTGCTATATTGCTCAGGCTGGTCTCAAGCTTCTGGCTTCAAATAATTCTCCTGCCTTAGCCTCTGTATTCATCTATTCTCACCTTGCTATAAAGAAATACCTGAGACTAGGTAATTTCTAAAGAAAAGAAGTTTGATTGGCTCACAGTTCTGCAGACTGCGCGTGAAGCATGGCAGCATTTGCTTCTGTGGAGGCCTCAGGGAGCTTTTACTTATGGCAGAGGACAAAGTGGGAGCAGGTATCTTACATGGCAGTAGCAGGACCAAGAGAGAGAGTGGGGAAAGTGCCCCACACATTTAAACAACCAGATCTCGTGAGAACTTCCTCACTATACAATACCAAGTGGGGACGGTGCTAAACCATTCATGAGAACTCCGCCCTCATGATCCAGTCACCTCCCACCAGGCCCCACCTCCAACACTGGGGATTACAATTTGACATGAGATTTGATGGGGACACAGATCCAAACGATATCAGCCTCTCAAAGTGCCAGGACTACAGGCATGAGCTGCCAAATCTGGCCTGATAAATGTTTTGAATGCACACATTATTAGCTCTAAATATTCTGGCATTTCAGCAGTCACTAGCCTCTTGATAACTCCACCATATACTCATAAGAAATGGAGAAAGAAAAGACAATTCAATTCTTAGTCTTGTAACCATGGGAACAACTTAAGCCAATTAACCATTGCATAAGTTGTTACAGATAGCACAGAGCCAAAACTGCAAGTCATGTATCCCGGGCATGTGCAATGAAAAAGATATAACCTAACTGTTTACACCACTAGCCTGGCGGGCCAGCTGCATTGGCATCACCTGGGACTACTTAGAAATGCCATAAAAGCTTTACCTACCCCAAGATCAGGGAGACAGATCTGAGTGTTGCCTTCTTTCTCCTTGCCAGTCAACTCCCAGTAAAGCTTTATCTTTTCTCAAAAGCCAGAGCCATAGTATTTAAATCAGTCTGTTTTTGCATCACTATAAAGAAACACCCGAAGCTGAGTAATTATCAAGAGAAGAGGTCTAATTGGCTTATGGTTCTTCATTCTATACAAGCATGGCACCAACATCTTCTCTGCTTGTGGGGAGGGCAAGAAGTTTACAATCATGGTGGAAGGTGAAACAGGAGCAGGCTTGTCACATGGTGAAGGCAGGAGCAAGAGAGAGAGGGGAGGGATGTCCCAGGTTTTTAAACAACCAGATCTCCATGAACTGACTGAGCAAGAACTCACTCATCACCAAGGGGACAGGGCTAACCATTCATGAGGGATCCACCCCCACTATCGAATCCCTCCCACCAGGCCCCACCTCCAAAGTTAGCAAGCACATTTCAACATGAGATTTGGAATTGACAAACAGCCAAACTATACTAGCATTAGTTCTATGGACTTTAGGCATCAAGCCTGTTGCTTGGTAACAATGAAAGTAATTTTGACCTCATAGACCTCCCAAAAAGATATCAGGAGCCCCCACATTCCCCGGACCGTATGCTGAGGACTGCGTCTATATATTTATGCTATTTTTAAAATTTCATACACATCACTATCACTTCCCACTCTGAAATACACTGTGGAAGCATGACTGTAAACGGATGCATAATACTCCACCCACAGGTAAGTCATACATCCTCCAGCCTTCCTCCTGCACGTGCATGTAGGTTTACCTCCCCCATTTGTCTGCAATGAATATCTTCCTGCTGTGCACACATCTCTTATTTGTTCCTTAGAATACATTCCTGGGAGTAGAGTTACTAGATTATTGAGTCCTTAAGCATTTTTTCCCGCTCTGATCAAGTCTTTTGAAGTGATTCTAGAAAGGAAATGGACACAAAGATGACACTATCAGTTGAGCAACAAGAACAATTTATTTAGATAATTCTCACCAATATTTTATTTATCAGTTCCATTTTTCCAGTAAATTATTTGCCTAATACATGAAATATCATGAATATAAATATAATTAGTTTTGTCTAATAGCAGTAAGCCTTAAATACGATGTTATAGTAGTTTTACTTTTTTTTAAATTTAGCTTCAGTGAGTACATGTGCAGGTTTGTTACATGGGTAGATTGTGGGTCACTGATACTTGGTGTGCAAATGATCCCATCACTAGGATAGTGAGCATAGTACCTGATAGATAGCCTTTCAACCTATGCCCTCTCCTCACCCTCCCTCCGTCAAGCAGTCCCCAGTATCAATTTTTCCGTTCTTTGTGTTATGTGTACTCACTGTTTAGCTCCCACTTATATGTGGGATCTGGTTTTCTCTTCC
The DNA here is from genome assembly GCF_028878055.3 of Symphalangus syndactylus. Taxonomy (NCBI): domain Eukaryota; kingdom Metazoa; phylum Chordata; class Mammalia; order Primates; family Hylobatidae; genus Symphalangus; species Symphalangus syndactylus. Next base: position 111,904,171 of record NC_072440.2, read on the forward strand.
TGAATTAGTTTGCTTAGGATAATGGCCTCCAGCTAAATGCATGTTGCTGCAAAGGACATGATTTCACTCTTTTTTAATGGCTGCATAGTATTTTAATGGCTGCATAGTGATGCATATGTAGCACATTTTCTTTATCCAGTCCACCACTGATGGACATCTTGGTTGATTCCATGTCTTTGTTATTGTGAATAGTGCTGCAATGAATACATGCATGCATATGTCTTTTTGGTAGAATGATTTATTTTCTTTTGGGTCCATACCCAATAGTGGGATTGCTGGGTGGAATGATAGTTCTAAGTTCTTGAGAAATCTCCACACTGCTTTCCACAGTGGCTGTACTAATTTACATTCTCATCAGCAGTGTATAAGTGTTCCCTTTTCTGTGTAGCCGTGCCAGCATCTGTTATCTTTTGACTTTTAAGTAATAGCCATTCTTACTGGTGTGAGATGATACCTCATGGTGGTTTTGATTTGCATTTCTATAATGATTAGTGATGATAAACTTTTTTTATATATTTATTGGTCACTTGTATGTCCTCTTTTGAGAAGTGTCTGTTCATGTCCTTTGCCTAGTTTTTAATAGGGTTTTTGGGTTTTGCTTGCTGATTTGTTCAAGTTTCTTGTAGATTCCAGATATTAAGACTTTGTTGGATTTTCTTCCAGTTTGTAGGCTATTTACTCCATTGATAGTTGCTTTTACTGTGCAGAAGCACTTTAGTTTAATTATGTCCCACTTGTCAATTTCTGCTTTTGTTTCCATTGCTTTTGGGGACTTATGCATTCTTTGCCAAGGCCAGCGTTCAAAATTGTGTTTGCTTTATAAGCAATCTCATTAACTTTAATAAATACTTTATCAGGTGGGTCTAATGAGCTCTCATTTACAGATGGGTGATCACAGGCAGTGAGAGGTGCAATGTTCCAGCCTCTCCAGGAGGTAGAATGAGCAGGGAGCTAAGCCTAGGTCTTTTAGGTTAACATTTATTTAGTGCTCACTATGAAGCAATGAATGTTCTAAGCTATAAAAACAGCGATTTTTTTGGGAGGGGGGTTAAAACTTCACTTTTTATTCTGTTACAAGAATCAAAAGAAAAAAGCATAATAGAGTACAAATCTATGTTAATGAGTGTCCAATATATAAAGATATAATTTGTGACACCAATAAGATAAGTGGGAGCAGGGAGGAGCTGTAAAGAGGTAGAATTTCTGTATGTGATTAAAGTTATCAGCTTAAAATATGTTTATTTGATTTTAAGTTCTGGGGTACATGTGCAGGATGTGCAGATTTATTATATAGGTAAACATATGTCATGGTGGTTTGCTGCATCTATCAAACCATCACCTAAGTATTAAGCCTAGCATGCATTAGCTATTTTTCCTGATGCTCTCTCTCCCCCTCTGTCTCCCCACCTCCCACCAGGCCCCAGTGTGTGTTGTTGCCCTCCCTGTGTCCATGTGTTCTCATTGTTCATCTCCCACTTATAAGTGAGAACATGTGGTGTTTGGTTTTCTGTTCCTGTGTAAGTTTGCGGAAGATAATGGCTTCCAGCTCCATCCATGTCCCTGCGAAGTACATGATCTCATTGTTTTCTATGGGTGCATAGTATTCCATGGGGTAGATGTACCACATGTTCTTTGTCCAGTCTATAATGGGCCTTTGGGTTGATTCTACATCTTTGCTATTGTGAGTGGTGCTGCAGTGAACATATGTGTGCATGCATCTTCATAAGACAATAATTTATATTTCTTTGGGTGTATACTCAGTAATGGTATTGCTGGGTCAAATGATATTTCTGATTCTAGGTCTTTGAGGAATTGTCACACTGTCTTTCACAGTGGTTGAACTAATTTACATTCCCATCAGCGTGTGAAAGCGTTCCTATTTGTCTGCAGCCTCGCTAGCATCTGTTGTTTCTTGACTTTTTATAACAGCCATTCTGACTGGCGTGAGATGGTATTTCATTGGCTTTGATTTGCATCTCTCTAATGATCTATGATGTTGAGCTTTTTTTCATATGTTTGTTGGCCACATAAATGTCTTCTTTTGAGAAGTGTCTGTTCATGTCCTTTGCCCACTTTTTAATGGGATTGTTATTTCTTGTAAATTTAAAACAGAAATTTTTACAGGTGACAAAACAAAGAACCTGGAACGTTTGTTACCCGTCCAAAGGTAAATTGTGGACCCAGGCTCAAATTCCAGAGGTCCTGTACTTTGCAGTTCTCTCTCGTAGAAGTGCTGCTGTTGCCCATGAAGTAGTGCAAATTAGGAAAAGAAGACACTTTGGGCTACACAATTGAAAAGATTTTTTCCTCTGACGTAGGGAACAGGCTTGCCGAGCAGAGAGCAGACTGGACTTTAGACTTCAAGGCCCCATCCTCCCGCATCCTGCAGGAAACCATCTGTGGCAACCCAGGAGCTCCCCCTTTCTCGGTCTCTGTCCCTCTCTTTCACTCCCCACCCCCGCATCCTTCTCTCTCTTCTCCCACTCTCTCCTTTATTGGCCTAGACTCCTTTTCCCATGAGTCTTACATGTTCCAACGAGGCTGTCTGGGCAGTCTGGCTTTCAGAAGGCGATTTATTGTTGTGCTACTATCCCTATGAAATTTTGCTTCGCTGGGGCTCAAGGAGATTAAAGACCCCCAAGGCCCACTCAGCACCACCCTGCTGCGCCCTCTTCCTCGTTGGTGAGGTGTTCGTGTCCACTTTGGGCGCCCATCTGCACCTGTTGCGCTCCGTGCCTTCTGGGCTGCTGCTGCTCAGAGCGTTCAACCACAACGCTGAAAGCACAGCCTGTTACGGAGTTGTCTTCACAGACGCGATAAGGTGAACATTTCACATGTCTGAGAGATATCTTTAGTATTTTGTCCAAATTTTTGAAATAATGGAATTTGGGAAATATTTTATCTTAGACCCTTAGCATTCCTAGGTTGATCCACTGCCTGGTGAACTCGTGGTTTCCCCGTTGCCTCGGTTACAGTAAAAATAGCAACGATTCTGGGCACTTGGCTGGGCTTCTTCCAAATCCACTGAGCCGCGCCTGGGCCCCCAGCCTGCCCCCCTGCGAGTCCTAGCTCGGTCCTCGGGCCTGGCCACGCCCGCTGCCGGCCAGCGACCGAGTGGGACCCAATCCAAGTCCCTGCGTTCTCGCCACCCAACACGTAGGCTGATCCTGGCGTGCGCTGCGTGTTCTTTCCTCTTAAGTTCTATTCCTTTCTGTTAATAAGAATATGAGCTCAGGTAGAGAAAATTAAACAGTCAAGTTTCCAAACACGATGAGGTCACTTTAAGAATTCAAAGGATGTGAGGCACCTGCCCGGGGGAGGTGGGGGACGTCCCCTCTGCTCCCTGTCCCCGGAAATGCCTGCGTCCAGCAGTGACCTCGGGGATCTGGGGCTGAGCGAGTGGGGGTTCAGAGCCTGCTCGCCCCAGCGTCCTCCAGGCGGTTGGCAGCGCCGCCAGAAGGTGAGAGGGGGCGGGGACGGCACCGGGCAGGAGGTGAGAGCCGGGACCCCGGACGCGAGGCGAGGGCGGGCGCTGGCACCCGGAGAGCGGCGAGGGAGGCGGGCCCGGGCAGGAGTGAGGAGGCGGGGACCGGCGGGGACGAGCGGGGATGCGGGGGCGCGGCCAGGGCGGGGGCGGTGCCAGTTGGTGTGGGCAATGAGGTCGGGAGGGGCGGGAACTGGGGAGATTCGCCAATCGGTGAAGACTCCGGTTCTCCCCAACCCCAGGCCTGGGCAGCTGGGCACTGGGGCGCCGTTCCCCACCCGGCGCGGACTTCGGAACCGGCCCGGGGACTGACTGGCTCTGCCACTCGAGCGCGTCTCCGCTGGACCCGGAACCCGGGTCGGTCCATTCCCCGCGAAGATGCGTGCCCTGGCGGCCCTGAACGCGCCCCCGAACGAGCGGCTGCTTCCCCGGGACCCCGCGGCTCCCCGGGACCCCGACGCCCCCCGGCCGGCGCGCAGGAGCGCAGTGGAGAGGCTGGCGGCGGATCGCGCCAAGTACGTGCGGAGTCGGCCGGGGACTGGCCGGGGCGTCGCTTCCGAGGGCAGCGGTCCGGGGGCGATCAAGTGCCCGGGGAACGAGCCTGGGCCCCCGGCCCGCACCCCGGCCCCGGTGGCGCGCAGGGCTATTGCGCGGAAGCCATTGAGACCGGACTCGCTGATCATCTACCGGCAGAAATGCGAATTCGTGCGAGGACCGGGCGCCGACGGCCCCAGGGCGAGCCTGATGAAGAAGCTCTTCCAGGGGCAGGGTAAGGACAAGGCGCCGGTGCCCCGGACGGGAGACGAGGGCAAGGCCGGGAACCCGGAGACCGTCCCGACCACGCCTGGCCCCGCAGCGGACCCCGCACCCCCCGAGACCCCAGCCCCAGCCGCGCGCTCCGCGGCGCCCCCCAGTGTCCCGGCCGCGCCCCCTGGCCCAGAGCCGCGGGTGGTGAGGCGTCGGGGGCTGCAGCGCTCACAGTCGGACCTCAGCTGCCGCTACTCTGCTGCCTTGGCCGAGTCCGACACCTTCTTCCAGTACTGCGGCCTGGACCCCGAGGTGGTGGAGGCCCTGGGGAGGGAGAACTTCACCGCGGAGTCGGACTGTGTGACCCTCAAGGTGCGCAGCGTGAGCGTCGCCACCTCCGGCAGCGGCTTCTCCCGGCACAGCGGCGGCGACGACGACGGGCTGCAGGAGGAGGAGCTGATGGAGCAGGTGCCCAGCACCACTTCGGTCATCGAGAGGAACGCCCGCATCATCAAGTGGCTGTACACCTGTAAGAAGGCCAAGGAGACCCCCAGCCAGGAGCAGAGCCCGACCCGAGGTGTGTGCCCAGAAGGCTGGGGGCGGGGCTGGCCGTGTGCGGGGCTGTGAATCTTGGTGAGTGTGACCGAACTGGGCGATGGCCAGTTACAGCTGATGCTTAGAATTGAGTGCGATTTTGAGCTACAGTGTGAAAGAGACCCAAGAGACAGACACAGAGGCCTGTGAGTTGAGCCCCCGCTGCTGAAGAGCAGAAGGTACCAATCCAGGTACCTGCAGGTCCAGGCCCTTAGGAGTCCGCTGCGTCTGGCTGCCTGGAAAGGCAATTCTGCAAATTAACATGTCCCATTTGGCTTATTATTGTGAAAACAGGAGAAATCCAAAATGCTGCCAGAAAGCAGTTTTACACCCCTAGTATTCTTTCCTGAGCTGAAAACAGCTCGAGAGCCCTAGTTCCTGAGTTCATTGACCTGTGCTGTGGGCAGTCCTGATGTTTGACTGGAGCTGACCAGTCCCCCTGCAGCCCAAGGTAGGCGCTGCTGTGTTACTGGAACGGAAAGGAAGGCTCCCTGCACTTTCCTGGAGGCCTGTGCTGAAGTGGTGAGAACTTCATAGGATCTTGTCAGCACTTTGGCATTCACTTAGCAACAAAAATCTTTATTTGACTAAATTATATTTAAATTGTTTTGAGAGCTTCAGTTTTTTAAACTGGGGAAATTGGACTAGATTGTAACTAGAGTCTATAGTTTATTTGCCTCTGATGATACTACAGGAAGTAACTTCCCTTTAGACAACCAGTAGTGCAGGATTGACCTCGAGCTCTTTTTGCTTTTCACTGGGGAACTAAAGAGTGCTGGTCCTCACTGTTACCCTGCTCTTCCCTATGGACATCTTGGAAAGTAGTGAAGAGAAAGTACCTTTTCAGGGCTCTCTTTGAGAACCAAGAATTTAAACATTGCGACATCTTTTTTTTTCCTCTTACCCTTCAATGACAACTTGCTATAAGTAAATTTTAAAAATCATGAGATGGAATTACTTTCTGCCATTGTGATAAACTAATTGAAGATGCATGGCAGCCTGTAGAGTTTGGGGGAGGCTGCCCAAGAGATGTTTGCACAGGGCTCACCTATGTTTGATGGCTAAAAATATCTCCAATAACTTCTCTGGCTATGACTTTAGTATAGACATGAAAATTAATGAGAAGAAGATAATTCATTCTTTTTCTTGAACTTAGAAGACTCAGGACTTAAGTTCTTCCTTATAATTTAGAGAAGATTTGTGTTTTCCACTAGCCTAAGTCCCCAACAAATATATATAGGCAAAGTTCTAAAACGCAAACAAACATTAATTTCTAGTTTTCACAAATTGTCTTTTGGATCTGAGATGAATGAATGCTGGCAAGGGTACTTCCATGACAGCACCATGTGTAGGGCGGGAGCTTTGGAGAGTGGCCTTGGTCCGTGGAGGGACACTGTCTAGTGGATAGAGCACTAAACCAGAATTAAGGGCCTGTCTTATGTTAGCAAGTGATTCCTGCACTATGGACCAGGCGTCCTTTGTCCATAAAAAGAAGGGAGATAGGCAGATGGTTTTCAACCTCTACATTTTCTAGTCTGTGTAGTAATAATCTGTGTTGCATGATTGAAACCCAGAAATAGAAAACAAACAAAAAAAAATTGTCTATTGAAATACATGAGAAGTAAATTTATGAATAAGCTCCCTCCAGGTAGCCAGAGCATGTGCAGGCAGTAGGTAGACTTGGTGGCATAAATAGTGGGGAGGTAATAATATGGCATACAAATGAAACCAAAATAAAACCTGACAAAATAGAAATAAAAGCAGCCTGCTCTGATCCCTCCAGACCCAGGCTGGTTCCCATCTCGAATTAGCCAATGTCAAAATAGTGACCTGAATGAGAATTCAGTTGACTTCATAGACTAAATCCTAAAGACCTTTTAGGCTTGGACCTATGAAAAATATAAGAAGTTTAGTTAGCTTGTGAGAACTTTCACTTTTATGACAAAGAGAAATAGTTGAAGGAAGAGGGAAAGTGAGAGCAGGTTTGGGAAGGCACTAAGGATGCAGGCAGGAAAAAGGCTCATGGGCTTCTTCCTCCTCTCATGTCTCCCTCCACCTGAATCCCGTTTGTTCCAGACTGGAGACAATGGCAACTGTCTTCTGAGAAGTTTCACATTATTTCTCAGAGCAGGGGGACAGTCCCACAGAAGCTACCCCAGTTTTTATATGGAATTGGTAGTCACCAGCACTATAAAGATTTTCTTTACTAATGTACTTCCCTAGACCCAAAACAGCATTGTATCTTTGAAATTGCAATGCAGAGACTTACTGCCCGGCTACTGGGGGTAGGGGCTGTGAAGAGAACAGAGCTGCCTGGGCTTTCTCCAGATCACTGGAACAGTGTCTGCTCGTGACCTCAGCACCTTCACAGCTCCCCACCTCCCCACCTCCCCACCTCCCCACCTCCCAGCACTGGTGTTCCCACCGGAGGAGACCAGCAGGGAAAGCCAGGACAGTGTGTGAACACCTGGTCCGTGGGGCGGTCCTCTGACTTCCTGCAGAAGTCCCTTGTTCTGAGACCAGTTCTGCAACTTCTGGAAGATGTGGAAGCAGGAATTTAAGCTGTGCTTTTTCTGCTGAAATTTATAAGGATTCATTTTAGGATTTCTTGAAAGATTCAGAAAACTTGAGATGAACAAATATAGGTTTTCTAAGTGAAAGAGAAAACAAATATATTTAATTTGGAGGTTTTTGTCCTCTTGGTAGATAGAGATTTATAAATTATAATAAAAGTATCTTAATTATAATACAACTAAATAAGTTTATAAGTTTCTTGCCCCATGGGGTAAAGATAATTGCTTTTCAAAACTGAGACTATCAGAACTGGGCAATGACTCGTATAATCTGCACACAAGTCCACTGGGGAACCCATGAGTAATGGTTGTACATGGGTAATTTTGGTATTCTGTTTCCCAGAGCTTAGTTTATGAAAATATCTCTTTTATCTGCTGTGATGTAGTCATCTTCCTGTCTTTCAATTCATCAAACTGGGGACTTGCCAAAATTTAGATCTTTCTGGTTTTCTGTTGCATAGAATATATAAGTTGCTGCTTTTAATACTGGCATAAATAACTTGTCCTTTGGGAAATTAGGGATAAAACATTGCTTAATTTCAAGGCAAAAATGTTTGGACAATTCCACAGCTATCTTCACATTAATCCTTGACGCAAAGAAAAAAGAAGTACCTGTAGAAGTCCACTGAAAGCTCCTGGAACAGAGTTGTGTCTCATATTTGCAAAGACACAGAAGAAATAAACCCGGAACATCCCAGCTTTCTTTTCTTTTCTTCTTTGACTATTCTGGGAAGCTATGCAACTAGGAGCACATTTTAGGTAAACAAGTGGCTTGAGTAGCCATAAGGCCACTCTTCCCTATTGTGTGACCCGCACCTGGGCCTTTAAGAGATATTGGTGTTTGAAAAGGGAGGAATCTGTTTGACCTCAGATATTTAGTTCAACTGCCTGCATTGCTTCCTATTTTGTTGTCCAACTCTGTAGTAGTTAGCACTGGCCTTACCAACATTTAAAGAAGTTTTCTTTACTGCCCCATGAGTAGTTGGAGGCAAAGAGAAATTTTTAAAGCCCAGGAAGAGGCCTGCAGGGAGATGGAATTTGTTCTGCCAGAGAAACGAGATGATAGCTGTATTTAATAAAGTTACTGACCTCTTGTCAAAATTTAAAATGCAAAAGAAGATGTTTCAAAATGCAGAGAATGTCAAAAAACAAAAACTACAGGGACCAGACCAGTATAATGTTTAGTTTTCATTATACTAACTTTTGTCTAGACTGGAGTTGATTCACTATTTTTTCTTCTACTCCTCAGGAAGCAAACCTTCCCGATGATGAAGACTTCTTGAAGGATTTCATGGGTGACTTGGGATCCCAGGACCATTTGGCCAGTGTGCCTAGGTGACCACATGATTGCTGTTTTACCAGGAATACAGCATCCCATTGACAAAGCTTAAGTGCTCTGAGAAGGTTTAAAATACTACAGAGAATATGGGAACACAGACCTTGAAATTTAGCTGAGTTGTAACAGCTAAAGCTCTAAGAGGCGTTTTCCTTGTTAGAGGTGAAACTGCTGTCACTTCCAGAGGGCGCTGGAAACCGTAAAGCTGTTTGGAAATCTTTTTGACTGACTTGCTGACAAAGAGGTACTGTGATGCATTTTAACAATATCTAAGTTGATTTTTTTTTAAATCAAGGGAAATAAAAACCAAGCATGAATGCTATGTGCCCCTTTTGACCATCCTGGGCTGATTAGCATCATTTAAATCAAAGTAATCATAAAAAGGCATATTCTGCTTCAATTCTGTGGTCAAAAAAGAGTAAACACACACACTTACACATGCTGACCCCAACTGCCAGAGCATTACTGCACTATAAATTACGGTTAATTCCCAAACTATACTACTGTTAATCTTATTTAACAAGTCAGAAAGCACTTTTAAAATAACTTGAGGGCTACAAGGTCATTCTATTAATGTCATTCTCCATTTGGGTTGTAGGCATGTGGAAGTACCCATTAAAAAATAAGTTAGAGTTTAAATACTGATAAACAAAACCTTTTATTGCAACTGGACAGTTTCTGGAGAGTTGGCGGAAGAATCTTGGAGTTTCCTTTGGTCAGATGAATACAACATTTCACTTTTGCAGTACTATTTAGAATGTACTCCATAGTTCTCTTGTTCCCAACTTCCAAAAAGAACAGAAAACTTTGGTTTACACAGAACACAGGCATCTGAGGCAGGACCTCTTCCCTGCCCTTTGATCTGACTCACACCTCCACCTGTGACGTAATCAATCCAAATTTGACACCAATTCACTCTTTTCTGCAAAGAGCATATTTTGAAACACGGGACAGCCTGAGGGTGGCTGTAATGAGAATGTTCATGGGGGTTACTGGGTCCCTAATTCTGAACTTGCTTATGACACCCAGAGTAAATAGATTCAGATTCAGAAGCTTCTGAGAAATAACCCAAAGAAAATTTGTTACCCAGCCAATTCTTCGAAAGCTTAGTATCAAAATATGTCTTTTCAAGAAGAAAATCATTAGATAGAAGAATGTGGAGGGGAGAGAAATGGGTTTCTCATTGATATGATATTTTGTTAACCATTTCATTTTGAATTATTCAAGTCTTGGTTAATATTGTATTCTATTTTCGTAACTATTTTACCGTGAGAGTAGGTCATTGGGTTACTTAGATATTTATTTTTACACGGTTATTAGTCTTCAGATAGTTTTATTTTACTTCATATGATTTTAGTTTTTGTCAGTATAATTTTAAATCATGTTCTTCTTGGTCATCTCTGTGTATATTGTGTAATTGGATTTTCATTGACTGCAAGTGGAGTGTTTGCCACTCAGTTCAGTACTCAGTACTGTGGTGACTTGTTTTCAAATAAGTCTCAGATACACGTTTAGGGAGCCTTTGCTGGCTGAATATAGACTCTGTCAGGACAGCAGGTCCCCTGACGTAAGAATTTTCACCAATGGTTGCTCTAAAAATGCTGCTATTTTGCTGTTCACTGTATTGAACTTAGTTAAAAAAAAAGATAGTGTCAAAGATGAGAGCAGTTTTTTAAAGGATCTTTTCATATACCCAATTCCCTTATTTTCAGATGTCCCATCAATTTTATATATGAAAGCTTTAAGTAAAAGTGTGCATGCCTTTCTACTGTCAGAACAGGATGGATGCAGCCTGGGGCAGATTTATTTAAGATAAAAATCATGCAGACTCATCATTCATATCATCGGTGAAAAATATAAAAACAAAATGGTTTCCACTAAAGCCACCAAGATCTTTTAGAAATGTTTGCACCTTTGGTGGTGGCACAGGAAAAGAGAAGAATTCAGTTGGAGTGAATTCTAGAAGTAGATATCAGAAACGGGGCATGAAGAACAGGGGAACTGGGTGGCATCAGACTCCTAAAGAAGTGAGTTAATTTTCCTTCCCTTCCATTCAGATTCATGCCACAGCTCCATGTCTTGAGTATGTGTAAGAGGTGAGTTCTTTCTTCAGCCAGGGTTGGTGGCTCATGCCTTTAATCCCAATGCTTTGGGAGGCCAAGGTGGGAGGATCACTTGTGCCCTGGGGTTCAAGGCTGCAGTGAACCATGATTGCACCACTGCACTCCAGCCTGAGTGACAGAGCAAGACCCTGTCTCTAAAAATATATACAAAAAGTAAAACTAAAGAACTTCTTGCCTAAACCTGAATTACCCCAATTTGCTGAGTGACTTTGAGAAAAATCAGACTGTTTATTTCATTCTGGATGAAAAGCTTGCGATTGCTTCCCACAAGAATGGGCAATAGTGACAGCTGCAAGGTAGTTTTATTTGTTCATGAAAGAATGACAATTTTTTAAAATGTAATGAAACATAATGGAATGTTTTAAACTACTGGGCACTGAAACTGGAACAAAAAGGAGGCTTTATTGAACATTGGCCTTTTTCAGTTGGTTCAAAGTTCAGCACTGTGGTTATCATTGGTGATGCCAGAAAACATTAGTAGACTTAGACAATTGCTATGGCACTTTCTAAACAGAGCTTTTTCTATACACTATTTGCAACTGGAGTGCAATATTGTATATTCTGTATTAAAGAAATAAAGTATTTTTATCATTTATTAATACTGATTTATGAGTTTGAGTAAAGCGGCAAAAATTTGAAATGAGAGTCTGCTCATTACAGTTCCTTGCCTTCCGTTTTCTCCCTTTCTTCTTGAGTGTTCTCTCATCGGATTATCAGTAGAAATGAGGGGAAGGCATTCCAAGGCTTGTCCTAGGTGAATGCATGGCACCTGAAATCATCGACTTTCCTCAAGATGAAATGCAGTCAAAGCAATTTTGAATATTCTGAACTTTGCTTTCCTTCAATTGTTTTTAATTGTTTCATCAGTCTTTTGCTTAAAATATTTTTCTTCGTGTTTTATTAACATTGTCATTTGAAAATGAATGGGCACAAAGATACAAACAAAAGCACAGTTTGTAATCTTTCTCATTAGCAAATTAAGTGAAGGCAGACTCTTCTTATGGTGGGTTTGCTCTCAGTGTGCACCATGCACCCTGAGGGTGTGGTGGCTTGGGCAGCCGGTGAGTCATGGAAGCCCGATCATCCTTCTTGCTGCCCTGGCTGAGCCAGACTCTGACTTCTTGCTCAGTCTTGCAATGGCCTATGCCTAACCCTAGATAAGAATCCAAAGATAGGCTTGCTTTCTTCTTCCTTTCTTTTTTCTGAGTTGGAGCCTCACTCTGTCGCCCAGGCTGGAGAGCAATGGAGCAACCTCAGCTCACTGCAACCTCTGCCTCCCGGGTTCAAGTGATTCTCCTGCCTCAGCCTCTTGAGCAGCTGGGATTACAGGTGCCCACTACTATGCCCAATTAATTTTTGTATTTTTAGTAGAGACAGGGTTTCGCCATGATGGCCAGGCTGATCTCAAGCTTTTGGCCTCAAGTGATCTGCCCACCTCGGCCTCCCAAAATGCAGGGATTATGGGTGTGAGCCACTGTGCCCGGCCAAGATGGGCTTTCTTGAGGAGAAGAAATACATCACTTCTTTATTTCTGTGAAGAATATGGACAGATACTCAGCCTGCTGTAGAAACTCTCTTATTGTACCTGTTCAGAAGCAGTCCAAGCATTGGGTGGTGTGGCTTATGTTGCAGAGTTCAACAGCAGCTGCCTTTTCCCTTCAGGTAAACTTGGGGGCTTACACAATGCTTAGGTGGTTACACTTTGCACGTTCATTGATGAATCAAATAGATTTATATAGTATTTAAATGTTCTAGGTTACAAATACTAAGCATGAAGGAAATTGAGTGTCTCAATCAGGACCTTATAATATTGGTCTTGGAAGTGGCATGGAGCAGCTGACAGGAGGCAGCACAGAAATCCCAGAACATGTGCTCCTGTCCAGCAATGGCCACCTAATTTTCTCTGCTACAGTGCTTCAAACTCTACGGTTGATTGTCATCTTTTGTTGTTGTTGTTGTTGTTGTTGTTGTTGTTTGAGATGGAGTTTCACTCTTGTTGCCCAGGCTGGAGTGCAATTATGCGATCTCAGCTCACTGCAACCTCTGCCTCCCAGGTTAAAGTGATTCTTCTGCCTCAGCCTCCCGACTAGCTGGGATTTCAGGCATGTGCCACTATGCACGGCTAATTCTGTATTTCTAGTAGAGACGGGGTTTCTCCATGTTGGTCAGGCTGGCCTTGAACTCCCAACCTCAGGTGATCCACCCGCCTCCGTCTCAAAGTGCCGAGATTACAGGCATGAGCTACTGTGCCCGGCCGATTGTCGTCTTTATCTTATCTCATTAAAAATTGTGATTAAAGTTGAAATGTGATCTGAAGGGGAGACTGTATTAAATCACTAATAACTATTAACTTTAGGTCAAAATAGAATATTAATTTCCTTAGAAAGTGAGAATCTGAACCCCAGGATCAGAGTGGAAAGACCTGGATCCTGGCTTCAGTACACCCTGTTGATTACTCAATGTTGAGCTTAAGAAGGACTCTTAATTACAAATGTGAGAACAGGAAATTACAGAATTGTCTAAACCTAAATCTACTGTCTGCGTTGTGATATCAAAACAACTGTGCTATTTATTCAATAGTAGCTTGAATCAAGGCTGTCACTGATGACAACACAAAGAATTCACTCACATGCATATATGGAACAGCCAAATACTGCACAAGGCACTGGGGGTTCACCAAGCTCCCTGGATTGGATGATGACTTACATTCCAGCAGGGGGGCAGATACTGAGTAAGGAAATAATACATAGATAATACATAGATGGGTGATAGATGACAAAAATCAAGAAAGGGAGGGAGGAGGGAAAGCAACGTGAGGAAATGTCGTGAGCAGTGCCACGAGCCTGATTTATGAATTTATGTGAGTGTGTTAGTTCATGGTTTCTATTTGATGGCCAATCTCTCTGGACCATAAATGAAACCCAAAGTCCAAATCATATAAAGAGAATCAAGCAACAGAGAAGGATAACATGAAAATTGTAAATGGCACTTTTTTCACTGAGAGGTTAACTTTAGTCTCTGGAGGTCTTTCACCCTGAAGCTTAAAGTGTTGAAATCTAAACAATAAAAAGCAGAACATTCCACAAATGAATCTGCAGCCTGTAGCCTTTATCAGATCACATGATCATTGGTAAGAGACTGCATTCCTTCCTTCGGCTTTTAGAAGGGGTCCACTTCTCAGACTTAGGGAGAGAATAAGAGGAGTCAGCATCGCAAATAAATGATGACTCTCATAGGCCAGAGCAGGCCAGCTGGGACGTGGAGGGGTGTGTTTTCCCTAAGTGGGCTCTGAGAGCTGTCTCTTACACACACCCTTGGAGGCAAACAGCAGGCTCAGGCTGGGCAGATGTTATCAGGACCCGAGGACCCTGTTTTCTCAACCTGCTTGGCAAGTCATTTCCACAGTTCAGAAAGGGGGAGTGTCTGCCAAGTGCCCCCAGTGCTCTCATGCCATTTCCCTTCCAGGTGCCTGAGGTGCTAAGGAGAGACCAATGTAGGCATCTGGGAAGGTGGGCAGGTACGACTCAGCCAGGACCAGACTGTTATGGCCAACAGTGATGTGAGAAATCATGACATTCAACCCTCATCTCCTAGGAGGAACCTAGGCCCAAAGCTCACACAGCTGCCCAGTGTGCCAAGGCCCAGAAGGGGACCCCTGCTTCTGTGCAGTGTCCATTTAGGGGAACCCCGCCTTGGGTAGGGGAACATTAGCAGGGTGGCCAGCTTTCCCAATTTGCCCAACAATTTCTAGTTTTAACACGGAGTCCTGGGAAAACTTTCCTTCCCCAGCCAGCTGGGAAGGTGCACATTTCCTAGAGGAAGGCTTGACCAACAGACATCTGGATGACCTGTTCTTGACTTCACTTTAGCTCCCACTTCTTGAAGAAGCTAATGACAAAACTACTGTGAGCACTTGAGCATCTTAAGTGCTTGGTCTGGCAGTTTTATTCTTGCTCTAAATTAGGGCAGCTTAGAACATCGCCTCCTTGGTGGGGAAGACCATGTGGTCAGGATTGAGGACAGTTAGAAGTTTCTCTGACATGGGCCAGGCACAGCGGCTCATGCCTGTAATCCCAGCACTTTGGGAGGCTGAGGTGGGTGGATCACTGAGGTCAGGGGTTTGAGACCAGCCTAGCCAATATGGTGAAACCCCATCTCTACTAAAAATACAAAAATTAGCCAGACATGGTGGTGGACACCTGTAATCCCAGCTACTCAGGAGGCTGAGGCAGGAGAATCACTTGAACCCAGGAGGCAGAGGTTGCAGTGAGCCGAGATCACACATTGTACTCCAGCCTGGGCGACAAGAGCAAAACTCCATCTCAAAAACAAAACAAAAAAAGGTTTCTCTGACATGAAGTAAGTGGATGGAGCCAAGCTTCAGTTCTGCACCTGGGAGAACCTCCCTGAAACAACCCCTAGAAGAAACTTGTCACACTCCAGAACGGCAGAAGACAGTGGCCCATGCCAGCAGGGAGCCAGCACACCCTGAGGCATCTTTAGTAACAGGAACTGTACAAGTGCTTTCTGTTTGTTGTTCCGTGTAACCCCATGACCATCTGCAAGGATCATTTTATGTATGAGGGAGCACAGGTGTGGAGAAATCCATTACCTGCTTAGGTCAAAGAACTAGTAAGTAGAAGAGTAAGAATTTGAACCTAAATCTGCCCGGCTCCAAAGTCTGCTCTATTCTTTCTCTGTGCTAGTTTATGAGAACAATTTAATGCCAACCAGAATGCTTAAGATGTCATAACTTCTCAATGGAATAACTGATTCAGCAGATCAAAACCCAAATGCATGGATTCTGATACAAAATGCCACTCCAGAATTACCTGAAGATCCCACGTTACCATCCACTGAATGACTCAGGTGACATGGAGGTACCTTGATGATAAGAGTGCAGCCCCAACATCACACACACACACATTTTAAAGCAGCATGCAGATTTTCATATTGTAGGACAGGCCATCATGGTTCAGTTTATGTTGATAATTTTATATAAGATAATATGTGTTTTAAGAATAGCAATAAAGAGAAAATCTGAGGGAAAGCAAACTATTCCAGAGAGCTCAGGGCAGTGCTGACTAGGGCCACACTGTGGCAACCTGTTGAACTGGCTGATGGCCCATTTGCTGGGGCACAAGTTCCACTACAGAGTTGTAAATTTCAAGTACAACCACCTCTTGTATATCATGGAATCCTGTCTGGATTCGAAGTCCAAGACCTTCTAGCTCACCTCAGAGAAGTCTAGCAGAACTATGATTATTTCAGTGGTGGCTAATATCGATTTTAGGTAAATGGGAAATGACCACAGTTGTAAAAAGAACAGGAAATCCTTTAAGTTTACTTTGAAGTACTGGAAAGTTCAGCACAGCTTAAGTTCTTTGGGTTTCTTTCCAGCAACAGTGGAAGAAAAGGCCAAGACATGCACATTACAAATATCTACTTGCAGATTCTTGCATGTGTTCCAAGGCTACACAAATATTACTCTTTTACAGGTGAGAAGAGAAACTGAGCCAACTGTCAACAATTTGACTGTGCAGGCAGAGGCAGGAAGGAAGCATTACTCACCTTTTCCCAGTGGCTTTGGGTTGAGTGAGCAATTCTAGCTTGAAAGTCACAGGCAGTTGTTGCCTCCCTGCCGGCATTACTCAGCATTACACACCTAATGCTAACCCCTATCACAGGGTACATCGACGTTGTCACTATGGCCAGCGTTCCTGGTGTAGTGTCAGGAATGCTGTCAGAGAGCTACAGGTCCTTCTCTAAGGAAGAACATTTTCTAGCAAATATGCATTTGCAACAGAGATTAAACTTGGAACTCTGAAAAGGAGTGTCAGTATCTGTGTACAAAGTACTGTGGGTACACACCGAAGTCGAGGCTCATAGAAGCCAAATATTTTAGGATCATGGAATCACCACAGCAGGTCAGAGTAATGTGCTGAGGGGCTGTTGACCTGGAGCACATTAAACACCACTCAGTTTTCTCATCCGTTAGAAGGTGGCCATGAAGACTGGAGGATGGAGACGTATTTAAAAGCACTGAGCACAAAGGAGGCACCCAATCCGTGGTAGTAATTATTATTCTAACCTTATTAGCCCCCTACGGATTCAATGTGTACCATTCACTAGTTTGTTTAAATAATTT
This sequence comes from Symphalangus syndactylus, assembly GCF_028878055.3. Classification (NCBI taxonomy): domain Eukaryota; kingdom Metazoa; phylum Chordata; class Mammalia; order Primates; family Hylobatidae; genus Symphalangus; species Symphalangus syndactylus. The sequence goes on from NC_072440.2 coordinate 111,921,176, forward strand.
GTGAAGCAGTTTATATTTTCAAGTTACCATATGTTTTAGTCAGGGTTCTCCAGAGAGTCAGAACCAATAGAATATATATCTCTATCTCTATCTCTATCTCTATCTAGAGAGAGAGAGGGAGAGAGAGAGACACATGTGAAGGGATTGTTTAGGGGAATTGGCACACTTGGTTGGAGAAGCTAAGGAGTCCCACAACAGGTCATCTGCAAGCTGGGGAACCAGGGAAGACAGTAGCATGGCTCAGTTCAAGTCCAAATGCCTCAGATCCAGGGAAGCAGATGGTGTAACTCTCGGTCCAAGGCTGAAGGCCAAAAAGCCTGGGTGGAGGTTGGGGGTCAGGGGTCGGGAGCACTGGTGCAAGTCCTGGAATCCAAAAGCCAGAGACCTTGGAGCTCTGACATCCAAAGGCAGGAAAAGAAAGGTGCCCCAACTCCAGAAGAGAGAATCAGAATTTGTCCTTCATCTGCCTTTTTGTCCCATCCAGCCCCCCGGCCTCCATTGAGGGCCTTAGATGTTAATTTATAGCAATGTAAAATGGACTACTACAGGTCATTTCCAGTAGATGTTCAATAAATGCTGGACGAAGACTTCATCTTAACTTTATTTCCTCCACATCTCTGTCACACCCTCATCCCCATGTTTAGTTAACTGAAGGCAAAGGAGGAACAGTTAAAACAAACATGTAAAGTAGGGCTTTCTTCTTCTAGTTTTATCGGACAAATAAAAATTGTGTTTATCCAAGGTTTACAATGTAATTACTTCATATATGTATACATAGTAAAATAATGACCACAATCAAGTTAATTAACACATCACCTCACACAGTTAACTATTGTGTGTGTGTGAGAGAGAGAGATGCAGATACGTAAGATCTACTTGAAATTTGTCTTAGCAAATTTCAAGTAAACAGTACAGTATTATTAACTACAGTCGCCATGCTGTACCTTAGATCCCCAGAACGTATTCATCTTAAAACCGAAACCTTGTATCTTTGGACCAGCATCTCATTTCCCGCCCCCCTCCCACTCAGCCCCTGGTAACCACCATTCTACTCTTTGTTTTTATGAGTCTGACTTTTCTAGATTCCACATACAAGTGAGATCATGCAGTATTTGTCTTTCTGTGTCTGGTTTATTTTACTTAACATAATGTTCTCCAAATTCATCCATGTTGCCATAAGTGACAAGATTTCCTTCTTCTTTTCAGAGTGAATAGTATTTCACTGTGTTATATATATATATATAAACACACACACTACATTTTCTTTATCAGTTCATTCATTGATGGACACGGGTAGATTCCACATCTTGGTTATTGTGAGTAATACTGCAATGAACATGGGAGTGCAGCTATTTCTTTGGGATCCTGATTTCATTTTTCTGTGGATAAACACCCAGAAATGAGATGGCTCTTCATTACACTCTGTGAAAGGCCCTGAAAAGCCATCACAACCCTAAGTGAAATCACCGCATTAGTGAAAATAAGCTCTATCTCTCCACTCAACGTTCTCTTCCCATGCTCTTAGCTCTCCTGGTCTGAGTGCCAACGGTTTTCTGTAACTCCAGCTTTTTGCATGCTCTGTTAGCATTAGAAAAGAATTTATATTTAATCAGGAAAGCCAAGCTCAGGCTGTTGCAAATCACCCACTTTGAACAGGCCTGAAATGAGCCTAGACTAGATCCAAGTAATTCTTAAGAGGCAGGTAAAATAATTAAGCAATAAACACAATCGGCAGTGGTCCTCCAGAGGACTATGACTTTACTGAGGAGGATGTGTGAAGGTTGAAAACCAAGTAACAAAGGGCCTGAAGACATCAAGGAGTTCAAGTGACCCTGTTACTCCTTCATCTACTATTCTCCAGCCAAGACCGTGGGGTTAGTGCCTCCTACTTCCATGGAGATGGCCAACTGCATCCTCCCACTTCCATGGAGATGGCCAATTGTATCCTCCCATTTCCACAGAGATGGCCGACTGCATCCTCCCACTTCCACGGAGATGGCCGACTGTATCCTCCCACTTCCACGGAGATGGCCGACTGTATACAAACAGGCTCTGTGTGGGGGTGGGATTTCAAGGACTCTCAGCAGTTTTTGTATATTTGCTACTTTACTGAGTTAGATACAGCCAATAAGGACTTGTATAGGGCTGAGGCACTCTGATATTTACAAATACAAGTATAGTACTGGGTATAATGGACCCGATGGCCATTCTGATTTGGTTAAATTCCTGTTGGTAGATGGTTGTACATAACAGAGCAACCACCTGCTCTGGTTTGCCCATGACTGTCCCAGCAACCTGGGATGGCTCGTCACCCAGAAGAACACAGCCCTTCTTAGAGCACAGGGTGCCCCGACCTCACTATGTTGGCAGGTGCCAACCTTTGATCCCTACAGCTGTCATTCTTGAGATGGCATCTTCCTTGCAGTCTCACCTTTCCTGGCACCAGACCCAGCAGAAGGCAAGGCAACAGGAAGAAGCCCATGGCTCCTTTTGAGCCTGAGGCCCCAGAGCCTGCATCTGGAATCTTCTAACTGCAGAGGCTGTTCCCTGCGGTCTGCAGAAGGGATGGCATCTCTTCCCATGGTCTATGTCATGGGCCCCACCAACATAGTCTACAAGGTCTCACCAGCAGTTCTTTAGGCCTAACTCTAAATTCAGGAAGCTCCCTACAGACAACACAGCTTCCTGAATGTTGGTCTTCTAATCTAGCTTCAAAATCTTTTACTTACATATGGCATGCACATATGTAATTACATATGGGGTGCACATTATTTACTTGGGAAATGGTTTCACAAGAGAATGCCTGACTGAAATTTACTCATGGAGTAAACCTTTGCACTCTTTCCTCTGAAAAATATTAACATGAGGCCATTTATCAGTTGTTTGTGATCATCCTTAGATGGTGAAGACAGAGGCCTAGACCTGTTCTGACTTGGGGTTGCCCAAACCTGCAGGATGAGTAGCCTCTGATTCGTACCCCCTGGTGGGTGAGGTAAACATGCACCTGCAGGTCTTATGCTCATTGCATTATCTCCATGTAGCATCGCATACGTCTTTAAAGCACTGTGCTCATGGAGACAGTGGTTAGGGGAGGGGACCCCCCGAACCTTCTGTGTGATTCTGTGTGAAGTGCACACATAAGTTTCAAAGGAGATCCTTTCTTGTCTATGGTGAAACATGGCACTCTTGTAACAAAGCCAACAGGAGGGTCTCCTTCCCCATTTCCCAGTCACCTGTCCTGGCTAACTGAAGAGTGCCTTCCCCGAGCATGCAGAGTGAGAACACTGAAGACGACCTTGGAGATCACCTAATTCAGCCCAGCCATGACATACTGACATAAAAGAAATGTGAACTTTTTCCCATCAGATGTCCTCAAGGTGAGGCAGGGCCAGATTTCTCCTTCCAAAAGCACGGCTCAGGGGTCATACTCAATTCCCAAATCCTCCTCTGCTGGGTCCTCCCGACCAGCTTCACCACCACAGGCTCCCTGTGTGGCTTGAGGCACAGGGAATCTGGCTGCTTTGGGAGGAAACGAGGTTTATAACTACATGCAAGTGCAGTCAACTGAACGGATAGGGCCTGTGCCATTACACTGGGAATGCCCTCACCTTAGCATAAAAGAGTCAGCTTCAGACGCTTCTGGCTCACAAAGCCCTCCTCTTATCCTAACTCATAGGTCACTGTAATGTTTCCCCCAACTCAGTCCCCAGTCCAGGCAGAACTGGTATTCTGTAAACACATCCCCACATATTCCTGAAGGAAAAAAGACATTATGCAACCTGGCCCTAAGCCACCTTGTGTGGCCTTGGGTTAAAAGCTCAAGGCAACTGATCGGCCATTTTGTCAGGGCTTCTTGGGTCCTGGCCACAGAACTCTTCCTATCTCTTTTTTGCCTGCAATCACCTTGTTTTTCTCACTTCTCCCTCCCCCGACTCCATGTTTCTATCCTTCTTTTCATTCTGCTTGGTTTGTCATAGATTTAATTTGTATCACTCATCCAGACTATTACTTTGCATTACTTCATAGGAGACACATTCTTGCCTGTGCACTCTTCCAGAATATCCGACAGAGAGAGAGAGAGAAAGAAAGGACAGCAACCAACACTGGCTCTCCCAGCTTTGTAACCCCACTTGGCCACAGCATTCCATTCACCCACCAGGAGTGGTCAGTGCTGCACCTTCCTTCTCCTCACAGTGAGGGCCCTCAGAACATGCCACCCCAAAATATGTTGCTTTGATGTATTGATGATTTTGAGCAGAAGGCACTTGAGAAACAGCAGATGCCAGAAGGCCTGTCTGGCTTCCCTCTGTATACCTAAAATTAGGGTGTAGATTCCTTTGAGACAGGCGCCCCCACCCTTTAGCAGAAAGAGGAGACCATTCTCATCACCAGAGATGGGGAGACTGTGCTGAGACGCATCTGTACAGACAGCCCTCCTAAAATGACCCACTTCCTCCACTAGTTTCCTCGTGAGTTTTCTGATCACTTTACCACAATTTGCCCCAGCCCAAACCCCTTTTTCTTTTTTGTCTTGTGACATGTCTGCCATTCATCATTCTTTGTTAAAATGGCATATAAGCTCTCCGCCCTATCCACGTCTTTGAGTCTTCATTTCTTCCTTAAGAATACCTCTGTGTACATACAAAAATATTAACATCAAACATAGTGTGCATGCTTTTCTTCTGTTAATCTTCTTTATGTCAGTTTAATCCTCAGGTCCAGCCACAGAATCTAAGAGGGTAGAGGAAACCTCTTTCCTCCCCCAACACCCCTGAGACTTACCCACAAACAGTTTTCTAGAGCCATGAGCACTTCACCAAGAGCATTTGCAGTGAACAACAAAATATCTCATGGTTCCAGTTGTCATTTAATTCCTCTGGCTTCAGTCAATTGAGGCATCCCCTACTCACTGTGTCTTTAGGAAAGTTCCACACCAAGCCATGGGGTATCTCGTGCTTCATTCTCTTCCTTTCACCGTCCTTCCCAGCCCTCTGTTCTTGTACCCCTTCCGTCTTGTGTGCTGCCTCTCACACAAGCTTCTGGTTCTGCAGCATGAAGAATGAAGGAGACTTCTTCTACTGCCATAGGTCACCACCCCCATTAATTCTGTCTGTCCTTTATGATGCCCCATTAAAATGAAACTTTCTACTTCCCATTAAATGAAGCTTTCTGTTGCCCAATGAATTGTGCCTGGCAGCACGATTCACTGCTTCACAATTGATCATTCTTTTTACCCTCAAATCATCCTTGAAATGATTGACTCAACCATGAGAGAAACAGTTTAAATATTCTCAGATACAAACTCACAGTACCACCTTGACAGAACACCTGCAGATGCAAGTAACTAAAAATCCAGTTCAATTTGACTTTAAATACAAGGCAATTTATTGACTCAGGTGGGTAGTTCAGAAGTGGGCCAGGCTTCAGGGTGAATCTGAGCAGAGAAGCTCATGAATGCTACCCAGGAATCAGTCTCTTCCTAATTTTCTGCTCTGCCTTCAGTGAAGTCAGAATCATTCTGAGTCTGGCAAAATCTCCAGGTACAATTTCTGAGGCTGTATCCTTCATCAAACAGGGAACATGAACAAGCACACTCTTGTTCCTAACAACCTAGCACAACTTGTATTTGACTCTAATTGGAACAACTCAGGCCCTTGCCTATCCTGAAGTCCATTAGGGGGCCAAGGGAGTGCTGTGTGGCACCTGTCATGAGCCTCAGTTTATGCACCCACCTTGGAACCAATAACTGTGACACAGAGTGAGACAGAGCTGGTTAGGTTAAGTCAACCAGCACCCACCCCATGTTTCAAACCATGTGACTAAATAATTCAGGGATCTGTTAGGAAGAAGAAAGGTGGATGCTTCTTGAATAGCACCCAACACTCAACTAAAATTTAATTTGACAGGAACCCAGAGGCCTTGCCCATAGAAATCTCTCACAGTTGCTTGGAGAGAGAGCACTCAATACAAAAATCTTATGGCAGCAACCTTGTGGCCTCAAGGGTGCCATGGACTTGGTGTGGAGGGTAGGGTAAGGCTCACTGTCTTTTGAAGATGAAGCAGAAGAATAGATTGTACTGACTTAGCAGAGTGGAAAATGTTTAACCCCAAGAGATGCCTACGAAGGCAGCTGAGCCAAACCACAGACTCCTAGAAAGGCTTGGGTTAGGGTTCTCAAGTGTCTAGATAAGCAGAGGAGATGGTGAGGCAGACACAGAGGTTGGCTCAAAGCAGACTGGGAAGAGTGTGATCCCAAGTCCCCCTCATTCCACACTGGCAGTCAAATACTCCTCCCTGACATCAGAAAAAGAAACAATTTATTTTCTTCAGACATTGAAACAGGACTTTTCTAAGTTTCGGGACATTGGGTAATGCTGCTTATGCAAAGAGAGTATTTAGTGAAAGCCAATTTACTGAGCGGGGAGATCCGCAGACTCTTTCTCCCTCTTGGCTCCCATAATGCTGGGGTCAGGCTTGCAGTCTTAGGAGACTGGCGAACCTTTTTGGAGAGGATCTGCAGATACCAGCACTTTCAGGGTTTCCTCAGGTCCAGGAGTGCCAGGCTCCTGTGGACTCTTCCTTTGGGGAAGCAAAGGAAGACTCCATCTGTGCATATGGAATGCATGAATTATATTTTCTTATTTTCTATTTTCTTGATGCTCTAGCATCTGAGGTTTACTGGGAAAAGATTGCCTTTCCCAGGGCCAGCCAATCAAACTACCAATTCAGAACCCATACTCCTAACCACCTACTTTATCTGGCTCTGATACTGTAGGAGACAATATCCACCTTCCCTAATCACCCCAGGGCCAGGTACTAGGCAACTAGAGATGGCCCCTATGGCCCAGAGCCTGCTGAAGTTATTCATGCCGGACAGCCTAAGCCTGCCTGCCCTGCCTGGCCTTGCTGTCCCACAGAGACCACAGCAGAGGCTCCTGCCCATGCCTTCCCTCTCTCCTTCTGCCTCTGCCTGGGGCTTCCCTTTGCCTCCTATTTCCGGGTATCTGTGAGTATGAACGGGACAGTCACTTCCATGTCTGCAGGTCCTAACATCTCCGATTAAAACAAATTCTGAGTTCATTTTGAAAACATAAGGCTTCTAGTGGAATTTTTAAAACCCTTATATGGAGAATTTTAAACACATATGTAAATAAACAATGACTATAACAAACTCCTATATATCTATAATCCTTCAGAACAACCAGAAACACATGGGCAATTCTGTTCCATCTATATTCCCAAATAAAATTCATACATTGTGATTAGCTGATGTATTTTTAAGCCTATAGAATTTATACATTTCCCCTATATCTCTTATATATCATTTTCTTGTAATTTATTTGTTGAAGAAGCTGTATTGATTTTCCTGATTCATCTTCAGAGTTTAAAATGGAATTTCACAGAAAGAAAAGCATAAAAGCAGAAGGAATAAAAATGTCAGAAAATAAATCAGTGGGATTTAAATGGTACAGCTGCTTTGGAAAACTGTCTGGCAGTTCCTCAAAAGTAAGACATAGAATTACTCTTTGACCCATCAATTCTACTGAAGTCTTCATATTGAAGAGAATTAAAAACAAATGTCCACACAAAAACTTATACACAGATGTCCATAGCAGCATTATCCATAATAGCCAAAAAGTAGAAACAACCAAAACATCCACCAACTGAGGAGCGGATAAATAATATAAAGTATATCCACACAATGGAATATTATTCAGCCTCAAAAAGGAATGGTTGCCAGAGATTGGAAGAGGGAAAAATGGGAAATACAGCATTTCTTTCTGGGGTGCTGCAAATGTGTTAAAATTAAATAGGGATGAAGTCTGTGCTACTTCCAGAAAGTGCTAAATTGTACACTTTCCATGAGTAAAATGTAGTATGTGAATTATATCTCAACTTAAAAATCAAGAACATTTTCCAGAAATAAACTTTATGAATGTTCAGATTTAAAAGATCTATTGAGTTCCCCTCAAAATGAATTTCAAAGTTCTTCTACACTAAAGCACATGATTGTGAAATTAGATAACATCAAAGAAAAAGATCTGAAAAGCTTCCAGAGAGGTGAAAGAAAAAGATCACCTACAAAGAATCAAGAACCAAAATGGCACTGAAGTTTTTCATTGAAATTCTAGATATAATAAGAAAGCAAAATTTGGCCTTAATATTCTGAGAGAAATATATATATTTTAAACCCAACTAAATCACCAACCCAGTGTGAGAATAGTGCTCAGGCATTCTGGGACATGCACAGCATCAAAGCTTTACCTTAGATCAGGAAGCTACAGTAAAGTGGCAACATAAGAGATAACAGAAATGAATTCCAGGAGCAGGTGATCCATGCAGGAGAGAGGAGCAGCACTGCCGAGAGCCGGGGTGAAGCAATTCAAGCTGGAGACACTGAGACAAACACAGGGGCGCCTGGCATTCTATGAGAGGCAGTACAGTGGTTCTTACAACTCAGTAAATGTGGCAATTACCTCTTATCTGGTTACAATGCATCTTCCCAGGCCCCCCAGCAGTGATTCTAAATCCTGATATGGCAAATGATATGGTAACACTTGTGGTTATAGACATGAGTGTTTGAATCACAGATTCAGGTCCAAACCCAAATCCCCTCAGTAATTAACTGTATATTGTCATTTAATTGCTTAATCTCTCCAGCACACCACTTCCTCAGGCTGATTCATATGGGAATATCAATTCATTGGAGTGTTATAAAGGGTAGTTTGTACAATGCGCTCGTGACTATGAAATGCTTAGCATGGCATCCAAAAAGTCCTCAATAAGTGGTGCAACAATACTTTTTTATACAGAAAATACACCCAACCCAGAAAACAGTGTTCATAGGGGATTAAGAGAAGTAGGTACAGTTGGGTGAGCAGAGAGAGCCAGTGGGGCGAGGGCCTTTCTTAGGTGAGGCATCCACCACATTTGAAAGTGGGATGCAGGGCCAGAGCTGAACATTAACCAGGACTGGCAGGAATGAAGTAAACAGCTCACACCTGTTCCTTCATGGGTCTGTTCCTTTCATTTTCACTTTTGACTGTGATGCAAAATTAGAACTCTTCTCTGCTCAAATTTCACTATTCTTAATAAAGTAAATAAGTAGGATCCTAAAACTTCAATTGTGTAAAATACATGCTTTTGTTAATGCAAGGCAAATGGGAAATATTTTGTGCTTGGTAATCGCCATCACAATAACAAAAATTCTAAAACTTACACTGTTTACAACTGAACCACACCCTCAAATAATAAAAAAAAGGTCCCTCCCTAACCGCTCTCCTCAGCAAGAGAAGGACTTTGGTCGCCCCAACCTGGGCAGAAGAGCAGGTGGAGAGTGGGAGCCCACAGCTGCAGCGGCAAGAAACATGAGGACTGATGGCTTTGGGCAAATAATAGGGAATTGGGTTGAGTTGTTTGAATCATTTTCCAATAACTGATTTACAAAATAGATCAGACTCATTGAAGGAGCTGGAGAATAAGAGCCTACCCCTCAGTCTCCAGCCTCCCCAAACTACGTGTTTCTCCAGAGTAACCTTGAGCTTCTTCCAGCACGGATTAAAACCCATGGCTCTTCCAGATCTAAAATCTGAGGCTCTACAATTTAAGTCATAGTTAGGTACTTCCACACCTGTGATGGTAACATGCTTACATACTCCATCTATCATTGTTTAATATATAATGAAAGACACACATTTTGTTTACTTATTATGCAGCAGCTTGCCTGTGTTCACTTGCATTGTCTCAGGGTCAGCTCTTTATTTCCCAGAATCCTGTCCCATTTCCTGGAGCCTATTGACTGGGGGAGAGATGTGGTCAAAAGTTAAAGGATGTTGGGCGAAGCCTTAGAAACACAGCTTTTCTGACAAAAACAAGCAATGGGGAAAAGATTCCCTATTCAATAAATGGTGCTGGGATAGCTGGCTAGCCATGTGCTGAAGATTGAAAATGAACCGTTTTCTTAGACCATACACAAAAATCAACTCAGAATGGATTAAAGACCAAAACGAAAAGTTTTGGTGTAAAACCCAGAACTATAAAAACCCTGGAAGACAACCTAGGCAATGCCATCCTGGACACAGGAACAGGCAAAGATTTCATGACAAAGACACCAAAAACAATCACAATGAAAGCAAAAATTGACAAGTGGGATCTAATTAAACTAAAGAGCTTCTGCATAGCAAAAGAAGCTATCAGCAAAGTAAACAGCCAACTTACAGAATACAATCTATGCATCTGATAAAGTTCTAATATCCAGCATCTATAAGGAACTTAAACAAATTTACGAGAGAAAACCCCATTAAAAAGTGGGCCAAGGACATGAAGAGACACTTCTTAAAAGAAGACAAACATGTGGCAAACAAGCATGTGGAAAAAAGCTCTAGATCACTGATCACTAGAGAAATGCTCCTCAAAACCACAGTGAGGCACCATCTCACACCAGTCAGAATGGCTATTACTAGAAAGTCAAAAAATAACAGATGCTGGCAAAGTTACAGGGAAAAGTGAACACTTATACACTGTTGGTGGGAGTGTAAGTTAGTTCAAGCATGGTGGAAAACAGTATGGTGATTCCTCAAAGAGCTAAAAGCAGAACTACCATTTGACCTAGCAACCCCATTACTGGGTATATACCCAGATGAATACAAATCATTCTACCATGAAGATACATGCATGCAAATGTTCATCATAGCACTATTCACAATAGCAAAGACATAGAATCAACCCGAATGCCCATCAATCACAGATTGGATAAAGAAAATGTGCTACATATACACCACGGAATACTATGCAGCCATGAAAAAGAATGAGATTGAAGGAGATTATGCCTTTTGCATTAATATGGATGAAACCGAAGGGTATCATCCTTAGCAAACTAACGCAGGAACAGAAAACCAAATAATACATGTTCTCACTTATAAATGGGAGCTAAATGATAAGAACTTGTGAACACAAAGAAGGAAACATCAGACACTGGGGTCTGCTTGAGAGGGGAGGGTGGGAGGAGGGAGAGAAGCAGAAAAGATAACTATTGGGTGCTGGGCTTAATACCTGGATGATGAAATAACATGTACAACAAACCCCTGTGACACGTGTTTACCCATATAACAAACCCACCCATGTACCCCCAAACCTAAAATAAAAGTTAACTAAAAAAGAAACACAGCTTTTAATTATTTTCCCTTAAGTACCATAAAGGTCATGGGCCATTTGCCACCTGAACAGTGAGTAACACATGATTGGAAAGAAACTGAACACCCAGGGACACCAGAGACCGTTCACTGTAGAGGAAGGAGGCAGGCATATGGCATAAGGTGAACTTCCTCCAGTCCCAAAGTGGTTGCCCTCTCCTCTTAAATGCAGGTCCCATGGAATTCAGACTAGGAAGTAAAGCAAATGAGAATGGCCCACAGGGGAGCAGTTCAAATGTGCGGAAAAGGATAGAGCAGCCCCAATGAGGAAGGAAGGCCGGTCAAGAAATGGATTTGTAGGGAAGACAACGTGCACCCATCAGAGCTCTGATTCCTTCACTTTCACTACCCTCCTCTGCCCACTAACATCGAAAAAGTATCAATGGCAAGTGTTGGGCTATAAGACATTTCCTTGCTTTATAATCTGGATTTGGGGGATTAAATTTGAGAGATAATGAAAACATCCCCCTATAGTTAACTTTTAATTTCATCATTGTACCTTTTTTTTTTTTTTTTTGAGAAGGGGTCTGGCTCTGTCGCCCAGGCTGGAGTGCAGTGGCGCAATCTCAGCTCACTGCAGGCTCTGCCCCCCGGGGTTCACGCTATTCTCCTGCCTCAGCCTCCCGCATAGCTGGGACTACAGGCGCCCGCCAACACGCCCGGCTAATTTTTTGTATTTTTTTTTAGTAGAGACGGGGTTTCACCGTGTTAGCCAGGATGGTCTCGATCTCCTGACCTCGAGATCCGCCCGCCTCGGCCTCCCAAAGTGCTGGGATTACAGGCGTGAGCCACCGCACCCGGCCCATTGTACCTTTTTTAAACAGATTTGTGAACATGTAAAACAAAGAAAACAGCATGGGAGCAATTTATAATAAACAAATATGTGTTCACTGGGTAAGTGACACTCACATGGCATATGGCATACGAGCATCCTGAGAGTAGGATGGTGGGGCAACCCGTGGTGATTGTCCTCAGAGCTGGTAGGGCCCAGCCTCCCACTGTCCGTGCAGTGCTGTGTGTACAATTGGTGTCTCCTTTAACTTCACAGAGATGCCACAAGGCAAATAGCATTGTCTTCACGTTCTGTGTAAGAAAACTAAGGCTGGGTGAGAGTATGCACAGCTGGATGGTGGATTTGTGTTTGGCTCCTTCTGGTTTCAAAACCTGTGAATATTTTCCTGTCTCTAATGCTAATCTTAGCACTATATTTGGAATAAGCACATAAACATATAACCACAATCCACTCAGGTAATATGCAATTAAATTATAAATAAATGTTCAACAAGATTATGCGTGATTGAATGAGCTATATGTAAGAATAATAACTGGTTGAAGTGTTATTCATAGGATAAAGGAGAAATTATTTAAATGGCTAACGGTATAAGGAGGTTTAAATCAAGCATCCAGGTGTGGAAATAGCTGATTTACATATATAGTTTGTGCCATGTAAAACGTTTATTATCTAATATTGGGTGAAAAAACAGAAACAACATTTTATGTACAATATAATCTAAAATTTCTACATTTCATTAAAAATGCAGGAATATAATTATCAAAATTTGAGTGATAAAATTGTGAATAATTTTTCTTTCTCTTATAACTCGTCTTATATTTACCAAAGATCCTCCAAAGAGAATATACACTTTTATAATTAGAAAAAAAGTTATTTGTTAAAGAGATCGTAAATGACATAATATTTTACAGAAGTTAAAAGCTGAGATTGTGAGAATTTCCAGGGACTCCTGCCACCAGCCCACCTCACATAATCGTTTACATGGAAATGTTGGGACTGAGATGACCTCATGCCTCTCAATTCCCAGCCAGCTTTCTCTCCCTCTGGCTCCTAGCCAGCCTGTAAAACAGAAAATAATCAGTGAAACAAATAAAATACACACTAGTGTTCTAACAAGTTATGCAAAATTGCTTGCTTAACAATTGTCTACCTCAGAACTTTCTTTTCCTAGAGTTAATATAATTATCTGTTTTAAATTTGACTTTTGCCATTTTACAGTCCGAGATGCAGGACTTTGCATAGGGCACGGATGGATTTCCACAGTCAGCATGAGGATGGGAGGAGAACAGGGCAGATCCAGCCCCACTCAGTGAGAGCTCTGGCTGGAGTTACTTGGCTGGGCCTCACTCCCGAGAGAGGAGACCTTCTCCTGGACCAGCTACCAAGACAGCCCCTAGTTGGAAAATGTTTTCTTCTAAGGTGAGATGCAGCCCCCACCAGAAAGGAAAACACCAGAGAGTTTTAAAAAGGAAAAACCAAGGTAAGCGGGGGAGCTTCTTGACAGGGGACACAGCAGAGTCCACCCAGCTGGGGTGAACTTCCCCATCAGGACGGCAGGCGGGAGCCCCAAGTCACTGGCCCCTGCAGCGTGGGAGCAGCGTGAGCCCTGCAGTTACATTGTCTCCTCCGGCAGCAGCCTCCATCCAGAAATCCATCTCAGGGTCTGTCCTCACAGGAACCCGATGCCAGAGCTGTGCGCTCAAAGTATTTGGACACAGGTATTTTGTGGAACTGAGCATTTTCCAGGTCTTGCTGGAGGTCATTCTGTGTGAACTTGATGGAACTCTTTCTCAAGGGCTTTTTTTTCTAAGTGTGGGAGAGCACGGCCTGCATGACTGCTGGCTTCCAGCACGTGGCGTGCAAACCCAAGCCAGGGTGTGTAATTCACTGTAGCCCTTGACAGAATAGCAGGGATAAAGGTCGTTTTTTAATCTATTTATTACTCTCAGCCAGTTAACTTCTACCTATAGTAGAAGATATTTTGCCAATTTTTTTTTTCAAAATGGAGAAATACCATGCTCTTAAAAAAGCCTTTTAGAGGCACAGACTTCCAAATTTCATTACATTAAAATCACTAAAAGATAGAAAAAAGTGAAATTCACATATCAAAGAACTTATCTTTTGGCAAAACACTCTGTTTTGGTTTGAGATGTTTGTGAATTTTCCTGCATGTGTCTAGATGCATAGGGAGTTTATTCATTCAATTAAATTGAAACATTAGATAACATGGTAAATTCAAAAAGTAGTGAAGACACATTTTGTTTCTACCTCTTTAACTGAGAAAACTGGCTGATGCCTCCCGTGTGCGAGCACCGTGTAGCTGATGCAGGTACACAAACGGAGGTTTTCTTACTTGCTGCCGCTGGGCCTGGCATTGGAGGTTGGCTGCGGGAGGGCAGGGTGTCTGTTTTGATTACGACTCAGCAGCTGCTCCCACGCTGCAGGGGCCAGTGACCTGGGGCTCCCGCCTGCCGTCCTGTTGGGGAACTGTGGAGATTCACCCCAGCTGGGTGGGCTCTGCTGTGTCCCCTGTCAAGAAGCTCCCCCGCTTACCTTGGTTTTTCCTTTTTAAAACTCTCTGGTGTTTTCCTCTCTAGTGGGGGCTGCATCTCACCTTATAAGAAAACATTTTCCAACTAGGGCCTGTCTTGGTAGCTGGTCCAGGAGAAGGTCTCCTCTCTCGGGAGTGAGGCCCAGCCAAATACACACGGTGTCTCTGCCCTCTGGTGGATCCTGGCAGGCACTGGGAGCAAATGTGACTATAAACAAAATTAAAGGTTTTAAAAATACCTATTATCTTCAGAGGGGATTTAATTCTAACAGGAGGCTTTTTTTTTCTTTTCTCAAATGGGCTGATGGGTAAAAATAATTCAAGACTGGAGAGGTTGGAAAAGAGCACACAGCCTTTCAGCATCTGTGATGACTGAGCCCTTCCTCAGCGCTGCCACAGGGAGCACATTCACACGTGTGCCACAAAAATACCGGGGTTAGGTCAAAAAACCAAGTTTTACCTGGAGGAAGCCACAAAGGCTATGAGACCAAGCCTTCACCTGGAAGACACCTGAAAGTTCAGAAGCCAAGATCCTGTGAGGTGTCTTGGGGAACTCAGCTGTGACCCTGCACTGTATGGAAGGGTGTGCAGTGGGGCCCAGGCAGGTGAAGAGAATTGTCCACTGTTGAGCATCATCAGCCTAAAACCCACGTGCAATACTATTGCTGCAAAACCGCCGACTGTTGAAGCCACAAACCACAGAAACAGACTCCCTTTATGGTCCTCACTATGCAACTGGTGACTTTTCAGAAGATGAAGATTAAATATATTAATCATAAATTCAAAGTATCAGAAGAAATACTAGGAGATTTTCTAACCTCTGCTACCATGACTTTTTTTTTTTTGCAAGATTCGTGAATTATTGTAAATAAGCTCACAGAGGCCAAAGTGCTCCCCTGAAGTAGTCCAGAAAGAGGCAGGCTGCTAATCCCCACGTCTGAGACATCTGTGTTTTCTTAGAATAATACAAAAATTGAAGATAAGGGAGAGAGAGAGGGACAGGAAGAGACAGAGAAACAGAGAGAATTGGAGCTAAGAGAAAACACTTTCACGTTTTGCCCCCCAAACTCCCAGTGACCATTCTCATTGCCAGCGGGTGGAATCCAAGGCCCTGGCTCCAGGATCCTGCTCTTTCCTTTGGTGACTCCTGTTCAATTTTGGCATAGAAACAATATGGAACTTGTTACACTTCTCTGGACAAGTCATTATGCTTCTGGCTCACAGGCTCCACTTTCCCAGACACCCCTTCGCCCGAAGCTTCAAGTAATTCAGCTTCACCCTTCAGAGAAGAACTCAGCTGTCACTTCCTCTAAGGACCCTCCCCAGCCGCCTCTCCAGCAGAAGGGCCCCCAACTTGCTCTTTGCACCTCTGTCCCTCGAGGTGCTGCTGTCCTCTGTGGAGGGTGGGACCCCAGGAACTGGAGCCCTTCTCATGCTGGAGACACTCGGTACTCAGAAAGTGTGTGCTGAGTGGATACAAGTGCAGCGAGCTTGCACAGCCTTACAATGTGTACTCTCATGTCTGGCCTAGAGCCCCATTTTCATTCTTTGTAAAATGAGTAAGTGGGGCTGGGTGACCCATACTCTCCTTTCAACTCAGAAGTCCACACTGAGCCTGACATCAAATAGCTTCTCAGCCAGCGCCAGGCCAGGACCCAGGTTGTTCAATGTGCCTGTGTCCCCCACAGCTTGGGGAAAGCACGGAGAAATGGGACCAGCTCTGCTGCCTGCTGCCCAGTGCCAGCCAGCAACTCTAGGCTCACAAGGGAGCACCTGCAGGCACCTGCAGGAGATCTTTGTTATTTAGTAGCTGTGACTGGGCTGGATGGTGAGTGTGCTCTCTTCTAATTTTCCAGTGACTAGCATGAGACAGTTTGAAATGTGGTGATTTTTTCTCTTGCCCCGCCCCCCCGCCAAAAAAAAGGCCTTTTTACCTTCTCATCCTTGGAGCCATTGACATTAGCTATGCACCTGATAGTTTAAGAAAACTTTATTCTCCAAAGTAACATTTTGATAAATAGCGTAATTCTGTATTACGGCAAAACCATTGCTTAAGTGGACAAAACTCAGGAGGCTAGGAAAACACACTCTTGAATACAGGTGGTGACTCCCTGAAATTCAGCAAACTGCAGGGACACGTGTTGTTCCACCCCAGGTCAGAGTGTGTCAGTCATCACTCGATGCCACTCACAGACCACCAACTTCAGAATACCTAGGTGTAAAGGTCTGTACAAAAGTCATAACATAATAATATAAATAATTTTACATTATTAATAATTATTTATATTACACTATTATATAATGTAAATGCTATTAAAACATGTTTGTCTTCAAAGAATGGTCTTGGTTTCTGTGGGCAGTGTCTCTTGATGGAAAGGTAGTGCGTTCCTGCTAAATCATGGACAAAACGGGCCTCCAGAGCTGCAGGCTGCCGCAGCAGCTTCTCATCTACGTCCTTCACTGCATGATGTTGTTGTTGACTTTGAAAGCTCCTTTCAGTCTAGTTTTATCAACAGAGCTAGTATTTCATGAGGAACTACCACATACCAGCTTCCAGAAAACTAAATGCCTTTTGTTTGTTACTATTCACTAAGTACAAATAACAACTCTCTTCTCATTACTCACACACAAAATTTAGCTGAGGGAGATTGAGTGACTTTCCCAGGGTCACACAGCTACTAAGAGTAGAGTAGTGTTTAGATTCATGTGGGAATACGGAATGCAGAAACGAACCAGCGGAAATATCCTACTTTCCAAAAGCCTACTCAAGCCATTTGTTCTTATTTTAAGGAAAATCTTTATGCTAATTTTAAACTCCAAATACTTATGAATGGCAGAGATCTACAGATTTGATTCTGATGTAAGAAATGATGCTCACCAGCTGGTTACTGCTACCACCCCACAACCCTGAGCATACTGGACAAATGTCTAAGCCTGGTGGTTAGTGGGGACAATGCTGGTGGAGGCTGAAGTTGTCATGCAGTGACTCATGCAAGCTTAGGTAGATTTGGTGATACAGAGATGCAAAGAAATGCAGTAGCTAACAGACACAGGATGGCTCCGGGAGATGCAGAAGGAGCATGTCACCCAAAATAGAGCCAGATAGACATCCTTAAGGGAGGAGCAAAGGGGCTGCAACATAAAGAATGAAGAAGAGATTTGTCATGACAGATGGGGTAGGCAGTTCCCGAGAGGCAGAGGGAGAGCATGAGAATGTCGGGAAGGGAGGAGAGATTCTCGTACATCTGGGAAGCTGACAATCCATCAGCACGGCCAGAAGGAAAATAAGGAGGAGAGGAAATAATACATGAGGCTGGATATAGAAGCAGGGTTCAAATTGTGTCTATTGTGGTAAATAGTTGTGATTCTACCCAGAAGGCAATAGGTAGCATTCTAAACAAAGATCTTGTAAAGCAAGAGTCAGCAAGTATTTTCTGCAAAGGGCCAAATGTTAAATATTTTAAGTTTTCCAAGCCATATTGTCTCTCTCTCAATGACTCAGCTCTTCCATTATACCATGAAAGTAGCCAGAGATGTTATATAACACACGTATGTGGCTGTGTCCCATTACAAGTTTACTTACAAATGCAGACTGTGTCAAACATGGCCCATGCATGGTAGTTTGCCACACTCTGTTTTAGGAAGCTCAGGTTTACGATGTGATGGAGAATGCCTACAAGCATTCTTGTTTTAAATGGTAGAGTGAACATACACTGGTATTCTATCCTGCTTGACCCAAGCTCTTGATAGCAAAAGGTAGAAAAGATAGATAGTAAATAGATAGATAGATGATAGGCAGGTAGATAGATAGATGATAGATAAAGAAAATACATAGCTGTTCCAGAAAACAGAAAGGTATAATTTCATGATCCAAAAAGAAAGTAATATACTTTAGAAAGGAAGCAGGCTGGAAAACCCACAGTTGCAAAGCAAATGGAATTTCCAACTGCCTCTCATAGCCCCTTCCTGGAAATAGTCTCAGCCCAGGGTGTTTCAACTTCTTCCTCTGTTTTTTTGTTTGTTTGTTGTCTGTGGGTTTTTTGTTGTTGCTGTTTGCTTTTTTAAAAAAAAAAAAATCCCTTTCCCTGCTTTTGTTTTGTCACAACAGCCTTCATCACTTCAAGCATTGCAAGTGTTCTTTAAAAAAAGTTATATCAACTTTTCAATTAAAATGCAACATATCTGAAACTTGGTATCTAGAGAGGTGAGATGGACAAAGGAGCCCTTGTTACTGCATGTTTTCTTGCCCCAGCCTTCACCTTGCACACAGCAACAGACAATGCACAAAGCTACTTCCTTATGGACTGAAATTCTGAAATCTTTTTATGCCTGGCCTTTCCATCCTTCAACTTCCTCTCTCCCACACTGTGAATGATTTTTATTGGGCATTTTTGTTTTAATCTCAGTAACAGGGGAACACAGGTAGCTCTAATATAGCTGTGACCCAGATGCTTCTGTTTGTAGCATGTATTTATTTTGCAGCAAACATTTACATCCATCATTTTTCACTGTTTTTTGAAAATAACTAGGCAATATCTCACCTGAGGTAGGACATTTCTAGTGGTTGTGTTCTGAGGGAGAAAAACTAATCTGTTCTCTTTCCACTGCATTCCAGGAACAGTAAGGGGACCTTGTGCATGAAAAATGTGTTTCCACACTTCAGAGTGGGTAATAAGCAGATTAGTAAAAACAATTCTGCTTCACTTCAATAACAGCCTCCTCCAACTCATTTTTTCTCAACAAACTTATTTTTCCAGCAGAAGAATCTCAGACTTCTTAGAGAACCGAGTGATTTTAGCACCTTAAATCTGTGAAATCCTCGGCCGGGCATGGTGGCTCACGCCTGTAATCCCATCACTCTGGGAGGCCTAGGCAGTTGGATCACAAGGTCAGGAGATCGAGACCATCCTGGCTAACATGGTGAAACCCCGTCTGTATTAAAAATACAAAAAAATTATCCAGGTGTGGTGGCGGGTGCCTGTAGTCCCAGCTACCCCGGAGGCTGAGGCAGGAGAATGGCGTGAACCCGGAAGGCAGGGGTTGCAGTGAGGTGAGATCGCACCACTGCACTCCAGCCTGGGTGACAGAGAGAGACTCCATCTCAAAAAAAAAAAAAATCTCTGAAATCCCCATGTTATCTTTTACCATATGCATAGTTCAAACACACAAAGATGAGGCAAAGCCAGATGTATTCCTGAAGGAACCCAAGATATTCCTCTTTCTCTCTCTGGAATGAAATGAATTCTCTAGACCATCGTTTCTAACCTTCAAAACCAAACCTGTTTGTGAGATCTCCTTTAACTACTACTGTAGACCCCAGTGTTTATTCATTAAATGTTTTAAATATTTGTTTTATTTGGAATCAACTGATATGTAATTTTAGCATTTGCATTAATGTAAGAGAGAAATGTTTAAATCTGTCTATGCCATATATGCCTCTGGCTTATTGCCCAATTAATTGTAGCCTCAGGCTAAACTTTTGTTTGTGTCTTTAATTTTTGTCAGAACAAATAGAACTGATCTCAAAACACCTACTTTTACTGTAGGGACTTGTGCTGCCATCTCCATTCCTCTCTCTTTTCTTGCAATCTGGGTGGAAGTTCTTTAAAATGAATGTTTTAACCACCTTCACTCTCCCATGTCCGCTATCAGCACATTCAAATGTATCCAGCCAAGGCTGTCATCTTAAGCCAGGGATTTTTTAGGAGTCTTTGTTTTGCTGTGATGCGGCTGGCACCCCTTTGACTCACTTTATCACCCCCTGGGTTCTTTTCATTTTAGGAGCCCAAGAGGGCAGAAAAAGAAGTAGGTGAGCAATTAAACCCTCTGAGTCAGGATCATCTCCCCTTGTGTTAAGCAATGTTGTAGAACATCGCATTTAGTAAGCTCCTGGCAGATGAGCCATGTGGCTGCTGAGCACACATGCCTGCTTGCTGCTGTGAGCTCAGACACCCTCATCACTAGTCCTTTCCACCTCTGGAGGGAATTGTAAGAGCCACGTAATAACCTGTAAGTCATAGAGAGTTAAAGGTGTTTCCCCGAAACACGGATAACAGAATGAAAGGCGAGGAGTGTTAGCCACAGGGCAAAAGCGCAGGAAAGTCTCTCAGTGTGGGTTGTTGGAGAAATGCAGGTCTTTTTTCTTTTGGAAGTCTCCCTAGAATGAGGTCAAGGACTCTGCCCATTCAAGGATGAGAAATTGGGATATTAGACACCCTTGACACCTTATTAATTCCACACCCACCCAAATAACACATGGTGCTCAGTGTTATCTTGGAGACAACACTTGAATTTTACTCAGCATGGAGCGCTCTTCACATGTCTTGTCCAGATCCAGTTCGGACTCATTCTTCAGCCGTGCATCTGTCAGTGGGGGCTAGGTTAACCTGTGGTGACAAGCAACCTCCAAATTTCAGTGGCTCAAAAATCTTCTTCCTCATTTATGGGTCAGGTGAGAGGTAGCTCTGTGCTGTGTCATCCTAACACAGGAATCCAGGCTGAAGGACGGACCATCAATATGATTCCCATTGCTACAGAAAAGAGAAAAACATGTGGAATAAAACTCTGTTTCTTGGAGATTTTTCTCCTGAAAAACTCACATGTTATTCTTCTCACCTCCATTGGCAAAAAAAAACAAGTCATGTGGCCATGGGAAAATTTTGGTAGGTGGGATGGAACAGTCAGAATGCATTCATAAAAGGTGAACTGAAAATATCTGGAGGACATCACCAATGACTCTCCTGAATGCCAACATGCATCCCTAACAACCCAGTGCTGTTATCGTCCAAGATTTTTATGTCTTGCAAAGTATTAGAACTTCTTATCCGAAGCCATACCACTCAGAGGGAATGCAAAATACATAATGACATCTCCTTTAGGATGTCCTTAGAGAATTCAAGGAAAAGAAGTTAAATAATTTTTTTTTGAGATGGAGTCTCACTCTGTTGCCCAGGCTGGAATGCAGCAGCTCACTGCAAGCCCCACCCCCCAGGTTAACACCATCCTCCTGCCTCAGCCTCCCGAGTAGCTGGGACTACGGCACCCTCCATCACTCCCGGCTAATTTTTTTTTTTGTATTTTTAGTAGAGACGGGGTTTCACCATGTTAGCCAGGATGGTTTCGATCTCCTGACCTCATGATCCGCCTGCCTTGGCCTCCCAAAGTGCTGGGATTACAGGCATGAGCCACTGTGCCCGGCCAGAAGCTAAATAATTTAAAAGTGCTTTTGGGTACAGGTGTTTAGTACTAGATGGTAAGATTAGAGATAGATTGTAAAGATAATAATAGGGTTAGGGTTAGGGTTAGGATTAGGGTCTGGGTCAGAGTCAGGGCCAGAAGTATGGTTAGAGATGGGGTCATGGTTAGGGTCAAAATCAAAGTCAGAGTTAAAGTAAGGGTCAGAATTAGGGACCAGGGTAGGGATCAGGGTTTAGGGTCACAGTCAAAGTCTAGGGACAGGGTTGGGGTTAGGATTAGAACCAGAGCTTTGTTCTCCTCAGGACCCACCCAAGGAGAGGCCATGGCTTTGGAGCACCTGGTAGCATGTCCACAGTGAAGACCAGAGTTTCATTGTCTTCAAGATTGACCTGGGAGATGTGGCTGCAAGCCATTGAGGAAGGTGAGGCAAAAGCTTCCTGTCTGCTCCCCGTGTGCTGACGAGGGGGCTCTGCCGTGGGCTTTACTTTCACACATTCTATTCTACAAGTCTTGTTTTACAAAAGCATCCTTTCCTTGAGGCTTCAGCTGCTCATCATCATAGCGTGCTATAACATATAGTAAGATTTGGGTTTGTTTCTGGGGAGAGATCTTGGTATAGAGAAAGAAGAAATGCTTAGAGCCACCATCAGGACAGTTGGAACGAAAGCTGGGGATGGGCAGAGGCTGGAGGAAACATGTGCACCCCCTGTAAACACTTTTATTCATGTTTTCGTTACTCATTTTTCTTACAGTGTTAAAGTAGTCAAAACAGTATTGAAAAATTGAAAAGTAGGCATATTAAATCTTGTAACATAATTTAGGTTTAAATATATTATTTGTACCTCATCAACATTCTTTATTTTTTTGAGAAAGTCTAAGGTTAATTGACAGTATATTTGTAATAGTAGATAGAATAATGTCTGTTTTATAAACATTGACATCCTACATTACATGTGTAAACCCTGAAAATCTGAGACAGGTCTCAGATTTTTTAGAAAGTTTATTTTGCCAAGCTTGAGGATGTGTGCCCGTGATGCCTCCTCAGGAGGTCCTGACAACATGGGCCCAAGGTGGTCAGGGATCAGCTTGGTTTTATGCACCTTAGGGAGACATGAGACATCGATCAATATGTGAAAGATGTACATTGGTTCAGTCCAGAAAGGTGAGACAACTTGAAAAGAAGACCAGACAGGGGGCTTCCAGGTCATAGGTAGGTAAGAGACAAATGGTTTCATTCTTTTGCATTGCTGATTACCTTCTCCAGATGAGGCAATCAGATATGCATTTATCTCGGTGAGCAGACCGGTGACTTTGGATAGAATGGGCGAAAGGTTTGCCCTCAGCAGTTCCCAGCTTGACTTTTCCCTTCAGCTTAGTGATTTTGGGTCCCCAAGATTGATTTTCTTTTCACAAGGTCTAACATGTTTTCCTATGAGCATTAATTATTCATTGCGTATTTAATTACACAAATAAGTCACAGATTTTTTAAAAAATCATCAACTTTATGACTATCTATATAGACATAATTTCATAAAAGTTCAAGGAGATTTGGAAACATTCCAGCATTTGGGTTTCCAATAATTCTTTGTGATTCTTTAAAAAGTAAAGTATTTTTTCCCATAAAACATAGCAACATCTGAAATCACCTGTAGAATGTCCCACCATTTTTGTTTCTCTAGTTTCCCCATTTTCTGCCAAGCCTCATTGAGGAAATTGACTTTGAATATCCTTTTACACTCTTCTGTTTTAGAAAGCATTGTGGTGAAACATTGAATCATCATGGTTACAAGTTCTGTTCACATTCTTTCTTTCTTTGAATATTTTTTCCCAGTGGCCAATATTTGTTTTTGTTGTGTTACGACTAAAAGGTAGGCATGGGAACAAAATAAAGACAAGAAGTCTTTGGAATAAGTGATCCAGTCACATGAATCAATTTGCCATTGGAACGTATTTTAACAAAGTCACGCTTTGAAAATCTTTAGCTATGAATTGAAACAGCCTGTAAGATTATTTGTTTTTCTGGTCTAAGGTGAACAGCATTTTAGAGCATGAACCCAGGACACAACCACGGCACAAGAAAAAAAATATGATAAATAAGTTTACACATATGTGTTACTACTGTAACAGAAAACATGTAAAGAGCATTTCTTTTGATTTATTTATCAGTCTGCATTGTTTAATTTTTTGTGTCATAAATGCTCTTACTTATAAAACAGGAATAGTTAACAGTGTCAGTTACTAGTAATTCATGGTATAAATAATTAAACAAGGAAGTGTTCAAAAAATATAACAATGTTTTAAAGTTTTATTTTACAGCAGTTTTTGACTTACACAGAAATTGCAAAAAAAAAAAAAATGCGGAGATTTCCCCTGTAGCTCCAACCTAGTTTCCTCTCTTATTAACATCTTCTATCCGTGTGTCTCACATGGCTTATTAATATCTTACACAATTTGTCACAGTTAATGAACCAATACTGATAGACTACTATTAAATAAAGTTCATATTTCATCTGGATTCCCTTAGTTCTGTCTTACTCTGACCCAGGATCCCATCCAGGATCCTGCATGACATGTAGTCATCACGTGGGCTCTTCCCAGCTGTGACAGTGTGTCAGACTTTCCACCTCATGATGACCTTCATAGTACTGCAGAGGATTGGTCAGGTATTTTGTAGAATGTCCTCCGTTGTGACTAAACACATAATTTTTCTTGTAATTACACTGGGGTTATGGGTCTGGAAGAAGTAAATGACAGAGGTGAAATGTTACCCTTGTCACTTGATGCTTTAGTTATGATTCAATACTACAGCATTATGTTGCACAATTCATTCCAGTGTTGGCCATCGGTAGCTCTTTTTATTGGCTCCTATTTTTCTTTGACATATTTTAATTTTTTTAGTACTTATGTGCTTTCTGATACTTCAAGATTATCCTGGCTCTTATATTTACTGTCCCAGTTCTAGTATCAGACATTTCTTCAAAGAGCCTGATTCCTTTCAGAATGGCAGGAAAACTTACATCTGGCTGCTGAATGAGCACATTGTATCTTGTCCCTCATTAGCAATGCTAGGAAGTATGTGTGTGTCTAACCTACCTACACACGCCTAATTATAAAGGTTTCTGTGTGGAACTGTGTGTATCTATATTAAACAAAATGTAAGTTTACGTTGATGTCTCCACCTCTGATCTACTATCACATGAATCATTCTAGCCTTCTCGCCTTGCTAACTTGTAACTCCCCACTTCAACAGTGAGAAACCTGGTTTCCACCATCTGCGACTTACGTAAGTCATTGTTTTATTCCAGATACAGACACTGTGGTTTTACAATTGTTCGCAATTGCTTCTGTTGGGAAGGACTTTATAAAATGGAATCCATTGATGAAGTATAGTTCATTTGCCTTCAGCCTACAGATTCTATTCATTTTCATGATGTGACTTAGGTCAACATCATTTTCCCTGCACCTTCAGTGAGTTTTTTCCTACATTTGTGTCTTTGTCCACTTTGTGCTTCTGTAACAGAATACCTGAGGCTGGGTAATTTATAAGTAAAATAGGTTCATTTGGCTCACAATACTGGTGATTGTGATTTTGAGTGATTATTTGTGTAAGTTGTAAAGTTTTAATCTACATGCATATCATTTCTTATGGTTTCCAACTAATCATTCCCTCACTATTTTGGGGAAAGACACAGGATACTGGGCTCTGTTAGAGTAGACAGATAACTAGATATGAACAGGAGAGGGAGCTCCTGGAAAAATGAAAGTCTGGGAAGGCTCACCTGGAGGGACCACCAAAAATTCACATATTAGTAGCATCTCTAGTGCCGGAGTGGATGGGCATTTGTCAATTGCGGGTAGGAGGGAGAAGAGGTACCTATGCAGAAAGAAACACCCTAGAACTCCTCTTAACATGTCCCAATCATCGTTCACTCTGCAATAAAAATGTCAGAATATTGCTAGCTACATGCTTGTAAGAACGACAAAGGGGACATTCTTAAGAGAAACCTGGCACCATAAGTACAGATTAGCGCAGAGATGGACATTCAAAAGAGATAGACAGGCACAGTAGGTACAAACGTGACTGCTGTCAGCCGGCCTGCAATGGCGGGAAAGAGGCTGGTGCCAGAGTGGATTCAGATTCATCACCACACATGTACCTCAACCAACAGTGAGGAGGTCCCACACGCCTAACTGGGGCAAGTCAGGGACCTAAGGCAGTAGCAGGAAAACCAGACAAAGAAAACAGGTGGAGACTTGAAACAGAGGCAGGAATGTGAAGAAGTCCAAAATAAAATTTCCTGCACAGGACTCTTAGGCTGTTTTCATGCACGATCAGCCCACTCCTCCCTATTTTTCTACAATAAGCTCTTTACACTGTATTTCTTTTGAATGAAGTTATGTGCCATCTTTGTACTGCCTCTTGGTGAAAATCTTTCTTCCAAGTTAGACAAGAACTGGGACATCAGCTCTCCCCAGTACTAGCTCCATTTCAGTTTGAATTTACAGAACTGATGGGGCTTAATAACAGGTGCTCCGACTTTAAGTGGTGCAGGAGGTGGCCAGTAGCCGACCCCAGCCGTCACACCGGGAGC